>NC_134270.1:60454070-61071570 GCF_031893055.1 Leptodactylus fuscus
CTCTGACATATCGCAAGCTGACAGGGATCCCGACATAATAAAAGTACTTGATGCCCGCACACATGCTTCCACTGCTGTCCCAGTTGCTTTCCAGGGTGTTGGCATCATTTCCTGGGGTGTGATAGTGGACTTGGTGACCCTTCTGAGTCGAATGGTCTCCCATAGACTATAATGGGCTTCGATATTCGATCGAATAGTCGAATATTGAGTGGCTATTCGAATCGAATCTCAAACATTTTACTGTTCGATCATCTCTACTAGAGACCACTCTACTGCTCCTGTGTATGAGAATATACATATTGCAATACTGGCCACTGCATACAAAACTATCACTAATATGCACACTTGCTCTGCTGTTCTTGGAACTCCTATGAAAGTGAATGGAGTGTGCTGGAAGTCGTAGTATCCTATGAGTTGACCCTTGAATGTACTTATTATACATATTGTCCCTATGTATAAGAATATAGCCATTATAATGCTGTCCCTATGTATAACTGCTATAATACATCTCATGTGTGCAATAATATAACTGCTGTAATACTTCCCTTAGGTACATGAATATAATTACTATAATATTGACTATTAAGTTTCAGAATATAGCTTCTATAATGCCACACACTTTGTACAAGACTCTAACTACTAGAATACTGCTCACTATGTACAAGTATGTAACTGCTAGAATACTGCCACCTCTGTACAAGAATATAACTACTATAATACTGTCCCGTGTACAAGAATATAACTACTATAATACTGTCCCGTGTACAAGAAAATAACTACTATAATGCTATCCCCAGTGTATAAGAATATAACTATTATAATTTTGTGCATGCAGAAAATCCTGCCCCCTTTGTACAAGAATACACTGTAAATACTATAATCTCCCTATGTACACATATATAGCTACTATAATACTGCTCCCCATGCACAAGAACTTAACTTATTATATTACCCCTATGAACAAAAATATAAGCACTGTAATACTGTCCCTATGTATAAGAGTATAACCACTATAATACTGTCCCCTATGTAGAGGAGTATAACTACTATAATACAGTCCTCTTTGTACAAGAATATATCTATTATAATACCGTCCCCTATGTACAAGAATATATATACTAATATACTGTTTCCTATGTACAAGAATATATCTACTATAATACTGCCTCCTATGTGTAAGACTATAACTTCTATAATACCACATCCTTTTCTGTTAATATAACTACTATATTACTTTTCCATATGTACAAAAATATAACTGCTATATTACTTCTCCTTAGGGAAAATAATATTGATTTGACCCTTTTCTCTGTTATATTTTCACATGCAGATCATGACGTACATAGATGGAGAAACCAATATTGTGGAAGGTTTTAATGGCCGATTAAATTTTGTGTATAAGATGCCGGCAAAAAACATCTCGGTTGTAATTAATAAGACCCAGGCCTCAGACTCTGGACAATATCGCTGCTATGTAAATGTGCCAAAAGATCAACATATAGGCAGCAGTAACATCGGGGTGATTGATGTGTCCATCCTTGGTGAGTGCACAATGCTACTATGGGTCAGAGCAGTTTGGAGGAATGTAGTGTTAATAATAATGTGCTATGTACAATGAGGGCAGCTCAGGATGTGAATGGTTGTGTGAAGGGTGGGACGGTCTGCAGATATCATTATCATCAGACAATGCAGCAATAAATGGAGAAATGTACGGGGGAGGGGAACGGGCCACAAAACACAGTAACTGATGTTGTTTATAGAGTTTGTTATGTAGGAAAAAAATGCAACTCCACCCAGAGCTAAAATTCAGTTGTACAAGATTCCTGCCCCTCAAATTATACTTAACATGGCCATGGGGTGTATAGGGAACTCAGCTTTTAAGTAATGGTGGTCTAAATGACCAGAGAGAAACTGGAGCCAAAAGGGTTTTGGCACTTCCATGACATTACAACATTTTTGTAATAGGAATGTCCTCACGAGAGTACCAGCGGCAGTCAGAGCCTCCAAACCATTACAAACCACCAGCCACAGTCAGTGTGGTCATACCTCCCTAGGCATTGCCATCTCTCTTACAGTAGGAGTCACACTCATCGCCTCCATTATATTATTACATCCTCAGCTAGGACCTCCATAATATTACCAGTCACAAGCAGTACCTGCATATGTACAACAGGGATCGCCTCCAGTTTGGGATTATTAAGCAGGAGCAGATTAAGGCTACCATGGGCTAAAGGCTGTATGAAGTTGTATCACCCCTCACCCGCCAGTTTATACCTTTTAAGCTGAAGCCCCATGCAGCATTTTTGTGGTTGTGGAAACACCAAGGCAAAAAATACTGCAATTTACTGTACCTGCAAAGTGGATTGGATTCTGGCTAATGCCATCCACACATTGCAGAAAAAATCCGCAGTGCAAAAGCTGCATTTTCAAAAATACCCGCATTTTGAAAATCGCAGCATGTCAATGTTACCTGCGAAAATGCTGCTCTTTACCTAACGGTATAATGGAAACAACAGAGAGTCTGCAGCGAAAAACTTAGAAAAGAGAAGACAAAAAATAAAACAGAAAGAAATCTGAAGGGTCTTTCCATTTTTAATGTAACACTGAACTCAATGATGATGGCTAGAAACAGATAGTCCTCTGTTTGTGTCCATCAATCCATCATCCATCCATTATTCTGATCCTTTGATGGAACCTAAAGATGGTGGTGTGAAACCACACTGGAAGAAACAGTACTGTGCACTGCCAATATACACAAGATAAAGACATGATGCTGTCCAGTGCCCAAATATATGGGATAAGAGAAGATGTAGTATGGGGTGCCTACATATACAGAAGTGGTACTGTACTTTGTCCATATATGCAGGATTAGAGAAGAGACACTGTACCGTACCTATATATGCAGTATAAAAGAAGTGATACAATGCCATGTCCATACATCTAGGATAAAAGAAGTGGTACTGAACAGTGGCCATATATAGGAAAAGAGCTGAATAAGGATAGGCCATCTGGTAGAAAGCGGATAACACACAGTCTCCATTAATGTCTCTTTGGGCTCATTAGGTCTAGGTGGTCTGCATGGAAATCCACTTAGGCTTCCAGCGCAGGGACTAAAATACACCATAATAGGGATGTATTATGCTCTAAGTTAGGGTCATTAGATGCGAGGTCAGAATGGTTTTTGTGGTTGGAAAATCTGGACATATTACAGCCATGTGAAGGAGGCCAAAATATTAAGAGGTTATCCACTCTCTAACATTGATGGCCTATTAAAGGGAATCTATCAACAGGAAAAGTGGTATCAGTCTAATGACAGTACCTTGTAAGATGGCTTTGCAGCTTCATTTTTATGAAAATCAGTGTTTTATTCCCATGCAAATTACCTGAAAAGGGCTTTAGGCTGCATTCACACGGAGTAAACGCTGGCGTTTTTTGTGTGTTTTTTGCACATAGCGCCGCGTTTACGCCGCGTAGCGTCGCGTTAACACCGCGTATACGCCGCGTTAACGCCGGGCAACGCCACCGCTAAATAGCGCGGCGTTAACGCGGCGTATACGCGGCGTTAACGCGACGCTACGCGGCGTAAACGCGGCGCTATGTGCAAAAAACACACAAAAAACGCCAGCGTTTACTCCGTGTGAATGCAGCCTTAGAGGGTGTTTTCTTCTGGAAGGGCTTCACTCTCTGGTCTAGATAACCAGCCCTGGCAGAAGAAGACACCCCTAAACCCCTCTTCAGCTAATCTGCATAAAAATAAAATGCTGATTTTCATGAAAATAAAGCTGCTTGACAGAATAAAAAAATGCAACTTTGGAAAGCATAAAAGCTGCCCTACAAGTTACTGTCATAGCAGGAAAATCAGTATCAAACTAACAGACTCCCTTTAAGGTTTACATGTCCGGAGCCCCACTTCTCTCTCACATGTAGAGGCAGCGTTGTTCCATAGACTTCAGAGGAGCAGTGCATACATTACCTGAAGCCGTGTTGTCCCGAAGCAGCACAGATCTAACATTAATAATAGAAAATAGATAACCCTTTTAAAGCTACATACATAAGACTAAGGTTCCAAATGGATGGGAAAAACATCCATCATTCACGGTTGTCTTGCATCCAAGGGGCCCCTTTTATCACGGATCCCGCATACACTTCAGTATAAGGAGGGATCTGTAAAAACGGCCAAAAAATAGGACATGACCTATATTTGATGGTCCATAATAAACCGTCAAAATAACAGTCATGTGAATATCCTCATTCACTGACAGTGAAATAAATGCTATGCAATAAAAGAACATCCAATCAGTGTCTCCATAATATTATCAGTCATAGTCATTGTCTCTTTGATATTACCAACCAGTCATTGTCTCCATGACATTACCAACCACAGTCATTGTCTCCATGCCATTACCCAGTATCAGAATCAGTCCTGCTGTTCCGGAGGGCTTCCGCTGGAAGAAAACGATGGAGCTGCAGAACCAAATCGCACTGGGCGTCACTTTGAACAAGAAATTATGTTAAAAAAAAATGTTATCCTGTACACAATCCGTTTAATGTCCCTTACAGGATACTGGCCTCCATCCCTGCACCCCCATCCCCCATAATATAATGGGGATCAGTGAAAAGGCCACTGCATGGGGACGGCAGGTGAAGTGGCCAAAGTAAAAGGGGGGGCGGGGGGTGAATAGTGAAAGTGACACTGTATAAGCCATACAGTAGCACCATCACTGGTCCCCCCTATAACATCATTTGGTTACTCTAGGCCTCTCCTCTTCCCTCTTCAGTCTGGGCCTGTGCACTGCACATGACGTAATGTGCGGCGTACAGGGCTCCCTTGGAGACTGAAGAGGATAGGCTGGGAGAAGAAGCAGGGAGAAGTAAGTTAAAGAGCCATTACTGCACCTCCACTGCATATAAAAAAACAGTAGGGGTCCAATAGGGTCCCCTAAAGGCATGGGGCCCACCAAGGGATTCATCGATATCCCGTTGGGCCAGTCCAACTCTGACATTACCAGCCACATTCAGTATCTCCATAAGATTACCAATTACAGTAGCAGTCAGTGTCACAATAACAAACCAGCCATAGTCAGTGCCTTTTTTTACATTGCCAGCCACAGCCAGTACCTCTATAAAAGACCAGTCAGTGTCTCCGTATGATCATCAGTTACAGTCATTGTCTCCATGACATTACTAGCCACAGTCAGTGTCTCCATAAAATATCGGTCACAGTCAGTGTCACCACAGTTGTAATCTCCATAACATTAACAGCCACAGTCCCTGCCTGCATAACATTCTCAGCTACAGCCAGTCCCTCCATAAACTCCAGGAATAGCAATATAGGACTGACATAAATGCACCATGGCCAATTCTCCTGTAATGTAATGTAGGATCCATATAGACAATTGGCAGTCTGCAAATTCTGAAGAAACTTAAAGATGGTATATCACCACATAAGTCATGCTGCAGCTATAGGTAGGCTACACGAAAATATTTTATCTTGATATCCAATTGAAAAATTTACAAGAAAATGTAAAATGAGTTTTTCAGAGTATGCGATTATACAGATAGGTGACTCAGTACAGGAATTGTCCTGTATATTCCTCTCTGACAGCTTCAGTCATGTACAGCTCCAGCCATGTCACAATCTGGGAGTTGTGGGAATGATTTAGGCCAGTGCTACGCATGGTTGAAGCTGACCAGGAGGAATATCTATTCTAGCTTCTGTAGAGAGTCACCTATTTGCATATTAGGTACACTCAGTCAAAACACTTTCATCTATTCTTTAGATTAGATATATGTAAATTTTTTTGTAGGAACCGCTTATGAACTATAAGTGGGGTGTACTGAGGAGCATGTAATACTGTGTGTGTGTGTGTGTGTGGAGGGGGGGGGCGTACTGAGGAGCACATAATACTGCGGCAGGCGCTACTGTGGAGCATATAATACAGAGTGGGTGTGGGGTGTACTGAGGAGCATATAATACTGTGGGGGCCCTGTTGTGGAGCGTATAATACTGTGGGGGCCCTGTTGTGGAGCGTATAATAATGTGGGGGGCGCTACTGTGGAGCGTATAATCTTAAACTTTTTTTAAACTATATTTTGGCCCTCCACTGGTCTGAGGGACAGTGAACTGACCCCCAGTTTAAAAAGTTTGAGTACCTCTGCTCTATACTGTGCATAGTATTAGTTGATGGACGATGCTTGGTTTTCAGCTGCCATCTAGTGGTTATTCATCAGTATTGTAGTCTTTATGCTATGAGCCGGTCCACCCCTCCTCTTTTATAGAACAATATACACAAAAATTACAATTTGTAGGAATTAAGTGATTTATTTTTTTATCCAGTGCCTCCTTCTAAACCCATATGCCAGTTACATGGAGATCCCTACATTGGTGCCAATGTGACCCTCAGCTGCAAGTCTTCATCTGGAGAACCTGTGCCTACATATACTTGGATAAAGAAGGCAACAAACAATGTGATTTACTTTCCTCCTTTTCATGGTTAGTATTGGGCTTCACAAGCATTTGAAACATATCCTGGCCATTGATGGATTTCTTTTTTTCTCCTTAAGATATCAAACTTGCATAGTTCAGATTGAAGCGGTTTATATAAATAATCTGTATAAGATTCTGATACTTTCTAATAGACTGTTTAGTTTCTTCAACATTTTAATCTGTCTGCTTTCTGCAAGTGAATACGAACACTCTTCTTTACATTCAGAGGTATCAAATCTGTACATAGCTGGTCCTGCTTTCAGCTAAGAAGTGGATGCTATTGTATCTAGTCTAGACCAGGGTTTCTCATCCTCCTCAATGAGTACCCACTAGTGAGAAAAAGTCCCAACCAATTACCCCTAAAGTAAGGATCACTTATAAATGTTAGCAAAATAAGGCTTTGTTTGGAGCTTCTATCAACAGTTATGTAATGGCCCCCTCAGTACTCTCACAGGTAGTATAATGGCTCCATTAATGCCCCCAAATGCACTACAATGGTCTGCTTAGTGTCCCCACATGAGATATAGTGGCACCCATACTCAATATAATATCCTTCTCAGTGCCCCTACATGTAGTATAATGGCCCATTCATCGCCCCCACATGTAGTATACTGGCCCCCTTATTGTCCCCAATTGTACTAAAATCTTCCCCTTTGTGCCCTCACACCGAGTGATGTCAATGGAGCGAGTGGTGTGTTGGATTAATTACTCACCACTATGTTCTATGATTCCTCTCTCTACTCCGGGGCTTGCTGTGATCTCAGAACTCAATGTCCAAAGCACCGAGAGAATGGGAAACAGAGTGGTGAATACAAAATGCAGCTCCCCAATCACTTTCTGCGCATGTATATCTGCAATGAGCACCTCTTACAGTACTGCTGGAATTACTCATTGGGCTCTCAAAGTAAGGTTGGCACCCTCAGCCATGGGCGGGCAGTCCTCCTGTGCAGGAGGGAGACAGAGGTACATGTGGTGCGTACCACCTGGAGTACATGTACCATAGGTTGAGAACCACTAGTCTAGACAATTATATTCTGGAGCTCAAAATATTGCATCTGTCTCCGATAGCATCTCATTGCTAGTATACCACAGTGTATCAGTCTGAAGTCCACATTTATTGTAATAGTGCCGCCCAAGTAATCCCCACCCCACAAACATATTAGCGGAGGAACTGGGACCAGAATATGAGGTGCACACAACCGGACTCTGAATTGGTCATTAGAAAAAGCCTGCAAGTTAAGGATGGTACCATGTATTTCAACTGTATTGGTGTCTTACTGATGCAGATACAATTGAAATTGCTACCCTCGCCTCCTCTAGCTATGCCACTGCTTTAGGTGAGCTTTATTAAGGCTGGCATTTCATACGTCAGTCATAAACCATACATTGCTATGGGTATAGATTTGCGCTACAATTTGAAAAAAGTGGTTACGGGATTAGAAAAGTTGTATATTATCATGCTGCTATTACATGACCCTAGTTTATAACTTTCTATGCTAAAAAGTGTTGAAAATCGCTTAAAGAGTTAGTCGAACAAAGAATATTATTTAGAATTAAAGACACCCTATTATTATAAATATATTTGTATTCATAGAATATGCTTATATCTCCAGATATTTCAGCAGAATGTTACATCAGTACCACCTACAGTTAATGTTGAGGAAATGCTAGAAGAACAAGGCAGCGTTACTAGAATAGCATTTGCACAGATCTCCACCTAAGGATTTATTTGGTCCAGATTTTGAAAAAAATGCTTCCCAATTGACTTCTATAGCATCCTCTAGCTTTTTTTCCGCTAAAAAAGAAGTAAGCTGATCTTACTTCAGGCAGATTCCGCCTGAAAAACCAACGGGAGTCAATAGGGAGGCGGAAAAACTGTGTTGCGGTTTTTGACAAAAAACGCTTCAAAACGTCCTAGCGGTTTTTTTCAAGGTCCATACACTGTGCTGGAGGAAAAAAAACAAAAACGCAACAAAAAACGGCTGATGTAAAAAGTGCTTCAAAAAAAATTTCCATTTACAACCATATCCAATTTCTGAAGCGGATTTTTTCCTTTTCAAAATCCTCGCCAGAAAACTCTGTGTGAACTCAGCCTAAAGTTGTTGACTAGAGACTTCTTTTTAACTTACTTTGGCTGGTGGTTACTTCATGCAGGACCTGGGCTAATTCCTAGTTTGGGTCATATGATCAGAAGAACCAGTTTCCTCCCCTGGGTTACTCCACTTCCTTCTCTCCCATTTGCACAGGTAGTTATCTATGTTATGGGGTTGATTCAAGTCATGTGACCTGGGGTCAGAACCAAACCCAAAACTTCCCAGGTCCTGCTTGAAGAAACTGCCAGCCAAAGTCAAATAAATAGAAGTCTCCGTTCAACCCATTTCAGTGGACACAGTAAAGACTATTCATAGGAACAGCAGGTGGCGCTATGTTAACATTACTGGAATATCTGGGGTACAAAAATGTTTATAATTATAGTTGGATTCAATTATAAAATTATTCTTCATAGGACAATCCTAATAATAAATTCCCCCCAATACAGTGGTAAAGCCCTATTTAATCCTTTTCATGTTACATCTAGACAAGGAGTATTTTTTGTTGAAGACTGGATTTGGCAAAATGTTATCTATTGTAATGCTAATGTAGACGCAATTCTATAGCAGAAAATCCAAAGCTTACTTGCACAATGTGGACATACCAATAATAATAATAATAATAATAATAATAATAGTTGATCTTTCCAACTTCCATCAGCATAGTTTATTTCTTTCATGCCCCCCCCCCCATGCTGTAGCAGTCTTTGTAATAATCAAATAATCATCAGTCATTATCTGATTCTCTGCATTTAGAATTATGGTCAGTTATATGAGATCCTTTATTAAGCTGATCTGGGCTGCTGGATCTTCATTCTCTGGCATCCCCATAGCTGTGAATAGAGTGTCGGTCACACCGGTGCTCTGGCACTCCATTCACAAGAAGAATGCATAAAGAATGTTCCGTTCTTCTGATCCCTGGAAATATATCCCTGACACAGAAAAAGAAAGAAATCTAAAAGCATAGTCAGGAAAGATGCTTGCTGTCACTGGCTCACATCTCATTGTCAATAACACTAGCAGCTAGTCAGAAGTAGATAAAAGGAAATAGAGTCCTGCTAGTTTCTAAAGACAGAACTTCCCTAGTAACAGGGAGTGAATCGCAAAATAGTAAGGAGGTAGACACTTAGTGGTAATAACAAAAGTAGAGAGTTTCTTCAGGCAGAAAACAGCAACATTATTGCATAAATTGCATTACATTTTGGTCCACAATCACATGCTCTATTAAAGTTGTCTGAAAAGTTAATGATGATTTCAGGATGCAGCCTAGTTTGGCCTTAAAGGGGTTGTCCCACGTCGCATACTCACCCGTCTTCGTTTCTCTGAAATCTTCTGTCTTCCGGCTTTGTTTCGTCATTGGTGGGCGGGGTCACATATGCAAAGCCAAGTGTCGAGATGCCGCCGGCCCTGCGTGCGCGCTCATACACCAGTCTAGCCTTCACAATGCAAATACAGACCCGACAGGGTGTCGGGTCTGTATTCGCATTGTGAAGGCTAGACTGGTGTATGAGTGCGCACGCAGGGCCGGCGGCTTCTCGCCACTTGGCTTTGCATATGTGACCCCGGAGCGGAATAACAGCATCGCTTCTGCCGCTGCTTGCTTCATGCAGGGCAGAAGCATAGCGATGTTGCTGGCTTCACCTGTGCCAGCGTCTAGCTGTCCCCAGCATTCGCCTCTCTATTACAGCGGATGCTGGGGAGTGTTAGACGCCGGCACAAGTGAAGCCAGCAACATCTCTATGCTTCTGCCCTGCATGAAGCAAGCAGCGGCAGAAACGATGCAGGGCAGAAGCATAGCGATGTTGCTGGCTTCACTTGTGCCGGCGTCTAACCCTGCATTGGCGGCCCCTTCCCCCAAAGGGTAAACTACCCCCCCCCTCCAGGCTCGCTCCCGTGCACTTAGCCCCTCCTCCCTCCCCCCTGAGAGCAGGCAGATACATCACTTGACTCAGGTCAGGGCTGTAGCCACAAAAAAATGAATAAAGTAAGATATGTGGACAAACAAAGCAGTTTTGCTGAAGCAACGTATTTAGGAAAAGTCTTACATTCATATTAACAAGCATTATAGATAGGATCCTTGTGATGGGACAACCCCTTTAATGCTTTGGCCCCGATTTTCAAATTTGACATCCTCACCTTGTGTGAGAATAATTTGATTGCATTTACCTATCTCCAAGCCTGTTGACACAGTGCACTTTATGTTTGTGGTAAATGTTGGTCATTACACTTTATTTCAAAAAAGGAAAATTTGTTAAAAATGTCCTAAATTTGGACTGTTTCAGATAAAATGTTAAAAAGACAGTCATATCCCACAAAATTGTTAATAATTAACATTTACCATTAGTATCATTTTTTTAAAAGTTCAAAACAGTGTATAGGAATAGAAATGAATGGAGGTGAAATTTAGAAATGTCGTCTTTTTCAAATTTACCTTTTAAAGAGATACTTTTATGTCCTCATGAACTTGTGGTTTTATATATACCTCTTGCTTGTCTTCATTTCCTTTCCGATATTACGTTAATATTCAATGGCGTAAACTGAAGCTCCTGGGTCTCAATGCAAAATCTGTAAATCTGTTAGCCCCCACTTATCATGCACTATTATGTTGTAGAGAGGCCTTTGGGCAATTGTTACCCCCTGCACCCCTATAGCTACACCCCTGACAATGTTCTATTCACATGCAGCCTTGGTTTATAGGTTACTGTCTCTCTATACATCACTGCTAAAATGTTCTGTGCTGCTGTGAGCTTTCTTATGATGTGTCTGTTGTAGAGATTGTGTCTAATATATAATGTATTTCAGATTATGTAAAGGGAACATTGTCCTTGACCAATCTGACAGCGGATAACACTGGGATGTATGTGTGCACATCCCAAAACACAGCAGGGGTGTCCGAGTGTAACATCACTGTGGAGGTGAAGTCAGGTGAGTACGGCTGTAGGGCGAGTTTACAAGTTCAGGTTTTCAGATGCATTTCATGAAGCCAAATTTTTTTTTTTTTATGTAGATTGTTAGCCCCATATAGGGATCACAATGTACTTTTTTTTCCCCTATCAGTATGTCTTTGTAGAATGGGAGGAAATCCACGCAAACACGGGGAGAACATACAAACTCCTTGCAGATGCTGTTCCTGGCTGGATTCGAACCCAGGACTACAGCACTGCATCGTGTTGCCCCGATGACGCCAAAATCTTAAGTAGAATGATAAAGAAGAGAAGTAGCATCTGTTCTCTATACTTTTTCTCTCCTTATTTTTCTCACCTGATTTTGATCTCAAGAACTGCATCTCAAAAACCTGAATGTGTAAACCCATCCTTAATTCGTCCGGATGAGTTGTGGTATCTCAGGTGCTAATACAGGTAATTTCTGATACCTCACAGTTTCCAGGACAGCGATAATCGTGGGGGCCGTTGTGGGGTCGATTGCTGGACTCTGCTGCTTGGTGATACTGGCGATTGTACTGATTTACCTGTACCGGCGTGGGCAGAAAGGCACACAAGATGAAGTCGAGAATGATATTAAGTAAGAATATTTCACATCACTCTGCCTGGTTCCTTGTTATTTCAAAACTGTTATGGTATTTATAGTATATCAATATATATATATATATATATATATATATATATATATATATATATATATATCATATCTAAATATATAAAAATGTTATAGTTTATCCATGACCTGGTTCACATGAAAGCTTTGCCACTCATCTCTTCTAGTGTCCTGAACAGAAAGTCTAGCTAGTATTACACTGGTATGACAGCATGATGCAGTGTCTTTACAGAGCTAGGGAGGAAATTGGTATACAAGTCATAATAAATCTGTTCCATAGACTTCACTGACTATGAGCATATCGCAGCCACTCTTTAAGAATTTTTTTTTAAATTTAGCTTAGTACTCTTGATAATCTCAGCCAGCGGTGTAACTAAGTCTTGTGTGTCCTGGTGCAAACTTTTGTCCAGTGCCCCCTCCCTCTCTACAGCGAACTATTGATAGTGATGGTTATGGTTGCTGCAGCTGTATGTTGAAAGGGATACAGCTTTAGGCTGGTCTTACACGACCCTATTGGTTTTATAGTTCGCAAGTTGACATTAGACATTGGACATAGACATTGCAGATGCCCGTGTCCTGTCGCACACGCCAATAGAGTTCTATGAATGGGTTTTAAAACCGAACGCCGGGAAGTCGTCCCCTATCCAGTTTCTCTGGGGAATAGAACAGAGACCCGCCAGGCGGACATGGGCGCAAGTGTGAACACCCCCTCAGGCCCTGAGTCGCATGTTACAAGAAGCAGCAGCCTAGCTGTTCCCTGGCTTGACATCCTATTCTACTGACTGACAGCTCTACCAGGACACATCTCAAAATCAGTAAGTAGGAGTCAAAAAATTGCAGGAAATATTGGCAAACTATGCCAATATAAAAATATTGGTCTCCAATGAGACAGTAAAAAGAAATCTATCAGCACTAGTTTGATGGTAAAATTATAGGCTGGGCTTCTAGAATACTGGCCTGTGGTAGTTCTAGAGCCGACAGTCAAACTTCTGTCAGCAATAGACCTCAACTCTCATGGAACCTCAGGCATATGGTGAGGAACCCAGCCATGGCATAAGGTATATTGACCTGGATATAGCATAAGAACCTTGTAAAATGAGTTGTGGCAATGCTCTCCACTCCAAAGGGAGCCATTCTTACATTCTTTATTGGCAGATATGAAGTTCCTGTTTAATGCTAATAAATTCTCTCCAACTAATTTATTTTATTATTTGCAGGGAGGATGCACCAGCTCCAAAGACTCTCCCCTGGCCTAAGGGCAATGATTCAGGCCTGGCCTATAAAAACGGCACCTTATCCTCCATGAGTAGCCATCGGGATAGCAAACCTTACCCTCCCAAATCACCATCTGACACCACATCTATCAACACAGCTACAGGGAGCAACCTAGGCTACAGACCTCCCTACGTCAATGGCAGAGTTACTACACCTACTCCCAGCATGTCCAGCCAGTCACTGCCCACCTACATGGCACCATCTAATGGAAACTACTACACCACGGCTGTGCCAACAAATCAGAGCACTCTGCAAAAGCCCAATGGTGTGGAATCACAACCTCCAAGGAAGGAGATAAACATCCCATCTGGGGTCACTTCATCCAATCTTGTGCGGATGGGGGCTGTGCCAGTCATGGTGCCCGCTCAGAGCCAGGCAGGCTCTCTTGTGTAAACCATCTCTATTATTATGCAGAACTGAATGTTTACAGGACTCCGATGCCAACAGTTATGAAGCGTTCATAATCATCATCAATCCTGTTATCCATCAGCAACTCTCAATTTCATCTCATCTGATTCGGAGACGCTGGACATTCTCTGGATCACTGGTCTCATCACTGCCATAAATCGCATTGTGTTTGTATTGAAGCCCCGCACTTTTATAAAGTCTCTATTATATCATCAGGTTTTCCACCATCTTGAACTTTTGAACTTTCTTAAAGTTTCTCATCAGTTTTTATACAATTTTTTTTATTGCATTTATTACAATTTGCTTGTAGTCTATGGCGCCATTAAGCATCACCATAGGTGGCATCTGAGAAGCCGACAACAGTCGGGGAACTTGATACTGACTCTTTTGGTTATAGTGTTCCAACACATATGGTGCTCCGGAGATAGAGGGCGCTTTTCTGGAAAACATCTTGCCACATGATCCCCTCCCCTCTCTGAGGGGCCCTCAAAAAAAATCAATGGTCTCAAAGAGGAGAAATTTAAGGGACACAGGTAGCACATTATACATATGACCTGATCTTAAAGGTGACCTCCTGGAGAGATGTAGTCTTTAACACATGGCCCAAGCTGATTTTTACAGATTGGTTATATAAAAGGTGCTGATTCTAATGGTTATAATGTCTCTACCATCCCTGGCATCATCTGAGCAGGGGACAGTACCTGGCACTAGATAGGTCATGGAAATTCATGGTGACTTCTAAGTTTGGGATTTCACTAATGATACATGATGATGACCTATTCTTTATCAGCAGTGATTTACCACAGCAGTCTACGCCTATGTCTTTCCAGATGTAACAAACACTACAACTCTCAGCATGCCCTGACTTCTGGACGTGTAGTGTCAGAACACCTGAAGAGCCATATGTAAACCATGGGCTGTAAGTGAACTCATGAGGCAGAGACGTGACCATTATTTCCTACTATTTCCATGATTCCATTTACCCCTGTGCAGAGTAATTTATGATGGGGAATGTAGTGCGCGATGACTTAGATACAGTATCTCAGCAGACAGTGTGATACATGATATAGGGCTTAGATATAGGGCTTAGCTCACACTTTCATCACCTTACATCATACTTGCCAACATTTGTAAGAATCTGGGAATTTTCATGCATGGAGTTTGCAGCAAAAATTATTGGGTGGCTATGCCCACATTTGCTAAAGACCCACCCTTTTTGGGTATGTATTGTACCTTTTTGGGGCATGACACCTTCCTTTTTGTGACATGGATATTCTTCCAGGACGCATGGAGTTCAACCCTTTTTGCAGGACATTTTAGGAGAGTGGGCAAGTATGGCTTACATACAACACTACGTAGATACAACATGGTGAGTTTAGGGACACAACCCAGATAGTATCACAAGGAATATCTTAGATATTACATAGCCCAGCAGACAGTGTCACTTAATAGGCTTAGATACATAATCCAGCAGACAGTATAACACATAGTAAGCTTAGATACATAGCTCAGCAGACTATATCACACATAATAAGCATAGATACATAGTCCAGCAGACAGTATCACACATAATAAGCTTAGATACATAGCCCAAGAGACTGTATCACACATAAGCTTAGATACACAGCCCAACAGACTATATCACACATAATAAGCTTAGATACATAGTCCAGCAGACAGTATCACATATAGTAAGCTTAGATACATAGCCCAACGGACTGTATCACACATAAGCTTAGATACATAATCCAGAAGACAGTATCACACATAGTAAACTTAGATATATAGCCCAGCAGACAGTATCACACATAGTAAGCTTAGATACATAGCCCAGCAGACAGTATCACACATAGTAAGCTTAGATACATAGCCCAGCAGACAGTATCACACATAATAAGCTTAGATACATAGCCCAGCAGACAGTATCACACATACTAAGCTTAGATACATAGCCCAGCAGACAGTATCACACATAATAAGCTTAGATACATAGCCTAAGAGACTGTATCACACATAGTAAGCTTAGATACATAGCCCAGCAGACTGTATCACACATAATAAGCTTAGATACATAGCCCAGCAGACAGTATCACACATAATAAGCTTAGATACATAGCCTAAGAGACAGTATCACACATAGTAAGCTTAGATACATAATCCAGAAGACAGTATCACACATAGTAAACTTAGATATATAGCCCAGCAGACAGTATCACACATAGTAAGCTTAGATACATAGCCCAGCAGACAGTATCACACATAGTAAGGTTAGATACATAGCCCAGCAGACAGTATCACACATAGTAAGCTTAGATACATAGCCCAGCAGACAGTATCACACATAGTAAGCTTAGATACATAGCCCAGCAGACAGTATCACACATAGTAAGCTTAGATACATAGCCCAGCAGACAGTATCACACATAGTAAGCTTAGATACATAGCCCAGCAGACAGTATCACACATACTAAGCTTAGATACATAGCCCAGCAGCACTTTGTCCCTGGAGATTATTTTATATAAAATTTAAGCAACATTTTATGATATGTGAACAAGATGTTGGTTTCCATGGCAACAGAAAGTCTTGAATGAATTGGCGTTTTGGAAAGTGTTGCGGTAGCGTGCTGACAGCTGGCGCCACATGCTGTATCTATAGTAGGACAGGATTTATGAGCAGCACATGGTGAGGAATTGTTACGTGCAATTGTTTTAGGCAGACAAAAAAAACAATTTATAATTCTGGTGCAAGTTATCCATCATACAGGCAGTCCGACAGAATGAGGCCAGGAGGATAGTGTTGATAGGGGAAGGGTCACCTTTTATGACACTTTGTTACAGTTGTATACAGTATGTATTGCGGATAACTCAATGAGAATTGTGTGTTACAAAGGCCTATTCCTTCACTTGTAAGTACAGTACTGGATGCTGTCATGCTTGCAGTACCCATTTTCACCACTTTACTGCTAAAACCATAGACGCTGATGAAACAGCACCACCACCATATTCAGTTAATCACTTACTCTTTTTGGCATGATGCCTTGCAGGGCTGCATTCCCTGGACACACCAGAACCCATATTTTATTCAATACGATGACCTTTATTAGCCTTCTCTTTCGCAGGAAGCATTTGCTCTTTCCCTTTAAATCTCCCCACATGACTCTTTTATTACCAGTTAGCGCAGTATTCAGTCACAGATCGTGATCTCGCTGTTCGTGCTCAGTGCGGCGGTGAACCTGGGATCACGCCACTTTTATTCTGCTTCATTATTTATGTTCTTTCTTATTTTGTGGATATTTCTGATGACATTGTACAGAACAGATATGAAACCAAAGCCGCTAAACACTGAATGCTTGTTATTTTATATGATGTGTGCTAATATATGACTGCGCGGTGAACCCTCTCAGCGATGCCAAGTATTCTGCTGTAATATTTAAAGTGAATTTTTCATTAAAATGAGAACAAACCAGAATTGTCTCTATTGTCACTGGTGTCTCTGTAATATGTGAAATTGTGTTATATAGGGATATCCTAAATATTGGAAACCAACCTGACGATACTGACATCTAGCTTTCTCAGTGTCCTGAATGGCAATTCTATCTAGTTCTGATATGCCCCTTACTCCATGTACTGGATAATAAGGAACCCACAAAGCATTTCCTCTTCACAAACCATGGTCAGATTAATGGAGGCCCAGCTCTAGATGCCTGATGGTGATGGTCCTAGATAATGTATTCCTTCCTAGAAACATATCTAATATCAATGTAAAGTGTAGTTTGTCTGTTTATCCAGCAGAGGGCAGAATATTTCCTCTTCACAAACCATGGTGAGATTAATGGGGGCCCAGCTCTAGATGCCTGATGATGATGGTCCTAGATAATGTATTCCTTCCTAGAAACATATCTAATATCAATGTAAAGTGTAGTTTGTCTGTTTATCCAGCAGAGGGCAGAATATATTCACAATTATTTAAAGTCTGGAGATCCAGATCATATAAATCTTTACATAGGCTCATTCTTATATACAGCTGACACTGTGATGTGTGAGTTGTTGGGAATGTCTTCTATAGGAGACATTGTGATTACTGTCAGTTTTATTATATAGCGGAGACACTATGATAATTTTTAGTTGTGTTACAGGAGGAGACACAGTGATGGTTGCCAATGATGTGTGATAGACTGGTGACACTGTGACTGTTACATACAGAAGACACTATGACGGGTGTCAGTTGCATTATACATAATGTCATATGTATAATGTCATGGTTGTCAGCCATGTATACAACATTGTTACAGTTGTCAGTCATGTGTCATACAAGCGACATTGTAACTTGTCATTTGTGTTATACACAGGGGTAGGCAGTCTTCGGCACTCCAGCTGTTATAAAACTACAACTCCCAGCATGAATACTTGTTCTGCTATTCTTGGAACTCTCATAGAAGTGAATGGAGCATGTTGGGAGTTGTAGTTTCACAGCAGCTGGAGAGCCGATGGTTGCTAACCCCTGTGATAGACAGACACCAGAAGAGAGAGCAATAGATAGGAAACTTTGCATCTCCCATGTTTCCATTCACTGACATCTAACAGTTCCTGAAACAATGTGTCAGTCATCTCTATTAATTGATATAGGTCATCCATGCCTTACGACTGAGGGGCAAGAAAGCTTTGTCCAGAGATATAAAAGGCTACAAGTGCTCTGTATATCAGTCAGTGCTGTCTACAGTTATAGAATGTGCAGAGGTTGGTCCCTGCTGTGAGCGACTCAATCCCTATAATCATTGTGACGCCCCCTGACAGCCTGCAAGTAGTTGTACTTTAACATTGTAGTCACGTCCTTGTGTCCCTGCAGGATCGCATTAGACATTGCTCCAATGTTAAAATAAAATGTACTAGTATACAGGGGCGCACCCAGGAATTTCGCCTTGTGGGGAGGTGACAGGTATTGGAGGGAAGGACGTTGCAATTGGGGATGTCAGTGCACAGGGTAAGCAAAAATGCTAACTTTTTTCCATTAAGCGCCTTCTATTTTACAGATCACACTCCAACCTACAGGAAATAATCCACAAATAGTACATACCTCATTTAGTATATCTCCTTATAACACAGGCAATCAGATGTATACCAGCCCAAAGTAAAAAAACAAACAAAAAAAAAAAAACACATTTTGGGCACAGGTGAATGTGAACCTGTAAATAAAAAGTTGAACATTATAGGGGAATATGCTTAGGGTCACCTATATAACAATGCATTACATCATTACATCCTCTTGTATATAATAGTAAGGCTATGATCACACTAACATTGTGAGACCATTCAAGAACTCCATTCCCCATTCCACTATGATTTTGGGCAGAAACCCAGTCCACGGGTTTCCATGGGTAATCGTTTTTTAAGCAGATAGGATTTCTGTTTTTTAGGTCCCCAAGTGGACCCCAAGAACGGAATCCCAAACGCTAGTGTGAACCTAGCATAAGTCATACCTGCCTTACATACTCAGTGTCATATTCCTCCGTGTGAACATACCGTTAAAGCTACATAGGTATCGCTGCAGCTGCACTAGATATGTCTCCAGAGTTATTCCTAGCCAGATTCAAAGTAAGTCACTGACGTGACTGGGAGTAACCCAATTGCATTGTAGTGTTATGTCACGGGGTGACTAATGCTATACAGTCTCAGAACACTTCTCACTGACAAGTGTGTGATGTGATAATAGCAGTGGTAAAAGGAGATGTTTCTGTAATGAAAAATTCTATTGTAGTAATTCTTTTTGACCACAAGATGCCGCTGTGTTAGGTAAAGGAAAAACCAGGAAGTGACGAGTTCAGGAAGTGGACTGCTGTAGTGGGGGAGAAGAAGCTGGCTGTGAGCAGTGAGAGAGCTGAGGGACAATCCATTGCCATCCGCTGCCCTGCAACGCTTGTTTCAGGCCAGGGCCAGCTCTGGAGAAGCCCGAACCTGTTGCTGGTTCCCATGTCAGGAGAGTTGGAGACGATTGCTGTGCAGACGCCGCGGAGCGGATGACAAGAAGGACCAGCCCTTGTGACACCGTGTTCCAGTTGCCTGGAGGCAAAGAAATTCCTGTTTCCTTCGGAAAGTCCATCTGACTGTTCGCCCCCTTGCTAACCCGGGTAAGCGGAGCTCCGATTCACCTTTCATAAGGGTGAATAGTGTATACACGCAGTAAATAGTTTTTTTTTTTTTTTGGCGCCAAAAACCTAGCATAGACTGGTTCCGGCCATTTTGCTTTAAAGCGAGTTCTATCTAAACGGAGATACAGCACGTGTTGTCCTGCTATTCAAAAGAGACACTATATCCTGGATTATAGTACCAGAAGTACGTCATAAGAGGAGTTATTTGTTTCACTAAGACTTGTGCAGCTAAGCACCAACTTCTGATAAAACAAAACCGGTTGCTGAAGTCCTCCCTGCAGGGTTGGGGTAGTGTGTTGAAATGTGGATATTGGGGAGTGGGTAAGTTAAATAGTAAACTGTGATATTGTTAACCCCAGTGTGACACCGCAGGTGATCTTCCTCTGCATACTTACATTGTTTTGTTAGCTTGGTATTAATAGGTAAATTGCAGCTGCTATATATATGTAGCCGCTAGTTAAAGGCATAGTTCACTAGTTCTGACATATTAGGTCACGGTGCAGTGTCACTCAGGGGTCTCAGCCCTCGGCTGAGTGTCTTGTAATTATTGATTTCATCAGGCCTGTTAGCCTGGAGTTCACCCCAAAAGGGTATAGAGTAAAATTTATATTTCTTACTTCGTGTCTGGTGTGGTTGTGCCTGTCCGTGGAACCGCTGTATCCTAAAAGTTCCTGCAAGAGCCCCGGTAGCCAGTCGGCTGCCGTGTCTTTCCCTTCCTCCTCCCCCCTTACATTTTTGGCGTAGTCGGCAGGATACGGTGCCACCATGGACATGGACAACGCATCTGGGGACGCGCCCTTGGTGGACGCGGACCGTGTGCCTAATGGCGGGGTGGCTGTAGGTGCTGTCCTCCCGCCTGTTGCACCTACCCTTGCACCGACAGCCCCAGTCAGGTGTTTACCAGCAGGTGCCATCTTAAACCAACTGACTAAATTTGACGGACATAACATGTTGCTGACCGATTGGACTGAACGACTGAGGAGTGCGATTAAACTGTGTAATCTAGCCCCCGAACTCCAACCGGAGGTAGCGATAAATGCTCTGGAAGGGAATGCCCGACGGACAATCACATTACTGCCAGAGTCCCAGAGGAGTACGGTGACAGACATAGTAAACAGGTTGGAGAAGGTTTACGGGAACCGTGCCCCGTCAGTTGATTTACTTGCCCGGTTTGTTAATCGGAGACAGAGGGAGGGGGAGACCGTCCCTGAGTATGCTAATGAACTACAGGGGTTGTTAGCTGATGTCCGGAGGGCCGAATCCCACGCCCAGCGTGCCCCTGAGGAAGATGACGAGCTGTTGAGGGACTATTTTATTCGGGGATTATGTTTGAGTACGGTGAGGCGGGAACTACAGAACCGCGTGCTGGCGGACAAGACCCTGACCTTTGTCCAGATTCTGGAGGAGACCATCGCCAGGACTCAAATGGAGGAGCCAGAGGTGGGTCAGGTCGCCATGCAGAGAGCTGGAAGGGTGATGACCAATGCTGTAGGGGGTGAGACAGAGGCCCAGATGAGAGAAATGCAGCGTACTATAGATGCGCTAACCCAACAATTGAGCCAGGTGCAGAGTAGGGTACAGACTCCTGCTGCTGGGAACCCGTTACCAACTCCCTCAGACGGGCCCCCATGTCAATGCTCAGCAAGACCCCCCATGTGGCAAACAGAGGAACCACAGGGAAGGCCATCTCCATCACGGCCGTGGTATCGCTCTCCTCCTGACCCCCAACTGCGACAAAGGCCACCACCTCGGGAGTGGGACTATAGCAATGTTCAATGTTGGCAATATCAAGAGTTCGGGCATATCTCAAGGAACTGCCCAGGACCGAGAAGGGCCAGGCCCAGCAACTCACCGCCGTTAAACGGGAGACCTCCGCGATAAGAGGGCGCACCGCGGGGGTATCAGGGGGCCCAAGTGCTCCAAAAAGCCCACATGATTTGATCGCAAAAAGCCCCGTGCTGGAAGTGAGTTTTGAGGGAAAGAAGGTCCCCTGCCTAGTGGATACGGGTTCTGAAGTAACAACAATGCCCTTAGACTATTTTGAACGGCATCATGGCCACCTTATGCGACCAAACACCGGAATGGTTATCCGACTGAGAGCGGCAGATAATGGAACTATCCCTGTACATGGGGTAGTCTGGATGCGGCTTCGGGCCTGTGGCCAAGAATTAGGAGTCAAGGGAGTTATCCTTGTCAAGTCTACCTACTTGCCGGAGGTCCCGGTGATTCTAGGCATGAATGTGTTGCGAGACCTGAACCACGTGCTTTTCACCAAGAAAGGACCGGAGTACTGGAAGCGGACTACGGCACATAGGCCAACACAGCAAGTTTTCCGGCAAATTGTCCAGACTTGCCGAATCCAGAAGGGACTCCCTGAAAACCACCGGCTGGGGGCGGTGTATACCCCGAATGGTGCGCCCGTAAAAATACCTCCCCGGCAGGAACGGACATTGATGTTGCCTGTGGGGACCAATCTGAATGTGGACGGATTGGATGTCGAGCTGGAACCGGTAGAGCGGTGTGAAGAGATAACTGGTGTGATGTTTGGGCGAGTGGTGGCCACAGTCCGAAACGGGCGAGTGCCGGTGCGGTGCGTGAATCTACAGGATCATGAAGTGACCCTACCAAGGAGAGTCAAGGTCGCCAGAGTCTTCCTACACCAGGGTGAGACAGCCCAGAGAAGACCCTTTACTCTTAGGGAAGAGAGAGGGGACGTTTGGACCTTGGCGGTACAGATGGATCAACCTGAAAAACCCACGCCCGAGTGGAATGGGAGGAAGATCCTGGAAATGATGGGAATAAACCGTCCCTCTTTGAGTCCAGACCAAGTACGGCTAGTGGAAGAGACCCTATGGGAGTTCCAAGCTGCATTTTCTAGGCATGACGAAGACTTTGGCTGTACGTCTGCTATCGAGCACCGAATACCGACCGGGAACACGGCCCCAATCCGTGAAAGGTATCGACAGATCCCACCAAACATGTACCAAGAAGTGAAGGAGATGTTACATCAAATGTTGGATAATGGCGTGGTACAACCAAGTCAGAGTCCGTGGGCTGCCCCGGTGGTGCTGGTCCGAAAAAAAGACGGCACCTTACGCTTCTGTATCGACTACCGGAAGCTGAACGCAAAGACAGTGAGAGACTCTTATCCCTTGCCGCGGATCGAGGAATCCTTATCCGCATTGGGAAAGGCGAAATACTTCTCATCCCTAGACCTGGCGAGCGGATACTGGCAAGTGCCAATGGCAGCAGAAGACAGACAGAAAACAGCGTTCATCTTGCCGATGGGCTTGTATGAGTTCAGAAGGATGCCCTTTGGATTGTCCAATGCCCCCGGCACGTTCCAAAGACTCATGGAGTATTGTCTTGGTGACCTAAACTTTGAGTCAGTGCTCATCTATCTGGACGATATTGTGGTCTTCGGATCGTCCTTCGAACAACATCTTCAGAGGCTGAGACAAGTCCTGAAGCGCCTGATGGAGCATGGGCTCAAGGTCAAGCCCAAGAAGTGCCAGCTGTTCCAGACACAGATTGAGTACCTGGGGCATATTGTCTCTGCTGAGGGGGTGCAACCGGCAAGCAGCAAGGTGGAAGCGGTACAACGCTGGCCTGTCCCAAGAACCCTCAGGGAACTTCGCGCATTCTTGGGCCTAGCTGGATATTACCGGCGCTTCATAAGAAATTTTTCAAAGAAGGCAGGACCGCTGAACGAATTGCTGAGGGGGACCTCCCGGGGGCCAAAGAACCAGCCCATTCCATGGGGAGAGAAACAACAACAGGCGTTCGAGGAGTTGAAGGAAGCCCTGACGAGTGCACCAATACTCGCCTATGCGCAGTTTGACAAGCCCTTCATGTTATACACAGATGGGAGTCTCCATGGCCTAGGTGCGGTGCTCGCCCAAGAACAAGATGGCCGTGAGAGGGTCATAGCCTATGGAAGCCGGTCCCTGAGGGAGACAGAGAGGAACTTTGACAACTATAGTTCATTCAAGCTGGAACTACTGGCCCTAGTGTGGGCCATGACGGAGAAATTCTCAGAATACTTGACAGGAGCGGAAGTGACTGTTATGACCGACAACAATCCCTTGGCGCACCTAGACAATGCAAAGTTGGGTGCTTTGGAGCAGCGATGGATGGCCAGGTTGTCCAGGTACAAGTACAAGATCAAGTACCGATCCGGTAGAGAAAATGCAAATGCGGATGCCCTGTCTCGAGTGACGCCGGATGACTCCGGACGAGATAAGGATGGAGAGTTAGAAGACTCAGAGGTTCCCCACTTGGGTAGAATACCCTTGTTTGTGATACTGGCACGGACAAGTGGGGTGGTGACAGACCGACCAGTGTTGCTTGGGAAAACCCATGGAGATTGGGTATATGCTCAGAATGATGACGTGACCCTAAGAAAGATCAAGCAGTGGGTGATGGCAAAGGAGTGGCCTACCCCGATGGAGCGCAAACGCTTGCCACCTATGGGGGCAAGAGTAATGCAACAGTGGGATAGACTGAAGTGTGAGAATGGGTTACTGTACCGTAAAGTATATTTAGAGACTGAGTTGGAGGTGAGATGGCAACTAGTAATACCAAGTACCAGTGCCAGGGAAGTTGCCCGTGAGGCTCATGTGAGAGGGGCCCACTTTGGTCCTGATAAAACGTTCAAGTGGCTCCAGCGATTTGTCTATTGTCCTGGTCTTGAGCAGACAGTGCAGGACGTGTGCCAAGCCTGCAGGGCCTGTGAGCTCGCTAAACCCCCAGAACAAAGGGCCCCCACTCAGACGATTAGGACCACTGCGCCGTTGGAGGTGCTGATGATTGATTATGTCCTGATAGGACACTCCAACAGCGGACATCAGTACTGTTTGGTAATGACCGATCACTTTACCAAGTTTGCAGTAGCAGTAGCTACGAAAGATCAGACTGCCGAATCTGCCGCCAGGGCTGTGTGTAAGCACTTCATCCAAGTGTATGGGTGCCCCACTCGTATTCACTCAGATCAGGGGGCATGTTTTCAGGGGCGGCTCATGTCGGAGTTGTATCGGGTGTATGGTATCCACAGATCCCGGACGACTCCTTATCACCCAGAGGGGAATGGGGCCTGTGAGCGATTCAATCGCACCCTCCTTCAGATGTTGCGAACGTTGGAGAAAGATCAAAAAGCTCGGTGGCCAGAGAGCTTAGCTGAGTTGCTCTGGGCCTATAATAATCGGGTCCATAGTACCACCGGCTACACGCCATACCTGATGCTGTTTGGGCATCCCGGACGGGAGATTGAAGAATTGAACTTGACAAATCCTGAGAGAGAGGGCGCTCGCTCGCCCGATGACTGGGTAGAACTACACCGTCGAAAACTGCAGACCATACACCGATTGGTGATTGACAAAACCCGACTGTCCAGTCACCCAGACAAGACCCCGGTTCAACATGAACCCTTCCAACCTGGGGACAGGGTGTTAGTAAGGGCCAAGAGACCCTCGGGAAAGTTGGATGATCGGTGGGAGGCAATGCCATATCGAGTAAAACGAAGGGTCATCCCTGACGGACCAGTGTATGAGATAGAGCCTGAAAGGGGTGAAGGAGTTACCCGGACTCTTCACCGTAATATGCTCAGACCTTGTAATTCAGAGACTCCCACAACGGAGACTGAGGTGCATCGGTTGAATCCGACAGCCCCAACCTTCACACCTGCTGCACAGATTGATCCCGATGAGTGGTGGGATGTACCAGTTCCCATGTCTGAAACGGTTCCAGCCGTGGTGATCTTACCTCCACGGGAGGGGACGACACTAATGGCTGCTCCTGTACAGGAACCTGAGCCGACCTGTGGGAATGAAGTGACTGATGCCCCGACTTTACGCAGAACGCCAAGGTCTAATGCTGGGGTTCCCCCACAGCGATACGCCCAGGATGAGTTTGTCTGGGGAGGTCTGTCGAGGACGCCGACCTCTAGTGGGGTGGTGTGTCACGGGGTGACTAATGCTATACAGTCTCAGAACACTTCTCACTGACAAGTGTGTGATGTGATAATAGCAGTGGTAAAAGGAGATGTTTCTGTAATGAAAAATTCTATTGTAGTAATTCTTTTTGACCACAAGATGCCGCTGTGTTAGGTAAAGGAAAAACCAGGAAGTGACGAGTTCAGGAAGTGGACTGCTGTAGTGGGGGAGAAGAAGCTGGCTGTGAGCAGTGAGAGAGCTGAGGGACAATCCATTGCCATCCGCTGCCCTGCAACGCTTGTTTCAGGCCAGGGCCAGCTCTGGAGAAGCCCGAACCTGTTGCTGGTTCCCATGTCAGGAGAGTTGGAGACGATTGCTGTGCAGACGCCGCGGAGCGGATGACAAGAAGGACCAGCCCTTGTGACACCGTGTTCCAGTTGCCTGGAGGCAAAGAAATTCCTGTTTCCTTCGGAAAGTCCATCTGACTGTTCGCCCCCTTGCTAACCCGGGTAAGCGGAGCTCCGATTCACCTTTCATAAGGGTGAATAGTGTATACACGCAGTAAATAGTTTTTTTTTTTTTTTGGCGCCAAAAACCTAGCATAGACTGGTTCCGGCCATTTTGCTTTAAAGCGAGTTCTATCTAAACGGAGATACAGCACGTGTTGTCCTGCTATTCAAAAGAGACACTATATCCTGGATTATAGTACCAGAAGTACATCATAAGAGGAGTTATTTGTTTCACTAAGACTTGTGCAGCTAAGCACCAACTTCTGATAAAACAAAACCGGTTGCTGAAGTCCTCCCTGCAGGGTTGGGGTAGTGTGTTGAAATGTGGATATTGGGGAGTGGGTAAGTTAAATAGTAAACTGTGATATTGTTAACCCCAGTGTGACACCGCAGGTGATCTTCCTCTGCATACTTACATTGTTTTGTTAGCTTGGTATTAATAGGTAAATTGCAGCTGCTATATATATGTAGCCGCTAGTTAAAGGCATAGTTCACTAGTTCTGACATATTAGGTCACGGTGCAGTGTCACTCAGGGGTCTCAGCCCTCGGCTGAGTGTCTTGTAATTATTGATTTCATCAGGCCTGTTAGCCTGGAGTTCACCCCAAAAGGGTATAGAGTAAAATTTATATTTCTTACTTCGTGTCTGGTGTGGTTGTGCCTGTCCGTGGAACCGCTGTATCCTAAAAGTTCCTGCAAGAGCCCCGGTAGCCAGTCGGCTGCCGTGTCTTTCCCTTCCTCCTCCCCCCTTACAGTTAGATAGGGGTGGGGAGTGGCAGGGGGAAGCTGGAGCTATGGTGAATTCATTTGAATTGACAGACAGCTCCTGTACGAAGAGGGGAAAGATCCAGGTGCCTCCATTGTTCCACGGATGATGTTAATGTGCTGTCCTTTAGTTTCACAGACCCATAGACTTGAAAGGCCAAGATGAGTAAAGAAAAGTGCATTTCACGTCTCTTCATTTGGGAAAGACAATGGATTTGGAAAAAAATTCATTGACTATAAAGTGTTGTCTACAGTCTGATTTTTTTTTGAGATTGTATGTAGTATGACATTAGTAAATAACTTTACAGTGAAGCTGTCAGTAAGTTATGGTCTCCCCTTCACAGCACTGACCTCCTCTCAGATTTCTGGCATGAGATATAGTACATTTATCCAGTGACAATAGGAGCTTGTGAAGCTAGTAGGATGTAAACTCTAATTTTTTTTGGAAGGGAATGGGGCGCATTTCTATAGTCCGCCTCAGGCAGCAGAGAGGCTAGGGTCACCCCTGAATGGAACAGCTGCTTTGCTGTATCCTGCACCAAGTATCCCACTGGATGGCTGTTTGCTGGGCAGTGTTGCCAGCAACAATGACACTAATATTGTTGCTGCAATGGTGGTTTGCTGCTTTATTAACTTGTAAAGTGGTTTAAAAGAGGTCCCAAGATGAAGGCCTGGTCTCTGCACATTTCATTCATTCTTATGTCACAAAATACACCTTGATTGATTTGCACCGCCTTATCTGCCATGTCCCAACATGGTGGAACTCCAACTTAAACATGCTGGGGGATCTATGTGAGCAACAGAAGTCACTGAACAAATACTGCACATAACAAACCACAGGGACAATGTGTTATTTTGAGATACATCAAGCTCCTGAGGGAAGTTTGTCAACTTTTCAAGCTCTTTGAAGAGGCCACCAAATTTGTCAGCAGGGACAACTTCAACATTAAAGGGGTTGTCCCACGTCGCATACTTGCTAGTCTTCGCTGCAGTAAATTCTTCTGTCTTCCGGCTTTGTTGCGTCATTGGTGGGCGGGGTTACATATGCAAAGCCAGCGGCGAGAAGTCGTCGCTTCTATGCCGCTGGCCCTGCGTGTGCGCTGCCAATGCACTAGGCATCGGACGTACAGTCTTCACAATGTAATACAGACCCGGCATCCGCTGTAATAGAGAGGCGGATGCCGGGGAGTGTAGACGCTGGCACAGGTGAAGCCAGCAGCGGCAGGACCGATGCTACTATTCCGCTCCTCCGCCCCCCCCCCCCTCCCCTCCGGAATAGCAGAATCACTCCTGCCGCTGCAGGCTTCACCTGTGCCAGCGTCTACACTCCCCGGCATCCGCCTCTCTATTACAACGGATGCCGGGTCTGTATTGGTGGCCCCTTCCCTCCCCCCAAAGTGTAAACTACCCCCCTCCAGGCTCGCTCCCGTGCACTTAGCCCCTCCTTCCTCCCCCCTCAGAGCAGCAGATACATCACTTGACTTATGACCAGATAAGTCAAGGGGTGTGTCAAAAAAAATGAATAAGGTAATAGAGTGGACAAACAAAGCAGTTTTGCTGAAGCAATGTATTTAGGGAAAAGTCTTACATTCACATTAACAAGCAGTATAGATAGGATCCTTGTGATGGGACAACCCCTTTAAGGAAGAGATACCTTTCCTGTATATCTTAAAGAAACACACTCATACAGTGAGGGACAGAAGCGGAGGAACAGTTGTGTGTTATTTTCCTCTGAAGAGACCCTAGTGCATAATAATAGCACCGAAATGAACCAGAAGGCCAAACTTCACAAATATTCATCAAAAGATATTTCAAGGGGTTCACTTGCAGCTCTTGGGAACAGTTTATACTGTGTACACTGTGTAACATTATACTTAATGTGTACAGACTTTACATAGTAACAACTCAGTTAGAGGGATGCAAAGGAGAATGTGACAGCAGATGTTCTATTAGAAAGGAAGTTAGATAGGTTAATAAAGTATATTTTAAAAATGTTTACCAAAAACCCTCTAACACAATAGCAAAAAACAAACGAACAGGAAGTTACAGTTTAAATATTAAAATGTGTAAATGTGAGTTGGCAGCGCAGTGTATGGCTAAACAGCACCAAACACTCATGGCTTCAGCGGTGATGAGGGAACAAGCAGGACTAAGTCTAGCCTGTCTGCTGCCTGAGGCGAAAATTGAAATGGCATCTTCCTCCTCCCTTTCCATAACTTGACATGTTTCTTCTCCCAGACGTTCTAGTAAATTCATGATTGATTTTATCTAATAAACCTCCAACTCCATCAAACTCCAAACATTCCTGCTATCTATACAGGGCGGCAGCTACAGATGTCTCAACTTTTCCTCTTCTTCCCCGATGCCTTTACAGCCAGTTAGTTCAATGCCAGACAGTGCCGGGCCACTCACAATGCTTGTGACAATGTCTGTGTAGCAGGATGAGGAGCAGCCGCTTCCCATCCCTGCATATGTCTGTGCTCTGCTAGTAAAGTTGTAAGTTACAGTCTGGCGGTGTGGGCAGTGATCTGAAGCAGCCGCTGGTGTCCTGCTTTATAAACAGTGTCATAGTGAGTGTGAGTGACCCAGAGCAGCCTGCCACTCGCTCTTTCTCCTCCAGTGTCTGCTAGCCTCCGCGTCTCTGCGCCATATAATTATTTGTTTTGGTCTGCCCTATGTCTGTGAACTGCAAATGTCTCAGTGCTCTGTTATCATGACAGTCAGAGAAGCAGAGTAGTAGTAATGAATAAATGATGACCATACATCTGAGGCTACAGAGAGTTATTACTTGAAGTTCATAGACAACCATTCATGATACGGCACAGGCAGAGCCTAGAAGATGCTGTTAGGGAGAGAGGGGTTGTGACGGGTCACTCACGCTCACTATGACACTGATCAAAAATCAGGACCCAGGAACAGGCACTTGCCTGCCCCACCTGTTCCCTACCACCTGTAAATTTGAGATAGTGGTGGATGGTCCTTCTGCCAATCATAGCAGGGAAAAAGGTAAACTGGGTCGCCAGCGGCACTCCATCAAGAACTCATGCTCATCTTGCCTCATGACAGATGTGGCCCTGGAGCCAGACGGCAATTGAAAGACTGATGTTTGCTATGGGGAAAGGCCTAAAACAGGTGAGTAGTGGATTTTTTTTTTATTTTTAATACCCTTCCATGTCCTCAGTTTATTATAATTTGAGGCCCGAAGAGATCCCAGAATATAATAAACAACTTTTCAGGGAACATTCAATTTGGATGGAATTTATTTGGTCCACATCAAATTTTCCAACCAAAACAAGCAAATCGGTGCAATTTTGTGAGATTTACATTCATCCCTAGCAATAATGCCATGACTCTTTAAAGCTGCGGATCCACCCTGAATATAGATGGGGTTATTAGTATATTGAATAAAAATATTTTTTCTGCTTATCTTTTAAGACTTGGTTTTCACAATAGCATGACTGGGAAGCTATTAAAGAGTACTCTAGCTAGTTGATGGAGGTTTACAATGTAAAATACAGGTAACAGGTTTCCTTTGAGAGACATGGTGGTTATGGATTTTGTTAAAACCACTAGAATTGTGCAGTCATGTAGACTTTCATCTGCAGTTTAAAAGCCTATTTACTTTATTGTTACTGGGGGAAGTTTATATTTTCAAGAGTAGTCATATAATGCCATTGAAAACATGCAGAAGAGATTGTGCTGTGAATGAAATAAAAATACAGATTGAAGACAACCATCTGCAGCTTTGGCCTGTCTGCCCCTTTATTTAAGCAGCCCCTCAATGTTTTGGGAATGGGTGGAGGACATTGTGGTTAATAGAATGGGTACCTCTGGGGTGCTGATGCAATTTGGACTCTGTTATGACTTGATGGTGATTTTCCTGAACCTAGATCTGGTGTGCATTAGCATCACATGAGCGAACTGTAATTAGAAGTCACAGGGACAGGGAGTAATGTGAGTTATAAGAATCTATATAGTGCTGCAAAATATATTGGTGAAATGTATACACGGTGTTTTCATGTGATTCAACAAAGGTTGAACCTTGATTGTCATCGACTTACAACATAATTGTGGCAGAAATTTTAATGTTTTCTCAAATAAAACAGTTTAACTCATCTTGTGTCTGAGCTCTCTCTGTACAAGTAATGTGACTTGAAATAACTCTACATTCAATCTACAATTATATGATGTTAGAGATAATGATGTAACACTAGGGATAAGCCATCATTGTTCTATCCTGAAAAACAGTCTTTGTTCTAGTTCTTACACTTTCTACATAAGATTTTGTCTTAACCCCTTTAAACTTTGCAAAAAAAAAAAAAAAAAGATTGGAATTGCTATATTCTGACACCTGTAACTTTTTTATATTTCTGTGCATGGGAATGGATAAGGTGTCTTTATTTGCAGGACCAGATGTACTTTTTAGTTAAACTATTTTGGGGAATGTCTATTGCTTGAATCACTTTTTATTATAATTTGTAAAAGAGGTGAAACAGCAAAAAAATGCCAGTTATGATCTTGATATTTTTTCGGCTACAGTGTTCATAGTAAACTGGATGTTTTCAAACACAAGCATATCTAATATGTATGTGTTTCACTTTATTTTTTACTTTTCCCCAGCATGCCGTGGCAAAGTTATCTCCACCCACTTTTATGTTGACTCCGCCCATTCTCATTCATTTTTCCTGTGCCCCCACACAGTATAATCCTCCTGCAGTCACCCGTAAATTATGTGTCCCCCCTCCATCTCTCCCCCAGTTTCATATAACCCCTTCATCTGCCCCCAGTTTCATGTCCCCCCTCCATCTCTGTCCACAGTTTCATGTCCCCCCCTCCATCTCTGTCCCCAGTTTCATGTCCCCCCATCTCTGCCCCAGTTTCTTGTCACCCTTCTATCTGCCCCCAGTTTCATGTCCCCTCATCTCTGCACCCAGTTTCATGTCCCACTCTATCTCTGTCCCCTGTTTCATATCTCCCCATCTCTGCCCACAGTTTCATGTCCCCTCATCTCTGCCTATAGTTTCCTTTCCTCCCCATCTCTTCCCACAGTTTCATGCCCCCCATCTCTGCCCACAGTTTCATATCCCCCCATCTCTGCCCCCAGTTTCATGTCCCCCATCTCTGCACCCAGTTTCATGTCCTCTGATCTCTGCACCCAGTTTCATGTCCCCCATCTATGCCCTCAGTTTCATGTTCCACCATCTCTGCACACAGTTTCATGTCCCCCCATCTCTGCCCACAGTTTCATGTCCCCCCATCTGTGCACCCAGTTTCATGTCCCCCCATCTCTGCCCCCAGTTTCATGTCCCCTCATCTCTGCCCCCAGTTTCATGTCCCCCCATCTCTGCACCCAGTTTTATGTCCCCCATCTCTGCCCACAGTTTCATGTCCCACCATCTCTGCACACAGTTTCATGTCCCCCATCTCTGCCTACAGTTTCATTTCCCCCCATCTCTGCCCCCAGATTCATGCCCCCCATCTCTACCCCCAGATTCAAGTCCCCCCATCTGTGCACCCAGTTTCATGCCCCCCCATTTCTGCCCCAGTTTCATGTCCCCCCATCTCTGCACCCAGTTTCATGTCCTCCGATCTCTGCACCCAGTTTCATGTCCCCCCATCTCTGCACCCAGTGTCATGCCGTCCTCCCCCCTCCCCTTCATCTGCCCCAGTGTCATGCCTTTTTCCCCCCCTTCATCTGCACCAGTGTCATGCCGTTCTCCCCCCTCCCCTTCATCTTCCTCAGTGTCATTCCATTCTCCCCCTCTTCATCTGCCCACAGTTTAATGTCCCCCTATCTCTGCCCCCAGTTTCATGCCATTCCCGCCCCTTTCATCTGCCCCCAGTTTCATGGGCCCCCTTCATTATGTTCCCCTCAATGTTTAACACATAAAAAAAACCACTTATATTCACCTTCAAACGCTCCCCCGCCGCTCTCTCCGCAGTCTCACTCACTCACATAGTTGTAGGTGCGATGTGACATCATCACATCACACCTACAACCGGGACATGCCTCCCGCCGACCGGAACCGCGGGACAGGACACCGAATCCGTGAATGTCCCGCGGAAATCGGGACGGTTGGGAGGTATATTGTATATATGGACCCTACACAGCATCACTTCTCCTGTACTGTATATATGGACACTGCACAGTATCACTTCTCTTGTACTTTATATATGGGCACTGCACAGTATCACTTCTCCTCTCTGTATATATGGGCACTGCACAGTATCACTTTCCCTGTACTGTATATATGGGCACTGCACAGTATCACTTCTCCTGTACTGTATATATGGGCACTGCACAGTATCACTTTCCCTGTACTGTATATATGGACACTGCACAGTATCACTTCTCCTGTTCTGTATATATGGGCACTGCACAGTATCACTTTCCCTGTACTGTATATATGGACACTGTACAGTATCACTTTCCCTGTACTGTATATATGGGCATTGAATATTTGGATGGGGATATGGATAATGGGCCGGGACTTGTGTCCTTACGCATCGTGACGCAATTCATGATACTGTGTGCAAGGGCCACTTGGGGTATATAATACTTTGTGTAGGGGCCACTATGGCGCATAATGCTAATGTATGCATTTAATGTGTATGGACTGCTGACAAAATGCCTCTGGTTTATCTACAGCAGCCAGATGCATACGTTAGTAATATGCCCCATAGTGGCCCATGCACAAAGTATTATATACCCCATAATACTTTGTGCAGGGGCCTCTATAGGGCATAATACTTTATGGAGGGACCACTATGGGGCATAATACTGTGTGCAGGGGCCACTATAGGGCATAATACTTTGTGAAGGGGCTACTACGGGGCATAATAGTGCATTCAGGGGCCACTATGGGGAATAATACTGTGTTCAGGGGCCACTATGGGGCATAATAGTGTGCAGGGGCCACTACGGGGCATAATAGTCTGTGCAGGGGCCACTATGGGGAATGATACTGTGTTCAGGAATGCGCATGGCCTGGGTGGGGGGGGGGGGGGGTTGTGCGATAGCCAATCGGCCATTATTCCAGAGTTCCCCCTAAATTTTTTTCCATTTTAAGTAATATGCATGTTGCATATAAAACCGCCAAATAATGTCCATATGAATTTTAATACAGACTATGTTAAGCTCTGAACACTCCAGAAACACATTATGGCAGGGACCCCAGGAATCATTACAACAGGGGTACTGAACCTTTCGAGTGGGTTGTGAATTTCGGATGCGGTCCAGCTGGTGTCCTGCAGCTCCATCAGTGGCGTAACTACTGCCGTAGCAGCAGAGGCAGCTGCCACAGGGCCCGGGACATTAGGGGCCCGGTGACAGCCACTACCGCTGCTATCATTATACTTGGGGGTCTTTTCGGACCCCCGAGTATAATGATCGGCAGCCCAGGAGAGGTAAGAAACATAAAAAATACTGTTACTTACCTCTCCACGATCTGGGCAGGCTTTGGCCTAGTCGTCTGACGTCTCATGACCCCGGCCTGCATCATTGAAGATGGACTACTTCGGAGGCCGACAGCGTAGGAGCCGGGAGGTAGGTGAGGTGGTTTTTTTTTTATGTTTTTCTCCCCCTGGGTTTCCGATTATTATACTCTGGAGTCTGAAAAGACCCCAGACTATAATAATTGTTTATGGGTGTCCACAGTGGGACATAATACTGTGTGCAGGGGCCACAATGGGGAATAATACTGTGTGGAGGGGCCACTATGGGGGATAATACTGTGTGCTGGGGCCACTATGGGGGATAATACTGTGTGCAGGGGCCACTATGGGGGATAATTCTGTGTGGAGGGGCCACTATGGGGGGTAATACTGTGTGGAGGGGCCACTATGGGGGATAATACTGTGTGGAGGGGCCACTATGGGGGATAATACTGTGTGGAGGGGCCACTAAGGGACATAATACTGTGTGCAGGGGCCACTATGTGGTATAATACTGTGTGAAGGGGCCACTATGTGGTATAATACTGTGTGCAGGAATGCGTAGGAGGGGGTCGGTTGAGGTCTCCGGCTTCGGTGTCGGTCGGGGGGGCCATGTCAAAAGATCACCACGGGGCCCCGCCATTCCTAGTTACACCACTGAGCTCCATTCATTGTCTATGGGATTGATGGAGGCAGCTGAGTTCAGAGTTCGGCTGTTTTCATCATGTCATGGCTGCAGGTACCAGAATTGTATTATGTACCTGTATAACTATGTAGGATATATGGAGCTCTGTATCAGAAGAACACAGATCTGGCCACTAGAAACATATATGATGAAGTGAGTACAGAATTGTGGACCAAAGGAATTTATTAGGAACTCAAAAGTGGGTCTAGGGCTATACTGCCTTATACAGCACAGTATGGGGACAAGTCCAATCTCCTATTAGCCAAAATATCACAAAAATATTGTGGTGGTCAATGGATAGAAGCAATGAATGAATACTACTAGTTTTTGAGTCTGGTATATACATGAGGGCGCCCCCTTCTCTGCTTTCCTGCCCCTCTTAGGGGTGATTGATGGCTGACAGCCGTATATCTACATACAGAACATCCCATCCATCACTGCAGGAGGGTGGGGAGGAGCGAGCTCCTCATATATACAGCAGACCCATAAACTATAAGGACTTGCCCCATAATATGCTGCCCCTAGTGACTGAGGATTATTACATATATGTGGATATCTGAATGTCAAAGTGTTGTTACTAGAGAAATAATGGAGACGAGACATAGTTATAATAATAAGTAATTATTTATTTCTAACAATTAATTTTGGAAATAACTTTTACCTATATCTTTATTCCTAATTCTACTATAACGCTAAACTAGATTCCTATTCCTATAGCTGTTGATCCAGAAGAAGGCGAAAACCCCTGGACACATTCGGCCAATTCGTGTCATAGGGGGAAAATTCCTTCTTGACCCCGGGAAACTGTAGAATACATAGCAAAATCTGTAAACCCAAAAACAGATTCACAGATGTGATAAAGACTCAAATACTTCAGCTTTCCCCATGTACTGATAGGGGCGGTGTACGTCCAGGTGTCGCCTCCCTGTAATGAAACACTGATATACTATCCTAGGGGCGTTACCTCTTTAATTTCTCAATATAGCTTTATAGCAGTCCGTTTATCCCTCACAGAGGTCCAAATCCCCTGAAATACCACAGAATAAAACTATACATTCTGGCTGCCTGCAGCCACCACTAGGGGAGCATAGGTAATTCTGATAATGATAATAATTATCATTAGATAATTTAGTGTCAGTCCTATCAGATGATGGGATGTCAGATCTTACTGGCGTCTTCACTCGGCGTTGTCCTGTAACAGATTGAGGGCAACTGTCAGTTTTTTTCTTTTTCAAATTCATGTCCTGCAATCCCATTGGCTGCTGACTGGTGATGTAATGTTAACCCTTTAATGGCCAAACACTTTTCTAGCATTTCCCTGCACATGGTGGTTTATTGGCCCTTTCTTATTGTTTAGGCTACCAGAATAATTTTCACCATTTTTCATAACACAGGGTATTAACACATTATTTAAAGGTTCTCCTGGTTGGACGCCTGCTGCTTATTTATATTTTAATAGGCTTTTACTTGCTGAATTACTCAAGCAGGTCATGGGCAGTATTTGCTTACTGATACCCTCACCTGCCAAAGGCTGACTTTGCTTCTCCTTCAGCCCCCCAGGGGGCCCTGTGCATCCTATAAGATGTCCTGGATGCTGAACAGTGTCAGGACGGAACCTTGAGGTTTAAGGGAGAAGCTACAGCGGCCATGGGCAGCATTGAGGATCGGTAAGCAGGACTATGGCATCTAGAGTATTTGTTGAACGAACCTTGCAAGATTCGCCCAGCAGTTTATTTCGACCCCATCCAAAACGGACCTGCTATTATTATACTCTAAGGTCTCTTTAGACCCCAAAGTATAAGGAGCAGAGGCCCAGGGCAGGTGATTGAACTAACAGTGTTACTCACCTCTATTCGGCTCCATCAGGGGTCTTTGGGACTTTTGAATGATGTCATAGACAGCTGAGAGGTGTAATTGGGCCTCAGTGGTCACGTCAGCATAAACCTGAACCCAATTCTTAGGATTAATGTTTAATGAACACCATAGGTGCCACTAGGGTCATTGCATTGTATGGAGGGGCCACTATGGGATACTATACTATGTGGAGAGGCTACTGTGGAACATAATACTGTGTGGAGGGTCAAATATTGGATATTATGTTATGTGGAGGGGTTGCTATGGAACATTGTATTGAGGCCACTATCAGACATTATACTGTGTGGGGGGGCCAATATTGGATATTATGTTATGTGAACATATATACTGTATGGATGTCACTATGGGACATTATACTGTGAGCTTTATGGGTTATTCTTAAAAGGGTTGTCCAGGATTTGGGCAATGCACAGTATCACTTCTCCTGTATTGTATATATGGACACTGCACAGTATCACTTCTCCTGTGTTGTATATATGGACACTGCACAGTATCACTTCTCCTATACTGTATGTATGGGCACTGCATGGACTAGTTCACACGTAAAAATCGCCTGGCTTATTTTGGTCCTGAAAAAAAAAAAAACGCTTAATTAGGAAGCGGTTTTTTGACCTTGAGGCGTTTTTTGGAGTTTTTCTGGAGCAGTTTTTGGTAAAAACTGCTTCAGAAAACGCCAGGTGGTTCTCCCCTTCCGTAAAGTGAATGGACTGTAAAAAATCGCTAGGCGTTTTCAGTCGCTGTTCTTTTGAATAAAAAAAAAAGCTAGGCGTTTTTCACCTCCCATTCATTTCTATTGCCTTTCTCAGGCGGAATCCGAACGTCTTGTCGCTTCTTTTTTCTGCTAGCAGAAAAAAACTGCTAGCAGAAAAATAAAAAAAAAAGCTAGCAGTCTCCATAGACCACCATTGTATGGAGGCAGATTTTGAGGTGAAATCTGCTGTCAAAATCTGCCTCTTTGCCCCCGTGTGAACTAGTATATATGGGCACTGCACAGTATCACTTCTCCTGTATTGTATACTTCCCAACTTTTGAAGAACAGAAAGAGGGACAAAATGTGCGGTGACAAATGTGTACCAACTTTTATGTTTACCCCGCCCATTTTAATTCATTTTTTTTCATGTGCTCCCACACAGTATAAACCTCCTACAGTCACCCGTACATTATATGTCCCCACATTATAATATTCCCTTCCAACTGCCCCATAGTATTAGGTCCCTCTCCTGGTGCCCCAGTTTAACCTGGGGGAAACTAGAGGGGACATGAAACTGGATCAGCTGGAGGGAGACATTAAACAGTGAGGGTAGTTGGTGGGGGACAATAAATTAATGGCAGCTGGAGCAGGACATTAAACTGGGGGCAACTAGAGGGGGACATTAAACTCGGCAGCTAGAAGCAGACATTAAACCGTAGGGGTAGCTGGAGGGTGACATTAAACTGGGGGCAATTAGAGGCAGACAGATCCCCCTCCAGGTACCTCCACGGTTTAATGCCCCCTCCAGTTGCCCCCAGTTTATCTCCACCCAGTTTAAGTGCCCCCCCTTCATCTACCCCGTTTCATGCTCCCCTCCATTTCTTCCCCAGTTTCATATCCCCCTTCATCTGCCCCATTTCATGTCCCCCTCCATCTGCTGCCAGTTTCATGTCCCCCCTCCATCTGCCCCCAGTTTCATGCCCCCCCCCCCTCCATCTGCCCCCAGTTTCATGTTCCCTTTCCATCTCTTTACCTAGGTTACTGGGAAACACACACACACACACACCCTGCATGACACAGACACATGTTACTACTTACACAGGGAAGACGCTGCAGGTATTCAGCTTTGCTCTTCTCTGCACGGGACTGGACTGTGGAGGAGGAGGAGGGGGGCTCATAGGTCACCTGTTCCGTCTCCTCTCCTGGCTCAACGGGAGATTGCACGAGTCAGAGGTGGGGGGGAGGAGAAGCAGCAGAGAGGCGGGAGATCGGGGCAAAGTGAGTTTTTAAAGAGAACATACTCAGGGGCATAAGCGGTACAATCTCTAAGCTTTTCGGGACATCGGGACAGAAATGTGGGATTGTCCCGCCAGAATCGGGACTGTTGGGAGCTATGCTTTTCTATGTGTTCTAGGGAAAAGAGGGGGTGATTTGAATTTTCTTTTATATATATATATGTATATTGATGGCACTTCTGTTACAGGCAGCATAGAGCAGCTTGTATTAGAAGTTAATGCCAGACAAGCCTGGAAACTCTCAATGGGAGTTCTCCATAGGCTCCCTCAATTTGTCCTTTCCTGCTCCATGCAATTGGAACAAAATGAATCGGAAGCCCCCATAGATGTGAATTAATAACAAAATACACTCGAGTGTGATTCCGAGTGTTATCCAAGTGCATCCCTCTGCTCCACATCCCCATGGAGTCTAAGGTGAAAAGAGAAATAGCTTAAAGGGGTATTCCCATGTACATAATCATATCTATATTTGTAGATAATTAAAAGTTAAACATTATTGCAAATATAAGTAATTATAAATTCTGCAAAGATTTAAAGATTTTCTCTCACTATCTTAGTGGTGACATTCCGTTATCTTGATCAGTTGACATGGATACGACCACTAATGCAGAAACTTTCTATGGTCTGGGACTTGTCAGGAAGCCAGCTATGACTTTCTTATTGTAGCTGGGTTATCAGGCAGGGACACTACATGTATCAGAAGATATCCCGGCCACAATAAGGAAATCATGGCTGATTTTCTGACCTTAGAAAGTTCCTGCAGTCATGGTAATATCCACTGGCAACCGATCAAGACAACAGACTGTGACCACAAGATATTTAGAGAAAATCTTTAAAACTCTGCAAAATGTTTAATTACCGTACTTATATTTGCAAAAATGTTAAACTTTTAATTATCTACAATTTTTTTTTAAAAAAAACTATGTACATGGAAATACCCCTTTAAGTTATTGCCCCATTATACTCCAGAATGGTATGGCTTCAGAGCTGAAATCTGAAATGCTATCTCAGCACTGGTTCACATCTGTGTCGGGCCATTCTATTCCCCTATCCATATGAAATATGAGGAATCTCTCCGCATTTTCATGCGGAAACCACACAGACCCCATTATAATCTATGGGGCCCACAGGTTTCCTAAGGTAAATACTTTTTTATGCGAATAGGTTTCTGTTCCGGGAGTCCCCAAGTGGACTCCCTGAATGGAAACCCGAACAAAGATGCGAATCGGGCCTGAGAAAGTTTAATTCTACATCAGGCTCTGCATTATACATCTGATGTGGAAGAAACTACCTGACACCTCTGTTATAGATTCTCTGGGCTGTAACTCAAGATTAGTTTTAGGACTAGAGGTGACGGAAGATGTGTATGACTGTTTTTCTTAATTTTTCTTCTTTATTTTCACCTCCCCTGGGCCTCCACCTGTTATACTCTGGGGTCTGAAGAGGCCATTGTATTTCACCTGAGACAAATATCCATTCGTTCGGTTTCATAAATAAACTATTTGGAATATTCTGGTTGATCCTGGATTGGTACAAGTCAGTTCACCACTTCTAATTGTGACGTAAACACCCTGGACTCCAAACTGATACACTGTAACAAACTATCAGGGCAGGCAAGAGACTCGAGCTGTGCTTAGCTCTCAGAGAATACATAAAGCTGGAAATCCTTATTGCATGCTGAGACTTGTAGTTCCCAAGTGACAATATAAACCCTCATGAAGTGCTTAAGGAGTGTATGGTCAGTGCGGCCTGTGACCGGTAATGGTGCTGTCATCCCGGATAGTCTTCGGTAGTCTTTGTCACTAGAGATGAGCGAACAGTGTTCTATCGAACTCATGTTCGATCGGATATTAGGCTGTTCGGCATGTTCGAATCGAATCGAACACCGCGTGGTAAAGTGCGCCATTACTCGATTCCCCTCCCACCTTCCCTGGCGCCTTTTTTGCTCCAATAACAGCGCAGGGTAGGTGGGACAGGAACTACGACACCGGTGACGTTGAAAAAAGTAGGCAAAACCCATTGGCTGCCGAATACATGTGACCTCTAATTTAAAAGAACAGCGCCGCCCAGGTTCGCGTCATTCTGAGCTTGCAATTCACCGAGGACGGAGGTTTCCGTCCAGCTAGCTAGGGCTTAGATTCTGGGTAGGCAGGGACAGGCTAGGATAGGAAGGAGAAGACAACCAACAGCTCTTGTAAGAGCTAAATTCCAGGGAGAAGCTTGTCAGTGTAACGTGGCACTGACGGGCTCAATCGCCGCAACCCAGCTTTCCCAGGATCCTGAATGGAATACACTGTCAGTGTATTCCCGTATACCCGATATATACCCCGATACCCGTTCCAACGGTGTGCCCCCCCACCTTCACCCCAGAAATACCCTGCAAGTCCCCTAGCAATAGAATTGGGGCTATATACACCCACAATTTTTACTACTGGTATACAGTGCCATTGTCTGACTGGGAATTCAAAGAATATATTGGGAATACAAATACCCTCATTTCTTGCTACTGCCATATAGTGCCAGTGTCTGACTGGGAATTCAAAGAATATATTGGGGTTACGTGCACCCACAATTTTTACTACTGGTATACAGTGCCATTGTCTGACTGGGAATTCAAAGAATATATTGGGAATACAAATACCCTCATTTCTTGCTACTGCCATATAGTGCCAGTGTCTGACTGGGAATTCAAAGAATATATTGGGGTTACGTGCACCCACAATTTTTACTACTGGTATACAGTGCCATTGTCTGACTGGGAATTCAAAGAATATATTGGGGTTATAAATACCCTCATTTCTTGCTACTGCCATATAGTGCCAGTTTCTGACTGGTAATTCAAAGAATATATTGGGGTTACGTGCACCCACAATTTTTACTACTGGTATACAGTGCCATTGTCTGACTGGGAATTCAAAGAGTATATTGGGGTTATAAATACCCTCATTTCTTGCTACTGCCATATAGTGCCAGTTTCTGACTGGTAATTCAAAGAATATATTGGGGTTACGTGCACCCACAATTTTTACTACTGGTATACAGTGCCATTGTTTGACTGGGAATTCAAAGAGTATATTGGGAATACAAATACCCTCATTTCTTGCTACTGCCATATAGTGCCAGTTTCTGACTGGTAATTCAAAGAATATATTGGGGTTACGTGCACCCACAATTTTTACTACTGGTATACAGTGCCATTGTCTGACTGGGAATTCAAAGAGTATATTGGGAATACAAATACCCTCATTTCTTGCTACTGCCATATAGTGCCAGTTTCTGACTGGTAATTCAAAGAATATATTGGGGTTACGTGCACCCACAATTTTTACTACTGGTATACAGTGCCATTGTCTGACTGGGAATTCAAAGAATATATTGGGGTTATAAATACCCTCATTTCTTGCTACTGCCATATAGTGCCAGTTTCTGACTGGTAATTCAAAGAATATATTGGGGTTACGTGCACCCACAATTTTTACTACTGGTATACAGTGCCATTGTCTGACTGGGAATTCAAAGAGTATATTGGGAATACAAATACCCTCATTTCTTGCTACTGCCATATAGTGCCAGTTTCTGACTGGGAATTCAAAGAATATATTGGGGTTACGTGCACCCACAATTTTTACTACTGGTATACAGTGCCATTGTCTGACTGGGAATTCAAAGAGTATATTGGGAATACAAATACCCTCATTTCTTGCTACTGCCATATAGTGCCAGTTTCTGACTGGGAATTCAAAGAATATATTGGGGTTACGTGCACCCACAATTTTTACTACTGGTATACAGTGCCATTGTCTGACTGGGAATTCAAAGAATATATTGGGGTTATAAATACCCTCATTTCTTGCTACTGCCATATAGTGCCAGTTTCTGACTGGGAATTCAAAGAATATATTGGGGTTACGTGCACCCACAATTTTTACTACTGGTATACAGTGCCATTGTCTGACTGGGAATTCAAAGAATATATTGGGGTTATAAATACCCTCATTTCTTGCTACTGCCATATAGTGCCAGTTTCTGACTGGTAATTCAAAGAATATATTGGGGTTACGTGCACCCACAATTTTTACTACTGGTATACAGTGCCATTGTCTGACTGGGAATTCAAAGAGTATATTGGGAATACAAATACCCTCATTTCTTGCTACTGCCATATAGTGCCAGTTTCTGACTGGGAATTCAAAGAATATATTGGGGTTACGTGCACCCACAATTTTTACTACTGGTATACAGTGCCATTGTCTGACTGGGAATTTAAAGAGTATATTGGGAATACAAATACCCTCATTTCTTGCTACTGCCATATAGTGCCAGTGTCTGACTGGGAATTCAAAGAATATATTGGGGTTACGTGCACCCACAATTTTTACTACTGGTATACAGTGCCAATTTCTAACTAGGAATTCAAAATGCGCAAGGCTCCCGGAAAGGGACGTGGACGAGGCCGTGGGCGAGGTCGGGGGAATGGTTCTGGGGAGCAAGGTAGCAGTGAAGCCACAGGGCGTCCCGTGCCTACTCCTGTGGGGCAGCAAGCATTGCGCCACTCCACAGTGCCAGGGTTGCTTGCCACATTAACTAAACTGCAGGGTACAAACCTTAGTAGGCCCGAGAACCAGGAACAGGTCTTGCAATGGCTGTCAGAGAACGCTTACAGCACATTGTCCAGCAGCCAGTCAGACTCTGCCTCCTCTCCTCCTATTACCCAACAGTCTTGTCTTCCTTCCTCCCAAAATTCCGAAGCTTTACAGAACAATAACCCAAACTGTCCCTGCTCCCCAGAGCTGTTCTCCGCTCCTTTCATTGTCCCTCAACCTGCCTCTCCACGTCACGATTCCACAAACCTAACAGAGGAGCATCTGTGTCCAGATGCTCAAACACTAGAGTCTCCTCCATCTCCGTTCGATTTGGTGGTGGATGACCAGCAACCCACCCTCATCGACGATGATGTGACGCAGTTGCCGTCAGGGCATCCAGTTGACCGGCGCATTGTGCGGGAGGAGGAGATGAGACAGGAGTTGGAAGAGGAAGTGGTGGATGATGAGGACACTGACCCGACCTGGACAGGGGGGATGTCAAGCGGGGAAAGTAGTGTGGATGTTGAGGCAGGTGCAGCACCAAAAAGGGTAGCTAGAGGCAGAGGCAGAGGTCAGCAGCTTAGGCGAAGCCAGGCCACACCCGGAATCTCCCAAGATGTTCCAGTTCGTACCCAGCCCCGAAAAACTCCCACCTCGAGGGCACGTTTCTCGAAGGTGTGGAGTTTTTTCAAGGAATGCGCCGAGGACAGATATAGTGTTGTCTGCACAATTTGCCTCTCGAAATTGATTAGGGGCTCTGAGAAGAGCAACCTGTCCACCACTTCAATGCGCCGTCATTTGGAATCCAAGCACTGGAATCAGTGGCAGGCAGCAACGGCAGGACAAAGGCCGCCTGCCGTTCACGCCACTGCCACTGCCTCTGCCACTGCCTCTGCCTCTGCCACTGCCACTGCTGACCGTGCTGGCGATGCACTCCAGAGGACGAGCCAGGACACCACTTCATCTGCCTCCGCCACTTTGTTGACTTCTACCTCATCCTCCCCTGGTCCTGTCTTATCTCCTTCTCCTGCACCATCAAAGGCACCATCAGGCGTTTCTTTACAACAACCCACCATCTCTCAGACATTGGAGCGGCGGCAGAAATACACTGCTAACCACCCACACGCGCAAGCCTTGAACGCCAACATCGCTAAACTGCTGGCCCAGGAGATGTTGGCGTTCCGGCTTGTTGAAACTCCCGCCTTCCTGGACCTGATGGCAACTGCGGCACCTCGCTATGCCGTCCCTAGCCGTCACTACTTCTCCCGGTGTGCCGTCCCCGCCTTGCACCAGCACGTGTCACTCAACATCAGGCGGGCCCTTAGTTCCGCGCTTTGCACAAAGGTCCACTTGACCACCGACGCGTGGACAAGTGCATGCGGACAGGGACGCTACATTTCACTGACGGCACACTGGGTGAATGTAGTTGAGGCTGGGACTGCTTCCCAAACTGGCCCGGTGTACCTCGTCTCCCCGCCTAACATTCCTGGCAGGGACACGAGAAGAACACCCCCCTCCTCCTCCTCCTCTACCGCCTCCTCCTCCGCCACCGCCTCCTCCTCCGCCACCGCCTCCTCCTCCGCTGTTAGATTGACCCCAGCTACGAGTTGGAAACGTTGCAGCACTGGCGTTGGTAGACGTCAGCAGGCTGTGCTGAAGCTGATCAGCTTGGGGGACAGACAGCACACTGCCTCCGAGGTGAGGGATGCCCTCCTCGATGAGACGGCAATATGGTTTGAGCCGCTGCACCTGGGCCCAGGCATGGTCGTTTGTGATAACGGCCGGAACCTGGTAGCAGCTCTGGAGCTTGCCGGACTCCAACATGTTCCATGCCTGGCCCACGTCTTCAACCTAGTGGTGCAACGTTTCCTAAAGAGCTACCCCAATGTTCCAGAGCTACTGGTGAAAGTGCGGCGCATGTGCGCCCACTTTCGCAAGTCGACAGTAGCCGCTGCTAGCTTAAAATCTCTCCAGCAACGCCTGCATGTGCCACAACACCGGCTTTTGTGCGACGTCCCCACACGCTGGAACTCAACGTTTCAGATGTTGAATAGAGTGGTTGAGCAGCAGAGACCTTTGATGGAATACCAGCTACAAAACCCTAGGGTGCCACAAAGTCAGCTGCCTCAGTTTCACATCCATGAGTGGCCATGGATGAGAGACCTTTGTGACATCCTACGGGTCTTTGAGGAGTCCACAAGGAGGGTGAGCTCTGAGGATGCGATGGTGAGCCTTACAATCCCGCTCTTGTGTGTTCTGAGAGAATCCCTGATTGACATCAGGGATAACTCAGATCACACAGAGGAGTTAGGGATAGCATCCGATCCGTCACAGCTGGAGAGTAGGTCCACACATCTGTCCGCTTCACTGCGTTTAATGGAGGAGGAGGAGGAGGAGGAGGAGGAAGAAGAGTTGTCCGATGATGTGATGGTGATACAGGAGGCTTCCGGGCAACTTCGAATCGTCCCATTGTTGCAGCGCGGATGGGTAGACATGGAGGATGAGGAGGAAATGGAGATTGAACTTTCCGGTGGGGCCAGAGGAGTCATGCCAACTAACACTGTGGCAGACATGGCTGAGTTCATGTTGGGGTGCTTTACAACCGACAAGCGTATTGTCAAAATCATGGAGGACAACCAGTACTGGATCTTTGCTATCCTTGACCCCCGGTATAAAAACAACATCTCGTCTTTTATTCCGGTAGAGGGGAGGGCCAATCGCATCAATGCTTGCCACAGGCAATTGGTGCAGAATATGATGGAGATGTTTCCAGCATGTGACGTTGGCGGCAGGGAGGGCAGTTCCTCCAGTAGGCAACCAAGTTCTCACCGGTCCACACAAACGAGGGGCACACTGTCTAAGGTCTGGGACACCTTGATGGCACCCCCTCGCCAAAGTGCCGCCACGGAGGGTCCTAGTGTCACCAGGCGTGAGAAGTATAGGCGCATGTTGCGGGAATACCTTTCCGACCACAGCCCTGTCCTCTCCGACCCCTCTGCGCCCTACACGTATTGGGTGTCGAAGTTGGACCTGTGGCTTGAACTTGCCCTATATGCCTTGGAGGTGCTGTCCTGTCCTGCCGCCAGCGTCCTATCTGAGAGGGTGTTCAGTGCAGCCGGTGGCATCATCACTGACAAGCGCACCCGTCTGTCAGCTGAGAGTGCCGACCGGCTCACTTTGATAAAAATGAACCACCACTGGATAGAGCCTTCATTTTTGTGCCCACCTGTGTAAAGCACCCCAACATGAAACTCCATGTCTGTACTCAACCTCTCCAATTCCTCCGCATCCTCATACTCATCCACCATAAGCGTTGCACAATTCTGCTAATACTAGGCTCCCTCCAACATGATTTCCCCCAACTCTGCTGGTTAGAGGCTCCCTCCACCCTGATTTCCACCAACTCTGCTGGTTAGAGGCTCCCTCCACCCTGCTTTCCCACAACTCTGCTGGTTAGAGGCTCCTTCCACCATGAATTTGCCAAAACTGGGCTGTTTAGAGGCTCCCTCCACCATGAATTGGTCCAAACTGGGCTGGTTAGAGGCTCCCTCCACCATTAATTGGTCCAAACTGGGCTGGTTAGAGGCTCCCTCCACCATGAATTTGCCCAAACTGGGCTGTTTAGAGGCTCCCTCCACCATGAATTTGCCCAAACTGGGCTGTTTAGAGGCTCCCTCCACCATGAATTGGTCCAAACTGGGTTTTTTAGAGGCTCCCTCCACCATGAATTGGTCCAAACTGGGCTGGTTAGAGGCTCCCTCCACCATGAATTGATCCAAACTGGGGTGGTTAGAGGCTCCCTCCACCATTAATTGGTCCAAACTGGGCTGGTTAGAGGCTCCCTCCACCATTAATTGGTCCAAACTGGGCTGGTTAGAGGCTCCCTCCACCATTAATTGGTCCAAACTGGGCTGGTTAGAGGCTCCCTCCACCATGAATTTGCCCAAACTGGGCTGTTTAGAGGCTCCCTCCACCATGAATTTGCCCAAACTGGGCTGGTTAGAGGCTCCCTCCACCATGAATTGGTCCAAACTGGGGTTTTTAGAGGCTCCCTCCACCATGAATTGGTCCAAACTTGGCTGTTTAGAGGCTCCCTCCACCATTAATTGGTCCAAACTGGGCTGGTTAGAGGCTCCCTCCACCATGAATTGGTCCAAACTGGGTTTTTTAGAGGCTCCCTCCACCATGAATTTGCCCAAACTGGGCTGTTTAGAGGCTCCCTCCACCATGAATTTGCCCAAACTGGGCAGGTTAGAGGCTCCCTCCACCATGAATTGGTCCAAACTGGGGTTTTTAGAGGCTCCCTCCACCATGAATTGGTCCAAACTTGGCTGTTTAGAGGCTCCCTCCACCATGAATTGGTCCAAACTGGGGTGGTTAGAGGCTCCCTCCACCATTAATTGGTCCAAACTGGGCTGGTTAGAGGCTCCCTCCACCATTAATTGGTCCAAACTGGGCTGGTTAGAGGCTCCCTCCACCATGAATTGGTCCAAACTGGGTTTTTTAGAGGCTCCCTCCACCATGAATTTGCCCAAACTGGGCTGTTTAGAGGCTCCCTCCACCATGAATTGGTCCAAACTGGGCTGGTTAGAGGCTCCCTCCACCATGAATTTCCCAAAACTTGGCTGTTTAGAGGCTCCCTCCACCATTAATTGGTCCAAACTGGGCTGGTTAGAGGCTCCCTCCACCATGAATTGGTCCAAACTGGGGTTTTTAGAGGCTCCCTCCACCATGAATTGGTCCAAACTTGGCTGTTTAGAGGCTCCCTCCACCATGAATTGGTCCAAACTGGGGTGGTTAGAGGCTCCCTCCACCATTAATTGGTCCAAACTGGGCTGGTTAGAGGCTCCCTCCACCATTAATTGGTCCAAACTGGGCTGGTTAGAGGCTCCCTCCACCATGAATTTGCCCAAACTGGGCTGTTTAGAGGCTCCCTCCACCATGAATTTGCCCAAACTGGGCTGGTTAGAGGCTCCCTCCACCATGAATTGGTCCAAACGGGTTTTTAGAGGCTCCCTTCACCATGAATTGGTCCAAACTTGGCTGTTTAGAGGCTCCCTCCACCATGAATTGGTCCAAACTGGGTTTTTTAGAGGCTCCCTCCACCATGAATTTGCCCAAACTGGGCTGTTTAGAGGCTCCCTCCACCATGAATTTGCCCAAACTGGGCTGGTTAGAGGCTCCCTCCACCATGAATTGGTCCAAACTGGGGTTTTTAGAGGCTCCCTCCACCATGAATTGGTCCAAACTTGGCTGTTTAGAGGCTCCCTCCACCATGAATTGGTCCAAACTGGGGTGGTTAGAGGCTCCCTCCACCATTAATTGGTCCAAACTGGGCTGGTTAGAGGCTCCCTCCACCATTAATTGGTCCAAACTGGGCTGTTTAGAGGCTCCCTCCACCATTAATTGGTCCAAACTGGGCTGGTTAGAGGCTCCCTCCACCATGAATTGGTCCAAACTGGGTTTTTTAGAGGCTCCCTCCACCATGAATTTGCCCAAACTGGGCTGTTTAGAGGCTCCCTCCACCATGAATTGGTCCAAACTGGGTTTTTTAGAGGCTCCCTCCACCATGAATTGGTCCAAACTGGGGTTTTTAGAGGCTCCCTCCACCATGAATTGGTCCAAACTGGGGTGGTTAGAGGCTCCCTCCACCATTAATTGGTCCAAACTGGGCTGGTTAGAGGCTCCCTCCACCATGAATTGGTCCAAACTGGGCTGGTTAGAGGCTCCCTCCACCATTAATTGGTCCAAACTGGGCTGGTTAGAGGCTCCCTCCACCATGAATTTGCCCAAACTGGGCTGTTTAGAGGCTCCCTCCACCATGAATTTGCCCAAACTGGGCTGGTTAGAGGCTCCCTCCACCATGAATTGGTCCAAACTGGGGTTTTTAGAGGCTCCCTCCACCATGAATTGGTCCAAACTTGGCTGTTTAGAGGCTCCCTCCACCATTAATTGGTCCAAACTGGGCTGGTTAGAGGCTCCCTCCACCATGAATTGGTCCAAACTGGGTTTTTTAGAGGCTCCATCCACCATGAATTTGCCCAAACTGGGCTGTTTAGAGGCTCCCTCCACCATGAATTGGTCCAAACTGGGGTGGTTAGAGGCTCCCTCCACCATTAATTGGTCCAAACTGGGCTGGTTAGAGGCTCCCTCCACCATTAATTGGTCCAAACTGGGCTGGTTAGAGGCTCCCTCCACCATGAATTGGTCCAAACTGGGGTTTTTAGAGGCTCCCTCCACCATGAATTGGTCCAAACTTGGCTGTTTAGAGGCTCCCTCCACCATTAATTGGTCCAAACTGGGCTGGTTAGAGGCTCCCTCCACCATGAATTGGTCCAAACTGGGTTTTTTAGAGGCTCCCTCCACCATGAATTTGCCCAAACTGGGCTGTTTAGAGGCTCCCTCCACCATGAATTGGTCCAAACTGGGGTGGTTAGAGGCTCCCTCCACCATTAATTGGTCCAAACTGGGCTGGTTAGAGGCTCCCTCCACCATTAATTGGTCCAAACTGGGCTGGTTAGAGGCTCCCTCCACCATGAATTGGTCCAAACTGGGGTTTTTAGAGGCTCCCTCCACCATGAATTGGTCCAAACTTGGCTGTTTAGAGGCTCCCTCCACCATTAATTGGTCCAAACTGGGCTGGTTAGAGGCTCCCTCCACCATGAATTGGTCCAAACTGGGTTTTTTAGAGGCTCCCTCCACCATGAATTTGCCCAAACTGGGCTGTTTAGAGGCTCCCTCCACCATGAATTGGTCCAAACTGGGTTTTTTAGAGGCTCCCTCCACCATGAATTGGTCCAAACTGGGCTGGTTAGAGGCTCCCTCCACCATGAATTGGTCCAAACTGGGGTGGTTAGAGGCTCCCTCCACCATTAATTGGTCCAAACTGGGCTGGTTAGAGGCTCCCTCCACCATTAATTGGTCCAAACTGGGCTGGTTAGAGGCTCCCTCCACCATTAATTGGTCCAAACTGGGCTGGTTAGAGGCTCCCTCCACCATGAATTTGCCCAAACTGGGCTGTTTAGAGGCTCCCTCCACCATGAATTTGCCCAAACTGGGCTGGTTAGAGGCTCCCTCCACCATGAATTGGTCCAAACTGGGGTTTTTAGAGGCTCCCTCCACCATGAATTGGTCCAAACTTGGCTGTTTAGAGGCTCCCTCCACCATTAATTGGTCCAAACTGGGCTGGTTAGAGGCTCCCTCCACCATGAATTGGTCCAAACTGGGTTTTTTAGAGGCTCCCTCCACCATGAATTTGCCCAAACTGGGCTGTTTAGAGGCTCCCTCCACCATGAATTGGTCCAAACTGGGGTGGTTAGAGGCTCCCTCCACCATTAATTGGTCCAAACTGGGCTGGTTAGAGGCTCCCTCCACCATTAATTGGTCCAAACTGGGCTGGTTAGAGGCTCCCTCCACCATGAATTTGCCCAAACTGGGCTGGTTAGAGGCTCCCTCCACCATGAATTGGTCCAAACTGGGTTTTTTAGAGGCTCCCTCCACCATGAATTTGCCCAAACTGGGCTGGTTAGAGGCTCCCTCCACCATGAATTGGTCCAAACTGGGGTTTTTAGAGGCTCCCTCCACCATGAATTTGCCCAAACTGGGCTGTTTAGAGGCTCCCTCCACCATGAATTGGTCCAAACTGGGTTTTTTTAGAGGCTCCCTCCACCATGAATTGGTCCAAACTGGGCTGGTTAGAGGCTCCCTCCACCATGAATTGGTCCAAACTGGGGTGGTTAGAGGCTCCCTCCACCATTAATTGGTCCAAACTGGGCTGGTTAGAGGCTCCCTCCACCATTAATTGGTCCAAACTGGGCTGGTTAGAGGCTCCCTCCACCATGAATTTGCCCAAACTGGGCTGTTTAGAGGCTCCCTCCACCATGAATTTGCCCAAACTGGGCTGGTTAGAGGCTCCCTCCACCATGAATTGGTCCAAACTGGGGTTTTTAGAGGCTCCCTCCACCATGAATTGGTCCAAACTTGGCTGTTTAGAGGCTCCCTCCACCATTAATTGGTCCAAACTGGGCTGGTTAGAGGCTCCCTCCACCATGAATTGGTCCAAACTGGGTTTTTTAGAGGCTCCCTCCACCATGAATTTGCCCAAACTGGGCTGTTTAGAGGCTCCCTCCACCATGAATTGGTCCAAACTGGGGTGGTTAGAGGCTCCCTCCACCATTAATTGGTCCAAACTGGGCTGGTTAGAGGCTCCCTCCACCATTAATTGGTCCAAACTGGGCTGGTTAGAGGCTCCCTCCACCATGAATTTGCCCAAACTGGGCTGGTTAGAGGCTCCCTCCACCATGAATTGGTCCAAACTGGGGTTTTTAGAGGCTCCCTCCACCATGAATTGGTCCAAACTTGGCTGTTTAGAGGCTCCCTCCACCATTAATTGGTCCAAACTGGGCTGGTTAGAGGCTCCCTCCACCATGAATTGGTCCAAACTGGGTTTTTTAGAGGCTCCCTCCACCATGAATTTGCCCAAACTGGGCTGTTTAGAGGCTCCCTCCACCATGAATTGGTCCAAACTGGGGTGGTTAGAGGCTCCCTCCACCATTAATTGGTCCAAACTGGGCTGGTTAGAGGCTCCCTCCACCATTAATTGGTCCAAACTGGGCTGGTTAGAGGCTCCCTCCACCATGAATTTGCCCAAACTGGGCTGGTTAGAGGCTCCCTCCACCATGAATTGGTCCAAACTGGGTTTTTTAGAGGCTCCCTCCACCATGAATTTGCCCAAACTGGGCTGGTTAGAGGCTCCCTCCACCATGAATTGGTCCAAACTGGGGTTTTTAGAGGCTCCCTCCACCATGAATTTGCCCAAACTGGGCTGTTTAGAGGCTCCCTCCACCATGAATTGGTCCAAACTGGGTTTTTTAGAGGCTCCCTCCACCATGAATTGGTCCAAACTGGGCTGGTTAGAGGCTCCCTCCACCATGAATTGGTCCAAACTGGGGTGGTTAGAGGCTCCCTCCACCATTAATTGGTCCAAACTGGGCTGGTTAGAGGCTCCCTCCACCATTAATTGGTCCAAACTGGGCTGGTTAGAGGCTCCCTCCACCATGAATTTGCCCAAACTGGGCTGTTTAGAGGCTCCCTCCACCATGAATTTGCCCAAACTGGGCTGGTTAGAGGCTCCCTCCACCACGAATTGGTCCAAACTGGGGTTTTTAGAGGCTCCCTCCACCATGAATTGGTCCAAACTTGGCTGTTTAGAGGCTCCCTCCACCATTAATTGGTCCAAACTGGGCTGGTTAGAGGCTCCCTCCACCATGAATTGGTCCAAACTGGGTTTTTTAGAGGCTCCCTCCACCATGAATTTGCCCAAACTGGGCTGTTTAGAGGCTCCCTCCACCATGAATTGGTCCAAACTGGGGTGGTTAGAGGCTCCCTCCACCATTAATTGGTCCAAACTGGGCTGGTTAGAGGCTCCCTCCACCATTAATTGGTCCAAACTGGGCTGGTTAGAGGCTCCCTCCACCATGAATTGGTCCAAACTGGGTTTTTTAGAGGCTCCCTCCACCATGAATTGGTCCAAACTGGGCTGGTTAGAGGCTCCCTCCACCATGAATTGGTCCAAACTGGGGTGGTTAGAGGCTCCCTCCACCATTAATTGGTCCAAACTGGGCTGGTTAGAGGCTCCCTCCACCATTAATTGGTCCAAACTGGGCTGGTTAGAGGCTCCCTCCACCATGAATTTGCCCAAACTGGGCTGTTTAGAGGCTCCCTCCACCATGAATTTGCCCAAACTGGGCTGGTTAGAGGCTCCCTCCACCATGAATTGGTCCAAACTGGGGTTTTTAGAGGCTCCCTCCACCATGAATTGGTCCAAACTTGGCTGTTTAGAGGCTCCCTCCACCATTAATTGGTCCAAACTGGGCTGGTTAGAGGCTCCCTCCACCATGAATTGGTCCAAACTGGGTTTTTTAGAGGCTCCCTCCACCATGAATTTGCCCAAACTGGGCTGTTTAGAGGCTCCCTCCACCATGAATTGGTCCAAACTGGGGTGGTTAGAGGCTCCCTCCACCATTAATTGGTCCAAACTGGGCTGGTTAGAGGCTCCCTCCACCATTAATTGGTCCAAACTGGGCTGGTTAGAGGCTCCCTCCACCATGAATTTGCCCAAACTGGGCTGGTTAGAGGCTCCCTCCACCATGAATTGGTCCAAACTGGGGTTTTTAGAGGCTCCCTCCACCATGAATTGGTCCAAACTTGGCTGTTTAGAGGCTCCCTCCACCATTAATTGGTCCAAACTGGGCTGGTTAGAGGCTCCCTCCACCATGAATTGGTCCAAACTGGGTTTTTTAGAGGCTCCCTCCACCATGAATTTGCCCAAACTGGGCTGTTTAGAGGCTCCCTCCACCATGAATTGGTCCAAACTGGGGTGGTTAGAGGCTCCCTCCACCATTAATTGGTCCAAACTGGGCTGGTTAGAGGCTCCATCCACCATTAATTGGTCCAAACTGGGCTGGTTAGAGGCTCCCTCCACCATGAATTTGCCCAAACTGGGCTGGTTAGAGGCTCCCTCCACCATGAATTGGTCCAAACTGGGTTTTTTAGAGGCTCCCTCCACCATGAATTTGCCCAAACTGGGCTGGTTAGAGGCTCCCTCCACCATGAATTGGTCCAAACTGGGGTTTTTAGAGGCTCCCTCCACCATGAATTTGCCCAAACTGGGCTGTTTAGAGGCTCCCTCCACCATGAATTGGTCCAAACTGGGTTTTTTAGAGGCTCCCTCCACCATGAATTGGTCCAAACTGGGCTGGTTAGAGGCTCCCTCCACCATGAATTGGTCCAAACTGGGGTGGTTAGAGGCTCCCTCCACCATTAATTGGTCCAAACTGGGCTGGTTAGAGGCTCCCTCCACCATTAATTGGTCCAAACTGGGCTGGTTAGAGGCTCCCTCCACCATGAATTTGCCCAAACTGGGCTGTTTAGAGGCTCCCTCCACCATGAATTTGCCCAAACTGGGCTGGTTAGAGGCTCCCTCCACCATGAATTGGTCCAAACTGGGGTTTTTAGAGGCTCCCTCCACCATGAATTGGTCCAAACTTGGCTGTTTAGAGGCTCCCTCCACCATTAATTGGTCCAAACTGGGCTGGTTAGAGGCTCCCTCCACCATGAATTGGTCCAAACTGGGTTTTTTAGAGGCTCCCTCCACCATGAATTTGCCCAAACTGGGCTGTTTAGAGGCTCCCTCCACCATGAATTGGTCCAAACTGGGGTGGTTAGAGGCTCCCTCCACCATTAATTGGTCCAAACTGGGCTGGTTAGAGGCTCCCTCCACCATTAATTGGTCCAAACTGGGCTGGTTAGAGGCTCCCTCCACCATGAATTTGCCCAAACTGGGCTGGTTAGAGGCTCCCTCCACCATGAATTGGTCCAAACTGGGGTTTTTAGAGGCTCCCTCCACCATGAATTTGCCCAAACTCTGCTGGTTAGAGGCTCAATCCACCCTGATTTTCAAAACAAATGTTGGTGCCAACCTCAACTTACTACAAGGGCCAAATTCACTGCTGGTGACAAGCTCTCCTCACTGCAAGTGCCAAATACACATGTTTCAAGGTGTTTTCCTACTGTCAGAGAGGTGGTATTGAGTGTGTAAAGTGTGTAGTTGTTAGGCTGTGATGTTGGGGTAATAGAGGGTCTTTGGTGTGTTAGATGCCCCCAGACATGCTTCCCCTGCTGTCCCAGTGTCATTCCAGAGGTGTTGGCATCATTTCCTGGGGTGTCATAGTGGACTTGGTGACCCTCCAGACACGGATTTGGGTTTCCCCCTTAACGAGTATCTGTTCCCCATAGACTATAATGGGGTTCGAGACCCGTTCGAACACACGAACATTGAGCGGCTGTTCGAATCGAATTTCGAACCTCGAACATTTTAGTGTTCGCTCATCTCTATTTGTCACCATCAGGAAGCTTTCAGTCTTTTTTCATGTGGGTTCTTTGTCACCATGGAGACGGATTCCAATGAGCCAAGGCAGGATCTGTGCAGATTTCCTCGCTGGGTGTTTAAGAGCTAATCGTTATTAAGATGATTTCATATAAATACTTCAGAGCGGAAGAAAAGGCGCAGACACTGAGTGAGCCTGGCGTCCTGTGCGCCATGATGAGCGGATGGAGAGCGATCTGTCAGCATGTACGCCCACTGCCCAGGCTGAACACTGCCTGCCAGAACAAACAGCCCCTAATGGAGAGGAAATGAGGAGATGGCGCGAGCCACAATGTTACAGTGTCACTGCTATCAATCACATAATATAGGAAATACAACCACAGTACGGGCTGAGGAGTCAATGTCAGAAGGATTGCGGCCACCATCAGCTACTGTGCAAATACAAACCTACAAGTCTCAAAACTAATCCCTACTTTATAAGGTTAAAATGTCTATTCAATAGCTCCCTACTTATAGTTATATGTGGAAGACCTGAGTGACAACCAATGTGACTGTCATAGGAATCTGGAGGAATTGTCACTCAGCTTTTCTAGATCCTGAATGCGCTATCTTCTGATACATAGCAATAATGAATCTGGAGACTGCATGACACCCTTACCTGAAACAATGTACGGGCAGTGCTTAAATTGGAAATTTTTTTAGGGGGAACACTAAATGTATGCCCCACAGTGGCTCCAGTGCATAGTATAATGACCCATAGTGGCCCCTGCACACAGTATTATGCCCCATTTCAGACCCCAGAGTATAATAATCGGAGACCCACAGCCCGGGGAGGAGACAAAAAACACGGTTACTTACCTCTCCCTGGCTCTGGTGCACTCCCCGCAGATGTTGGCCATTTTCAATAATGTATGGGACACTGGAGGCCACGTGAGCAGGGACTTGCTTTGCAATGCATATGGACATAAGCCCTGGCCCATGTGATGTCTGGGACGTCACCAAGTAGGCTTGAAGCCTTCCGGAGTCAGGAGAGGTAAGTAACAGTGTTTTTTATGTTTTGCATTCTGACACATTTATGCTGGCTTTCTGGCCATATTTAACCACTGTGTACAGGACAATAGTTGTCAGCTCTCAGGTCTATGTGAGATACTACATATTAATAAATAGGTAAATCCTGTAGACACTGCTGAACTCTGTAGTCCTTATTTTTATATACTCAGGGAGTAGGACATAGTCTGACAACTCCATTTCCATAGACTTAGAGCAAGAGACTACATGGACGACACGTAAAGAGGGAGGGTGGAAAAGTTAAGCAAATAAGAAACTGCAATTTACATTTAAGAAATTCATCCATGTGCAGCCCCTGGTGCTTATGATTTACTTATCATAAGTCTCTGACTATTCCATCCACATTGTAGTCATTTTTTATGGAAAGCTCTGGAATTTATATCAAGTTATACATTTGTTTGCTTTAATGAAATTTCCATTTGGTAGAAATATTGTATCGAAAAAAATGAAGAGAAAGTAAATAAATAATTATCTTTACTGGAACGGTGGTGAGATCAGATGGTGTGGGGGCGGTGAAAAATAATATCCACAGCCCAAAATAATAAATCACCAACCCCACTGTGCAACAGCAAAAAGATACAGAGATGTGAACATCGTGTGCATTCGGATATTCCTCCACGTTATATCCAAGGCCACCATACTATAGTCATGTTAAGAAGTCAGAATATTACAGGAAGGTTCAGAAGTCACTACTATCATACTCGATATTATGGCCCCTGCAATATGGGGACCAAATTTATTTTACAAATGACTCTTTTGTTTCGTAAGTGCTATTGTGAGAACTGGAAAGGACTATTGCAAACGGAGCCACAGGCACATCATTGTTCCTGTCTTATTATATTATATAATATACTTGTGTTGTCATTGACATCCACGGTTTTCCAAATTCTCCCACAATTGGTTGAATCCATTGTTTTGTTCATCCTAAACTTTCTGGCTTATGAACAGAATGCCAGAACTACAGTGGAAACTGACTCAAAGGTAGAATAGCAGGAGTGATTGAGAAGAGAAATGTAAAGGGGGAAAACATATATATACAGTATATATATAGTGTCAGGATCTGGGTTTGCTAGGTGGGGTGGCATAGACACTCAAGTCCAGTTTCTTTAGTCCAAAACAAAGGTAGAGTTTATTTTCACTCAAAAATATAGTGCAGCAACAAAAGGAAACAATACAAAAATAAATACCTGCCCGGCTAGGCTCTAACTAAACATAGCATAGGTTACCTCACCTAGAATAACAGAAATCCAAAAGCCAGTAGAATCATTCAGGACACAGCTCCAAAAATATGACCTCTTTCTTTGGCTCGCCAACCAAACTCTGCCAAAGGTCTGCTGCTGGAGCTGACTTCTTAAGCTCCCTTGATGAGCAGACTCTCTGCAGCTGAGTCGCTGCCAGAACATCCCCAAAGTGTGGACTGGAGGGGGGTGGAATGACAGGTCCCACTACCAACCTACCTGCCATTCCTAAAAATCCAGCCCAGTAACTGGAACTTTGAAATAACACTCAGCAGACAAAATTATCTGCTGAGAAATGTTCTTTCTGGAGTTTTCTCATCTCACCCATCTTAGTAGTCTGGGTGAGATGTACACCCCCTCCATTACCTGACCCCAGCCATCGGTTTACTATATATATATATATATATATATATATATATATATATATATATATGTATATACTCAAAACATTAAGTATCCCCCTCCTATTCTTTAAATAAGAAATGTTCGGGGTGCAATGAGCTAAATGTTATTGCCTGCAAGGAATATTCAGAAATACATTTTCAGCAGATCTGCTCCAGTTATGTAACTATCACCCATATATCACATGTGGTTTGTAAAAGATGAATTCTCGGATATAAATATCTTGTGTGGGATCCTTGCCGCTTTAATTCCCTGATTATCTGGGGACTCTACTGTTGCAAGAAAGACCTAAACCCTATAGCAATCTGTCAGAAATATGTTTCCCGTTATAATTAGATACATTTCAGCTCTTCGTGCAATAATATATGGCGAAAAAGAGAGAGAACGTTATATTGTATTCAGTATTACATTGGATCCAGTGTTATATTGCATATAATATAATTTGTTTAATTTTATCGATCGCTATATTGTATCTAGAGATGAGAGAACCTCTCAAGATTTGTTTAATTTGGGGTTTGGGTCGTTCAGGACCAGGTTTTGTTCAGGGTTGAACAAGTTTATGTGAACCGCATGTTGCCTTAAAACATGGTGTATAACACTGTAAAGGGTCATAGGAACCTAGCTATCAAATTTCTAGCTCTCTAAGGCCTGGTTCACATCTGCGTTCGGTATTCCGTTCAGGGAGTCCCCTTGGGGACCCCCCCAAACAGAATACCGAACGCATTAAAAAGCAGTTAGCTAAGAAACCACACAAACCCCATAGACTATAATGGGGTCTGTGTGGTTTCCGTGCTAAACATGTGGAGAGAAAAGTGCTGCTTGCAGTACTTTTCTTTCCACATGATTCGTGCGGACACCGCACGGAAAACACATATAGTCTATGGGGTCCGTGTGGTTTCTTAGCTAACCACTTTTTAATGCATTCAGTATTCCATTTGGGGGCGGGTCTCCAAGTGGACTCACGGAACGGAATACCGAGAGCAAATGTGAACCAGGCCTAAGGCTAATATAGATAAAGTTATGTCAAAGTGAAAGTGACATGTATATCTATGGAACAATGGATGGTAAGCAGAGGATACAAACTCCAAGTTTAACATTTTAACATTTAAAATGCTCCAAAAATTGTGAATGTGCGTAGACATGGAGGGTCATGCTCGTATGTGTTTCCCTTTTTGTTTTTCTTACTGTCCAACATAGGTACCACTGCCCATCCCTTCCTATAGATTATCACAAGAGCTAAACAACTATAGCCACCACACAAGTCAAATCAAACAAGTTTTATTGGCACGTCCTAATAGATATTTGGCATTGCAAAAATTACTCATAAGGAAATGGCCCATTTTCATGACTTGAAAGGGCTTTAGATTTGTTGCCATTTGGAAGACAAATTCATGGCTGTGGGCCTAGTTTAAAATTGGTGAAAAAAAAACAAGCTACCAAAAATTATACCTTTATTGGAGCAGAATGCCACACTAACATTGTATTGGTATTAGTAGGTGCAATAGTGGGGATATTTGTTTTTTTGCCTTGCTACTATGACAATGAGTGGCAGTGACAGTGAAAGATTATGAATGATAATCTGTTTTCCCTTAGCCCAAACAGCAGCACAACTGGGGTATTCCTGCCCCTATGAGCTGTTAGGACAGGTGGAATTTTTAATTACCTAACAGCTTTGACCTCTATAAGAGGCCGGAAGACCAACTCCCCCTTGTGTTAGTAGCAAGTATAAAGTACAGCGTATATTTCATAGAAATAATATAAAATAGTATAACATATTACAAAATACAGCATAGGGAGGGAGCCTTGTGCTGCTGTTTGGGCTAAGGGAAAACAGATTATCATTCATAATCTTTCTTTTCCCCTACACCCAACAGCAGCACAACTGGGGATTTAGCAAGTATAGCTTTTACGCTAGGGTGGGTGATCCTGGCAGGCTGATGCCAACACAGAGTGTCCAAACGCTGTAGAATCCGTCGTTCGCCAATCCAATCTATAATGCTTGGCAAATATTAGATGCGAACTCCAGGAAGCCGCGGCACATATCTGCTCTAAGGAAAGGGACCGCCTTTTCGGCCCAAGATGTTGCCACTGCTCGGGTGGCATGGGCACAGACAATGTCTGGTACCGGAAGATCTTGAGCACGTAGGGAGCAGATAATGGCTTCCTTGATCCATCTTGACAGAGTTGGTTTGGATGCTTTGGCACCTCTATTGTGGCCAAACACGTTGGCTAGCAAATTCTCTGATTTTTGGAAGGACGCAGTGCGCTCCAGGTAGATTCGTAATGCTCTCACCAAGTCCAACTTGTGCATCTTCTCCTCCTACTCCAAGGTGGGAGAGGGAAAAAAGTGAAAAGTTTATTCAGAGGGTCATTTATTATTCAACCCCTCAAACCACCAGAATTCTGTTTGGTTCCCCTAAAGTATTAAGAAGTAGTTCAGGCACAAAGAACAATGAGCTTCACATGTTTGGATTAATTATCTCTTTTTCCAGCCTTTTCTGACTATTTAAGACCCTCCCCAAACTTGTGAACAGCACTCATACATGGTCAACATGGGAAAGAAGGAGCATTCCAAGGCCATCAGAGACAAGATCGTGGAGGGTCACGAGGCTGGCAAGGGGTACAAAACCCTTTCCAAGGAGTTGGGCCTACCTGTCTCCACTGTTGGGAGCATCATCCGGAAGTGGAAGGCTTATGGAACTACTGTTAGCCTTCCACGGCCTGGACAGCCTTTGAAAGTTTCCTCCCGTGCCAAGGCCAGGCTTGTCCGAAGAGTCAAGGCTAACCCAAGGACAACAGGGAAGGAGCTCCGGGAAGATCTCATGGCAGTGGGGACATTGATTTCAGTCAATACCATAAGTAACGTACTCCACCGCAATGGTCTACGTTCCAGATGAGCCCGTAAGGTACCTTTACTTTCAAAGCGTCATGTCAAGGCTCGTCTACAGTTTGCTCATGATCACTTGGAGGACTCTGAGACAGACTGGTTCAAGGTTCTCTGGTCTGATGAGACCAAGATCGAGATCTTTGGTGCCAACCACACACGTGACGTTTGGAGACTGGATGGCACTGCATACGACCCCAAGAATACCATCCCTACAGTCAAGCATGGTGGTGGCAGCATCATGCTGTGGGGCTGCTTCTCAGCCAAGGGGCCTGGCCATCTGGTCCGCATCCATGGGAAGATGGATAGCACGGCCTACCTGGAGATTTTGGCCAAGTACCTCCGCTCCTCCATCAAGGATCTTAAGATGGGTCGTCATTTCATCTTCCAACAAGACAACGACCCAAAGCACACAGCCAAGAAAACCAAGGCCTGGTTCAAGAGGGAAAAAATCAAGGTGTTGCAGTGGCCTAGTCAGTCTCCTGACCTTAACCCAATTGAAAACTTGTGGAAGGAGCTCAAGATTAAAGTCCACATGAGACACCCAAAGAACCTAGATAACTTGGGGAAGATCTGCATGGAGGAGTGGGCCAAGATAACTCCAGAGACCTGTGCCGGCCTGATCAGGTCTTATAAAAGACAATTATTAGCTATAATTGCAAACAAGGGTTATTCCACAAAATATTAAACCTAGGGGTTGAATAATAATTGACCCACACTTTTATGTTTAAAATTTATTAAAATTTAACTGAGCAACATAACTTTTTGGTTTGTAAGATTTATGCATCTGTCAATAAATCCTGCTCTTGTTTGAAGTTTGAAGGCTCTAACTTATTTGCATCTTATCAAACCTGCTAAATCTGCAGGGGGTTGAATACTACTTGTAGGCACTGTATATGGATGCCCTTATTAACCTACTAATAGCACTAACATACCTTTTTTTAAAAAATAAAATAAAATTTTGCCCAGAAAACCCCTTTAATGCTACTGCATTTACATTTATTAGCTCCAGTGGGATAATGTAATCTGTTTCTTGGTTCTGCTACCCTATCTATGCAGTAAGCCTGGTTCTTCTATTGTTTCCATGCATGAGCCCCCCATGAACAAATGATTTTGACCCTGGGCTGGTTTTTGTTTCCAGTTCAGAATCAGGACCTGTCACATAATGGACACCATGAGCAATCTCACCCAAATCCACAGACCTTATTGTCTTATAATGGGTATAATGGGGTTTGTTAGGGTGACATAATGCTTTGGTGGGAAGAATAACGCTACACATTCTGCTGTTCCCATGAAACCTGACATAACTACTAATGGAAGCTCCAAGCAGAGGCTTCTATTATTAACATTTATAACAGATTACTACTTTGGGAGTACTCAGATGGTCTCTCTTTTCTCAACAGGTTAGTTATCGTGAAAATGTTGAGAAACTCTGGTCTATGGGGTCTGTCAGACACTGAGTCATTCACAAAATTAGTCTGTATGGGGCCTCGAAATTCCTGATGGCAGCCCTCACTGCATATTGTAAAATCCCTGCTCTTCTATTATACATGTGTAATAGAACTATACTAATGACAGGCTGGGAGCTTCACTAGGCTCTTAGCTGTAATAAGAATGGATCACCATCTGCTGATGCTCCAGAAGAAGGCAATTTGATTCAGGATGACTGTACCCATGGACCGCTGTACTTTAGATGCCTTCATCGCAATTGACTGAGACATTGAAAGGGTTACATGTCTCCCATGAGATAATCTCTGAATGTAGCATTACCTCCATTGATCCTGAGTGGGTGCCATGTTTACAGTCCTGATATCTGCTTTTCAATTGCATTAGATGTCAGGTAGGAGGAGCAACCGAATCCTAAGCTCTTATACTGCATGCAAAAAAGTAAGTGCCCCTATCAGGGCCGGCTCCAGGTTTTTATGGGCCCTTGGGCGACAGAGCCTCAGTGGGCCCCCTGGTAATGGAGGTGGGGGAGTTGAGACACTGTGCGTCGCAGATGAAGTGAGTGATGTCACGCCAACGCCATACCTCCCAATTTTTAAAGAGTAGAAAGGGGTAAAATGTGCAGTGCGGCAAATTTGGCTCCACCCACTTTTATGTTGACTCCGCCCATTCTCATTTATTTATCATGTGCTCCCACACAGTATAATCCTCCTACAGTCACCCGTAAATTATATGCCCCCCCTCCATCTCTCCCCCAGTTTCATATACACCCTTCCTCTGCCCCCAGTTTCATGTCCCATCTCCATCTCTGTCCCCAGTTTCATCACGTTCTCCCCCTTCATCTGCTCACAGTTTCATGTCCCCCGTCTCTGCCCCAGTGTCATGCTGTTCCACCCCCCCCATCTGCCCCAGTGTCATGCCGTTCCCCCCCTTCCCTTCATTTGCCCCCCCAGTTTAATTGGGTCCCCTCCTTCTCTGTCCCCAGTTTCATGCTGTTCTCTCCCCACCCCCTTCATCTTCCCCAGTGTCATGCCGTTCCCCCCTCCCCTTCATTTGCCCCCCAGTTTCATTGGGCCCCCTCCATCTCTGTCCCCAGTTTCATGCCATTCTCTCCCCGCCCCCTTCATCTGCCCCAGTGTCATGCCGTTCCCCCCCCTCCCCTTCATTTGCCCCCCAGTTTCATGGGTCCCCTTCATTATGTTCCACCTTAATATTTAATACAAATCAAACACTTAAACTCACCTTCCATCATTCCCCCGACGCTCCTCTCTCTGCTCTCTCACTCCATTCACATCGGCGATTAAAGCAGGAGCTGTGAGCTCAGCTCCTGCTTTAAAGCTGCGGCCCGGCTTGCGTGTGTAAGCGCGATGTGATGACGTCATCACGCCTACACACGCACGCCAGGCCACAGCTTTAAAGCAGGAGCTCACAGCTCCTGCTTTAATCGCTGATGTATTCAGCTCATTGGCGTCCGACGGACGCCGATGAGCTGAAATCGGGACAGGCAAGTGCTGGGGCGGGCAAGTGCCGGGGGGCTCCCAGAGGCTCTGTGGGCCCCGGCCCTTGCCCGACTATGCCGTGCGCTGACGCCGGCCCTGGCCCCTATAACTGTATGTATCATGTTTAGCAGCAGTCATTGAAAGCAGTCTTTTCCTATGATACACTATACAGAGAAAAATCCTGGGAAATACTACACGGCACACTTACAGGAGCTAATTCAAAGACAATAATATGGAGTGGGTCTTCTCTTTTCAGTTAAAAGAGCTTCCCCTCTCTCCTGGATGGGTTTCTACAATGCACTGGAAATTTTTGTCCATTTATAAGGTCAGACACTGATGCTAAATACGATACATTGGCCTGGTTAGCAATCTTTGTCCTAGTTCATCTCAAAGGTGTTTAATGGATTTGTGGTCAGGGCTTGTTTTCCAGTGGGTTCTAAGGATGGTGTGTCAATAATGCCACACACCACTAATTTAAGGATTTTAATAAAAGAATATAATAAACAAGAATATCAGTGGCATAAATAGGAATGGCGGGGCCCCGTGGCGAACTTTGAACATGCCCCCACCTTCCTGACTGACAGTAAGGACCTCGACCGACCAACCTCCACTGCATTCCTGCGTGCTCTGTTATGCCCCATAGTGGCCCCTACACACACCATTATGCCCCATAATGAACATCCATGAACAAATATTATACTCTGGGGTCTTTTCAGACCCCAGAGTATAATAATTGGAGACCCTGAAAGTAACCGCTTTTTAATGCGTATAGGTTTCTGTTTGAGGGGGTCCCAAGCAGACTCCACGAACGGAAACCTGAACCGGGCCTAAACATCACGTTATAAAATACAATTCTAGTATGTATAATGGTAGACATGTATAGAAGCAAATACAGATAGATAGATAGATAGATAGATAGATAGATAGATAGATAGATAGGAAATAGATAGATAGACAGACAGATAGATAGGAGATAGATAGATAGATAGATAGATAGATAGATAGATAGATAGACATTGATATGCTGTATATACTTACACATATACACATCTACTCACACACATACATTCATATACAACATATACACACACACACCTATCTACACACATACAGGACTCACATAGTATATAAGACACATAATGTAAACACATATACACATCTATACATATTTTATCCAAAAATATACTTACATGTGGCTGTGCAGCTCTGTCTAGCAGTGAAGAGAGCAGATACATCGCACAGGATGTCTCCCCTCACACTCCGATACTGAGGGGAAGGGGCAGCACAGGAAGCTGCTGTGTGCAGAAGCTTTTTACAAGAAGCATCTGCAGCTCTGCATCTACTGCTGATCTTCTACTTATGGTAGGGAAGTTATGGGGCCCTTGAGGGTGTGGGGATATTAAGGAGCCTATTAAGGAAAAAAAAAAAAAAAAGCAGGGGTAGCGGCTGTCGCCGGGCCCCTAATGTCCCGGGCCCTGTCGCAGCTGCTACCACTGCTACCACGGTAATTACGCCACTGAAGAATATAAACATTAACTTGCTCAGGCTAAGAGGAATCCAATATCATGCCAGGTGACACCCCAAGGAATATAAGGCAAATCAAAGACAATAGGAAATCAAACTGATGTCTAGTTAAATGGGTCAGCTGGCATAGTATATATTGGACATTTATAGTGTCCTAGCCCCCCTTCTTGATATATTGAACTTTCCAGAAGCTATTTTGTATGCATTTGTGATGTTTTCTGGTTTGCAATTTAACCTTACACCTTTTGTATCAGATAGTATGATGACCTTCTATAAGCTAAAACAAGCTAAGAAAGCTAAAACATAACTAGAGTTGAAGTGGAAGAATCATCAAGAAGTAATATGGAAAGAATATGCAAATCTGTTTTGCATGATGTAATTAGGAAGACAGTGCCTCAGTCATGCAGTTCAATAGAGGGCGCTGCCTGAGGATATGCAAATCTGTCTTCCATTATGTAATTAGGAAGACAGTGCCTCAGTCATGCAGCCCAATAAATGGTGGTCTCTCCCTAAGGAGTAATGATATCCCCTTAACCCAAGAAGTAATAGTAACCCTTTGCAATACAAGGCTCTGAGCGGGCTATTCAAGTTCTTCCACACAAGACTTACCCAACCAGACCGTTATGGACCATGCTTTCTGCACCCTGGACCAGGAATGCTGAAACAGAAAAGGGCTTTCTCCAAACCATTCTCGCAAACATGTAAGCATACAGTTGTTCAAAATGTCTTGGCCGTATTGTATTGAAACTGAGGGACCTAAGCTGACCCCTGAAAAACAACCCCATTGCATTATCCCTTCTCCACCAAATGTTACAGCTGTCACAATGCAGTCAGACAAGTAATTCACCAAACCCAGACTCATTCATCAGGCTGCCAGATAGATAAGTGTGAACTGTCACTCCACAGACCATGTTTCCACTGCTCCAGGGTCCAGTGTCCACGTGTTTTACACCACTATGTCTGATGCTTGGCATTGAGCTTGGCAAAGTAAAGGTTGCATGCTGCTGCTCAGTCGTAGAAACCCATGCCATGAAGCTCCCAGGGCACAGATTTTGTGTTGATGTTAATGCCGGAGGAGGTTCGGAACTCTGCAGTTATCAAGTCAGCATGGCAGCCAGTTTTCTGACCAAATTTATAATGGAAGTGTACGCTATTTAGGAACTATCCATTCTGACTTATATAAGCCCTGCCATGCACTTGTCAGGGTCTTTATTAAGACTGTCATACAATGCATAGTCTTAATAAAGATGCTGTACTAATTGGCTAGATGCGGGATTTTATACACCCGAAGCAATAAGAGAAAGACTAAGGCCCCACATTGCAGAAGTGTAGCGTTTTTGGTGGCTGCAGAAAAGTTGCAGAAAAAATGCACAGGCAGAGGCTAGTTCTCTATAAAGATAAGATTCTTGCATTGTGAGTCCAGACAAAGGACAATCTAATGGGGACTGAGCATTCAAGCATTGTATGTACTGGATGTAATTCAGTGGCGTAACTAGGAATGGCGGGGCCCCGTGGCGAACTTTTGACATGGGGCCCCCCCCATCCCAACTGACGCCGAAGACCTCGACCGACCCCCTCCTCCGCACTCTATTATGTCCCTTACTGGCCCCTGCACACAGTATTAACCCCAATAGTGTCCCCTGCACACAGTATTAACCCCAATAGTGGCCCCTGCACACAGTATTAACCCCAATAGTGGCCGCTGCACACAGTATTAACCCCAATAGTGGCCCCTGCACACAGTATTAACCCCAATAGTGGCCCCTGCACACAGTATTAACCCCAATAGTGTCCCTCTGTGGACACCCATAAACAATTATTATACTCTGGGGTCTTTTCAGACCCCAGAGTATAATAATCGGAGACCCAGGGAATAAAAACATTAAAAAAAAACCCCACTGTTGCTTCTTACCTGTTCCCCGGCTCCTGTGCTGTGCTGTCCTCCTGTGCTGACCACCGCTCGCGTCCTTCGTTAATGACGTCGGACGTCACATGACCCGGGAAGCATGCCGGGTTCATGTGACGTCAGTAGGACGGAGGCCTGGCAGGATCACGGAGAGGTAAGTAACAGTTTTTTATGTTTATTACCTCTCCCGATCCGCCGGTCATTATACTCGGGGGTCTGCAAAGACCCCCGAGTATAATGATAGCCCCGTGGGGCCCGCGGTGTCACTTGCCGATCCTGGCCCAGCCAGGATCGGCAAGTGAATAGGGCCCGTAACAGCCTATTTAAAAAAAACCGCAGCGGTAGCGGCTGTCACCGGGCCCCCTATTGGCCCGGGCCCTGTGGCAGCTGCTACTGCTGCTACCACGGTAGTTACGCCACTGATGTAAGTGTTGGTGAAAGTAGAACATCCAGGACATCTCAGTAGTCTGGTCCTTGGACCATGCTCACATGCTTTATAGCTTAATATGCCTCAGTGTCCAGTATATTACTAGTGGAACCATTGCAAGGAATAGATCAGATGTGTTAATAACATATAGATATAGAACACTATAGATTCCATTGTTGATGAAAGTTGTTCTGTTGCTATAAGTTAACTGATCACAGCACATAAGGTGTATTTCAGTCCATTGGATATTCAGTTCTTTATGAAATTAATATTTAACTTGTAGTAGCTGAATCAGATGTGCTCAGTACCAGGTAGCTGCAAGGAGAAGGTGTGGCCACCAAAACCCGATAAAGGGGAGAATAAACAAAATTTGCAGATAACGTCTCCAAACAACACGTGAAGCTGGAAATGGAATTCATGTCTAAGGTGAAGTGAGAAGATCAAGTGCACTGCTCTGATCCTTCTCATCATAGATGTTTGTCTAATAGGCCAGAGGAACATAGATAAAACCATGAGTCCTCAAAGCTCCACCAGGCAATGGTTTGAATTCACATAACATTGCTGTAGTCTATGCTCTCAATACTGAATGTTATCCTCACCCTCTGTAAGATTTATAAATAATATACTTAGATTTTAGTTATTATAAGACATTGGGTGCTGTTCCTCCAGGACAACTTCTGGTGAGGAATATCCAATAATCTTACACCTTGTGGAATGGTAGATTATTGGAGTTTTATCGCATTAAGGAGTTATATGTTTGTGATAAGATGCACCAGCTACAAATACACCTTCCATACACCCCTCGCATGAAACACAACAATTAGATGTTGTCTCCAGGAGGGGAAACTACTCCGTAATTAACTCAGTGTAGAACCAGAGACGAGGCGAGAAGTGGAGTATGGGGATGTTTTGTCATATGTTACCATACGTACAATTCTAATGATAGAGGGGGCGGAATGAGACAGCCTGGGGGATCCCCGTATTATAGGTTTGTGCATAAAGTAACACGGTTTCTACTGTCACAGGGTCTACTGTCCTCAATATTTATTAAAACAACTGGTACACACTATGGATGTGTATACTGTTTCTACAGTATACTATGCATACTGATCATCTTCATGAGAATTTTGTATATATGCCTTCAATGTCCAAGACTGAACCGCTGCACCATCTCCTATCTACCAAAATACTGCTCCCTATGCACAGGAATATGACAACTATAATACCACCCCATGCAGAAGAACATATCTACTTTAATACGGCCCTGTATGTACAAGAATATGACTACTAAAATACAGCCTCCTATAAGAAAAAAAAAAAAAGGTACTATACAATTGGTCTCAAAATTAAGACTATAATGCTAATCTAAGATGTACAACTACTATGGTACTGCCCCCAAAATACACTACAATATTGACCAGTATGTAACAAAATGTAACTACTGTCCTGTATGGACAAGAATATAATGATAATACAGCATCCTATATGAAGAATGTAACTACAATAACATTGTCTTCGATATGCAGGAATATAACTACTTGATAGGGAATTGCTTAGATGACAATTCCCCAGTAGCTGCTGAAGAACCCTGGAGGAAGGGGCACAAGAGACCGTGAGCCCTAAGCTGAAGCCTTCCACTGTCCTTTCCTCTTGCCAGGCCCTATCCTATGTAATAGGCGGCAACTTGGAGACGATCCTTTCCTATATACGTGACAAACAAAACGCAGACAAGACAAATAACAACAAAGGAAGGTCAGCTAGCCAGGGGTCAGTAACAGTTGAGCAATGCAGTGCCAAATCAAAGTCCAAAAGAATAGTCAGTAGGGAAAGCCAGAGATCAAGGATAAGAATACAAGTAAATTATCAAGAGAAGCCAGCAAGCACGAGGCAATAACAGGCACCAGTGTGAATGTGAGTCAAGACTAAATAGGGGAGGATGAACCCGCCCTGGACCTGACAGGAATGCAGGCTGTCAATCACAGGGCAAGATCAAATTTAACTACTTCATGGAGAGAGGCAGACAAGGGCAGAAGACGGGTGTGGTGCAAATTCAATTCCAGAAATAGAGCCGTGTTCACACAGTGCAACCAAAAACTCTAAGCAAGGAACTAAACTGCACACGCCTCCTGCACTGCCGCATGCGAGCAGAGGATGGCGCAGTGACCTGAACAGGCAGAGATGTTACACTACTATAATACAACCCTCGATATACAAGAATGTAACTATTATAATACTGCCCTACATGTGTAAATATAACTACAATAATATTGCCGTTAAGGAAGGGAATATGAATATGTAAAGTAAAATAGTCCCATATCAAACTGGAGTTGATATTTATAGGGATTTTACAATCTCTTATGTTGGTGGTGGGTCTGACGCCCGGACCGCACACTTATCAGTTGAGCGTTGCAGCTCAATGTCTCATACATGAGTTGGAGCGAAGCTGTTGTCCATCACTGTAGCATTGGGCGACCAGAGTTAACCTGATCACCTGACCCCCACCGATCATATGCTAGTGGTAAGTAATCAGTAGGAGATAGTACATGGTGACAGAAATCCCCTTTAATGAAACTTAATTACATTTTTATTAATATTCCACATAAAACCACAGAGTGAGACAGGTAGAGCTTATTATAATTGTCTAAGGTCTGTCCTAGAAGTGCCAGGTCAGGCTGTATGAAACCGAGAACTATTAAGGATGGCGACAGTAAAGGTTAAGGGGCAGTTTTAGTCTACAGTAAGGTTTTTTCAGTACACGTTTAATCCTAGTTTTCTTCATCCCATGTACACCTTGCTTTAGTTTTCTCTTAGTTCACAGCACAGCACTATGTAAATATGGTGGGTCCTTTGCTGCGGTTGGGCCAGTCCCAGTGACTCACACAATGCTTGAGCAGATAACAGGTTCCAGTCCTCGCTATCAGAACGACATAGAAACCAGCGCCAGGCACCATGCTTCATGAATGTTCCCTTCTCATATTCCTTGGACTCGCAGCTCACACAGGTATGTGGTTGATCCTTATGTAATTATAGAACATAGAAGCTCCAGGGACTGTATACAAGAATCTGTGTGGGACCCCAGACTCACACTGAAATGACATATCATATCCACCAGGGTTATTGATGCAGGCTGCCACGTACTACCAACCAGCCTGTTACCTAGCCCTCACCTTAAACATTTCTGTTCTGGTTCCCCCCTCTGGTGGCTCACTCCTGCCTTAGACTGGGGCCCTCTTAGAAAGATGACTGGTGATGGGGCCCTGCAGTGACAGTAAGAAGATGAGGCCCATATGGGAGCATAGTGGTCGGCCTGCCTCAGTGCCTAGATGTCATCTCTGCCACTCGTATCTATACATAATAAACTAGGTAGTTTGTTAAATATTCCAGCAAGTATATCATATGGCAGCATAGACTGTGTGAGATGCTGTACTCTATTTGTACATAGTGCAGTGAACGTACTGTGCCAAGCACCACTCCTGCAGGGGTTGGGGTCTCGGAGTCCACTAGCCCCCCTGGGTCTGGGGCCCACCAGGGGATTGAGCTGCTCCTCTGCGTGTTAGTCTGGATTCATGCCTGGATTCCTGTCTCAGAACAGAATATTTTAGGCTAGGTTCATATCTTCGCTGGGCTCTCCATCGTTCAGTTTGCTGAGGGACCTGAATGCCAGAGAGCTCGGCCGCCAAAATAGTGGTTACCCTCAGACACCAGCTGTGCCTATAGACTATAATGGGATCCACCAGTTATTCATTGGGTGCCTGTGTTTTTTACACTGATACGTCCTACGCACAGGAATTTTCTCTCTGCCGATTTCTGTTGGTTCTATAAAGGAGTCTCCAGCGGAGATGTGAACTTAGCCTTATCCCCATCCTGAAAAGCAGTGAAATGGAAAAGTTTCTTTGTGTTCTTAGTGTTCAAAAGGAATGAGAAATAGCAAAGGAGCTTCATAGCAGAACTTAAAAGTGAATCTCTCACTACCAGGGATGTAACTGGAGGCTCAAGGGCCCCAGAGTAAAAAATTAACTTGGGGCAATTTCTTCTCTCACTTACGAGTCATGTCGTCCAGGCCAGTGATGCAGAACTAACAGTGTGCTGCTTGGGTCTTAAAAGATTTGACGTACAAGCTCCAACTTATATGTCTTTTCCCTTCCTCTCCCCCAAAAATATAAATATTGGAAACAAGACAACTTTCCAACATGGCAGGTCTAGATACAGCAGCATAGCCCTATGTATAGTAGTTTACTTTTATAGTACAGTCATACATAATTTCAGAAAAGCAGAACAGCATAGCAGAGTTTAAGAACAGCAGAAGGACATAAAGATAGTTATTAAATAGCATATATCATAAAAGTAATTAGAGCCAGACTCTGTACACTGTGTAGTAGCCCAATCGGGGTACAGTCTCTCAGCTCCTATTCAAATGGGCTATGATAAATTTTAAATCAACAAAGCAGAATAGCGAAGCAGAAGAACTAAATTGCAGGCCAATATTACAGAGCAACAGATGTAACAGATCACAAGAAACTCAGAACCGTAGCAACATAGAAAAAGAATAGCAGAGCTGAAGAATAGCAGCGTAATTGAAAAGCAGAATGGCTGCACATTGCAAGTAGAGCGGCAACATAGAAGTGGAGAATAACAGCAAAGCAGAAGAGTTGCTGAATAGTATATAAAGCCTTCTATTCTAGTGCATTGTTGTGCTCTCTGTATAATCCTCTATGGATGAAATAATGCTTTTATGTTTGTAACTTGTGTAAGGAAAAAAAAATGCAATAGGTTAAGGCCACGCGTTGCGGAAAAGCAGAAGAAAAAGGGCTGTATTTTACAGTACCTGCAAAATTAATGAGATTCTGTGTAGTCTCATTCACATATTGGCCCAGGTTTACTATTGTGGGTAAATCTAGTTACTGCTGTAAACATGGCGCATCTTTGGCACAGTGTTGGACACTTTGGTGCATCTAGATTTGTTTCAATTTTTTTTTGACTAGCCAGACATGAAGGTGTGGAGTCTCAAATAAAGGAGTTATGACTTAAAGAGGACCTTTCACCATCTTCATCAAGTCTAGTTCATGTCCAGTCATTTAATAGCTGATACTCCATGAATTCTAGCACAGTTGGAATTTTTTCTCTAGACCCCACTGTTCCTGAGCTATGAATGCTGTTAGTTGTGGTACTTGATATGCTATTTAGTCTCTGTACTGTCTGGGCGGCGGAGACAGGTATGAGCAACAAGGGGTGTGATTCAGACACTGTCCCTGCCTGTGTAACACGTTCCGTATCAGCGGCGTTAAAACAGATCCCATTGCTTTCTATGGGAGCCGGCATATGTGCGCTCCCCATATAAATGAATGGGCTGCTTTTTTTCCTATTGCTTTCAATGTGATACACGTACAGAATCAGCGAGCGAATACTCCGTGTGAAGGGGCCCTGACACTGCCCTTCTGATGCTAGGTTCACACCTACATTGGGGCCGAAGTGCAATCCGCTTAAAAAGCGGTTACGCACAGAAACCCGTGGACCTCATAGACGATAATGGGGTCTGCCCAGGTTTCTGCCTGAAAAATGCAGAGAGAAAAGTCCTGCTTGTAGGACTTTTCTCTCTGCATTTTTCAAGCAGAACAGGGGACGATATTCCCAAATGGTGTTCGAGCACAGGTGTGAATCCAGCCTGACATTACAGAGCTTAACTAGCACATCAGGCAACAAAACTAACAGCACTTGTTGCTCAGGAATGGTGGGGTCTGGAGAGAAAATTCCAACTGTTCTGGCATCAGAGGAGCAGTAACTATTAATAGATGATACAAACTTGAATTTGTGGAGGTGGTGAAATGTCATCTTTAAATGGCCAAGATCGTGATGTAAAATTTTGGCTCAAACTAAGCCAACTGAACGACAGTAGAAACTGAGACTAGACAATTATAGATACACCAGAATAATAATCCAGCATCAGCCACTGTGATAAATCTGTCATATTTTCAGAACTGCCTAAGTTTATACTGTCTAGCTATTAGTAAATCTAGGTCATTGAAAAAAAAAGCAATGGAAATTCTGCATTTTCAAAATTGCTGTGTTTTTTCCCCCCATTGACTTATATTGGATGGTAAAGGTAAAATTGAACAGCGCAGATAAAACAGCAACATTTTCCTGCATTTGTTTTCCTGAATAAACGGGAATATTCTTTTCCTCCCACTATATCCAAACTGAATCCATTATTATCCTTTTCTTCAGGCTGGGTTCACTCTGTGTCAGTGACAACTCCTGAGAAAATTGTGGTTGGGAAATCGGGCTCCACTGTGGTCCTGCCTTGTCAATACTCCACCACTGTTGGCACGCAGTTTGTGGTAGAATGGAAATTTTTTTCCAGCAGCAAACAAACAACAAGATGGCAGCAGGTAAGGAGGGAATACAGAATACGCATGTCTGCCATTGTATGGGGTGTACTGTCACTTTAAGTATCATTTCCCAAAAAGTTCAAACATTAATGAATATGAATCCTCCAGTCATCCCCAATGCTGATCGGCCAATTCATTTTCATTCTTGATTATAAATATCTATTCCTTGGAAAGCTGGATGACAATGAATTAGCTGTTGTTGCCTTGCTTTTCCAAGTTCTTGAAATACAAATGGAAGATTATAAAGATAATCTGTTTTCCCTTAGCCCAAACAGCAGCACAAGATGGGGTATTCCTGCCCCTGTGTGCTGTTAGGACAGGTGGAACTTTTAATTAGCTAACAGTTTTTCCCCCTATAAGAGGCCAGAGCGACCTCCTCCCCCCTGTGTTAGTCAAAAAGTATAAAAGGCAATATAACAATACAAACATTACCATAAACAATGGGAGGGAGCCTTGTGCTGCTGTTTGGGCTAAGGGAAAACAGATTATCTTTATAATCTTCCATTCCCCCTACGCCAAACAGCAGCACAAGATGGGGATCTAGCAAGTAAAATCCCAACTAGGGTGGGAGATCTTGGCAAGCAGATGCCAAGACAGAATGTCCGAAGGCTGTGGCCTCTGAGCTGCGCCAGTCCAATCTGCAGTGTCTGGCGAACATCAGATGAAAACTCCAGGAAGCAGCGGAACATATCTGCTCTAAGGAGAGCGAGCGTCTCTCTGACCGGGAAGTTGGTCCAATTCCGGTACTGGTAGGTCTTGAGCGCGAAGAGAGCAAGCGATGGCCTCCCTGATCCATCTTGACAGGGTGGCTTTAACACCTTTGTTACGGCCGTAGGTATTGATGAGCAGGTTCTTCGAAAGGAAGCTGTACAATCCAAATATATGCGCAGATATATGCGACCCTAGGACAAAATCCCTGGATGAACCCAAGTTGAACCCTATCAGGGAAAAAGGTAATGAATGGCTCCGAGGCAGCAAAAGCTTGTAATTCTCCAATCCTTTTGGCAGAGGTAATTGCCAACAAGAAGGTTACCTTGTAGGAGAGATATCTCCAGTCCACTTCTGTTAAGAGTTCAAACGGGGGAGAACAAAGCCCCTGAAGAACCGCAGCCAAGTCCCATTGTGGGACAGGGGGCTGCATCTGAGGGCGGAGCCTAGAGGCCCCTTTAAGGAATTACTTTAATAGAGGATCTTGTTATAACCAGGTCCCTAGAAGAGCGGAAAGTGCTGAAACATGAACCTTCAGGGTAGCTGGAGTTAGCCCCTTATTCAGGTCACTCTGTAGGAACTCCAAGACCGATTCGATAGCAGAGTTATTAAGCTGCCTATCCGAGATCCTTTGGTAACTCCTGTTAGTTGAATCCGCTCTTGAATGGGCCAACGTTCTTAGAACGGCCTGGGATAATCGTCTATCTCCGTATACGATGCGGTCAACCTCCAGGCCATGAGGTTGAACCTGTCCAGGTCCTGGCAGAGCTGTCAGTTCAGAATTACCAGGTTTTGGACTTGTGGAAGCCTCCAGAAGGTCCCTTGACTCATTAGGATGAGGTGGGTAAACCATGCCCTTTTTTGGCCAGAACGGCATGATCACTATTGCCGAAGTCTGGTCCTGCCTGAGTTTCGCCAATACCTTCGGAATCATCAGAATAGGAGGAAAAACGTATGCCAGTTTGAACCTCCAAGGTATTGACAGGGCATCTACCGCCAAAGGATTGTCTTCCCGGTAGAGGGAGCAAAACCTTGTCACTTTGGCGTTGTACTGGGTGGCCATCAGGTCCACCTCGGGGAGACCCCACATCTCAGTGAGATGATGAAAGATGTCCGGATTTAGGGACCATTCGCCTGTCATCACCAGGCCTCTGCTTAGCTGATCCGCAAGGATGTTCAGCCCACCTTGAATATGAACCGCTGATAGTTGTGAAAGATTCCTCTCCACCAGGAGAATATTAGATTTGTCACCTGCAGAAGCGAGGGGGATCTGGTTCCCCCCTTGTTTGCTGATATATCGGACTGCTGTTAAGTTGTCTGTTTCACTCTCACAGCTTTCCCTTGCAGGTGGGGTGCAAACATTAGAAGCACACGGTGCACCGCAGTGAGCTCTTGCCAGTTGGACAAATGAGCCTTCTCTAAGCTGGTTCCAGGTCCCACGTACCGGGGTCTCCCCCAGAAGCACTCCCCATCTTGTGAGGGAGGCATCTGTGGTCAACAGGGTCCAGGATGTCTGGACCGTGGATTTCCCGTCTCTGAGCTGGGACCACCAAGCCAGTGATCGACGGGTTCTGATGGATAACTGGATAGGCTTCTGTAGCCCCGAAGGACTGTGGTTCCCGACTCTCAGGATCTCGCACTGTAAGGGGCGCATGTGCCATAGGGCCCACAGAACTGCCTTGATGGCTGCGGACATGAGACCTAGGACCTTCATGGCGGTCCTGATAGTAACCTTCCGGGTTGTGGATAGGTGATGAGCCGCTTGACCAATCTTCTCCTTCCAAGGAGGAGGCAGGGAGATCATCATGCTAAGAGAATCCAAGATAAACCCAGAAATTGAATCGGGGTAGATGGAACCACTACCGACTTCTGCCGGTTTATTAGCCAGCCCAGCTCATTTAGGAAAGCCACAGTGGATTCCAACTGTGTGGCAAGCACCTCCTTTGACCGGGCTTTTAGGAGCCATTCGTCTAGTTATGGGACAATAAGATCCCTTGGAGGCGCAGGGCAGCTACGACCGGGGCCACTACCTTTGTGAAGGTGTGGGGGGCCAAGGATTTGCCGAATGGGAGAGCTGTCTAGATAAAGTTGCTTGATGCCCTGGAGAGGGAGGGTCCTTACGTATTTGTCTGGCTTGAACAAGTTGAAGGACCGATGGATCTTGGATAAGCCGTGATCAGGCGGACATATGATGAGACCAAATAGCCTACCCAGCCGATCTAGATGTGCTCTCCTCAGAGAGGGAGGCATAGGTAGTCAACAGGGTCTGGCGTTAGATGGACCATGGCCACTCTCCACCAGAGAGGGATGCATCAGTGGTCAACAGGGTCCAGGTAAACTGGACCGTGGACTCTACATTTAATTTCATGTTCCTCCTATGGAATGCTTCTCTAGATGTGCTCTCCACCAGAGAGGGAGACATAGGTAGTCAACAGGGTCCGGCCTTAGCTGGACCGTGGACACTCTCCACCAGAGAGGGATGCATCAGTGGTCAACAGGGTCCAGATAAATTGGACCGTGGACTCTACATTCAATTTCATGTTCCTCCTATGGAACGCTTATCTGGATGTGCTCTCCACCAGAGAGGGAGACATAGGTAGTCAACAGGCTCCAGCCTTAGCTGGACCGTGGACACTCTCCACCAGAGAGGGATGCATCAGTGGGCAACAGGGTCCAGGTAAACTGGACCATGAACTCTTCATCCAATTCCACTTTATTCCTATGGAACTTTTCTCTAGATTCGCCCCACTAGTGAGAGAGGGGCGTTTATAGTCAACAGGGTCCAGCGCTAGCTGGACCATGGACATCCCGTCCTTAAGATGGAACACCACCTGGATGAAAGACAAATTTTGAGGAATAACTAAATTGGCTTGACCCAGACTGCTGAGTTTTTTGTCAGCTGGATGACACAGCCTCCTCCATCCAATTCCTCATTGCCCGTATGGGAATCTCCTGTAGATGCGCTCTCTACCGGAGAGGGCTGTCTCTGTGGTCAACAGGGTCCAGACTATCTGGACATGGACATCCAGCCCTTAAAGTGAAGCCCCTCCAGGCCCCACGGGTTGTGATTCCAGGCCTCAGACTTACCTTCTGCAGGCCGCATGCGCTATATGGCCCAAGGGACTGCAACTGCAGACCCTGACATAAGATCCAGTAACCTTTGGCAGTTAGGATGGAAACCTGCTGTATTACCTATAAATAATGCACTGCTGATATGATCTTTTCCCACCTAGAGGAGGGAGATTTTCAAGCAGACAGAGTCCAGCATGAAGTTTAGAGACTTTCTCCATGTGAATGGACCATGAGAACCACAAGTACCTTATTAACTTTTTTTTTTTTTTTTTTTTTTTTTAATATCACAAATGCAAAGTGCAACTGGGATTGAACCCAGGATACTGTGGATTCAGGCATACAAGTCTGTAACCCTACAGCTTGAGCCACTAGGGCTTCTATTTCTAAGTAAGACCTCTTATGAAAACTGGGAGAGGGAACCTTACCAGAAATCTGCATGTACTCCTTCACCCAGGAGATGACAACAATAAATGAAGGGCTCCTAGCTGGAGGACCCCGTACTGACAGCAGTGCAGACATGCATAACCTTACAACAAATTGCCTTAGAGCATCCACCATCATGTGAGCAATAAGCAAATATGCACCTAATAAGAAATGATAGTACATAGGTATATGAACCCTTCTTTTAGGTTCACAGCATATAGTCCCCGCTTAGGAATTAAATGCACATTGAAAAACCGCAAGAAATACAAAAATTTGGTTGGATCTTACCAGAATGGCGGTGAATCGACTTCGATATTGTGAAGTTGACAGAGTGCCCATAGCAAATAGAAATTAGTGCTTTTAGTCTCTGCAGTGAACACAGAGGGAAAGCTGAAAGAGGACACGGCTTACCTTACTGCAGGGCAGTAAATGAAGTGCAGCTGAAAAAGTCAGTAACCTGCACAAGGCAGGTAAGACAAAAGACTGCAGTATAAACCTAGATCTTTCACTCAGAAAGAAGGGAAAGAGAAGAAAGGATCTAAGACACCTTATTCTAAACCATAGAGGAGGCCACAGCCTCCTCCACCTGTCCAGTCGCACAGGACAGAAAAAAACACAGGGGGGAGGAGGTCGCTCTGGCCTCTTATAGGGGGAAAAACTGTTAGCTAATTAAAAGTTCCACCTGTCCTAACAGCACACAGGGGCAGGAATACCCCATCTTGTGCTGCTGTTTGGCGTAGGGGGAACATGTTATTTGACAGATATCAAATTAAAGGTTCTAGTAAAATCTGTGTCAGGACCCCTATATGGGCAATGGTTGTTTCCCAACTTTCCAAGGAACAGATATAGATACAAATGACTTGACAGCAGAGGGTGGCTACTGGACTGACATTTATTGAGTATCCTGTGTCTTTCCTCTGCCAGTTTCTCCTCTTATATACTAATGAATCTGGTGATAATGGAGATTACATATCGGCCAAATCCATGAATCATCCTCGCTCGGTGATAAAGTGTAGGTGTATTGGGGACGGTCATCCAGTTTTCCACACACCCTCAGTGGCAATTTAATCTGTAGTGTTACGCAGATTTGTTTACTTCCCTCTTTCTCTCTGTGTCAGTTTTTACTGTAGTTTTGACATTATGTTCATGAGACAGGTAAGCGAGGATGAGAAGAGTTATAGGTCTTGCTCTGATAGATGAGTGCAGTAAAGCAAGGCATTATGGAAAGATGCAACACATTTTAGGATGGGCACAGAATATACTCTAAACCCTGTTATTATTAGTAGGTTTAATCACTGGTACTTAAAGGGGTAGTCCAGACGAAAATGGACAACCCTTTTAAAGTTTAAGTAAGCTGGAGGCAGTGAAAAAATAATAAAAAATGCTTACTCACCTGTCCCTTTGCTCCGGAGTCCCCCTGTGCCTCCCGGTTCATCTACTCCAGTGATGTCTTCCGGCTTTATGCCACTGATTGGCTTCAGCAGTCACATGACTGCTGAGACCAATCAGCAAAGGGCCTGAATGTCACTACCTCTAAAAGTTTTGCCTGAACAACCCCTTTAAATTATTGATCTGTAACTTTATTACTTTATATTACATGTTGTTATATTATAATTACATCCATATTATGTTACATTACATCTCACATTTCATGTTATTATTCATGATATAATATTACATGCTATTACACTGAATTCCATTAATATTATTGACTTTCTCTTTTTCTGTTCAGATTTATTACTATTCTGATGGATCAACATATAAACCGGGGTCCCAGGCAGAACGACTAACTGCTGTCAATAACCCACCAACCTCAGGAGTCGCTTCCATACAGCTGACCAATATTGGCTGGTCAGACAATGGCACTTATATATGTGAAGTGAATAATCCTCCTGATTTCAGCGGAAGCGGATCTGCGATCATACAGCTCATAGTCCTTGGTGAGATGAGGAGTAACATTCAGTAAAAACAAGATATATCATTAAAGGCAGTGGTGTACACACACAAGAGGGGACCCCAGAGCAAAGACCATAAAGGGAACCCCCTGTATGCTTTTGTCTGTAGGGTTTTGTCTTTGTTCCCCCTTACCCCTGCTGTGTCATAGCAGCTGCTGACATGTACAGCTTTAGTTAACCATTTCAATAATGGAAATTACAGCACCCAGCTATAATAATAATAGTAATACCTTTATATAGCGCCAATATATTCCTCAGCACTATACAAATCACAGACAGTATAGGAGTGAGGGTTCTCCATGAGGAAATAGGGAGACACAAGAGGTAAGAGGGATGGTCCAACTAGCTTTTAATAAATAAGGTCATATAAGTGAAGCTGTATGATCCCATCACCAGCCAGGAGGTCAGGGCAGTGTCAGCCTGGCCCACCAGAGTACCAAAGGATCTGGTAGACCAAGGCTATAACACAATAATGGACCAGTAGAACATATCCAAATTCATAGAAAAACATGGAGTATTCCCAAGAGAAACGTTTTATCTGGTGGGCCTAAGGAATCTCAGTCTCACACTGAGTAAAGGCAACAAGCGAGGACCTCCTATCACAGGGTGGGTGATGAGGCAAAATGAACCAGCAGTGGGCTCCACTTCATTGTTATTATTCTAAACTTCCATATCCCGTCCTGTTAAATAAGAAACTGAAACATTATGGGTCATCCTATAGGTGGCATGAACATGAAGGGAAAGAAACTTTTTGTTCTTTAATTTCAGCTCCTCCGACTTCTCCAACTTGTCAGTCTAATGGAAACACTATCATGGGCCAAGATGCCACCCTGACCTGCTCCTCTACTGGCAACCCCTCACCAGTCTACAAATGGTCCATGGTTGGCGCAAAAACCTCACTGCTGCCAGGAATGATGGAAAGTAAGGAACTCTAGCCACGATTGTAGAAATATAGTGAGCAATGTGAATTATATCATTATACCGGACAAGTTATATCAGTATAATAGATCAGTGATATCAGTATAAGAGATGAGTGTATCATTGTAAAAGAGGAGTTAACTCACTATAACAGAAAAGTTTCCAGTGTGCCAGTCTTATGGGAGGTTTCGGACTGAGAGTAAGGCTACATGTGTGTCCAAGTGGCACTTTTTTTTTTTTTTTTTTCCCCTTTTATGTAGATTGTGAGCCCCACATAGAGCCCACAATGCACATTTTTCTCTCAGTATGTCTTTTTGGAATATGGGATGGAAATCCATGTAAACACAGGGAGAACATACAAACTCCTTGCAGATGGTTTTATGCCCTTGGTGGGCTTTGAACACCAGGACTCCAGCACTGCAAGGCTACAGTGCTAACCACTGAGCCACCATGTGGCCCTTTCCGAATGGCACATTCATGTAGTGAGACAGGCTGCAAAATGGACAGAAATAGGTCCTGTCCTGTATTTTGCCCCAGGCTCATGGCCTCCTGCACAGACCTGTCATTTTACATGGATGTGTGTATAGTGCCATAAGAAAATAATGGGTCAGTGTGCTAGCCATTAAAGGCATCCTATCATTTAGAAGGTATTTTTTCTCCCTAACACGTTGGAATAGCCTTAAGGAAGGCTGTTCCTTGGGCCTGGGCAGAGCCGACTGTGTATGCCCACAGGCCACAAGAAAATGGCCACTTGCTTACTGTGTAAACAGCCATTTTTCTTGTGGCCGTGGGCATGCGCAGTCGCCTCTGCCCAGGCCCAGGCCTACAAGTTTCACCGCCTATGCCTGAAGAAAACACAAGAAGAGGATGCTCCTGACAAAGATGGAGGCAGCAATGGAGAGAGTTCTCTGGCAGCATTGGGGACGCCCCCAGTGCTGTTTGAGTGCTGGGGCCCGCCCCCAGTGCTGCAAGAGAACTCATTTGCATACCGATAAAAACTGATATTTCTACTGAACGGCCACCCGGAGAAGACATCTAAAAGGTAGAAGACAAATAGCCTTTCTTAAGGCTAATCCAACGTGTTAGAGGGAAAAAATACCTTCTAAATGATAGGATCTAGAGATGAGCGAACACTGTTCGGATCAGCCGTTGCGAACAGCACGCTCCCATAGAAATGAATGGAAGCACCTGGCACGGCGACCGGCCGCCGGCAAAGTGTACGTACCAGGTGCTTCCATTCATTTCAATGGGAGCGTGCTGTTCAGAACGGCTGATCCGAACAGTGTTCACTCATCTCTAATAGGATCCCTTTAAGACTTTAACCTTTTCCCCATTCTAACAGTATCTTAATTACTTGTCTTATACAGATGAGATAACGGGATCCCTATTACTGACTAACCTGTCAGAGCCGATGTCTGGCACTTACCGCTGTACAGCCTCCAATGAAATGGGTCAAGCCAGTTGTCAAGTGTCCATAACAGTGTCAAGTAAGGTCTCTTCATTCATCCTGTGCTTGCCGATTTATTTTACTTTGTGTCATTCTACGTCTTCCTATACAACAGGGCTCATTGTGTAAGTTAGGGTGCAGCACATTCAGCTCTGCAGTAACTGTCTTACTACACGTAATGTCTGTACACAGGGATAGTGATCACACAATGCAAGATGAAAGGGTACTGTGTTGACAAGCAGTCATAGAGATGAAGCGTTGTCTGTGCGGTTGTCACTCACTCAGTGTCAATATTTAGATCCTGTTTATAATAGAGTTTATTATGTCTCAGACTTCGGAGAAGATTATCAACAATATAGCATAGCGCACAACACCCACAATGCAGGATTGTCTGCTAAGAAGCACAGCACCACTTCTCTTGTCCTGTATATTTGGTGTAAGACTAAGTATCGCCTATCATTCTATTTAAACATAGGCTGCACAGTACACCTTCTCACATCCTATGTGATTGGAGTCATTCTCAGTATTTACTCTTCTCTTGTCCCACAAATATTCATGTTCTGTGTGTAATTGTCAGTATTTATATGATGCGGCCACCACCATGTGTCACAGTGGGGATGGTGTGTTCAGGGTGATGAGCAGTGTTACTTTTCTACACACATAGCGCTTTGTATTTAGGTCAAAAAGTTAAACTTTGGTCTCATCTGACCAGAGCACCTTCCTCCACATGTTTGCTGTGTCCCCTCTATGGTTTGTGACAAACTGCAAACGCCACTTCTTATGTCTTTCTTTCAACAATGGTTTTCTTCTTGCCACTCTTCCATAAAGGCCAGATTTGTGGAGTGCAGGACTTATAGTTGTCCTGTGGGCAGATTCTCCCACCTGAGCTGTGGATTTCTGCAGCTCCTCTTGGCTGCTTCTATGACCAGTGCTTTTCTTGCTTGATCTGTCAGTTTAGGTGGACGGCCATGTCTTGGTAGGTTTTGTAGAATACTTCATCCATTTTTGGATGAAGGATTGAACAGTGCTCCTTGGGATACTCAAAGCTTGGGATATGTTTTTATAACCTAACCCTGCTTTAAACTCCTCCACAACTTTATCTCTGACTTGTCTAATGAATTCCTTGGTCTTCATGATGCTGTTTGTTCACCAATGTTCTCTAGCAAACCACTGAGGCCTTCACAGAACAGGTGTATTTATACTGAGACTAAATTACACACAGCTGGGCTCTATTAATTAAACGACTTCTCAAGGCAAATGTGTGCACTGGATTTTATTTAGGGTTATCATAGTACAGGGTTGAATACTTTTGCACTTTTCAGATTTGTATTTGACTATCATTTTGAAAACCATGTATCATTTTCTTTCCACTTCACAATTATCTGCTACTTTGTGTTGGTTTTTCACTTAACAGCTCAAAAAAATACATTTAAGTTTGTTGTTGTAAGAAGAAAGAATGTGAAAAAGTTCAAGGGATATGAATACTTTTGCAAGCCAATACATATAGTTAGGGAGTTAGGTGAGGTACATAGGTAATTTATAAAGTGCGGAATTGGTGGAATCGACTACAGTACTTACTCTGCTACCCCCCTCCCCCCCAAATATTGGAAATAAATCTAAATATGGAAACAGATTTCTGTGTTGTATATACATTTAATTGGATATGCACAATGTGTGTTATAACATGTGTATATGTATATGTTATAGCATGTCTCTGACTATGTGTCTACAATATGTGTTATAGCATGTGCGTATATCTATATATGTACAGAGTGTATTATTGTTTATGTGTGTGTTATAGCATGCCTCTAAGTATGTGTGTCATAGCATGTATGTATATGTATGCACAGAATGTGTTATTGTGCTTGTTTATGTGCAAGCATGTGCCATAGCATGACTCTGAGTATGTATGTTATAGCATGAGTGTACATACTGTATATGCGCAGAATGTGTTATTGTGAATGTGTGTGTTTATGTGTGTGCTATAGCATGTCTCTGAGTATATATAGCATGTGTGTATATGTATGCACGGAATGTGTTATCGTGCATGTGTGTATGTATGTGTTATAGCACGCCTCTGAGTATATGTTATAGCACGTGTGTGCTTAAGTGTGAGTGTATTTTGTATTTTAATACTGAGCCCTTCTGTGCATATTTCTTTTTGTATGTAAAACAAATTACTGAGCTATGTTGTGTTATTAAGACTCTGTTCACATCTGCATCGTGATTTCCATTAAAGGGAAGTCATGATGCCGTTCCAGATCTGTCACATGACAAATACGAGTGACTCCCTTTGAATCCCACTGACTTATAATAATTGTACATTTAGTTTTGTCATGTTGTCAGTCATTTTTCTGGAGCAAAAACCAATGCATGCAGTGCTATTATTTTTTTTTACATCAAATATGAAATAAATCTGTGACTCAGGCTCTGATGCAGATGTGAACACAACTTAATTTATGCCGTCAGCTTTGGTCTGTTACTTTATTTATATTTATACAAGGCAATGGAAAAATCCAGTGGGAGGAATTTATTTACCCATGTACACCATTTTTTCTAGATGATGGGTGATAATGTGGGGCATATTTAGCATAAGGCTCTGTTATGCACCAACTTCCCCTTTTTTGTAACTCACTTGCACAGAGTGGGGGCAGAGAGAGAGTCAGTGTAGGGACATCTGGACCCAACATATGGCTTTGCTTATTTTTGTTACGGCCTATCCTCAGGATAACAGAAAAAGGAACCCATTGAAGTCAATAGGAGGCTTTTTTTCAGAGCTGAAATTCCACACCAAATTCCTCACCATTTTCCTCATAAGGAGCAACTTCCGGTTTTAACAGAGCTTCTTTCTAATTTTAATGGCAGGGATAGGATGGGAAATGTAGTAATCTTCAAAGAAGATTTTCAAGACCTATGCTAAGGCTTTATGGGTATGGACTCACGGGAAAGGGATGTAATAGTACCACTATATAAATCATTGGTGTGACCCCATCTAGAATAAACAGTTCAATTCTAGACATTACTTCATAGAAAGGATGTCTTAAACTTAGAAAATGTACAACGGAGGGCCACAAAGCTGATAAGGGGCATGGAGGATCTCAGCTATGAGGAGAGAGTAAAGGAGTTAAATATGTTTAGTGTGGAGAAGAGGCGTTAAACCTGTATATAACATATAATTCAACCATACAAAAAATATGGGTGAAAAGCTGTTTCATGTCAAAGGACAAGGAGGCACTCCCTATATCTGGATGAATTAAAAAAGGCTTAATCACAGAGGTGACAAGCAGTGGCGTAACTAGGAATGGCGGGGCCCTGTGGCAAACTTTTGACATGCCCCCTCCCAACCGAAGACCTCAACCGACCCCCTCCTCCGCACTCTGTTATGTCCCTTAGTAAGCCCTGCACACAGTATTATGTCCCTTAGTGTCCCCTGCACACAGTATTATCCCCCATAATGTCCCCTGCACACAGTATTATCCCCAATAGTGTCCCCTGCACACAGTATTATAGCCCATAGTGTCCCCTGCACACAGTATTATCCCCCATAATGTCCCCTGCACACAGTATTATCCCCCATAGTGGCCCCTGCACACAGTATTATGTCCCTTACTGGCCCCTGCACACAGTATTATGTCCCTTACTGGCCCCTGCACACAGTATTATCCCCAATAGTGTCCCCTGCACACAGTATTATCCCCAATAGTGTCCCCTGCACACAGTATTATCCCCCACAGTGGCCCCTGCACACAGTATTATGTCCCTTACTGGCCCCTGCACACAGTATTATCCCCAATAGTGTCCCCTGCACACAGTATTATCCCCCACAGTTGCCCCTGCACACAGTATTATCCTCCATAGTGTCCCCTGCACACAGTATTATATCCCATAGTGTCCCCTGCACACAGTATTATCCCCCATAGTGTCCCCTGCACACAGTATTATGCCCCATAGTGTCCCCTGCACACAGTATTATCCCCCATAGTGTCCCTTCACACAGTATTATGCCCCATAGTGTCCCCTGCACACAGTATTATGCCCCATAGTGTCCCCTGCACACAGTATTATCCCCCATAGTGTCCCTTCACACAGTATTATGCCCCATAGTGTCCCCTGCACACAGTATTATAGCCCATAGTGTCCCCTGCACACAGTATTATCCCCCATAGTGGCCCCTACACACAGTATTATCCCCCATAGTGGACACCCATAAACAATTATTATACTCTGGGGTCTTTTCAGACCCCAGAGTATAATAATTGGAGACCCGGGGGAATAAAAACATAAAAAATTACTGTTACTTACCTGTCCCCCGGTTCCTACACTGTCTTGTCCACTGTCGGCCCTCTTCTATGACGCCGGACGTCACATGACCCAGGAAGCAGGCCGGGTTCATGTGACGTCAGAGACGTCAGACAAGTAAGACGGAGGCCTGGCAGGATCGTGGAGAGGTAAGTAACAGTGTTTTTTTTACGTTCCCTTACTTCTCCTGGGCCACCGATCATTATACTCGGTAGCGGCTGTCACCGGGTCCCCTAATGGCCCGGGCCCTGTGACAGCTGCCTCCGCTGCCTCTACGGTAGTTACGCCACTGGTGACAAGGCTTCTTCATTGTAAGGACTGTGAATGTGGAAATCCTACCCCAGGAGTTGGTCACAGCAGCAACAGCTGACAGATTGAAATAGCTTAGATCTCTTTTTACAGAAAAGTAGCATGATGCATATGGGAATGTATATAATGCTTATTTCCTTCACTTTTCCATTTACCCATGCCCACTCCCATCCCTTGGAGAAACCTATGTCTTTTTCAACCGTACTATGTAAGCTTTCATAGGGTGAGGGGTAGCACCAATTATTTCTCTAAGATTTTTGCTGATTTCTTTCTTCCTTGGCATTGTGTTAACATGCACCTACATGCTGCAGACCAGCAAACTGCCAAAACCTCTGCTTTTATAGCAGCGGTCATGGTGAACATTTAATCAAGCATTTGATTAGCAGCATGAAATGTCTCTGCCTGTTAGGTCCCTGCGCCACCCTCCTCTCGCACTGTGGTGCAGGAGGTATGTTCAGTTTGATTCCTTGCTTAAGGTTCTTGTTGGTTTGTCTGAACACTACTCTATTACCTCTTCTTTGTAAGTGATTTTCTACCACACCCATCTCTTACACCTTTGTTTCCCTCTGCTCCTCAAAGAGTTTAAATTACCCTTGCCTGTGTGATTGACAGCCTGTCTGCCAATCAAGTCTGGGACAGATTCTGGACTTCCTATAAACAGGTCATCTCTCCACACATGGTGGCTGGCTATTGTGACTTTGTTCCTTGCTAAGCTATTTTCTTCCTATTGTATTGTATTTACTGACTTCTGACCTTTGACTTTTCCTGTTACTACTCTTTTGGATTACGATTTAGTACTGTTTTGTCTCTCTGGCTTTGACCCTTGGATTGCTGACTCCTCTTCTCTGTTGTTTGTCTTGTCTGGTTTTGTGTACACTTATTCAGAGAAGGGGTGGTCGCCAAGTTGTCCCTGTCCTTAGGGCAGTTGTGGCAAGTAGGTAGGGACAGTGGCTGGATCAAGTTTAGGAAACTCAGTCTCTATCTTCCTCCCTGGTTTCAGCAGCAGCACTGGGAATTGCACAACTAGCATTCCCTTACACAGCACCTGGCTGTTACTTACCCTCTTTATTACTATGGAAGTGGTATGGCTGTACTCCACTATTCACACAATATGTCTGCATTTTAGCTTAGTTTTTACTAAATAAATAACAACATAGTATACTTTGTGTTGTTCATTTGAGGCTATATTTACTAAATTTTAATATCTTCTACAGACCAGATTTTTTAAATTATCTTCTAATATGTAAAACCAAACAATTTAAGGCTGCACTTTGTTCTTCTCATAACTGTATGGACACTGCACAGTACCACTTCTTTTGTCTTATATTCTGAAAGTAATTTTTCATATGTAATCTTATTCTGTATGTACGGACACTGCACAGTCTTTTCTTCTGTGCTATTCTGTGTATCATGGTTATTCTGTATACATGGACACTGCACAGTACCACTTTCTTTATCCTGTATGATGGTTGATCATTCTCTGTATCTGACGTAGTCTCTAAAAATGCAGATTGCATTTGTAGTTGAGTGCTGAGCATAATTCTGCACATTACCACTTTTCTTCTCTTGTATGCAAGTTGTAATCCTCAATATATTTTCATTCTGAACATCATAAATATTGTATAGTACCATTTCTATTGCTGTATATGCTCAGTATAATTCTGCAGAGTAGTGATGGCAAATCTAGTTCATTTTTGGAGATGAGTTCCTTATGATCTAGTACATTCAAAAGAGTAGTTTACTTAGTTCATTTAGTTTCTTATTTCTATATGGGTGGGTTCACATCTGCGCCCCACTCTCCGCTTTCAGGTTTCCATCTTCTGAATGGACAGGAGATGGAAACTGGCAGTCACTGGCAGTCATTTACTTGAATGGGTTTGCAAAGTGTCCTCCCGTGAGCGTTTTGTCGTCCCTGTGACGAAACCTTTTTTTTTTTTTTTAACCAGACACAAAGTCGGACATGCAGGACTTTGTGTCTGGTAAAAAAAAAACGGTTTCACCACGGAGACCACAAAACGCTCACGGGCACTCATGGGCGGACACTGTCTGCCGGGTTTCTGTGTCCTGTTGGCAGAAGATTGAAATCTGAAAGCGGAGACCAGGGCGCAGATGTGAACCCGCCCTATCCTGTTTCACAAATCACTATTAGCTACTACTACTACTAGATGAGATATAGTTCTGTTAAAGTGATCCGACATAATAAACATATCTGATCATCAGTCCCCAGCATCTGTAGAAACTGATCCTATACCATTACAGTCTATGGAGTTCGCCGGTTTCCTTATCCTTTTTATGTAGATTAGGTTTCTGTTCAGGGGGTCCCCAAGCAACCCCCCCCCCCCCCCCGCCCAAAACAGAAACCTGAATGCATATATGAACCTAGCATGTGACAGTCTAGTTAAATCAGATGCATATGGCTGAGAACCTATGATAATTTAAAGGGATTTTACCATTAACTTTTTTTTGTGGATAAGACGTCGGAATAGCCTTTAGAAAGGCTATTCGTCTCTAACCTTTAGACGTGGTCTCCGCTGCTTAGAAATACTGATTTTTACCAGTATGCAAATGCGTTCTCTCACAGCGATGAGGGCGTCCCCACCGCTGCCAGAGAATTGTCTCCAGCGCCGCCTCCTTCTTCGTCCGCAGCGTCATCTTCAATATCTTCTTCCGGCGCAGGCTCGTAACTTCTAGGCTTCAGGCCTTGAGCAGAGCAGACTGCGCAGGCATACAGGCCACAGGAAAATGGCAGCTTGCACAGTATTGTTAGTGTCTGCACAGTCTGCTCTGCTCCAGGCCCGACGCCTAGAAGTTACGAGCCTGCGCCGGAAAAAGACATTGAAGATGAAGCTGCGGACGAAGAAGGAGGCGGCGCTGGAGACAATTCTCTGGCAGCGGTGGGGACGCCCTCTTCGCTGTTTGAGTGCTGGGGCCCGCCCCATCGCTGCGAGAGAACTCATTTGCATACCGGTAAAAACAGCAGAGACCACATCTAAAGGCAAGAGACGAATAGCCTTTCTAAAGTCTATTCCAACGTCTTATCCACAAAAAAAGGTTTTAATGGTAGAATCCCTTTAATGCTACAGATTCATGGTGAATGTGTATAAGAGAGCTGAAAAGCAGAGTAGCAGCAACTAGCATATTTATCACAAAGTAGACCTGACCTTTAGATTAACAAGCAAACAACAGGTGAGTTACATACAGACTCTCTTCAACTCACACTTGACTTTTTCCACTTTGCTTTTCCAGCATTAGGAACTATACAGTAAGTAGTAGTGTGCCGGTGAGTGAGTCTGCAGGGGAGGCCGCTGTGCTGTATCACTCCTTCCTTCCATCCACACCTCCTACTTGTGTTAGTTCCTGATGAGCTAATCTTTGTCAGGAACGAGAACTAAATAAGTAGTTCACTATGAATATCACTTCTTTTTCAACTAATAGTTCATAAATTACCCATTACTATTGCAGATTATAACTTCTCTTGTGTCCAGTAGACAATTGTGCAGGCAGTTTATTACATTCCACATCATTGTCTGTTTTGCAGGTGTCAGTGCAGCTGGGGTGGTGGCCGGCGCTGTGATCGGGGTTCTCCTGGCTCTGATTATCATTGCTGCCATTGTATTCTACTTGCTATGTTATAGAAAGAAAAGAAAAAATGTCACAAAACAAGATCACCCAGGAAATGACATAAGGTTTGTATCTGTAACTGGGTGTATAAGAATCACCGCTCCATAGTGCACCTCCTAATACTGACCCCGCGCCCCCCCCTCCCCATCCTCCATTGTGATGTTTTTTACTGGGAAAGTCAGTATGGACTCCAATGCAGCAAACCTTGCTAGCTATATAATAATATAATATTAGAGCTAGGATTATAATAGGTAAATTTTCTGGTCAGGATTTTGGGAAAGCTGGGTACTGTTTAAGGACTTTGCATTCTTTCTGGCCGCTTGTTATTTGCTCCTGTTTTTCCTCTGATGTTGTTTTCAGGATGTGGAGTGACACATTTTCTCCTCTTTATTCTCCCAGGGAAGATGCAGTGTCTCCAATGATGAATGACGAGCAGAGGCGCTCCAGGGAGTCACATCATTCCCGAGGATCCCGAGACACAAGTGAGAATCGGGCACGGGTGGTGTAATATACAATAAGAACTCTCAAAAAGACCACCTCTTTGAGAAGACCACCCCCTAATACAACCCAGATTTCCTGGTGTATTGGGAGAATGAAACATGCAGGATACAGACAGCATCAGTGTATTATCCCGAGATCCTGCAGTCACACAATACAAGGAATGTACTGTATATAGATGAAGATAATTATGTATTAACCCCTTCAGACAGGACGGTTAAGCTCAGTGTGGTTGTAAGCCCCATGCTCTATGGGTAGCTGATTTATTCTGTACACTATTAGACAATGTACATTACACAATGGCATTACATAATCACATAGCTTCTTCTTCTGATTTACATTGTTGCTTCAAGGGTTCATTTGCCAACAGAGCTCACAGTTCAGTTCAGAGCTCAGAAGTCAATGGTCTCCTTCACTACAAATCCTACACAGTCCTAGATAATCTAATAAGCATTGAAAAAGAAATGAGGGAGTAATGTAAATACCCTAAGACCGATGCCCCAGTTTGGCTGTGGCGGTACCGCTGTGGCAAAACCAGTATCATTTTACAGCCATTTGCCAACAGAGCTCACAGTCCAGTTCAGATCTCAGAGGTCAATGGTCTCCTCCACTACAAATCCTACACAGTCCTACAGATAATCTAATAAGCATTGAAAAGGAGATGAGGGAGTAAGGTAAATACCCTAAGGCCGGGGCCCCACGTGGTGTAAATGCCACGGTTTAGATATTGCGGAAACGCTACCCGCAGTGTTGTATAGTCACTGAAAAGTATATGGGATTCTAGCGAATACCATCCAGACATTGCTAAAAAAAAAATACAGCAGAAACACTGCAATTTCCTAAACCGTTGTAGTTTGGGAAATCGCAGCATGCCAATCGTACCTACAGAGACGCCAGTGGAAACCTGTGTTCCCTATGAACATATGTGCCCCATAAAGCCCCCTATCAAATTCTCTGACACTGCCCCATTACAACTACAACATCCATATAAGAGCCACAGTGCCCCAGTTTTGCACATTTTCCTGCTCCCTAGGATTCCTCAAGTTTTCCCAAGCATGAAGATACAGTCTCAGATGTTCAAGAAGAAACAAGGTCATGGTGCATTTAAATGACTATTTTCTACAGCTGTTTCTTGTACTCTGATGGTTGTGTGGTGAACAGAGGATTCTGCAGATTCTTACTGTTTCTGTGCTTGCCCCAGATCCGTGTTAATTGGCTTTAGTGCATTTGCAACAATGTATCCAGACATAAAGTATCAATGTATCATAGAATTGACATCTCATTGTTATTGACACAAATTGTATATTATATATTATACGCCATGAAAAATATGTCACCAAAAAGCAAATAAAAAACTGAAATTGAGCTCTGGAGCTGTTTTCTGTTGTCATCTTCTATGCTATTTTTTATTTATATCTGTCATTATTCAATTCTACTTTTACATAATTTCTCCTACTCCAGTTACACCCAGAGCTGCATTAATAGTTCTAATGCTATTTCTTATACATTATTCACATCCAAAGCTGCATTCAGAGTTTTGCTATTAGATTATGATTTAGGGTAAGTTCACACAGGGTTTTTTGGCCTCCACCTCAGGTTCCGGACCAAAAAACAGGTAGCCTTGACTGTCGTGCACTCCGCTCCGGATTAGGCCCAATGAATGGGCCTAGTCGGGAGGAGGGAGTGTCTTCAGGCCGAATCGCGAGGCGAATCAGCCTGAAGAATGAGCATCTCGCTTCTTTTTCCAGGAGCCGGAACATACGGCTACCGCAAAAAAGAACTGACCGGCTCCCACTGAAATCAAGCCGTCTTTTTGGTCAGGATTTTGAGACCGTATCCACCATCAAAAAACCTCGTATGAACGTACTCTTAGGGTTCAGATTTTTTGATGCTCTCTTTTTATAATCCACTTCTGGGTGTGATTTTCAACACTGCTTCAAACAGTATGAATGAACCATTATACTCCAGTCACACCTAGAGCTGTATATGATTTTTTTCCCCCATCCTGTCCTATCCTAGCACCTTTCTAGATTGATTTCAGTATGAGAAACACATTGGAGAAATGTAAAGTAACTGCAATCTAACATAATACATTATTACCAGCAGGAAACCTAAAAACTTTTAAATCCAGCTCTGGATGTGACTGGAGTATAAGTGATGATAGAGCTTAAGATCAGTACGAGAAATAGAACAAATAATTTATGAAGTTTCTTAATTAGAGATGAGCGAACACTAAAATGTTCGAGGTTCGAAATTCGATTCGAACAGCCGCTCACTGTTCGAGTGTTCACACGGGTTTCGAACCCCATTATAGTCTATGGGGAACATATACTCGTTAAGGGGGAAACCCAAATCCGTGTTTGGAGGGTCACCAAGTCCACTATGACACCCCAGGAAATGATACCAACACCCTGGAATGACACTGGGACAGTAGGGGAAGCATGTCTGGGGGCATAAAAGTCACTTTATTTCATGGAAATCCCTGTCAGCTTGCGATTTTCGCAAGCTAACTTTTTCCCATAGGAATGCATTGGACAGCGCTGATTGGCCAGAGTACGGAATTCGAGTGTGCATAAGGGTTCTAGTGCACCCTCGGCTCTGCTACATCTGATGGGCTGACCGGCACACGGTGTAGTTGAGCAGAACTGGCTCAACACTGCTAAGTCTCTGCATTCCCATAGGAATGCATTGGCCAGCCTTCGGCCAATCAGCGCTGGCTCTGCCGGAGGAGGCGGAGTCTAAGGTCGGACTTGAATGGAGACTGGTGTGGAGCGATCTTAGACTCCGCCTCCTCCAGCAGAGCCAGCGCTGATTGGTCGAATTCCGTACTCTGGCCAATCAGCGCTGTCCAATGCATTCCTATGGGAAAAAGTTTATCTCACAAAAATCACAATTACACACCCGATAAAGCCCCAAAAAGTTATTTTTAATAACATTCCTACCTAAATAAAGGTTATCCCTAGCTATCCCTGCCTGTACAGCTATCCCTGTCTCATAGTCACAAAGTTCACATTCTCATATGACCCGGATTTGAAATCCACTATTCGTCTAAAATGGAGGTCACCTGATTTCGGCAGCCAATGACTTTTTCTGATTTTTTTTCAATGCCTCCGGTGTCGTAATTCCTGTCCCACCTCCCCTGCACTGTTATTGGTGCAAAAAAAGCGCCAGGGAAGGTGGGAGGGGAATCGAATTTTTTGGGAGTTTGCCACGTGATGTTCGATTCGAATCGAACACATCGAACAGCCTGATATCCGATCGAACATGTGTTCGATAGAACACTGTTCGCTCATCTCTATTTTTAATGTTGTATATGGATTGTATAATATTTCAACAGAATGTCCTGGTGGTTGTACAGGTTATAATGTTACACTGGGAGCCACTTGACTTATTTACAGCAGATGAAGAATGGTAAGAATATACTTACAGAAGTCGGGATGAAGCCATTTTTGGATTTTATTCTAATTTTTTTTTTTTCAAGTTGAGAAAACATCATATAACAAAATACATGATTACCAAGCGGGGGAGTCACAGAGCAATGGGGGAGGAGGAAGGGCAGTTGTAGATTTCTTTATTGCAGCTTGAAGGATATGGAAGATTTATCATTAAAAGGATATCTGCATTCTAGGAGAAGCATGCAAACACTGTCACGAATCAGGAGCAAGCGAGCAGACGTCGCACCACGCCACGATCATTGATTTTTTTATGTTTTTTTTTTTCATGAGAAGTAAGATCAACAAAAACCGAAGAAACGTGAATACATAAAGGGAAGCAACATACATAATCTTCCAGTGACCAGTGAGTGGGCAGCCATTCCTCAGGGGAGGGGCTTACAGGAGGGCACCTCGTGGGTGGTGAAGGGTTCACCTCACTGTAGGGACAGTTCTTGCTTGTGGCCCAAGTTGTGTCTTATACAGGTCATCTGAAAATAATTAGGAAAAAAACAATAAATTGAAATTTGTTAATTTAATTTCATCCAATTTTCGAGCTAAACTGCACATAAAGAGACATAATTCATAACACACATCAACCATATGCATACATAAATCCATTAGTACACTAGGTTCACACCTACGTACAGCTTTCCGTACCTTGGGTCTGCTTAGGGGCTCCGAGAAACGGAAACCTAATCCGATTAAATAGCAGTTACATAGACTATTATGGGGTACACTGGGTTTCAGTCCGAAAAATACAAAGAGAAAAGCAAACAGGACTATACTCTCCGCATATTTAAAGCAGAATGGGGAACGGAATCCCTGAGCGCTCACCGAGCACAAATATTACCACACCCTATATTATATTCAACTACTGTTTAGTATTATCTGTTTCTGGGAAAGCTGAGTGACATCACATCACATTCACCCAGCATTTCCAGACTCCTATGTGTTGTAAAAATACTGTGATGTACTCCAGGTCCCATATCACTACCAAAATAGATTAGCTGTTCAAGACTCTAGGAAAGCTGGATGACATGCATGTGACAGCTGTATTCTTGGATAGATTGGTGTCACAAAGCTTTTCAGATTCAACATATATAATTATGAACAACTGATAAAAAAATATATGGATGGCTGATGGGCCCTTGATTTCCCCAATGTCCAGTGCCCGATAATCATACATTTGGGCATTTACAAAGCTGCTGGAGTTTACCTGTATTGACTACAGGGTCAATTCTTACTGTGAATCTCCACCTTTTATCATCAGACCATTATCAGGTGGAAAATCTGCACTAAATCAAGTTACATGGCAAAACCACTAGAGGGAGATTGGGAGATTACTAAATACAATGTTATTATTGAATTCAATGTATAATCTGTATTTATTGAACTCCTAAACTCCCTCTAGTGGTGACTGCAGACAGTCAGAATTTTATCATGTAACTCTAAAGCTAAACAGGGGATTTGGAGCTCTGTATCAGAAACAGATTGTGCACTATACAAGTGTATTAAGTTAACAAAGTTTACCTATTCAGACTAATAACTAACATAGTGTTCAGGGGCAGACACTTCATGGGTACATAACTACCTTGAATATTAGAAGTTGTATATCCTGCAGCTTTGTGCTATTATATGTCCTTGGACTGCCTTGCAGACAGATAATAGACTAAAAATGTACAGGACAGGATACAGGATAAACAAACAGAATGTCAGTGTATAACATACAGTGAGTGTTATTCCAGCAGATAATATCAAGTTACTGCTTCCCTCACTTTATTGTGTGCGCTCTGTGGAATAAGAACCTGCTTGGATACAAGCAATTAAATGATGTTGCCAAGGGAGAACCTAAATTTGGAAGTGGAATTTCCAACCACTTGGGAAACAGAGAAATTCCATGATAATTAATGACCTCATTAGAATCTGTAAAAACTGGGACGCTGGAGCCATCAGAGAGAGAAGACAGCTCTCAGGGACATCGCAACCCACTAATCGACTATTATGATGCCGCTAAATTTAGATGGAACACTTACATTATATGTGCCGGAAAGGTGATTATATCACAGGGTGCACAGCAAATGAACTGCTTATAAGGAAAATAGGATGAAGATGACTCTGTAATAAGGGGGACACAGATGAAAAGAGGATTTTCCGGGCTAAAATTACTGATGATGGGGGGCATGTCTGACACCAGGCAAACCCACCTATCAGCTTTGCTCTTTTCACTGTGTGATGGTTAGACCAAATTACAGCAAAGCAGTTCCAGTTCACTTGAACTGGAACTAAACTGCAATGACTTGGTTAAATGGTCACTCATTTCATAAAGCATGTGATTCTGGGTCAAAATGTAATGTACTTTAATGAAAACATAGCTGATTTCTGCCTGAAAAGCCTTCTAAAGTTCCGGCCTCTAGTTATCCCCTTCTAGCTAATTTACTGTTCATTCTTTTGTTACTATGGAAGTCTGTCCCTAGATACATTCCATTCCGTCTTGCTTATCTCAGTGAGTGTAGGAAGCAGATCATTTCTCTTCATAAGGTGAATGGAGGGGGTGGTTTTACTCACAGCCTGTACTGCATGTGACTGTTGTTATGTAGAATAGACTGAGCTTAATGCAAATTTCACAGCTCGCAATATAAAAAGTGTATTTTCTGTATTTGTATCTGCTTCTGGCTGCTTGTGTGATTACAGATGGCATATTATTCACCGACAGCAGCAGTTTTACTGTCTGCACTCATAGATTGATTTTTTGTGTGTGTGTTTTATCTCCTTGGTTGCATGGATTTGCAATGTATTTGCAGTCAGTTTTCCTGGATCTTCTATAATATGGTCACTTGGGCTTTTCTCAGGCTTTTCTTGCAATTGTATAGTTACTCCTGGCAGTGTGGTAGAATTTTATCAAGACACCATGTATGAAGGCTTACACTAGGTTCACATATGTTGGGGTTTCTGTTCTTCAGGTCCGCTTAGGGACCCGAAAAATGGAAACCCAATCTGCTTAATTCCGCAGACCCCATAGACTATAATGGGATGTGTCGGGTTTCTGCCCAAAAAATGAGGACTTTTCACTGAATGCATTTGCGAACCTAGCCTTATACAGTCATGGAACAGACCACCCAGAAAGACTTTTGACATATTTCAACTTTTTAAGAAAACTCAGGTACCCTTTAAGCCAGAGAACTGTATACAGAGAACAGAATTGTATGCTTCCTGCTCCATTCTTTGTGTATCAGGTGCTGAGAACTGATATTGAGCACCTATCCTTAGGATCTATATTTTTAGCCCTGAAAATTCCTTCAAGGCCTCATGCACATGAACTGTGTGTGCATGGTCAGTGTACTAGCTGTGTTTTTCATTGCTAGCACACTGAACCATTAATTTCTATTGCTCCATACACAGGACAGTGTACTTTCACGTTCCCGTTTATGGGGTCGTAAGCAAAACTCAGGACAGGCCCTATTCCTTTCCGTTTTGAGGCCCATGCTCAATGACCTCAAGAAATGGAGCCATAGAGGCACTGGCGGCACCAGGATGTCATCCATGTGCTGTCTGTACTGTTCATTCAGGCCCAGCAACACGTACAAGGTTGTGTGCATGTCACCTTATAAGACATTTACTAACTTTAGAAGCTTTAGGCATCTTGATAAGCAAAAGACCAGGGATTAGCTTAAAAAGGCAGGGCTTGCTGAAAAAGCACTTAAATGAATGAGACACTGCATTTTATGTTGGTAACTAAAAGGCTACTAAATGATAACTAAATAGATGTTTAAACTTATGCCCGGTTCACATCTGTGCATAGGTTTCCGCTGAATTTTGTGGGGTTCAGCTGAAGTGGCTCAAAGGGGACTCTTTGGAGCATTTTATACTGTTTGGGGCCACTGTAGAGCATATTATACTGTGTGGGGGCCACTGTGGAGCATATTATACTATGTGGGGACACTGTGAAGTATATTATACCGTGTGGGCGCCACTGTGGATCATATTTTACTGTGTGGGGGCCACTGTCAACCATATTATACTGTGTGGGGGCCACTGTGTAGCATATTATACTGTGTGAAGAATTATATTGTGTGTGTGTGTGTGGTGGGGGGGGGGGGGTGTTGGGCACTAGGGAAGATAATATTCTGTGTGGGACCCCATTACACATCATCTGTTTTATAGCAGTCATGTGATATTATCACAGGCTGTAATTACATTGAATGGACATTATAATGGTCATTATAAAACATGCAATGTAAATAGTGAAGGGGTGAGAGCGCTTGTAAAAGCACCAATGTCCCTTCAAACAGTTGGGTGTTAGACCCCCCACTAAGACTGTTGGGACCCCGCAGATCGGATGTTTACCAGAACTCGCAGCTGCCAGTATTGTTTCCATGGTACTCACTCACCATATTCTTGGTAACCGCTGTTGTGAGTACTATAGTTGTATTATGTTCAGGTATCTGAGATACTGCTGCACCATTCATAACCATCCCTATCAAGAGTACACTGTAGGGAGGGGGTAGAGTTTAGTTACGCCACTGGATGTGAGGTCTGAATTAAGTCAAGGAAGGTTGACTACACATATTTAGAGGTTCAGATGTTTGAGGGGATCTGAATATACTGAGGGGTCTGTCCCAGGTCTGAAATTAATGTAAGCTGTCACCAACTAAGAGGAAGATGAGACGCCACGGATTGTTATACCCCAAATCACCCCCCTCCCCATACCCACTACTCTCCCCCCACTTTACTAGCATTGGCAATGCCAAATATCTATTCGGACGTGCCAATAAAGCTTGTTTGATTCTTGTAATGGTCTGTAATGGATTCTAAAATTAATATATGGGCTCTGAATATATTTAGGAGGACTAAGGTCTGAAATCTATTTTAGGGGTATGATTGTGACTTAATCAAAAATTAGGGGTGTGGTCTGGGATGTGACAATATGATTAATATGAGGCCGGTTCCTGCCTGTGCTTCTTAGGGCACTGCCACACAGTGTTCTGAACGCAGTCACAGTTGCATTTGGACTGTTGCCGAAAGGAACTTTCACTAATAAATCAATGTAAACGCAGATTAATTACTGGCAAGATAACAAAAATGTTTCTTATAAGTGTCCCCGGCAGTGACTGCAGTTCTAAAGTAGTAGGAGCCACTACCTTCTACCAAATGACCATAGGTGTGCAATTTTTTAAAGATCTTTAGACAAGATTGGCCCATGTAACAGCTTTGTATATTGACTTTTCATTTATATGTCTTATTGGGCATTTAATGATGTTTATGGTACTGAGTATGCTGATGACTTATTGCACTGTAAGGTATAATGCTTCACTTTAATTGTGTTTTGTGAGTCAATACGTCTATCTCAGTCTTATTGTAACATCTCTGCCTGTTCGGGTCGCTGCGCCACCCTCTGCTTGCATGCTGCGGCGCAGGAGGCATGTGCAGTTTGATAATTTGCTTAAAGTTTTTAGTTGCACTGTGTGAACACGGCTCTAGTTCTGTGATTGTATTTGCACCACACCCGTCTTCTGCCCTTGTTGCCTCTGTCCATTCAGTGGTTAAATTCTGTCTTGCCCTGTGATTGACAGCCTGCCTTCCTGTCAGGTTCAGGGCGGGTTCTCCCTCCCTTATTTAGTCTTTGCTCACATTCACACTGGTGCCTGTTATGGCCTCGTGCTTGCTGGCTTCTCTTGCTGTTAATTTACTTGTATTCTAATCCTTGACCTCTAGCTTTCCCTACTGACTATTCTTTGGACTCCGATTTGGCACTGCATTGCTCGACTGTTACTGACCCTTGGTTAGCTGACCTCTCTTTGTTGTTGTTCATCTTGTCTGCGTTTTGTGTATCACTTATACAGGAAGGGAACGTCTTCGTGGTTGCCGCCTATTACGTAGGATAGGGCCTGGCAATAGGAAGGGACAGTTGGGGGCTTCAGCTTAGGGCTCACTGTCCCTTGTGCCCATTCCTCCAGGGTTCGCCAGCAGCTTCTTGGGAATCATCTGGATATTCCCTAATACTTATACTCTCTGTAAAGAACATGGCAGGCTGATTCTCTAAAATAAGCAAAATCAAGTGGCACCCATTGACTGTTCAGTGCAGTACAGTTTGACACCTTCTAGTCAAGTGGTAAAACTCATTAAAAAGAAAATTCACTGTTATCATAAATACTGTCTCTTCCAAATTCAAAAAGCAATTCACTGACTAAATTAGTGAATTGCTCATATAAAAATGTGGTTTTCCACCACATTTGGGTCTCCATTGCTACTAGTCCAACATTCTGTCCGTGCAGTGCAAGTCCAAAGCTGAGCCTGTTTTTTTTCCAAAGGCCAGTGTGGTGAATCCATTGTGAGCCTGAACATTGTTTGCTGTGAATATTGCAGAGTATACCCGTGAGAAATGGGTAGTCTAGTGCATGCTACGAGACCGTTGTTCTCATGTTGAGAAAGTTCAGCTGTTCCTGCCATGTTGGACTGCTGATGCTGATCGTGGCCATTTCTTACTACTGAGCAAGTGGCATTAACCTATGTTGTGCCAAACATCTTCCATGTCAGCAAACGCTAGTAACAACCTGCCTGTGAGAGTAGAGTGTGCACTACTACACTTAGAGGGAGGTGCATCTGGCCTGATGGGACACTTACAGTATTTGGTGTAGTCGGAGTGGGCCCCTACACAGCTATGACTGAGTGGCAATGCCCTTCAGGTGTAACTTATCTCTGATAAAAAATGTAAATGTACAGACACGAATGTCCCCGCAGATGCACCGTCGAGCCTCCTCACTATAAACACACTCACGGCAGCATATGTCTGTCATGACTTTCCTCATTACTGTCTAGTAGGAGACAATTCTTTGGCAGCCATCCAGACAGGAAGACATACGTCTCCAATTATTGGTTTATGTAGTTATAGACTAATCTGACAAAAAGAATATGGAAAAACTATGAACTGCAGCTCCATGTTGTATATAACCAGCTAAAGCAAGATGGCCAACCGCCCCCAACAAGTCACACTATATGGCTACATTCAGTATTGTGTCCGAGCATTCATTTCAGGACTCCATTGCAGTGTCCACCTAATTTGCCTGACAAAAAACTCCCACACGTACAACTTTTTCAGTTATAAAGTATGGACACCCGACTGACCTCACTATAATCAAAGGGGTCCATTGGTGTCTGTATGTTTGCCCGCTATTGTAGCTGATGGACCAGAACAACAGACACAGCGGTGCACATGTGACCATAGCAGAACATTTCGATTGTTTCAATTCCTCACCATTTCCAAAATTTCTGTTTGCTGCCAGTGAATGTACACATTATTATTTACATTCAGACGCTGACTGAACAACTCTCATACAGTCTATCAGTAGGTAAGTTGTCCCACTGTTCTTCCCTCCCTTTCAGATTGTTTTCCTTTGATGTATAAGATTTCTATTTTATACTGTTGAATGCTGTTTTTGCTCTAAAATTCAGTAACAGATAGAAGTCGGATATGTGCAATAATGTGACAGAGAGGTTTTAGGCCCCACGTTACAAATACTTTTTTGTTGCAGATTTTGCTGCATTTTTTTCAGCCAAAGCTAAGAATGGCTACAAAAGTAATGGGAAATGTATAGCAAGCTTTTATACTTCTCCCTTCTGCTCAATCCACTCCTGGCTTTGGCTCAAAAAACCGCAGCAAAATCTGCAACAAAAAAGCTGAGCTTCCGCAACATGGGGCCTTAGTCTTAAAAACGGATTTGCCGTACCCGCTTAGAGTTTTACAGATATCATACCATTTTGTAGCTTTAGTGATACTATAATAAGATGTGCCTTATAACCACTGGTTCATTTTATGGAGTATAATAATAATAATAATAGATGGAGGATCCCCTGTGTAATTTACAGTTTTAGTAATAATGTAATATTTATATTAATAAGCTGATGACATTAGACTCGTTTTAGGTTAAAGCCCCGATTTGTGGAAATGCAGCTTTTTTGTCGCAGATTTTGCTGCAGTTTTTTGAGCCAAAGCCAAGAATGATACTATCCCTTAGTCAATATATAGTCCCTCAAGAATGGCTTCTAAAGGAATGGTAAATATATAAGAAACTCTTATACTTCTCCATTCTGTTCAATCCTCTCCTGGTTTTGGCTCAAAAAACTGCAGCAAATTTTTTTCAATCCATTCTTCTGATCCATTGTAAGGGTGCATTCACACGATGTAACGTTGTGCGTGATCTGGCACGTATGCACATGCCGGCAGATGACGCGCTCAAAATGCTCCCATTCATTTCAATGGGAGTTAGGAGCGTATACGCTGCGTTATTTTGCGCTTGTGATTTTGCGGCCGCAAAATAACGCGGCGTATACGATCCTCACTCCCATTGAAATGAATGGGATGTTTTTGCAAGCGCAATCTGCTCACACGTGTATACGTGCCAGATTGCGCTCCACTTTCCTCTGTGTGAACTCACCCTAAGACCAGAACAGACGGACGAAACAGAACAAACAATCCCATTGACTATAATAAGGTGTGTTCATTGTTTTTTGCCATCACCAGACTGCAGGATTTTATTGTCTGCAATTTCGGGTAGACTCTGCACTGGACAGCCACCAGGATATGTATGCAGCCTTAGTAATACACTTTATTAAATGACTGTCACAAAACATAGTAGCACAGGCAAGTTTGGTATTCTTGTTACAATTATGAACCAAACACTATTAATTGGGATCACTACAGTAAATGGCATAAATAAAAATGGGGCAATTGTTAATATATTTAGGCAGTGACAATCCGGGCCATATTATTATTATATGTGGTCTGAATTTATTAGCTGTACCTTTCTGTAAAGGCCATGCCCCGGGAAAAGTCCACTCACACTCTGCCATTCGCAAATCATCCTGTGAAGGTCTCTCCCAGCTTCACATCGCTATCTACGGCTCATAATTCAGCTGCATATCCAGTCCTAACCATGTGTTAAATTACCCAAAATTATAGCACTATAATGCTGCTAACCTGGTTAGAATGGGATTAGCAGTCTGTATACAAACTATATCATAGACACGTACTACAGCCATCCATAGCTGCTTTTGTTGGCCGATATCCTATAGTCCCAGCGAGCGGAACACATAGCGAAAAATTTCATGTGGCCATGCCCTTTGACTATTGGCTCGCTCCCTTTATGTTGTGCTGTGGACTCAAAATACAGTACATGATCACACTCCTATTTTTCCATGACAACCACACGAAGCGCCCATGTTAAGTATAATCATGTCAAATATAATATGACCAGGAGCCCGGGAGTTTTGCCAACTCTTCTGGGATGCTGGAGGGTCAGCTCTTTTTGCAGGAGCCTCCAGGATGCTTTTGGAGAGATTGCAAGTATTGCAGTCATCTGAAAGTGGCCTAAGGCAGAAGCTACACTAGGAGATGGCGTAGACTTTCAGGTATAATTTACTCTGTTTTCTGGTATAAAATTATAATAAATTTGGGTCACCCCTCCTGTCTCACCTACTTATGTGGCATGAGTCGAAAAAAAAATGGAAAACTCACATTTGTCATTGCAAAATAGTGTGTGTGTAAAAAATTACTCTTTTATGGAAGATGGAGGTACAAAACTTTAATATGTTCCCCAAACTAGGTCTGACTGTGATTGTGTTTTAAATGGAGGTTATTAGATTATGGTGGCCATCTGCCGTCTGCTCATCTCAGTTGTCACAGAAGGACTCAGGAGCAGAGTCACAACGAGGTATAGACCCATTGATCTGAGCCTATTCATTTGGTGTTAGCTGTGGCAGAAAGCAGAAGTAATTCAGCCTCCCGCCATGGGATGGGATTCAAATCACTTTTCCATTTCCACTGTGTGAACATACCATAGCAAGTCAACAGAGTTTTATGTGCTTTTCTCATATATGGAGACAGTGGCATAACTAGGAATGGCGGGGCCCCGTGGTGAACTTTTGACATCTCCCCCCCCCCCTGACTGACACTGACACCGGACCTCGACCAACCCCCTCCTACGCATTCCTGCACGCTCTATTATGCCCCATAGTGGCCCCTGCACACAGTATTATCCCCCATAGTGGCCCCTGCACACAGTATCATGTCCCACTGTGGACACCCATAAACAATTATTATACTCTGGGGTCTTTTCAGACCTCAGAGTATAATAATCGGAGACCCAGAGGGAGAAAAACATAAAAAAATCTCTGTTACTCACCTATCTCCCGGCTCCTACAATGTTGGCCTCCGAAGTAGTCCATCTTCAATGACGTCAGACGTCACATGACCCGGGACGCAGGCGACTAGGCCAAAGCCTGCCCGGATCGTGGAAAGGTAAGTAACAGTGTTTTTTATGTTTCTTACCTCTCCCGGGCCGCCGATCATTATACTCGAGGGTCCGAAAAGACCCCCGAGTATAATGGTAGCAGCGGTAGCGGCTTTCACCGGGCCCCTAATGTCCCGGGCCCTGTGGCAGCTACCTTCGCTGCTACGGTGGTAGTTATGCCACTGTATGGAGACACTGGAGCTGTAGAAATCCATGATTTTACTGCGACATCAAGTACATTCTTGCCCAGGGGCATAACTACCAGGGTAGCAGCGTTAGCGGCCGCCACAGGGCCTGGGACATTAGGAGGCCCAGTGACAGCCACTACCACTGTGTTTTTTTTTGTTTTTTTTTCATAGGCCGGTAACGGGCCCTACTTACTTACCGATCCTGGTAGGGGCCGGGAACAGTAAGTGACGCCGCGGACCCCACAAGCACTAGTATACTCGGGGGTCTTTCGGACCCCGAGTATAATGATCAGAGGCCCAGGAGAGGTAACGGAACATAAAAAACAGTGTTACTTACCTCACCGGGTAAGCTTCAGGCCTACTTCCGTGATGTCCATGACGTCACATGACCAGGACCTGCACTCATATGCGTTGCGATGCAGGCCCCCCGGTCACATGACGTCCCGGACGTCATTGAAGATGGCCGGCAGTGGTGGAGAGTGCAGCGGAGCCAGGGATAGGCAAGGAACAGTGGTTTTTTTACGTTTTTATCCCCCCTGGGTCTCCGATTATTATACTCTGGAGTTTGAAAAGTTAAAGACAAATCTTATAAAAAGTTATACAATTTTCCCTGCTCGCTGTCATTCATTCTGTTACCTCTAGTGGATAAAAGTCTGACCATGGTCATGTGATTTCCAGCGCATGGTCATGTGATTTCCAGTGCATGGTCATGTGATGAGGACACAGATGCCGCTCGTTAAAGTCGCAGCACAATAATCAGACAGCTGCCTGATAACGAGCCGCACCTGTGTGCTCATCACATGACCATGCACTGAAAATCACATGACCATGGTCAGACTTTTATCCATCAGAAGTAACAGAATGAATGACAGCAAGCAGAGATCTAGAAAACCGTGAGGAATTGATACAGAAAGTATATTGGAAAATTGTACAACTTTTTATTATACAAACCATAAGATTTGTCTCTCAATATTGGTCTGAAAGTGGAAAACCTCTTTAAAGTGTAACTCATGTTATGTATAACCCATGTTATTTTATTTTTTGATATTGTGTTGGAGGGTAATTTGCTGAACATTTTTGTAATATATGTAACTTATCTAACTTTATTTTAGTAGAAAACAGGTTGCAAAATTCTCCCTAGCAACTCTCTAACTGAGTTTTTCCCATGAAAATCCATACACTTTTCTATTGCCAGCTGTAGCATTTGACAAAGTGGAAATGGTCACTTCAGATGACTGTATCTCCGGTTTTATACAACCTAGAAAAATTGGTTCAAGCATCAAAGGAAAGATTAGCTCTAAAATAGCCTCAGATATCACTAGTTAAAAGCACAATTGGGAATTTGAGCTTTATATGCAGCAGTTTTTAACTAGCAATATCTTCATTGTTGTTATAGCTAACAGACATTTCAAGCGACATTCCCCATTGGTAAGTGCTACAGCTCTACATACTGCATTGAGTGGTGTACGGGACAGGCTCTCCCTGGCAATGTTTAGAGGATTACTAGTGGGAACTTTACAGCCTGTTTTCTATTAGAAATAAGTTTAGGTAGGTTATCTAAGTATATTAAAAAAATCTTCACCAAATACCTCCTGAGTCCTGACACAATAGCAAAAAAAAAATCAAGTCTGACTGTGATTACATGAGGCGAGAAGGATATGAGCTAGCCTAAGATCTGTGGTTAATTTGCCAAGATGTCTTGAACAACCTCCCTTCCAAATTCCGTGCTAAGCAAGTGTACCTAGAAGAACTAATGCTGTTTTGAAGGTAAAGGGTGATCACAAATATTTATTTGATTTCTCTTTTGTTTATGCACTTCATTTTGTTAACAAAAATAAACTATAAACATTTTGTAGAATTTTGCCCCACATCTGCCTAAAACTTTTGCACATTACTCTGCATTATATAGGCTCTGTATATACTGACCTCATGTAATCCTGGTCTAATCCCCTTCGTGCTCCCCTTGTGCGCTGCTGCCTTCTTTACCCTCTTTGTGCTTTACATCTTTATCCCCACTTTTCATTTTCTTCCGTGTCATATGACCACGGAAACCAGCCTGGATTTTAGCAGCAGCTGCATTGGCATCAGGGTCGTCCAGGGCAATGTCCAAAGCTTCTTCCGTCTGCTTCCTTAAAGCTTCGTTCTGTAAGTGGGAAAGAAAAGAATCAGAGCAGCAACTAATGTATCAAGTGTCCATGTTCCACATAGGGCACGAGGGTCACTCTGGGTTGCAGCGCTCAGGTATATGTCGTACTACATATTGAAGGGTTTTACTAGTGTGCACTGGTCACTTTATCCATGTGGATTGTGTATTCCATATGGTTTTGTGCTTTATACCTGTATACTTACCCCAGGTGATATTCTATGATTATTTATGAGGTTAAACTTTCTCTCATTATGTGCTGTTTCTACATATGTTTAAATAAAATTTATACCTTTTATTATAACTTTTGAGATGTCCACAATTTATTGTATACACATGTTCTATATGGGATAAAATGGTGGGCAGTCAGTCTCTCCACTAGCTCACCTAATATTGCCCCATTTTATGGACCCTACACAATGACACAGGACACACTGTGCAGCACCCCCTGGAGGCCTGCAGTGGGGATGGGTGAGTAAAACATTGGCCACTACCTGTTGGAATAATCCAATTACGTGGGTTGCTTTATGGTCAAATCCACGTCAGAGGATATGGTATACGTAATTTCAACCACTCCGACCCCCCCCCCCCCAAAGACCCAAACTGACCCCCCCAACATTGCATTCCTGCACACAGTATTATGCCCCATAGTGGTCCACCCATGAACAATTATTTTCAGACCCCAGAGTATAATAATCGGAGACCCAGGGGAGGATACTAACATAAAAAAAATATTACTTACCGTATATACTCGAGTATAAGCCGAGTTTTTCAGCCCGGTTTTTGAGCTGAAAAAGTCCACCTCGGCTTATACTCGGGTCAAGGAGCAGGAGTCAGGGAGCAGGAGTCATGGAGTCAAGGAGAGACTGTCTCCCGGGCCGCCAAGTGGTGTCTACATGGCTCCGTGACTCCGGTGGCGCTCCGTGACTTCAGACGTGCTGTTTAGTTAAAGCTCACGGACCCCATAGACTATAATGGGGTCTGTTGTGCTTGCAGCGCACAGCCCACTTCAGCTCACTGCGCGTGCTGCTCTAAAATGGCAGCTGCACGCACAGTTTTGTTGAAGCACATAAGGACCCCATAGACTATAAGTGTCTATGAGGTCTGTGTGCTTTAAAGCAGCGCTGCAATTGTGTTCCGTCCGGGGGGGGTCCTCATGCGGACTCCCCCGGACGGAATACATACCGGTAAGCTGTGTGCGGGGAAGGGGGGGGATTGCAGGCTTACCTGGTCCCGTTGTGCTTGCAGCGCACTGCCCGCTTCAACTCACTGCGCGTGCTGCTCTGAAATGGCAGCTGCACGCGCAGATCTGTTAAAGCACATAAAGACCCCATAGACTTTAAGTGTCTATGAGATGCGTGTGCTTTAAAGCAGCGCTGCAATTGTGTTCCGTCCGGGGGGGTCCTCATGCAGACTCCCCCGGACGGAATACATACCGGTAAGCTGTGTACGGGGGAGAGGGGGGGTGGGGAATGCAGGCTTACCTGGCCCGCTGCTTGGCTCCTCCTCCGCTCACCGCCGGCTCCAGACTGCCACTGGCCGACAGTGCAACCTAGGCAACCACACCCCTCGCACGCTGATAGGATCCCATCCAAGCGTGGGAGGAGCTTGTGGTTGCTTGGGTTACTGTACTGACTGGACGGATAGGAGAAGTAACGGTAAGTACCGTCACGCTTCTCCTTTTTGAAAAATGAAAAAAAAAAAAGTTGATGGGGTTTTGGGGTGCAGTATGTGTTGGGGGGGTAGGTTGGTTTGGGGGTGGGGTTTGCTAACTACCCCTTTCCTGAGACTGTTTTTTTTTTTTCTCCCCAATTGGCATTCAGCCTGACTACAGCCAGGCTGAATATAGGGGATCTGCAGTACTCCTATTCCGTAAGGAAGGGGTTAATAGGAGCACTGCAGATCACCTATATTCATCCAGGCTGAATTCCAAGTGGGGGAAAAAAAAAGTCCAGTCCTCAAGCTCAGGGAAGGGGCAGACAGACAACCAAAACACCCCCTCTTCCTTCCCCAGCAACCAAAAACTCCGGCCACCCTACCCATCCCATCGGTGCCCGTGATCAGATCCCCTAGGTTTCAAGACCCCTAGGGGGTCTAAGAAATATATATATATATATATATATATATATATATATATATATATATATAACATTTAACCTACTAATATCTCAGTTAATGTAATTGTATTGTTATCTATTTTAATTTTGGAAATTTTCCAGTAGCTGCTGCATTCCCCCCTAGGCTTATACTCGAGTCAATAAGATTTCCCAGTTTTTTGTTCTAAAATTAGGGGGGTCGGCTTATATTCGGGTCGGCTTATACTCGAGTATATACGGTACCTCTCCTGGGCTCCAGAGCACTCCCCAGTGATGTCGGCCATTTTCAATGATGCAAGAGATATCACTTGGAAATTGCATTGCGACGTCCATGTGATGTCTGTGACGTCACACAAGTAGGCTCGAAGCCTTCAGGAGACCAGGAGAGGTAACTCAACTAATAGTGTTTTTTATGTTCCCTCACATCTCCTAGGCCTCCGATTATTATACTCAGGGGTCTGACTATTGAAAAACTACCACTGCTACCATGGTAGCTACATCCCTGCATATGGCCATTTATGGATACAAACCCAGGGTCGCTTACTACAAGGGTTGACCTCCTAAGGCTGCCTTCACACAATGTAACGTGCCGCGTGATCTGGCACATATACGGCGTGTGAGAGTTTGCGCACCGTAAAAGCTCCCATTCATTTCAATGGGAGTTAGGATCGTATATGCCACGGCACATTACATCGTGTGAAGGCTAGCCTTACAGTGTATATTGACACTATGGATGTCAATTGTTGTGGAGTGGAGGGGATTGAGTATGACAAATGCAGAAAAAGCAGGAATAGTAGGTGTCATACATTGCCACAAAGGAAGTGGACTGTTCTAAGCATTGGCTAGGCTAGTTTAATGGAAGTTGGAACATTTGAGTGGATATGTGGGTTCAGGTATTGTTTTGGGGGTTCACATATATATTAGATTTCATACTTTGGATTTACACTGGGATTCTAAATACCTGTTCTGAAATATAAGAAGAAGAGATGTAGCAGTGGCATAAACCAGATGAAAGAAGATTACACAAAATGGAGGAAGGGCTATAAAATGAATGAGGAGTATCAGAGAAGGCCCTAAATCACGTTGTAAAGATGGCTTATGGAAGTTAATTGCAAAAGTAACATTAAATATAGTTATGTAATATAGATCAAAGACCCCTCATCCTTTGTCTCACACTGAGATTAAATGAGTCCCATCCAGTGAGTTGCGTTTCATGCGGCATAATGAGCTGAAGGCCTCACAGAGTCTCTAAGATATATCTGTTCATACAGCTTTAATGACAACAGGGGGCGGCAGGGGCTAAAAGCTAAAAGTTACCACCCCTGTCGTTCTATTTCCACAGTCCAATTTAACAATGTAACCGACGGCTAGATGAAACGAGTCAGATTCTGTGGTCACCAATGAGTATTTGTAAAGAACTGGAGTCAGAATGTGATCGGCTTATGAAGCTGATCATGGTAAATGTAGAGTACTAGCGGCTGTCCAGTAATCCAGAAAGCTCGATAATCCTACTTTTGTAGCGGATTATTGGAATACGCCTGTACTTGTATTATCTGCAGACTGCATTATACCAGGCAGTATTTTATGACGCCCTCACCCAAATAAAGAATGTATATTAGGGCTCAGTTTAACACCACTATTTTGGGAGAGGCGACATCTGGGAAGATGAAACTTTGATGTTCCACATTTTGGGTTACTCATCGCTGAGACTGGATCCCACCTGTACCTCACATTGTATTGTAACGGCATACAGTAAAATGGAGGTACAAAGGCGCCCCCCTCAGCTCTTTGTTACAGTCTTTTTCCCCATTAGCCGCTGGCTTTACATACGAAATGTAATTTCACAAACAAAACCGGTGAAAGGTTCTCGGCGTGGCGCTAAGAGCGCGGAGCCGGCAGTAATTAGACAGGTTGGAAGCTGAAGAATGACACACATTATATTTTCTTTGTGTAGGAACGGCTTTCACATCAGCATACGGCAATTCTGTGCAACTATTTTGTGTATTTCACATGAATACGTCCTGATTATACTGTTCAGCGGCTACACTTAACATTTACCGAGATCACAGCCGGCAGGAGACACTTCACTTCTCTAACGTCACGCTGTCTGTACCCGGGTTATACAGGTGGGTGAAGCTAGATTTCACCCCCCTGACTGAGACCCCAGCTGTAAAAGCCGTTCTACTCACATATGAATGCCATACTATATTCAGGTCAATTTTCTTGTCTATAGGGGGCAGTATGAGAGTAGTTTTTTTTTTTGCACATAAAGCTGGATAGATTTATATGTGTGTATATAGATAGATAGATCTATCTATCGATCTGTGTGTGTGTGTGTGTGTGTGTATATATATATATATATATATATATATGTGTATATTATATATATACATATAATATATACGAATAGATACAGATGTATACACATATTCTTGTACATTTATGCAGTGTTCTAGTAGTTATATTGTTGTGCATAGGGGGAAGTATTACCCTTCGTTCACATCTGCGTTCGGTATTCCGTTCAGGGAATCTGCATGGGGACCCCCCGAAGGGACTACTGAACGCAACTGCAAGCGGTGTGCTGTGAAAGCACACAGACCTCATAGACTATAATGGGGTCCGTGTTCTGGCCGTGCGCTGCCCGCAAGAATCATGCGGACAAGAAAGTAGATTATGAACTACTTTCCTGTCCACATATTCTGTTCGAAGATCTGGAGGCCAGCACACGGACCCCATTATAGTCTATGGGGATCTGTGTGCTTTCACTGGCACACCGCTTGCAGTGGCGTTCGGTATTCTGTTCGGGGGGTTCTCATGCGGACTCCCCCAGACAGAATCCAAACGCAAATGTGAGGCCTTATAGTAGTTATTGTATGTCATACATAAGGGGCAGGAATACAGTAATTATATTCTTGTATGTAAAGTCTATATTATAATAGTCATGTTCCTGTACTTGGGGTGATATTATGTTAATTATAGTATTTTACATAAGGGCAGTATTATAGCAGTTATATTCTTGTGCATGGAAGCATATACATTTGCAGTAGTATCATACTAGTGATAGTGGTGGTTCTATTCTTCTACATAGGAGACAGAATGATAATAGTTATACTGTCGTATATAGGGGGCAGTATTATAGCAGTTATGTTCTTATTCAGAGGAGGCAGTATTGAGGCTTATTCACACATCAGAAATGGAAGAACCTCTACATGGAATTTGTATGTTCTCATATTTGTGTGGATTTCCTCCAGGTATTCTGATTTCCTCCCACACTCCAAAGATAATAATAATAATCCATTTTATTTATATAGCACCAACATATTCCGCAGCAGTTTACAAAATGTAGGGTTCAAGCACAGACAAAAAAATACATCACAGAGAAATAGTCACTTCACACAATGGGATTGAGGGTCCTGTTCGCATGAGCTTACAATCCATGGGGTAGAGGGGGTGACACAAGAGGTAGAATTTAGTTTGTGAGCTCTATATGACTGACAGTGTCTATAAAACACTGTGGAATATGTTGGCGCTATACAAGTAAGAGAAATAAGTAAATCTGAGGCAGACTTCTGCCTCAAATTCCTTTTCCATTTCTGCCCCTCCGGCTTCCCACAATAGAAAGTAGTTGAATGGGGCTAATCAGCAGAATCCACAATAAGATCGAGCTGAACGCTCCTTTTTTCTGGTCATCCAGGAATTACAGATTTCTTCAAGGAGGCCAGGGAAGGTGAAAATAATAAAAAAAAAAAAAACATACTTACCCGTCCCCAGTGCTCCAGTCTCCTCCATTGCAGTCTGGACCAGAGGCGCCCCGAGGCTTATTCCAGCAGAAGTCCTCGCTGCATGTGACCACTGAGTTCAATCATCAACCAAAGGAAAGGAACCCGGACGTAATAGATGACGTATGTGACATCTTGCGTCTTTTCCATAGGTCGCGTGTGGCAAAGACTTCTGCTGGAACAAGCCCCTGGGTGCTGCTGGATAAGATCATGATGTGGCATACGGGAGACTTGGGTCGAGGAAGTATGGGTTTTTTTCAGCTTCCCTGGCCTCCTTGCTGATACCTGTAATTTCTAGACAACCCCTTTAAATGTAGAATTTGGTGCTGATTTTGAGGTGGAATCTGTCTCCAAAAAAGCACAAAATTCTACTGTGTAAGCATATCCTAATAGTAGTTTTATTCTTGTTCATAGGAGGTAGTAATATAGTAGTTAAAATAGTGCTTCTATGCACAATAATGTAATTACTATAATACTGACCCCTGGATAGAAGACTATAGAAAATAATCAGTCAAGAATATAACTACTATAATACTGCCCTCTACTGTACAATAATATAACTGCTATATTATTGCCCCTAAATACACGAATATAACTATAGTGTAATCATACTGCCTCTGTGTACAATAATGTAACAACTATAATACTGCCCAAGGTGCAAGAAAATAACTGATGTAATAATGCCACCTATGGTATGTACCAAAATATAGCTAATGTAAACTTATAAGTTGAAAAAGCGAGCAGTATTAGTGAAGTTATATTCTTATACATAGGAACAAGTATTATTCTAGAAATATTATTGTATATTCGGGGCAATATTATAATAGTTATATTTTTGTACTTAAGAAGAAGTATTATGATAGGTATATTCTTGTACATAGGAGACGAAAACATAGTAGATATATTTGTGTATGAAGAGGGGCAGTATTATAGAAGTTATATTCTTGTTCACAGAAAGCTGCATTATAGTTGTTATATTCTTGTACAAATGGGGACAGTATCAAAATAATTGTATCATTTTATACAAGGGGCAGTATTACAGGGGTAACATTCTCAAACATAGGCCATTATTATAGTATTCTTGTATATAGGAAGCAGTAATATGGTAGTTATTCTCTTGTACATAGATGGATGTTATGTAGTAGTTATATTATTGTTCATAGGTGTCCACACTCACACAGGATTTGATTCTAAACCAAATCACCAACAATTCGTGTTAAAATCACTTGAAAACTTAGCAACATCTTCAATAACATTCTGAATATAATGTGCCAGCTTTGACACAATGACCAAATTAAAGGGGTTTCCAGGATGTGAAGGTAAATGATATTGATGACTTATGCACAGAATAGGTCATTGGAATCAGATCGGTTGGGGTCCGGCACCCAGACCCTGTCCCATTCAGATGTTTCAGCCACCAGAAGCCATATACTAAGCATAAAGCTGGAAGCTTCACTGCTCCTATTCAAGTGGGTGAGGCTGCAGTTGGTCAGGGTCCTTGGACCCTGGTTGATCTGACGCTAATGACCTATCCTGTGGATAGATCATCAGTATCAATTACCTTCAGATCCTGGACAACCCTTTTAATGTCAACAACAACCTCAAAAATCTCACCCTAAGTAAATAACATAGGGTAAAGACACATATTCAATTTATGTTAATGCAGTTTTTAAAGCCAAAATCAGATGTGGATTGAAAAAAGTTCTATCTGTCCTTTATAATCTTAAAGCCTTATGGCCCACACATTCAGAAACTGCATCAACAAAACCTGGATGTGTTATTTCACCCCGACAATGTCTGCTGCCCAACTGGGAGCCAACCCAAATCATAGGCAACTGCTTTAACTGGGAACGGTACCAAATACATTACTACTAACCTCTGATTTATTCACCCTTTTTAATAACCTCCATCTATGCACCTATAAAACCACCAGATCACCAGGTGAAAAAAACAATGTGGTTAAATCACTTCCAATATCATGAAGTGATCTACCAGCTGCCTATATAACATCTTCTGCTGAAGTAACATGTCGCTAACACATGGACTACAACTTTCTTTCTTAGATCACCATAAAACCATCATCTATCTTTGTCACATCCGACAGTGAAGACACCTACAACCTGTTGTTCAGACCATATGCCAAATCCTCCACCTACCCAAATGATTCTTACCCCTCCAGTGATGGAACCCATAAGCAGCTAAGCCCATAGCACTCAGTAGACAAATCTTATTATCTATTATTATTTTATTAGACGAAAGGCTTTCGATATTCGCTGTTAATCAAGTAAAGTAAGAAAAATCAATCCTATAATGTGAAGCATTGCCTGACCCACTAGAGGACCTGTCATGGGGTACCATGCTGTGCCCAGCTTCTCCCGCTGAGTTTGTGTTACGAGCCACATCCACCCACACACCGATATAACCACAGCAACAAAATCAATTCTAATTAAAACAGCTAAAGCACAAATAGTGGCGAGAAGAGGGGCAAAAACAGGGACAAAGCACTTCCTAAAAATTCCACAGACATGGACATGACTTTTGTCATCAACATCAAAAACTTCATTACATTCATGTAAACATATAGATCACTTGTATCATGTGCTATAGTAACTACATACATGACAGCAGTCCATGGTGTGCAGAATCTCCAAGTAGCGTTCAGTCTTGATACAAAATCTGATGGGCTCCTTCCCTGGAGTTTCTTTTTAATCTTCAGCACAGCGTTGTCTTGAAGTATTATTGCTAAATTCCCATCCTTCACACAGCCTGCTCAGCAGAACATTGCTCTCATTCTGAAATCCACAGGACCAGGCAGCAGAGCTAAGAGCTGAGATCTCCTGACTGTTTCCTACGAGCTGCAGACTCACATCACTTGGGATCTGTGAGAGCCTCCTACTCCAAACACATCATGTGCTGCTGCTGCCACCACCGCCGTTGACTTGTTTTTCTTTCTTAGCATATCAAGAGAATTGGAATATTGATTTGGGAGTTGTATGTTCATATAGGATTGTGGCAGAAGAAGCTTAGAGTTATAATCCGTTATAAAAAAAAATGAAAAACATGAGAGGCGTTTTTCTCCGGGTCAGACGCACAGCAAATATATTTCTGACTTGTTAAAGGATCTGATATTTTTTCAGTATTGGGGCATTCATCTGTATAAGATACCCATAGATAGAGATGGAAATCTCTGATGGTTGGTTAGCCTTAGAAAGACTAAATTTTTTGTCCGACATGAAAACATTTTGTCCAAACGTTGCATTACAATGTTATCATAGCATAAGATTTTTAACTATAACAAGATTGTTACTATATGTACCAGAACGGAGGAGCCTTCTAATATATCTGATAATGATTTTTGATGGATGTAACAGATCACTATTGGAAAATTTCTGCACTATCGTGGCCAGACAGTCCATTGTTGCGTCACCAGTTTATTGTAATTTTTATGTTTGCATATATATATATATATATATATATATATAGCTCCTTCATATTTCACAGTTAACACTATCCCATGTAGGGACAATCAAAATTCCCTATGTATGTCTTGGAGAATGGGAGGAAACACACGCATGCACACCTTGCTGGATTAGAACCCAATACTGCAAAGTATCGGTGCTAACCACTGAACCGCTGCACTGCCCACATTGAGCTATGTTGTGATGATGTGTCATGTTACTAGTGCACAACACTTTGCAAAGTCAGTACCATGAAGCATGACATATAGACGCATGAAATTTAGTGTGGCGCCATAGGGTTGAAGGTGTATTTCCTTACAGTGTTTCCTACCACTGGTCTTTATATATGGGAGCAAAAAATTGGCACATAATTGGAGAGACTTCTGGTGTAGAGGGACTATATTGTGCCGCACATTCGGCTCAAGGCCCTTTCTTGTGTCAAACGTGAGCCACAACCCCCATTCTGCATCTCACTTACCGCATTATGAAAATGTGGACGCACCAGGGCATATTTATTACAACTCACCTGCCATAGATCTCCATTCTGGTGCCTCTTCATAAATCACTCGTTCCCTGAGCCAGTCGGGCCTTTGTTAAGACAATAAATCTGCCCCAATAAACCTTCCAAACATATTGTGGCAAATGTGGATATGGAAATTTCCATAGGATCACATTATCAGTTTAATGTGGTTCTGTACAACTGTAAAAAAAAAGGTCCTGCTTGATCTTGTTACAGTTTCCATGTTGCATGGACTATCAATGATTACCCCCTTGTATAAAACTCAACCTCAACTTTCTGCTGTGGGTTCCATACGGCCAGTTTTGGGAGAGGATTCTGAGGTGAAAGTAAATTATGCCGTGTAAACTTATCCTAACTTATTCCGTTTCCTTGATACCCATTTGCCATTTACTGCCCCTTCAATGACCTTTGTCACAGAAGGGGCAATAAGTGGCACATGGGTATCAAATGGGCACTGAAAAGAATAACATTATAGAGGTAATAAGCGGCAAAAGGGAACCAGGATGGCATAGAATCCTCTGTCCACTTGCCATTTATTACCCTCTTTAGACCATCGATGCCTCTATTCAACATTAGTGCACCCAGACAGATTATAGCCCCCCCCCCTCTAAATTAATAGTATAACATATGTGGGAGGGAACTATTACTTGTTGAGGGGCAATATTACTATTACAACAATATTTACCCCCACAGATACCCCGCCACACATAAGTAATAGTATTACTTGTGTAGGGGGGATATAACCTTGGGGGTCACTGTTACCTCCATAGGAAAGTGCTCTTACCTGTAGAGGTGCATTATTAGAGCACTTTTGCACGTTTACAGTAATAGTGCCCTTAAAATGCCCCCCACCACAGGTAATAGTCCTTCCACACAAAAGTTTTACTACTATACTATTTATGTGGGGGAAGCTATTACTTATGAGAGTCACTATTAGGGCTCCACCTCACAGGTAATGGGGGACACACACTCAAAGGTGCCGCTAATAGTGATGTAGGTGCTGGGTGAAATCTGAAAGCTGGTCAGGCTCAAACAGAGCTGGGCTTTTACCACTAATCTGAAGCTGACAATGAAGGTGTTTATCTATTAGTTATTAATAATATGGCTGATAATATGTATTGACAATAAGTACTTGTTCTGCACAGTTGTAGTTTCTACCCTAAGTCCTGGAGTTATCTGCCAAGATCTGTTATAGGATGTTGTCCATCTTGTGCAATCTGTGACAGGCCAACAGCCAAAGCTATAACATAATATATTAGACACTACTGACTGTGAAAATAGACTAGATGTAGAGTTGGGGTTGGATAAATACACAGAGAGCTCTTTCACATGTGACAATATGAAAGTCAGGTATCATTTGAGGATGATGGATGTGCAGAATTATGGGGTTAATAATGGAGGCAATGTATTATTAAGGTTAAGGGGCTTCAGTCTAAAGGGGTTTTCCATGCTTATCAACTGAAGACTTATCTGTAGGATAGGTCATCAATTTAAGATCCAAAAGGACCCGACTCCTGGGCTCCCTGACCATCAGTTGTTTAAAGAGACTGCAGTGTTCAGAACAGTGTTATAGCCTCTTCACATAAAACAAAGCACAGCGCTATACATTTTACAGAAGCCATGCTTGTTATTGCAGCTCGGTCCCTATATGCTTGAATGAGACTGAGCTGCAAACAGGCCATGTGATTAATGAATGTGACCTAAAGAGGACTGTGAAGTAGAAGTGTCACTCACAGGAATCCAGGTTATTGGATCCTGGCTGATCTTTAATTGATGACCTAAAGGATAGGCCATCAATGCATACGCCCAGAAAACCCTTTCATTGAGCGACTCTGTAGACAATATAGTTACTGACTTACAAACACTAACTTGTTGATTCTTAGTATAAAAGGACTATAACAGGGGCCACACGGTGGCTCAGTGGTTAGCACTGCAGCCTTGCAGAACTGGAGTCCTGGTGTTCAAATCCCACAAAGGGCAAAAAAAAACCATCTGCAAGGAGTTTGTATGTTCTCCCCGTGTTTGCATGGATTTCCATTCCAAAGACATACTGATAGGGGAAAATGTGCATTGTGAGCTCTATGTGGGACTCACAATCTACATAAAAAAAAAAAAAAAAAAGACTATAACAGCAGGTAAATAGTGTCATAACTTAGGGCAATAGAAAGGCAAGACTCAAGTGAGCAAGAAAGCGCAAAAATGGGATCACTAAGCAGTGGAAAAACATAGACTAGTCAGCTAAATCCAGATTTCACTTGGTCCGTGCTTATGGCTCAGACTTTGGCAGTATGAATTATTTAAAAAATAGTCTAGGGTGGCGAAGGTAGAGCAATAGTGTTTCAAGGAATTTTCTTTGGTTGTACCCGGGTCTTTTGTGGATAATACACGTATATGCTTTGACAAATCGATGCAATACTTAAGAGGTCAAAAGCAGCAAAATAATGCTGTGTGTAGGGGCCTTTAATAGGAGCAAATCTATACTTTGTGGCTACAAAACAATTCAGAACATTTTAGTAGGGTAAATCAGCCCACAAATGCATTAGGGAAGGGTCCGGCGTGCCAGATTTCCCTAAATCTCTAAATTCCATTGGAATCGACTCCTAACAACACCCCATCTGTAGCTATGAATGACATTTTCGGCCTCGGTCTGTGTTACAGCTGCCTGTAGGCTGTAGGTAGGCACTTGTTGGCTGATTTACATATAAATGACGACTATTTCTACATTGTCATTAGCTAGTGGCCCCAAAGATATGTTTCTGCTCCCATTAAAGACCCCTATACAGCACTACTATGTAGAAAAAATATCACAGATAAAGGCCACACTTACTTAATACCATATAATACATGGCGGTGCAGGATGCAGACCAGCCCCCATTGTAAGATGGTGCATAATGCTAACAAAATATTCACTCACCTACCTAGAATCCATGAAGGGGGGGAGTATGCCAGCACTTCAAATGCACACAAATACAACTTATACATGGCACATGATAATGTGAGGTGCACAGCGCCAAAGAGCAGCCTATAGGTCACAGGCTGAACACACGGGCTGCCCAGCACCTCAATACGTGCACCACAACCGTAGCAGCACCCTGCAAAAATAAAGGGCCTGGCCACACCCTGAAAAAGATTATATAACCATAAAGTATTAGTCAATATTTTGGCCAAAATACACAAGCTCGTAAACCAACGTCAAGCTTCCTCATGCATTGCGAGTCCCTAACCAAAGAAATTTTAAAAAAACATATTGCTAAAAAAAAGCCATGTAACATATGGTATTGGGTAAGTGTGGCCTTTTTCTGTGATATGTTTTTGTAAATTATGTCCTTTTTTAGCAATATGTTTTTTATATTTCTTTTGATTAGGGACTGGGTAGTCCGTCTGTTCTAATATTGTGGCTGTTCTCGGGGACTGTGCACCTCAGGTTATCACCTGACAGTACCATATATAAGTGACAGGGAAGCCTTAGTCTGAGAAATATTGTAATTAGTATAAGTACATTATAATGAACACCATAAAACTGGCATGAGTTACATAGAAAATTGATGTCAGTTCCTGACTGCCATAGATTTCCAGGAGCCCACCTGATGTATTAAGAGACCGGAGCCTCTTGATAGATCAGACATGTGTTGTGCCAGGCATGGTCTTTATTGTGACACACTTTTTCTACTCCAGTCTTAATAAACTTCCCCTGCTCTCTACTCTGCTAGCGTTAACAGAATTTTACTGTAGTTGCTTTCATATGTATTATGTTTTTCTAAAGAACTTTTGGAGAAGATGAATGAAGCTGCCTCAAGAGGGAAAGCATTTATGAATATCAATTTTTTTTTCATGTGGCCATTGTCTTATTAAAAATGTTCCTTGTCCCAGGGACACATAGAAGAAAGTTCTATGAACTTCTGTAGATATAAGTTGCAGGCTGCTGCATCTAGTTGGAATAATCATCTTTTTCTGCCTTTGCTGCATCTGTAATTTCCAAAATTGATGAATCCAAAAATGATGCAGTTAGAAATGAAGGGCAAGAACCCTGTAACCTGTATTTTCATGAAGATGATAATTCTATCCTGAAAACTCAGATAATAGGCCGAACCACAAACTGTGATATGATCCTTCATACAGCTTAATAATGCTAGATTAGAGGGCACGAGTGTAACCATCAGACTGCTCCCAGTTTTGCCCATTAGGCCAGGGCCCCACTTGGGTAAACGCAGTGATTTGCCTGTGGTGGAAAAATCACAGCATTTTACAGTCAGGGCAAAGTGGATGGGATACTAGTGAATTGTATGCCCACTTTGCGGTACAAACCGACGCGGTTTGGGAAATTGCAGCATGTCAATTATACCTATGGAAACGCAGGCGGTTTCCTCATAGGTATAATTGAAGCAAAGTTTGCAGAGGAAACCTCTGCAAACTTTCTGTCTAAAGCGCTGTGAGAAGAACCGTGGTGTGTTGCCGCTGCGGTTTTTCCGGCAGCACTTTTTTGCTGGGGATGCTGTGTGGGGCCTTAGCATCAGGGTCTTTCCAACACAAAACCTTTCCAGCTGTGAGCCCCTTCTGCCACTCACCTGCTTGGAGAAGAGTCATAACACACAAATTTCTAGAAACCCCTGTTCTAAAAAGTCATGGTAGGGGTTGAATTTTTTGGTTCATAGTTCAGCAACTTTCATGGGTCATAAGAAACCTCATCATGATACAGGTTATAAGTTATAAATTCAAGATTTGAAGCAACAAGAATCTCCGTCCCCACCTCTACTCTCATGAACATTTTGTGCTATATTTATCAATACAAAGCAATTATGCAAACTATAATGTGCCACAATAATACAATCTTTCTGTGCTGCCGTAGTTTAGGGATTTTAAGGGAAAAGAAGCCATGAGAAAAGAGTAAACTTGCCCCCATGTATTTCATCTCCCCCCTCCTTCCATTCCTGTAACTTCTTGATGACTGACAGCTTGTCACTTCCACCCTCAATATGTTCCCAACAAACATCTACAATCATGTAACACGCTCCCAAATTTAGCGTCTCTCACTGCTTCAATTCCCACTGCTGCCAATTAAATTAATAACCGGGAAATGCAACTCTGCTGCCTCCCTAAACCTCAAGCAACATATTGACTGTTACATAACTGACGAGAAGTGAGAAACCGGCAAGTCTTACAGAGCTGAAGGAATTAGTGCCGAATAGGGAATGAGCTGGTGCTGCCTCTGTAACCTCATACTGATCGGGACCCCTGATTTTCAGATGGACAGCAGAATATGAATGGTACAGTAGTAGTATACATGAGAAGTACTGTGTGTATATAACACTGGAGGGACTGAGGGATAGCTTTGTAAATATGTATTTTGTAAAAATAATCTAAATAGTAACGTTCTTGGAAATGAACATGTATAAGCTACAGAAACAAGTAGAAAAACAGTATGGTAGGAAAAAAGATAGGGAGATAGACAGACAGATAGATATTTAATATAGATAAATATAGATAAATATAATTATTATAATAAACTTTCCTCTCTAAATAAATCACAGTAGACCTAAGGCCTTGAGTCGTCCTCTGTGAGAGCTGTAATGGTGGCTATGTCGATTGTCACCAAGTTTTTCATGCAGAATGGTGCAGAAGACGACTCAAGGATTTATATTGTGCAATGTTCTATCAGTGGTCACTTGTGAACTGTGTTCTAATAACTTGATCACTTTCTTCTGGGTAAGTGACAGCTCCTTTAAGGACAAGGTGATAAGAATATTCTATGATGTTACCTCTTCTGAGTCTTCTCTGTCTGTTTGCTGCTCTCCAGCAATATTGGATGTGGTGTCAGCAGACTCTACCCCTATATCCTCTACTTGATCCTCAGCATCAGCATTCTGAATATTTGATGATTCTTGTTGTCCTTGAGTTGTCTCAGCTTCAGGGCTCTGGACCTCCTGTGTCAAGCTGGTATCTGGTTCCTCAATAGTAGATAGGCCTTCTGCAGCCTCAGGTTCCTGAGATTCCATCATGACCTGTTCTTCTCCTCCATGAACTTCAGGACCTTCCCCATCATCTTCTATAGCCATGTCTTCTGCTCTATGGTTCACAGTATCTTCTTTGTTGTTATCTAAGTCGTCTTCTCTGGGTTCTTCATTGTGAGTTTGCTGACTGTCATGACCTTCAAAATCTTCTTTTATGACCAAGTTGTCTTCTTCACCTTGCGTCTGTTTTCCATCATGATCTGCATCCTCGTCTTTAATGACTGGGTTTTCTTGGTGGTCTTCCTTCTGTTCCTCTTTCTCATCCTGAGGATCTGGTGCTTGTTCAGCTTGAGCTTCCATGTCTTCACCCAGGATGGTTTCTCCACCAGCAAGGTCCTCCATAGTTGCAGTGTCATCTGATAATGAACTTGTTTCTATATTGCTGTCATGAGGTCTCAGCGGAATGTTGACTTCTTGAGGCAGCTCTGCTGACTGTGATTGCATGCCTTCCGCATGATCCGGACCTGTTTCTTCCAACCTTTGATCCTTGTCTTGAAGTTGGTCTGCTTCTTCTGAAGCTGGATATTCTTGAAGAGGTAACCTCTTACTGAAATGAAATAAAATAATACATTAAGACATGGACAGACCTGATGCTTGAAAATTATCAGCACTGTGCTGACAGGCACACCCTTAGAAGCTTTGCTCCTATAATATAGTATACTTTGCTGAAATGTGTTCTGTGAGATTTAAAAAAAATAATTCTGAGCCATCACTACTAGAGACTGTTATATATTACATCTCCCACAATGCATGCAAAACCATTGGAGTAGGTAAGACATTTCAAAGTCATGCAGTTAGCAAAAGAGCAGCAGAGAAGACAGAAGAGTCTTAATTCTTATTTTCAGCTATTCTTATGTGACAATTCACTATTGTTTGTTACCTGTGATGTTAATAGGAGTAGCATATGATATATAAATATACTCCATTCCGAAGGTAGGATTATTTGGCCAATCTATGATGTTGGTAGACAAGACTGGGGAGTAGGGTTGAGCGATCGTGTTCGGAAAAAATTGGATTCCGATCGGCGATCGAGAAAATTTCACAATCGCAATCAGAATTCCAAACACGATCTTTTTAGGTGGGATTGAGATAGTATTTCCCATAATGCCTTCACATTGAGTATATAGTGTATACTCAGTGTGAAGGCTCCGCTGCGATTCCATAGGAATGAATGGAAGCAGCCGGCACACAGCCTTAACCCCCTGCGTGCCGGCTGCCTCCATTCATTCTAATGGGAGATTAAAGTAACATCTATAGTAGCTACTTACCTCCAGAGATGGCTGCTCTGCTGCTCTTCGCCTCGCTGCCGCTCCAGCTGCAGTCTTCTTCGCCTCGCTGCCCCCTAGGTTAGGAGAGTGTGGGCGGGTTAGGAGAGTGTGGGCGGGTACAGGGCAGGGAGACGTGACGTCTCCCCTCCCAGTACCCGCCCACACTCTCCTAACCTGGCAGGGAGGGGGCAGCGAGGCAAAGAAGACTGCAGCTGGAGCGGCAGCGAGGCGAAGAACAGCGGAGCAGCCATCTCTGGAGGTAAGTGGACACCAGGGGGGACTAAGTAGCCAGAGGATTTAAAAAAAATCCTCTGGCTACTTAGTGATTCACTACACAGCGTGGATTCTAACATTTCTTAGATTCCATGCTGTACAGTGAATAGGATTGCTTTTAAAATTCGATCTCTGATTAATAAAAAAATCCCATTGACTTGTATTGGGATCGGAATTGGGATCGAGATCGGGTTCGATTGAAAAATGATCGGAAATCGGATTTTAAAATCAATCCTGAAAAGTCAGGATCGGCTCAACCCTGCTGGGGAGATTTACAACATTGTTCCTCAGGTACAAAGGTATGGTCACATACTGTGTTTTTCATGGGCAGTTGAAGGACACTATAGATCACCTCTCTATATAAGTATCAATACCATGGTTCCATGAATTGTTGGTTAGCGAAATATATCACCTCTCCCCCATATGGCAATGGTACAGTCAGCAAATGAAATGTGCTGCTCATAGGCACAGGTGAGATTGAGGATAATAGTACAGCCCACAAAGGAATGGCCATTATTTCAGCACCATGCAACGTTTTGCTGTTGGAGATGTAGAACCCCTCTCCACAAGATAAAAATCGTACAGTTAGCGAATGTACTCTCGGTTCTGTTGCTAGGCAATCGCTAGACTAATACTAGATCTTGGAAACCCCTTTACTGTTAACAGTGGTACAGTCTGCTAAGTAATTGTTTCTGTTGTTGCTAGGCAACATGAAGCCTGTGGTAATTGTGAAGTCTCTAGTCAACAAAGGAAGACTGTACACATGTAGTAGTCTCCATGCTGAATCTATGGGAGGAATGCTAAATCAAAAATTAGGTTTATATGTACAATAGACTCAAATTTGTAAAAGGCCAACTATAGTACTGGCCTCGTCCTATGCGGCAGAAACTCCAGGGATCGAGAGTGAAAAGCATTCTATGTAATTACAGGCTTATATAAATGGGGCCGCACAGGCGCTCAGTGGTTAGCAGTGTTGCCCTTCAGTGCTGGAGTCCTGCGTTTGAATCAAGCCAAGGACAACATCAGCATGGAGTTGTGTTCTCTCCATGTTTGACTGGGTCTCCTCCCACACTCCAAAGATATTGTAAGGGAACAGAAGCTGCTGGTGAACCCTGGGGGAGGGGTACAATAGACAGTAAGCCCTAAGCTGAAACCCCCCTCTGTCCCTTCCTGCTTGCCAGTCCTATTCTAAGCGATAGGTGACAACTGGTCGACAGGCCCTTCCTATATATGTGACAACACAGAACGCAGACAAGACAAACAACAAAGGGAGGTCAGCTAGCCAAGGGTCTGGTAACAGTCAAGCAATGCAGTACAGAATCAAAATCCAAAAGAACAGTGACAAAGGAAGCCAAGGGTCAGTAATACACTAGTAGAAGAAAGAGGAGCTTAGCAGGGACAAAGTCTAAGGACAGAGTCACAATAGCCAACAAGCCTTTGTGGGCTGATGGCCTGTATATAGGAAGCCAAATACCCGCCCTAGGCTTGATTGGAAGACAGCCTGTCAGTCACACAAGCAAGGCTAGAATTAACCATTTGATGATCAGAGAGAAACAATGTGCAGGAGATGGGTGTGGTGGAAATTCAATTACAAAGATAGAGCAGTATTCACACAGTGCAATGAAAATTTCTAACAAAGTATCAAAAGGAGCCCGCCTCCTGCTCCGCGGAGGGTGGCGCAGAGACCCGAATAGGCAGGGACATTAGATATATTGAAAGGAAATTTACTGCCAATATCTCCATAAAGCGCTACAAAATATGATGGTGCCAAATAAGTAATGCTAGCTTCACACCTGTGTCTGGGTTTCCGTTCTTTGGGTCAGAATAGAATGGAAACCTTAAAAAGATTTTATCTGCAGAAACCTGTGGACCCCATAGACTATAATGTTTGCTGGCAGGACTTTTCTCTCTGCGTTTTTTTAAGCGGATTCGGGGACGGAAACCCCAAACAGAATCCAGGTGCAGGTGTGAACCTTGCCCAAGAGAAATAAATAAATCTAACTGTAGAGAAATACCTGACTTTTTAGTTTTTTTTTGTGAACAGCTGCTCAATGGTTACTATTGTCTCACTGTCAATATTTAACATTCTGGGGTTGTTTTTTTTTTGTTTTTTTTACTACATTTGTTTGCTTGTCCTAATTATCTACCGGAACAACGAATATATGAGCAGACTTTGGCTGACACACAAATGCCCTGCAAAAGCTGACCTGCAAATATGTGCCATACCAACAGCCTGAAATTGATAAGTTTAATGTTCTATGTTTCCCATCCAATGATCTGCAGGCTTCATCTTGCAGAAATAATGCAATAAAAGTCATGCAATAAGCCTGTGAACAAAGCTAAAAATATATGAAACCGGCATCCTAGAAATATAGAAGATTGACAGCAGAAAAGACCACATGGTCCTTCTAGTCTGCCATTATATGATTTCCTTTTATGTTAGGATGGACATGTTTATCCCAGTAATGCTTAAATTCACTTACCATAGATTTTTCAGCCATTTTTATTAAAAACACTGCCTGGCTGCATTGTGCACTTATTTTTAAGCTCTCTGATATCAGGATCCCTAGCACCTTTTCTTCTGAAGTCCTGACTAACGCAGAACTGCCAATACAATACTCAGATAGAGGGTTGGTAATCCGTTCGAGGGAGTCCGCAGGAACATGTCGACAGGATAGTACTTCACAATCTACTTTTCTGTCCGCATGACTCGTGCGGAGATCTCGCGGTAAGCACTCGGGCCCCATTATAGTCTATGGGGTTTGTGTGCTTTCACTGCACACTGCTTGCAAATCCGTTCAGTAGTCCGTTTGGGGGGTCCCCATGCAGACTCCCCAAATGGATTACCAAACGCAGATGTGAACCAAGGGTAAGTACATTATCTTACATTTGGAAACATTTAACTGCAGTTTCCATTGTTTGGACTATTTGTCCAGGAAAATAGGTATTTTTCTATTTACAAACTTCTCAAGGTTTACTAACCCTATTGCATACTTTTGTGTCATTGGCAAACAGGCAAACCTTAGACTAAGTTCCCATCTGCACTGTTCTCCACTGCAGAAATCGCCAGCAGAGAGAAAAGTTCTGTAAGTAACTATTGTAAGCAGATGGCTGGTCAGGTAATGGAGGGGGTGTACATCTCACCCAGACTACTAAGGTGGGTGAGATGAGAAAACTCCAGAAGGAATATTTGTTCTCAGCAGACAACTTTCGTCTGCTGAGCATTTTAGTAAATGCTCAGTATTGGGCTGGATTTTTAGGAATGGCAGGTAGGTTGGTAGTGGGACCTGTCATTCCACCCCCCTCCAGTCCACACTTTGGGGATGTTCCGGCAGCAACTCAGCTGCAGAGAGTCTGCTTAAGAAGTCAGCTCCAGCGTCAGACTTTGGGCAGAGTTTGGCTGGAGAGTAGAGATGAGCGAACACTGTTCGGATCAGCCGATCCGAACAGCACGCACCCATAGAAATGAATGGAAGCACCTGTGACGCTGACTTTGCCGGCGGCCGGCGTCACAGGTGTTTCCATTCATTTCTATGGGTGCGTGCTGTTCGGATCGGCTGATCCGAACAGTGTTCGCTCATCTCTACTGGAGAGCTAACAGAGAGGTCATATTTTTGGAGTTGTGTTCTGAATTATTCTACTGGCTTTTGATTTCTGTTATTCTAGGTGAGGTATTCTATTCTATGTTTAGTTAGAGCCTAGCCGGGCAGGTATTTATTTTTGTATTGTTTCCTTTTGTTGCTGCACTACCTTTTTGAGAGAAAATAAACTCTACCTTTGTTTTGGACTAAAGAACCTGGACTTTTGTGTCTATGCCACCCCACCTAGCAACCCCAGACCCTGACACTATATAGGAGAACATGTGGCGTAATACACTATATGGGGACACATAGGGGAGAAACATGTGTCTGCATATAGTATTATGGTCCCCCCCGATCTTATATTAATAACCTACATTAAAGATAAGCCATAAATATTAAGTATTAGACAACTGCTTTAAACATCTCCCTTTAGCAAGTCATCTAAAACACCTAATAAATTTGGCCCACAGAATTGTCTATTTCAGGCATATTTTACTTAGGCGGGGTATATACATATGGTGTATTCATCTGTAGAGCAATATCAGAAGACATGCACTAAGACAAGCAACTAACCATGCCAGACTACGTATTAGATTAGGATGGCAGAAGCAGGCAGGTATGTATGCTGCTTAGGAATACCCCAAGAAACAGCAGCTACAGTAACTTGAAAAAAAGTTACCTCAATCTGTCCCTGGCTATTGTAGTCTTAATGTATCACTTTTAGAATAAATCTTTGGCATCTTACATTTAGATTATTTATCACATGGAGCAGGAAAGCACATAGGAAAGAAAAATAACAATAAAAGGTGGACTTGGCCTATATACTATTGTGGAAAGTAAGTGCCATGTAGATAACAACCACAAAATAGCACAGTCACTAAAGAAAGCATAAAGCATCATCAATGTGCAAAGAAGGAACACAGGTAGAGTACAGAGAGGACAGAAGTTTTTATTTAGGCTGGAGTTTCCCTTTAAGGAGACAACAAGGTGACGTGAAGTGTGAATGAATAGAAGCACAAGTAAGTATTTCAGAAAGAAAGAAATTTTATTTGAAGTTTGCAGCATCTACTAGCAGTAATATAGTAATAGGAAGATCTCTCATTCCTGCTCTTCACAGTCCTTACGTCAATCTTCACACTAAACTCACTTTTTTCCAGGCTCAGTTTCCTTCAGTTTCCGGACTTCTTCTCTGACCTGGTGACCTCGGAACGCTGCTTGTATTACAGTGGCGGACTGTTCATGCAGCAGATTGTCTGTGACGCTCTTCTCCTCCTGCTGCAAATATAAAAACTAGACGAGTAATTAACTAATTAACGCAGATCCTCACAACATCAGATAAGCAGCTGTAGATAAGTACACCAGAACCAATATGTATGCAGAGCTATATCTGTATACGATGGTGTCTGCCTGACATGTATAATCTCCTCTCAGAGAAGACCAGGAATCCTACCTGTCTTTTGCTGGGTGATATACTAGATCTACAGGTATGGAGTCTTTCATGTTATTCATCCACCCAAGACCCAAACAGAAAAAAGACAGGTCCATTTTATCATCAGACTCTGGATCAAAAGATATATTAATAGCATATGATGCAAAATGTGAGATTTAGTGTGTCATCGTACAAGTCCTGAAAGCTGACTAATTAACTGCTGAGGACAATTAATATGATTAATTACAAGCGGCGAGATCGGATACATCCCTCTTGTTGTGTCCTAGTTTAAGAAGGAAAACTGTCTATAGAGAGGTGAGGGCTGTCAGTCAAACAACAGTGCATCATCTCGCATAAACAGGAACATTTAGTTTGGCGTGTCATTTTAATACAGAAATATGGGATAAGATACCTTGTTTCATCCAATGAGAAATTATATTAATACTGATAATACATTTATGGAGGAAAAAAAAGACACGGACTGCACATCCTAATCTTATACCTTTATACCTTGATCTAATGCGTCTCAGCTAAATTAAAAAAAAATGAAGTTTATTAGTATACATATTGATCAAGGTCCATAAGCCCAGCAGCCACTTAACGGTGGATCAATGTATAGGATTGGGATGTGCGGTCCATTTTTTACTTCTTGAATATTTTATGCATAGCATTTCTGTCGTTTCAAATTTTTTTGGTTTTGCCTTGGTACCAGCACTCCTCCCATTCGGCCCAGGTTTTTTTAAATTAAGGGAGCCTTCTACTGCCCAGTCCTCTGACTGAGACCATCATTATTATTTATTTATAGAGCACTATTAATTCCATGCTGATGTACATATTTATATTAATTCCATGCTGATATACATTATATTAATTTTATGCTGCTGTACATTATTATATTAATTCCATGGTACTTTACAATAGAGGGTTTACATACAGCACACAAAATATACAAAACAAATACAATACTAACAGTGACCGACTGGTACAGTGGGGTAGAGGGCCCTGCCCGCAAGGGCTTACAATCTATGAGGGAATGGGGGTAGAGACAGAAGGTGAGGGGAGAGGCTGTACAGATGGTGGTGTGGTGACAGTAGTGTTATTGGAGGTTGTAGGCCTTCCTGAATAGGTGAGTCTTCAGGGCCTTCTTGAAGCCTGTTCCAGAGTATGGGGGATGCACGGGAGAAATCTTGGAGATGGTTGTGTGAAGAGCGGACAGGAGCAGATCGGAGTAGTTGGTCTTTGGAGGATCGGAAGTTACGTGCGGGCAGATAGCGGGAGATTAGGTCAGAGAGATATGGAGGGGACAGGTTGTGAGTGGCTTTATATGTCAGTGTTAGTATTTTGAACTCTATTCGGTAGGCAACAGGTAACCAGTGAAGGGATTGGTAGAGGGGAGCAGCCGATGAAGAACGGGGGGAGAGATGTATTAAGCAAGCACCACAGTTTAAGGTGGACTGGAGGGTGGCGAGAGCATTCGCTGGGAGGCGATGAAAAAAGTTTATTACAGTAGTCTAAGCAGGAGATTATGAGGGTATGGATTAGCATCTTTATAGTTTCAGGGGTGAGGAAGGAGCAGATTCAATGGATGTTCTTGAGTTGAAGACGGCAGAAGGTGTTGAGGGTTTCGATGTGCAGCTTGCAGGATAGGTCAGAGTTCAAGGTTATCCCAATGCAGCAGACCCATGGGACTAGGGTATGTGTAGTTCCATTAATTTAGATAGATTGATCAAGTAGGGGGGCTGTTTGAGGTGGCACAAAGATGATGAACTCCATTTTTTCCACATTGAGTTCGAGAAAGCGGGAGGAGAGAAAGGAGGCTACAGCTGCTAGACACTCTGGAACTCTGGACAAAGAGAAATATATTTGAATGTCGTCAGCATAGCAAAGGTATTGAAAACCACAAGATTCTATGAGTTGGCCACGGCTGAGGGTGTTGATGGAGAAGAGGAGGGGTCCTAGGATGCAGCCTTTGGGGACACCGACAGAAAGAGGGCGTGGCAAGGAGATGGTGCACGAGTGAGAGACGCTGAATGTGAGGTTGGTGAGGTATGAAGAGATCAAGGAAAGGGTCTTTGAGTCTGTGATGTCCGTTGAGTCTTTTGACCAACACCATATGGTAAGGTGGACTTTTTTGTTCACATGGTGCAGTGCTGTGTGGTGTCTGCCATTGCTGTGGTGTATTGCTTATGGGGCGATGTAGCCCAGAGCCTGGGGGCTTAGCCTGGCAGCAGGGATGTTGGTGGCAGTTGCTGCTCAGTGCCGCACCCAGTAGAGTAGGGACCCACTATAAAGAGGTCGCCGTGAAGTGGCTAATGGGCTTCTACACTTTGATCAATATGTATATTAAGAACCTCATGTTCAGTATTGTAGAACTTGCTGAGAAACACAAAATCAATGTATAAGATTCTGATGTGCGGTCCATGTGTTTTTTTCTTCTTGGATAACTAATACTGATAATGATGACTGTGGATCCAATTAAAATGAAGCAGAATGTCATGTCTCTGGCCAGCAGATTCTACATGGAATGAAGCCATATTTGTATGTTACTGTCCCTTTAAGTAGTCCTTTTTTAAGGACAAAATCCAATTTTGCATCTTGATATAATTTGTGCATATGAAAAACGCATATCTCAAGATGTCTAATTCAGCCAGCGCCATTCATATTTCATGAGGAGCTAGAAAGTGCATTTCATTAAACTGCAATGACATTAGAGAAGGATCACTGAGTGCGAGACTTGTAAAATCCATTATGGAGAATAAAAGTTTGTTCCCAATCTGGTGACGTTTTCAGGTACGAGAGGAGGAGATCTGGAGCTCTGGTGACTTTGCATTTGTACGACTCTGTTGGAGAAGATTTTCAGAATTTTCTTATTGTGACTTTTCGATTCCTATTACTAGTTTACTTTTCTTCCTTATCTGAGCTTAAAATGTCATAGCACAACTGTCTATATAGCAAAGTTCCATCATTTGCTCTTCAATAATTCTACATTTCATAGCATTCAGCTATCTGTATGGGAGAGTGTGTGAAATCTATGGAAAAAAAACCCTTGTAATTCTATGCATAAATAACAGAGATATGTATACAGCCAGCGAGTATAGATTTTTTATGTGATCTTCAACATAACAGGCACCTATGGACATCAGCTCCACATATCTTATACCTTGTTTTCTACCTCTGCTAACTGGGAGGATGATGGGCGATTATGTGGCTCAGGAGTGTCCTCTGAGTTGTCCAGGACTGGGATACTTTCTCTTCTGTCAGTAACATCTTCAGTGTGGGCAGGGAAGGTGCTCTCCTCAACAAGCTAAAAATCAATGCAAACCATGATTACCTTCAAAATAAGACATGTAGAATCATCCCACCTGCACTGGAGGCAGATACAAGAATATGGATCTGTACTAGAGACTGACACTCATTTAGGCTGACACTAACAAGCTATTCTACAGACTGACACTCAGGATCACTGGCCTGTACTAGAGGCTGACTCTCAGGATCACTGACCTATACTAGAGGCTGACACTCAGGATCATTGGCCTGTACTAGAAACTGACACTCAGGATCACTGCCCTGTACTAGAGGCTGACACTCAGGATCACTGCCCTGTACTAGAGGCTGACTCTCAGGATCACTGACCTATACTAGAGGCTGACACTCAGGATCATTGGCCTGTACTAGAGACTGACACTCAGGATCACTGGCCTGTACTAGAGGCTGACTCTCAGGATCACTGACCTATACTAGAGGCTGACACTCAGGATCATTGACATATAATAGGGGCTGACATTCAGGATCTTTGGCCTGTACAAAAGTTTGACACTCAGGATCACAGCCTTGTACTAGAGGCAGACACTCAGGATCACTGGCCTGTACTAGAGGCTGACTCTCAGGATCACTGACCTATACTAGAGGCTGACACTCAGGATCATTGGCCTGTACTAGAGACTGACACTCAGGATCACTGGCCTGTACTAGAGACTGATACTCAGGATCATTGACATATAATAGGGGCTGACATTCAGGATCTTTGGCCTGTACAAAAGTTTGACACTCAGGATCACAGCCCTGTACTAGAGGCAGACACTCAGGATCATTGATGTATACTAGAGACATACACTCAGGATCACTGACCTATACTAGAGGCTGACACTCAGGATCACTAACCTATACTAGAGACTGACACTCAGGATCACTGACCTATACTAGAGCTTGACACTCACGATCACTGGCCTATACTAGAGGCAGACATTCAGGATCACTGCCCTTTACTAGAGGCTGACAGTCAGGATCACTGCCCTGTACTAAAGGCTGACACTCATGATCACTGGCCTATACTATAGGCAGACAGATCACTGACCTGTACTAGAGAATACTATAGAGCATTGACCTGTTCTAGAGAATAACACTCCAGAATATTCACTTGTACTGGAGGTTGACTTTTTAGAAAATTGGCTAGGTTACTGGCTGCCTGCTAGGTTACCTTATGTTCATCCTCCTCTTTTTCTTGGTTGGATGAGGTGAGAACTTGTGACAGTCGTACATCCCCTGTCTTGGAGAAAATGTCTTCTGTGTGACCAGTGAACGTTTTATCTTCTGCATGCTACAATCAAAACAAAGCGTCATTACTGCAATAATCCAGTATTTTCCACACAGGACATATTCACCTAAAGGTGACACAGACACAACAGGATGCTGAATTCTCAGAGGCTATAGGTGTGATGGAACATTTCCTTTTGTTTCAGTATATTCTCATTGGACTGGTGATAAGACTCTGGGGATGTGTACAGACAATACAAACACTATTCCATCCTTATATCAGTTATGCCAAATAATGCATACAGTATATAAGAACAAAACCCTATAAAGACTTCATACTTTCATCAATTGCATTGAAAAATGGTGCAACTATGTGAGAAATGTGGGAAAACATACCAGTCAAAATGTGAACTATATATACACTCACCGGCCACTTTATTAGGTACACCATGCTAGTAACGGGTTGGACCCCCTTTTGCCTTCAGAACTGCCTCAATTCTTCGTGGCATAGATTCAACAAGGTGCTGGAAGCATTTCTCAGAGATTTTGGTCCATATTGACATGATGGCATCACACAGTTGCCGCAGATTTGTCGGCTGCACATCCATGATGCGAATCTCCCGTTCCACCACATCCCAAAGATGCTCTATTGGATTGAGATCTGGTGACTGTGGAGGCCATTGGAGTACAGTGAACTCATTGTCATGTTCAAGAAACCAGTCTGAGATGATTCCAGCTTTATGACATGGCGCATTATCCTGCTGAAAGTAGCCATCAGATGTTGGGTACATTGTGGTCATAAAGGGATGGACATGGTCAGCAACAATACTCAGGTAGGCTTTGGCGTTGCAACGATGCTCAATTGGTACCAAGGGGCCCAAAGAGTGCCAAGAAAATATTCCCCACACCATGACACCACCACCACCAGCCTGAACCATTGATACAAGGCAGGATGGATCCATGCTTTCATGTTGTTGACGCCAAATTCTGACCCTACCATCCGAATGTCGCAGCAGAAATCGAGACTCATCAGACCAGGCAACGTTTTTCCAATCTTCAATTGTCCAATTTCGATGAGCTTGTGCAAATTGTAGCCTCAGTTTCCTGTTCTTAGCTGAAAGGAGTGGCACCCGGTGTGGTCTTCTGCTGCTGTAGCCCATCTGCCTCAAAGTTCGACGTACTGTGCGTTCAGAGATGCTCTTCTGGCTACCTTGGTTGTAACGGGTGGCTATTTGAGTCACTGTTGCCTTTCTATCAGCTCGAACCAGTCTGGCCATTCTCCTCTGACCTCTGGCATCAACAACGCATTTCCGCCCACAGAACTGCCGCTCACTGGATGTTTTTTCTTTTTCGGACCATTCTCTGTAAACCCTAGAGATGGTTGTGCGTGAAAATCCCAGTAGATCAGCAGTTTCTGAAATACTCAGACCAGCCCTTCTGGCACCAACAACCATGCCACGTTCAAAGGCACTCAAATCAGCTTTCTTCCCCATACTGATGCTCGGTTTGAACTGCAGGAGATTGTCTTGACCATGTCTACATGCCTAAATGCACTGAGTTGCCGCCATGTGATTGGCTGATTAGAAATTAAGTGTTAACGAGCAGTTGGACAGGTGTACCTAATAAAGTGGCCGGTGAGTGTATCTATCCATTGCATAATTCACCACCCTCTGCTTTGTAACCAAGTATTCTGATAGTAATAAGACAGTTGTGATATTATAATACATGTATCAACCCTGAAGGTTGATGTCTCCTTTTGCAAAAAACATTAGAGGCAACACTCAGTGTTTCTAAAATCCATCATTGGCAATAATACAACAACAATGCGCCGCTACAGCCCTGCAGGAGAAGAAACTTTTGTACAATGACAGCTGTTGTACAATGAGAATTTAGTTCAGTCTGGACTTAACCAATTGTTTGTGAATTGGCGCTTGTAACTCCTTGTAACTACTTTACCTGTTAGGAACATGGAGAGTTAATAGAATTAGTTCTAATTTTACTGTCAGCTCTTTAGAGGAGTTTTATCTTCTTTTTTCTTGTCATTTTTCAGCAGGAGCGACGGATGCAAACTGTCTTCCTGCTGTGCTGGGAGCGGGGAGGGGGCAGCACGTTTGGTGACATATGTCAGGGTTCTGCTTGTTTTAGGAACACCACAAGAAATCTGCAGATTCTCCACCTTCCAGCAGATATCAGGTTGGGGCTGCATTTCTGAGACTCCTGAATGCAGATATTTGTCTCAAAGTAATTCATCAGTGATCCGCCTGCCTGCAAATCTGTAGCAGTTCTATATTCTGACTAACAGAGGATGGTGACCCTATCACTTCCAAATTATAACCTAATACGACATATGTGGGGGTTATACTGAAACGGTCAACATGCAAATCTACTACTGCCTTTGGTGGCATTATATTTTTCTAAATACTCAGGACAGCTTGATTCAATAATACTTATGCATTTATGCAATGAGATGAGCCTAATACTTGTATAATGTATTCATAAAATAAACCCCCCCCCCAGGTGGATCTTCACTTTAAAGGTACAGTTCCATTATGTTATATTTAAGCTCTATAGCCAACTAGCTTACTGCAAGGTACTGGGCTCAGTCCAAAAGCCCAATTTACTTTAGCACCCAGTATATTACTGTCCTGTTACTGTATGAGGACTACTTACCTGAAATGAGTGGTTGTTGTAGTACCTGTCTTCTAAGGCAGCACCCCATTCTGCTGGATCCCAGCCTGACTCTGTAGCAATAAAAAAATATGTAACTAGTAGTGGCTAATGTAGTCTCTCCATGAGAAATGAGGATACTTTTGATACCATTCTGCTGGAAATGCCAAACCAACATACTACTAAAATCCTAAATAACGCTCTCAGCCCTAACTGCCTAAAGTGATTACTAATGACTCATTTCCCGTCTCTGAGAAATAATTCAGAATTGTAGACACGGGAAGCAGGTTCTGTGATAAAGCTTTTTCTATCATTAGCAAAAATTATGAAAACTGCATTTCAATAAGTCTGTCACCTACGCCATGTGTAGGCGGTCATCTTGTTTGCTAACCCATAAATCATGAAAGTGCATGCTTTCTCTTCACTAGAACTAAAATGACAGCTGAAGGATAAGATGTTTCCTGCCTAACAAGCCCGAGACAAAACTGCAACTGCAATTATGACTGATATAAAAGGGCCTCACAACACCGACACGTCTAGGTGTAATGAAGTCTCATGATCAAGACTCACATAGCCGCCCCTCCACACATTATAATGTCCCACAGTGTCCCCTACACACAGTATAATGTCCCATAGTGTCCCCTACACACAGTATAATGTCCCATAGTGTTCCCTACAAACAGTATAATGTCCCATAGTGTCCCCTCCACACAGTATAATGTCCCATAGTGTCCCCTCCACACAATATAATGTCCCATTGTGTCCCCTCCACACAGTATAATGTCCCATAGAGGCCCCTTCACTCAGTATAATGTCCTACAATGCCCCCCCCCACACACACAATATAATGTCCCACAGTGGCCCCTCCACACAGTACAATGTCACATAAGCACCCTTGCACACAGTAAAATGTCCCACATAGGCCACTCCACACAATATAATGTTCCATAACTGCCACTCCACACAGTATAATGTCCCATAGAGGCCCCTTCACACAGTATAATGTCCCATAGTGTCCTCTCAACACAGTATAATGTCCCATATCAGCCCTTTCACACAGTATAATATCCCATAGGTGCACCTCCACACAGTATAATGTCCCATAGAGGCCCCTTCACTCAATATAATGTCCCACAGAGGCCACTCCACACAGTATAATGTCCCATAGCGGCTCCTTCAACTCAGTATAATGACCTAAAAGTGGCCCTCCACACAATATAATGTCACACAGTAGGCCCTTCACACAGTATAATGTGAGATAGTGGCCCCTCTACACAGTATAATGTCACATAGAGTGGGGCCCCATTACTAGTATTGCTAAGGTGCCCCATGATTACTTGTGATGTTATTTGGTGTGACCATCCTTTACCTTCAAAGCCTCATCAATTCTTATAGGTACACCTGCACATAGACTTAATGATGATGAGACCAGAGAGCTCTGTAGGGGCTATATCATCAGTTCCAGGACTTCTCCTCCAAAAAATGGTCACACTAAATATTGATTTGATTTAGATTTCTTTTTTTTGTTCATTTACTTAATATTTAGTGACAGAACAAACAATTAACACTTCTATTTTTGATAGCACTTACTTATTTTGCAGAATTGTTTCCACACCTGCCTAAAACATTTGCAAAGTACTATATATTTACAATTTACAGTAATTTGGGCAATACACATAAAGCTAGACTAGTCAGTCACCCAGTAAGTAGTATAATACTGTCCCCATACATACAAGAATATAAATACTATAATACTGTCCCCATGTACAAAAGTATAACTACTATAACACTGATCTATGTCCACAACTATAACTACTATAATGCTGCCCTATGTATAAGAATTACAAGAATTAAGAATACAACTAACATTCTGCCCAAAGGTACAAGAACTTAAATTGTATTTCCTATTTAAAAGAATGTACGATGTTCAATAATATACAGCAGGAAAACCCCCATTTAATGACCAATTTTTTTTTCTGTGGCAAATTTTTACCATACTTTACCAGGTCTCCAGATGGCGACCAAAATGGTTGCCAATGCAATTAAGAATTTGCAAATGACACCAAGATTTGTTGCAGAAAGCAGCGATACACGCTGTCAATGTTTATGTCAATTCCCACTCCAACACTGCCTGGAAGATGCCTTGACATCGCCTACAAAGTGAACATTACTTTGCATGCAATTTTGGGAGTTCCTCTGAGCTGAGCAGTATGGAGGGCAGAACTTAGCATAGGAGACATCTGAAATGTGTCCCATGGATGTTTGCAATAAGAATGCTTTCTTACTGCTGAGTCTTTGACCGTGTGAGCACCTTATTTCTCTGCCGATACCTTAAAAAAAAGATAGCAGAACCCATTGAAATCAATGGGAGGCTTTTTTTTCAGCGTGGAAAATTCCACACCAAATTACTCACCATTTTCCTCAGTGTGAATGGACCCTTAAGGTTAGCAGTGAAGGAGGTATATGGAAAGGAGAACTATGCTGGGGTCTAGGATTAAGAAAAGAGTATTTATTGGAACCAGAAATGAAAGAGCTAGCCATGCTGTGGTCCAGGAAAGGGACCATGCTAAGGACCCAGGCTTAAAGGGATATTGTGCTGGTGACTGGGATTTATAGGGGAACCATGCAAAAGACCACACTTTAAAGGCCCGTAGAGATGAGCCAGTACTGTTTGGATCAGCCTATCCGAACAGCACGCTCACATAGAAATGAATGGACGTAGCCGGCACGTGGGGGATTAAGCGGCCGGCCGCCATCAAAGCGGAAGTACCAGGTGCATCCATTCATTTCTATGGAGCGTGCTGTTCGGATCGGCTGATCCGAACAGTACTCGCTCATCTCTAGATACCAGGAATGGGCCTAGAAATTAAAGCGAAAGCATGCTGAGGCCCATGATTTAAAGGGCTACCATGCAGGGACCAGCCTGGAATGAGAGGGGACATATGCTAGCGAATAGGAATGAGAGGAAAGTCACGCTAGGGACCAAGATTTAGCAAGATGCCAGGTTGGGGAGCCAGAATGATGGCCCATTTTGAACTAGGAAATGTGCAGGTCAGCAGGGGACTAGGAAAGAGTCAGGCCGAGGATATCTGTGTGGGCTGGAGCGCCTTGTGTGGCTGGTTTACTAGTTCCAGTCTAGGCCTGGATCTGTGTTATACGCTTATGTGATACCTGCTTCTGTGTAACACATTGATGTGATACTTTGTTCTGTCTAATATACTGATGTGAGACCTGCTTCTGTTTAATATGGTGATATAATACTTATGTCTGGATAATGTGCTGAAGTACAAAATACATGATTTGTGGCTCTCTGATCACTATTTGGTGTTTTGGAGGTCTGTACATGCTGGCTGACTCCATTAGATACTTTAGCCTACATTCTGTATGATTTTCTCTTTGAGAGGACCACCCCTATAAAGACTATTTTTCTGTGCAAACTTACGTGGTTGGTTTAAAGATTGGTTTCACTGTAACTACTTTAATACTGCCCCCTACTGTATGTACAACACTATGAGTACTATAATACTACATCCTATTTACAAGAATACAAGTACTGCCTATTACTATACATTGCCCCTATGTACAACAATATAACTATTACAAAATTATGTACAAGTATATAAGTACATATATTAGTATATAAGTAAATGTAGCGTTATAAGAACAATTATATAAATGCTGTTATACTGCCAACTATGTACAATAACAACCACTTACATGAAGATATTAGATATTAAAGGAGGTTTCTGAGACTTTTTAATTGCTAACCTATTTTTGGGATAGGTCATCACTTGAAGACCCCTGGGTATTTGACACCTGGGACCCCCCCATAGATCAACAGTTTAAAGCAGCAACAGCAGCACTTGCTTCAGCTTCACAGGTCATGTGACATCACGTTCATCAGTCTCAACCCTTGCCAATCTTTAATTGATGACCTATCCTAAGGATAGGTCATCAGCCATTTAGCCTGGAACGCCCCTTTAATGGCTACAAAGAAAGTAATTGGCTTATACCACATTGGTGGTTGCCCTGTTGGTTAATGACAGGTTACGAGTAGTAGATTTGCAGTAAGAATATTTTGCAACCATTGTTTTTGTGGCACAGTAAATTTTTAGCATGGCTTACCCTCTCTCTTTTTAAGAAGTTCTGCAAAATATCTGGCAGCAAAGTGTGGAATATTCTCTGGCTGCTCCCTCAGCACCTCTCTGGTCAGTCCTTCCAGGAGATTGGCAAATCCTCGTGGGATACGATAATTTGTGTTCGAGAAAGGAATTGACATCTTCTAAATGTTGTGAATACACCTGTAAATACAAAATATCAAACATGGAATGTCATGGAAGATGCCACAGAAAATGCAAAGCCAAGAAAAAACATTGAAAATACAAAACTGCTGCTTTAGCTAATTCCTATTTTTTTACAGTGAAAATTTTGCACCAATGACATTTTATTAATTAAATACAGGAGTTTACAGTATAACAATGGCATCTATTCAGTGACTTTGGAACTGAATGAAGATGTTCCCACTTGTCCACATACAGCTAGATCAGGCATGTCCAAAATCCAGCCCGAGGGCCAATTGCAACCCATGTTCAAATTTCCACCGGCCTGCAGCCTCTGTCATATAGTCAATAATATGCGACCCAACAGCACTGTTAACCACAGCAGGCTCGACTGACCCATCAGGATACTGGTGAATACCCTGGTAGAACCCGGGCCTTTAGGGGATGCTATCAGACCCCCACTGGTTTTTTAATAGGCAGTGGAGGTCCGGGAACAGTCTCTGTTAACTTACCTATCTATCCAGCCAGGAACAACATCTGCAAGGAGTTTGTATGTTCTCCCCGTGTTTGCGTGGATTTCCTCCTATTCTACGAAAGACATACTGATAGGGGAAAAAAGTACATTGTGATCCCTATATGGGGCTCACAATCTACAAAAAAAACACAAGAAACTTATCCCACTCTTGTTCGTGACCTGTCCCGTATGGGGTCAATTTATTATGTGGGGCAGTGATGGGGGCTATGGGGGAAGGACATGGCGTGGGGCATTAGAGTGGTATATTACATGGGTTATCTTAATTTTTTACGGTCTATCTATAAATTCTAAAATCTCAGTGATTTTGGTCTTCAAATATGAAAGGAAGAGTGATTATTGTAAAAACTTGTTTAGATTTATTTGTGTTCTGTATGGAGAAATGAAAAGTAAGTAATTTGCATTTAACATTAAAGGGATTTTCCAGGCAAAAAATGTTTTTTTTTTTGTTTTTTTTTTAAAAAAAGTCTCAGTGCTATTAATAGGTTAATAAGTGCACCCAAATACCTTTAGCAATGGCTTGAGTGATTTATTGGTGTCTCTGGAAGCTCCTGGTATCTTCTGCATTTATTTAGGGGTGTAGCTTCATGGTGTTTTATCTAATTCATCATGGTAGGCTGACTCATACTATCTCCCACTCACTACCTCCCTCTCCCTGTCTTTCTAGCTATCCTGCCCACTACTAGCCCTTCCCAACTAACTCAGCTCACTCCTCTACCCCATCATACTTACCGATCTTCCCTCCAGACTTCCTCCTGTGAGATGGATCCTCCCTCTTTTCTGACTCTGCTGGCGCACACAATAGTCCCTGCACTGCTCTGTGTTCTGCAGCTGGCAATCCTCCTCTACTGTTCCCACACCTGCACAATAGAGGTGGATTGCCAGCTGCAGAGCACAGAGCAGTGCAGGGACTACTGTGCGTGCCGGCAGAGTCAGAAAAGAGGGAGGAGCCGTCTCACAGGAACAAGTCTGGAAGGAAGATAGGAAGGAAGACAGGTAAGCATGATGGGGTGGAGGGAGGGAGTATTAGTGATGTTCCGTTTCTGGAAAGCAGCGTCAGAATAGGACCAAAATGCACCTGCTGTGACTGTTGCGGCTTCCAACAGTTGCGGCTTCCCACTCCGGAGTAGACCCAAATGAATGGGCCTAGCACGGAGGGTGCTGCCGCGAGGCGGACGCTGGGGCTGAATCAAATGCGGAATCCGCCTAAAGAAAGGGCAACTCGCTTCTTTTTTCCGTGAGCGGGAATATGCCGCTCACAGAAAAAAGTAGAAAAAAGTAAGCTAGCGGTCTACATAGACCTCTATTGTGAGGGTGCGGATTCTGACATGGATTCAGCGCCAAAATCCTCCCCCTCTTGCCCCGTGTGAATGAGCCCTTAGTTATAGGGGATTTATAGAAACTCTAATTCTAGATAAATAACAGATAACAGGAGTGCTAGTTCTAGGAAACATACAGAAGCTCTAGTCAGGGAAATAATAGGCGCACTGGTTTAGGGAGCTGATAAGACTGTAGCTATAGAGGGCTGACAGGAACTTTGGTAGTACAAGGCTGACAATGTTATGGTTATATGCAAGGCCACAATAAAAGCAATAGCAGGGAATTGGCTGGTAACTGCGAGCAGTAAGGACAGCTATCTAAAACTAGCACCTTGTTATGACCCGGTCTTTGTGGTCTCAGCCTGTTAGTTTCAGGCGCGGAGTGTCTGAACAGCATTTGGCACATGAATCATCTGATGCGCTGCAGGGGAATACTCATGCATGGATCACATGATGAGTTGCTTTGTGGGTCGGTGCCTTAGTGTGTCTTTGCTTCTGAAGGGTTAAGTCCTCTGCAGTGCTGAGAGCTAATAACAGGCTGCGGGCGGTTCTGAGTGCAGCTTCCAATCCCCTCTCTGCTTACTCCTGCTCTTTACTATTTAATTCCGCTTTGCATGCTGTCAGATGCCGGTCTTATACTTCAGTTTCCTGTATTGCAGAAATGGTCTGTCTGCCTGAAACGGCTTAGTCATCTGTGTCTGAGTCCTGGCCCATTCAGCCTTCCTTGCTGCCTATTCATACTATCTGGATTTTGGCTAAGTATTCAGCATTTTGATCCAAGCATAGTTGTTCCGGGTGCAGTGAACCCTAGCCTTTAACTGCTTGGATGTATGGACTTTTTGTAGGATTTCTGGTGTGGTGATAATAAGTTCAGTTTATCCTATCCCTTTGCATAGTGTCAGTTTTGCTGTGTTTCACATTTATTTTCTCCTCTATACTTTGTGTTTCCTCACATTCACCGTTAGTCCAGTCAGACGGCTGTGGGAGGCTTTTTCTGTATCTTGCCTTTCCTTCATAAATGTGAAACTAGTCAGGGTTTCTGTTTTGGGGCAATACAGTGGCTCAGTGGTTAGCACTGCAGCCTTGCAGTGATAGAGTCCTGGGTTCAAATCCCACCAGGAACAACATCTGCAAGGAGTTTGTATGTTCTACCCGTGTTTATGTGGATTTCCTCCCATTCTACATAGACATACTGATAGGAAAAAAAAAAAAGTACATTGTGATCCCTATATGGGGCTCACAATCTACAAAAAAAAATAATTTCTGTTTCACTTGTAGGTGAGTTATTTCTCCGGCTGTGTTCACGCCCGCTCAGGTTAGTTAGTTGGGCCCACGGCTACTTCTAGTGTGGAAGGCAGGGATTAAGAGTATCACACACTAAATATTACAAACTGCTCTTGTTTTTTCTTTTGTGTTTTTCCTTAAACTTGACTGAGAGGTTATCAGTCAGGAGCCAGTCCATGGTTAGAGATACCCAGACCATAACACACACCACTGTGAGCTAAGACAGATCCACAGACGCCTTCACCAGAGTTCACCGCAAAGAGAGATGGACTGGGAATCTGAATTATCACCAAACAGATAAATGTACTAGTAATAAATGTATTGATGCAGAAGCCAACACAAACTCCACTAAAACTTACAAAGTGGTGTGGAGACAAGAAAAGTCGTACCAACTGCGTCAAAAACCAGGAGAGGACGTAATACGCAAAAACAGGAGACAAAAGCAATATCCGTGAAACAATCCAAGGGTCACAAATCCAACTGGTAACAATCAGGAGGCAGAAAGGAATCCAGGAATCAAGCCAGAGGTCAGTAATCAAACAGGTATTCACAGACAAGAGAGCCAAACTAGGAAGCAAACTAAATTAGTCGGCACATGTATCAGAAGGGAATGGTCTTATATAGGCCTCTTCAGCTACTAATTGGCAAAGGCATGGAAGAATACAACACAAAAGCTTCCCCAAGTTGTCATGGCAACCATAAAGAATAGACAAACGTGAGCTCTAAATGAGGGCTAACAAAAGATTTAGTTGTAGGGGACTAACAGGAGCTCTAATTTTTGACAAATAATAGGAGCTCTAGTTGTAGATAACTAATTAGAAATCTAGTTGCAGTGAGCTGATGGAAGCTGTAGGTGTAGGGGTCTAATAAGAAGTTTAGTAATAGGAGGCTGACCGAAGCTCTAGTTTGTAGAGGCCTGACAAAGTTCAAGTTGTAAGTTCTAATAAAAGCTCGTCTTCTATTTGGCTAATGGTTGTAGAGAACTAACATGAGCTCTAATGGAAGATGGCTGACACATGCTCTAGCATTAGGGAGCTGACAGGAGTTCTAATAGTAGGGTGCTGATGTGAAGTTTATAATCATGTATGAAAAACATTGTTATCCTTAAAAGTTGAATTCTAGATGTAGTTGCTTATGCTTGAAACTGGTACAATGTTATATGATAAGATGGCGCCTGCATCCACGACGTGTGCAAGAAAAACAAATGCTTGGCTTGTTACCAGAAGACAGCTCCCCAAGGTTACCACACAAAACCAGGAGTAGCTGGCATATATGGAACTGCTTTTTCTGTTTGATTGACATATACCATACCAATCAGGAATGTATATGAAAGCTTACATTGTTGTTATATCACTTCCTTTCTCTGCTACTATTTAACCCCCATGTTTTAATAAAAAAGTGCATCAGCACATATTCTTTTGCTGAGAGAAGAATGAATACCAACACAGAGTGGTGTGACTTCTTTACCGCTTGGCACTCAGCCTAATTAATTAGGACGACGACAGTTACCCAGGATTATTGGTCAATTAGTCATAAATGCGACTCTAACCTTATCACTGACAAGACCTTTAGATGCATAGCCTGACAAGAGCTCTAGTTGTAGGGGCTGACAGAAGGTCTTGTTGTAGGGGGCATACAGGAACATTAGTTGTAAATGCTGATAAGAGCCATAGCTGCCAAGAGATAATAAGAGGTCTAGTTGAAAGAAAGCTGACAACAGCTCTATTTGTAGGGGAAAAAATTTGAGCGCTACTTCTAAGGGGCTTATAGGAACTTCTACAGAACCAGTAGGACCTCTAGTTGTAGAGAACTGTCAAGAGTTTTAGTAGTGGAAGGCAGACATGAGCTCAAGTTGTAAGTGAATAATGGGAGCTCTTGTTCTAGAGAACTAATAGGGGCTCATGCTGTTGGGCTGACAAGACTGTTAGTAGTAGAACATTGTGAGTCTGAGTTGTGGGGGCTAATAACAGATCTTCTTTTATTGGGTTGAAAGGAGATCTAATTGGAAGTCGGCTGACAGATGCTCTAGCTTTAGGGAGCTGAAAGAAGCTCTAGTTGAAGAAGGCTGATAAAAGCTCTAGATCTAGGAGGCCAACAGGAGCATTAGCTGCAGAGGCCTGATAGGAACTCTAGTTGTAGGGGACTGATAGGAACTTTAGTTGTAGGGGACTGATAGGAACTTTAGTTGTATAGGCTAAGGGACTGAGATGAGCTCTTATTGTAGGGAGCTAACAGTAATTCTTTTTATAGGGTGCTGGCAGGAGTTTTAGTGGTAGAGGCGGTCTGCACTGTTCGATGAAGGATGCTGATAGGATCTCCAGTTGTTAAGGGATGACAGGAGTTCTAGTTATAGGGGGCTATCAGAAGCTCTAGTTGTGGGAGGTTTATAAGAGTTCTACTTGTAGGAAGTTCAAGTCTCGGTTGGAAGGTGGCTGACAGGAGCTCTAGATGTAGGGACTGATAGGAGAGTTATTATAGGGGCTTACAATTAGGAGAGATACATCTATGACAGAAAAAAGGAAAATGTGTAAACTTGGTGAGATGTCACCATCTAGTGGTCTCTAGACGTACTGCAAGTAATCACCTAAATCACACACAAAACCTCCTAAAAATCTCCAATAAAATAGGCATCTGTCAACCTCTTTAGGTCAAGTTTCATATCAATATTTGAGCATGAGACAGCTAAGTGACTGACAACTTTCCGGTGTACTCATTTATAAAAAAAACCCTTGACATCTCCAAGGCTTCTTCCCTACTGCAGCACTGTTCCTACGGCTAGGTTCACATCTGCCTTGGAGTTTGCATAGGACACACCACCACAGATTCCATCTAAAATCGTAGGAAAGAAAAGTCCTTTTCTGCATTGTGTGGTCTCAGCCTTAGGCTGAGGCCCCACGTTGTGGAAACGCAGCTTCTTTTGTTGCAGATTTTGTTGCGTTTTTTTTTTAGCCAAAGCCAAGAATGGCTACAAATGGAATGGGGAATATAAAAGAAGCTCTTATACGTCAAACTTCTGCTCAATCTAGTCCTGGCTTTGGCTCAAAATAACCGCAACAAAATCTGCAACAAAAAAAAGCTGCGTTTCCGCAATGTGGGGCCTCAGCCTTATGGTGTTTATATGTGGCCACTCCATTGTACAGCTATAACCTTCATTCCTATAAGAATAGGCAGAGCTTGGATATGCTGAAGCACCAATGTAACTATCATACGTGACTGCCCACACCTTCACATGTCACTGTATCTAACAGCATGTATATACTTTACAGACTCTGTGTATGGTATTGTCAGAGCTGTACTCTCCATCATTACTATGCAATTAGAAGTCATTATAACGATGCTCCATTTCTCATGTGGCTGGCAAACTAAAGGCAAATGTTATTAGCTATAGCATGTTATAAGCCATGAACTATCCTGAAAGATCATCATGCAAGAAACTGCAGCGGTCACACCAGACATGCACATCAGCAATGACCAGCATTACATATGGCAATATGGAGTATCAGGTTCATATATGCTTAGCCACAGACACTTTCATGTTCATGAGGAGATCCTATTTCACACTGAGTAATGTATATTTGACCAAATTTAATTAAAATGTGTCTCCAGAACGTGCAACACCCTGTATATTAGGAAGCTGCAAAGCTTTAATTATAAATTCTGACAACTTCTGGAGCAAAGTTTTATCAGCTGTATGCTTTTTTGCTTTGCTTCTTTAATACAAAAGCTATGTTGCCCGGCTGGGCTGTGTTGTGACTTAGCACTGCACCTCCCTCATGCTTTAGGCTAAGGCACCATATTGCAGAAACACCACTTTTTTTGTTGTATATTTTGCTGCGTTTTTTTTATCCAAATCCAAGAATGGCTACAAAAAGAATGGCAAATATATAGGAAGTTCTTATACTTCTACTAATTTACTCCTGATTTTGGGTCAAAAAGCCGCAGCGAAATCTGCAACAAAAAAAATGCTGTGTTTCCGCAACGTGGGACTTACATTGCAGCTGTAGTCTAAGGATAGCCCCTCACATAGAAGCCTTTACTGGTGAACAATACATCCCACAATGGTCTCCTACTATGGTAAGACATAACCATACTGAAGGAGGGAGATAAGGGAAGAGACCTGGAATCTTCAAATTTTACTTTTCATTTTAATAAACAAGGATCGCTTTGTACTGTGTACCTACAGTTACATGGGTTTGTATAAATGCATGTATAGCAAATATATCACATATAAGCAACAGACAGAGCCCTACTTACAAAGTAGTAATGTTTATATAATACATACTAATAAGAAATAACATGTAGGTACAATATAACCATACAGTAAACTATAATGTGTATATAATATTATAACAATATCACACTACAGTATATAAAAATATAACTATTGTAACAATTTGTGCATATATAATAACAGTAACACATATTACAATTACTGATCTCTACTGTATATATAATAATGGTAACATGATAATGGAATGTAACTAGTATAATATATCATTAGATGACCTCAGATTAGCAACTACCAGGTAATATATTAGTACACTGTCACATATGCTATACTGTAGTGTTATATATCAGACTATACTGTATACATGGTAAGGGGCTCCCAGTACCTGCTCCTCGGATCCTTCACTCTGTTCAGCTATTCAGTTGCAAGTGTCTTCCTTGTTACAGTCCGTTTCCGTGGCAACGAGGCACTCACATGGCAAATGTACGGGGTGTGACAGTGCTCAGAAAGGCTTTGTACAGACTGCTTCGCATTCAGGTTGTAACATGTTCCTGCTTATATCATTGCTGTAAATTTTATATATAGTATAATCTAGCAATAGTGTATATTATAGATACAGTCTCATCCATCAATACTGCACATTGCACATTATAATCCAGTAATATTGTATATTTCATATTATAATCCAGCAATACTGTACAACTATGCTGTATAATACAACACTGTTTATTACATATATCCAGCTATACTGTAAAATATACACACAGTATATCCCTGTATTACTGTACATACAATGTAATACAGCACTACTGTGCCTGTCTGTTTATGTGTAGCATTACTATTATAGACAATTGTAGATATAATATTATCAGGCCCATTTTTGGTGGATTCCACTTGCCTGGCACTTTAGCTTTTTTACTGTGTTATCTTGTCTTGTGGTATTTTAAAAGTATTGATAACGTTTATCATCTTTTATTTGCTAAAATGGTGTTTTCATTCTGAGTACGTCTGGTTTAATTGACGTCTGGTTTAATGTTTGTGTGTACTGGATTGCTTTCCTTATATTCTGTGAGGTACGCATCTTTGGTAGGGTACGTATGATTGCTCCTCTAACCCAGGGGTGGGCAATTAATTTTCCCATGGGGCTGCATAAGAAATTGAAACTATTCTAGAGGGCCGTGGCAAATTTACGTTGTGTCCAAACATTATAATGTCCCCTTCCAACTGCCCCACAGTATTAAGTCCCTCTCCTGGTGCCCCAGTTTAAACCGGAGGAAACTACTAGTAGACATGAAACTGGAGCAGCTGGAGAGGGACATTAGCAATGGGGGTAGTTGGAGGGGAACAATAAATTAATGGCAGATAAAGTGGGACATTAAACGGGGGACAACTAGAGGGGCACATTAAACTCGGGCAGCTGGAAGCAGACATTAAACCGTAGGGAGAGCTGGAGAGGGACATTACACTGGGGCCAACTAGAGGCAGACAGGCCCACCTCCAGCTACATCCACAGTTTAATGTCCCCTCCAGTTGTCCCCAGTTTAATGTCCCCCCCGTTTAAGTGCCCCCTTCATCTACCCCCAGTTTTATGTCCCCCCCCCTCCATTTCTCCCCCAGTTTCATATCCCCCTTCATCTACCCCCAGTTTCATGTCCCCCCTCCATTTCTCCCCCAGTTTCATGTCCCCCTTCATCTACCTCCAGTTTCATGTCCCCCCTCCATTTCTCCCCAAGTTTCATGTCCCCCCCTCCATTTCTCCCCCAGTTTCATGTCCCCCTTCATCTACCTCCAGTTTCATGTCCCCCCTCCATTTCTCCCCAAGTTTCATGTCCCCCCCCCCCCCCTTCATCTCTGCCCCAGTATAACATTGCCCTTCCATCTTTGCTCCTGGGTTACTGAGACAGACAGACACACAGACAGACACACAGAGACACAGACAGATACACACACACACACACACACACACACACACACACACACTCTCCACCCTACATCTCACATCCCCCCTCCCTCCCCTCTCAGTACCTTAGGACACACACCACACGTCTCCATCTTCTTGAACTGTCCTGCCGGCACTAAGACACACCTCCCAAGTCAAGCTATGCAGGCCGGACTGAATCAGTCAGAGGGCTGGATATGGCCCGTGGGCCGTACATTGCCCAAGTCTGTCCTAACCCCATCTATTAGAGAAGTAACATGCAGGGTTGGGTCAACACTCTGGCCATGTTTTTTGTGTTTTGTACGTTACACAGTATACTGCTATATATTCTAAATACTGAATCCAGCACTACTGTACATAATATATGGTATAGTCCAGCACTGCTGTACATGGTATATACAGTATTAGACTGCATTTATCTGTCCTGCAGTCGGGCTCTGTCAAGTCTGAAATGGCTGATAACATGCATTCACCTGTCCTACATTCTCCTTCGTCTGAAATCACTCATAACAGGGAACAATAATTGTATTCCCCTGTTTTACACTCATACTCTCCTTCGCCTGAAATGGCTGAAAACAGAGGAAAATGCACTATATTCAATTGCATACCTCCCAATTGTCCTGATTTCTGCGGGACATTCACGATTTTAAGCTCCGGTCCCGCACAGCTTCTCCCATGTCTCGCTCTGCTCCGAGGTTTTTTACTTATTAATATGCTTTCCCCGATCACCCCCGGCTCTTATAACAGATACAAGGTTGTAACTGGGATAAGAGCCGGGGGATATCGGGAGAAAGCTTATACTAGTGTAATCTGAAGGACCTTGTGTGACATCAGACGTCACGTGACTAGTGGGCATGTCTTACTATCCTGTGCAATGCTGGAAGAGAAGGACAGATGTGTCATCTAAAGGTACTGAGAGGGCAGGGGGGGATGTGAGATGCAGGGTGGAGAGTGTGTGTGCATGTGTACGTTAATACAACTTTGGATATTATTAGTATAAGATAAATTAATGCTGTTCTACATGTGATTAGTGTAACATATCTGACTGCAGCTCTAAATGTGACTAGTGTATGATATGTAAATGCTGCTCGGGATGTGACTAGTGTGAGATATGAAAATGCTGCTCTGGATGTGACTAATGTATAACATGTGAATCCAGCTCTGGATGAGACTAGGGCACTGGTTCTTAACCAGGGTTCGATCAAACCCTAGGCCATATGCATGGTTCATTTTGTATACCAGTAAAAAAACATATACCTATGTCTTGAATTTGGAAAAAAATCATATTTGATTTATCACTAAAGAAGGATTCAGTGAATGTGCATATGAAACTGGTGGGTTCGGTACCTCAAACAAGGTTAAGAACCACTGGACTAGGGTAAGACATGTCAAGGGAATGCCACTATGTATATGACTAGTGCAAGGCCTGTGAATACAGCTCTGGATGTGACTAGTGTAAAACATGTATATGCTGCTTTGGATGTGACTAGTGTATGACATGTGAATCCAGCTCTGGATGTGACTAGTGTAAGACATGTATATGCTGCTTTGGATGTGACTAGCAGTAAAGGTGTGTGTGTGTTAACAGTAACCTAGGGGCAGAGATGGAAGGGGAACGTTATACTGAGGACAGAGATGAGGGGGACATGAAACTGGGGGCAGATGGAGGGGGGGCATGAAACAGGGGCAGATAAAGGTGGATATGAAACTGGGGGAGAGATGGAGGGGTAGAGGAAACTGGGGACAGATGGAGGGGAATATGAAACTGAGGGAGAAATGGAGGAGGGACATGTAACTGTGGGTAGATGAAGGGGGGCACTTAAACTGGGGACAACTGGAGGGGGCATTAAACCATGGGAGTAGCTGGAGGGGACCTGTCTGCCTCTAGTTGTCCCCAGTTTATTGTCACCGTCCAGCTACCCCTACAGTTTAATGTCTGCTTCTAGCTGCCTGAGTTTAATCTCCCCTTCTATTTGCCCCCAGTTTAATGTCCCACTTCAGCTACCATTAATTTTTTGCCCCCTCCAACTACACCCACTGTTTAATACCCCCCTCCAGCGGCCCCAGTTTCATGTCCCCTTTAGTTTCCCCCAGGTTAAACTGGGGCACCAGGAGAGGGACTTAATACTGTGGGGCAGTTGGAAAGGAACATTATAATATGGGGGCATATAATGTATGGGGTGACTCTAGGAGGATTATACTGTGTAGGGGCACATGAAAAAAGAAGGAGAATGGGTGGAGTCAACATAAAAGTGGGTGGAGCTAAATTTGCCATGGCCCTCTAGAATAGTTCAATTTCTTATGCGCACCACACATTTTGTCCTTCTTACTATTCTTCAAAAGTTGGGACATATGCACTTGTCATTCAGTCAGCCTCTCTTTGGCCTGAAATGATAAAGGGCAATTTGTATTTGCCTGGCTTCAGGGCCAATTCTAGCTTTATTACTGCCTAAGGAGAAAATTTAAATAGTGTGAAGCCAGCCTTGGAAAATTAGGCCTGACTACTATTGTGCTTACGCACCACTCAACACTGAAGACACCTTACTGAGAGATGTCACCAAGCCCTCAAGGCATGCATAATGATTAATATAAGCCAGAGACATACACCTATCTTCAGTGCTCAGCATGACGGGGTTGTCCAGGAACTGGACATACTCCTGAAGGACACAGGAGGACAGGTGTTAAATAAGAAAAACAAAACCTGCTCAGTACCTGTCTCTGGCACTCCACTGTCCATTGCCGCAGCCCTTTTGGCCTTTGAAGCCCTGCACCCTATGTGATCACTGATGTCAAACAGCAGCTTCAGTGGTCACTGGAGAGGGAATGGTGATTTATGTGAATCACACTATAGGTCCCTCTCCAGTGACCACCAGAGTGGTCACGTGGGGGAAAATGGCTTCCAGGGTCAGAGGTACAGTGCACATCTGAATGGGCTGGAACTAATGAATATGTTTTTTTTTTTATGTTACACCTGCCCTGAGGCCCTCCAAAGCTTGTCCAATTCCTGGACAACCCCATTTAAGAATAGTGTCCACAATGCACACAGTAGAATGTCCCACAGTGGCCCTCACGTAGTATAATATTCCATACGGGGCATCACAGTGGCTCAGTGGTTAACAACGCAGTCTTGCAGTGCTGGAGTTCTGGTTTGAAATCCTACCAAAGACAATATCTGCAAGGTGTTTGTATGTTCTCCCTGGTTTGCGTGGATTTCCTCCCATGCTCCAAAGACATACTGATAGGAAAAAATGTAGATTGTGAGCCCTCTATGGAATATTATAGTATAATATCCTATAGTGGCCCTCACATAGTATAATGTCCCACAGTGGCCTTTCCACACAGTATAGTGGCCTCCATACTATATAATGTCCCATCATGGGCATCCCCCCCCCCCAGTACAATATCCTACAGTAGTGCCTCCACACAGTATAGTATCTCCTAGTTGCTCATTCATACAGTATAATGCCCCATAGTAGGTTCTAAGGTTCTCATTACAAATTAAAAAAAAAAATTCAGGTTCAGCTGGACCCAAAGATTTTGGAATCTCTTCTGGGGTCTCTTCAGTGTGTAATGAGTGGAGGTCCAGGAGATGTTTGCTAGTTACCTCCCTGGGCCTGGCATTATGCGATGTATGTATATGCTGCCAGACTCCTTTCTAATAGAAGCCTACCCAAGGGATTTGAATAAAAATAACAAATACCTCTCCTGGAGTTTCAGTTGTCCCCAGCCTCTTCTTTAGGACTCTTCCTGGCTACGACTGAAGTCACGCACCCCGGGGGAAATCACAGGCCTTATGGTCACATGGGTTTCACTGACGTCATTATGTCAGTGCACCTTTCGTGACTGCTGAGGCCCAATCACAGACGCCGGCAGCAACTCCCAGGTCAGGTGATGTCAGTCGCAGACTGGAGAGGCCCGAAGAAAGTGCTGGAGAGCCGGATTCAGTGAAGATCATCAAGACAGGTGAGAGAAGTTGAGTCTAAGTGTTATTTTTACTCACCTCCATCAACTTATTATACTCTAGGGTCTCCTGAGACCCCAGAGTACAATAATGAGCTCAAAACAAACCGGAAGACTGAACCTCATGAATATTCGTCAAAACATATTTCGTGGGGTTAGCCTGAAGCTGCATAAGGCTTCCAGAGCATATTATACTGGGGGGGATCCGGTGCAGCATTATACCGTGAGGGAGCTCTGTGGAGCATATTATACTGTATAAGGATGCTGTGGAGCATTACAATGGGGGGAGGCCTCTGGGGAACATATTATACTGTGTGAGGTCACTCTGGAGCATTATACTGTAGGGGGATCTGGGGAGTATATTATACTGTGTAGGGGCCACTGTGGGAAGCATATTACACTTTGTGGAGCCACTGTAGAGCATGATACTGGTTATAGGGAACATATTTATACTGTGTGGGACCCCTTCGCTATTTACATTGCACAGTATCTGTTTTATAGAAGCTGTGTACTATTATTACAAGCTGTAATTACATTGCACGGTCACTATAAAACAGATACTGTGCAATGTAAATAGTGAAGGAGTCACGGCCCTCGCAAAAGCATGAATGTCCCTTCAAACAGCTGTGTGGCTCAGTGGTTAGCACTGCAGCCTTGCAGCGCTAGACAGTGCCGCACCTCCCATGAGGCGACCTGAAGCGAGCGCTTCAGGCGGCGCTATGCCAGGGCCTCAGGGAGGGCAGCATTTTTGCTAACCTAAGCCAGTCCAGGACAAGCTGTCCTGGACTGGCTTAGCACCGAGTGGTGGTTTGGGGAGGCCACTGGAGCAGCGCTCAGGCAGTCTCCGGGCCTGCTCTCTGCCGGCGAACGGCGCTAAGCCCCGCCCCCTATGAGTCGCCACGCCCCCTCCTCTAAGCCACGCCCCCGATCCGCCCCTCCCCGGCGGGGGGGGGGGGCTTTCTGTAGTTCGCCTCGGGCAGCGAAAGGGGCTGGTTCACCCCTGGCGCTAGAGTCCTGATGTTCAAATCCTGCCACGGGCAAAAAAACATTTCCAAGGAGTCTGTATGTTCTACCTGTGTTAGCATGGATTTCCATCCTATATTCCAAAAAAAATACATACTGATAGGGGAAAAATTTACATTGTGAGCTCTGTGTGGGGCTCACACTCTACATAAAAAACCCCAGGTGATCAGCAGAGGTGCCGGGTGTGGGACCTCCACTGAGCTGTTAGATCTATTATTCTAGGTTCAGACTAGTGTTTGTGTTTCCATTACCCAAATGGACCCGAAAAACAGAAACCCCATCTGTTTAAAAAGCGGTTACCCGCAGACCTCATAGTCTTTTTCTCTCTGCTTATTTTAAGGGTAGGTTCCGGACCAAAATACGGGTAGTTGCGACTGGATGCCGCTGCAGTGAATCCAATCGCGCACTGCACTCCGCTCCAAATTAGGCTCAAATGAATGGGCCTAGTCGGGAGGGAGTGTCTTCAGGGGAATGTCGCAAGGCGAATCTGCCTGAAAGAATGAGCATGCCCGGAAAAAAGAACTGACCGGCTCCCATTGATTTCAATGGGAGCCGTCTTTTTGGTGAGGATTTTGAGACATATAAGGCCTCAAAATCCTCACCAAAAACCCTGTGTGAACTTACCCTAAGTGGAATAGGGGACGGAGTACCCAAAGGGTCACCAAATGCTAATGTGACCACAGCCTTAGACTATTAGGACTCCTGCAGATCAGCTCTTTCTCAGAACAAGAAGCTCCCAGAATTGTTTACATGCCAGGCACTTCACTGCTCACTCACCATATACTTAATAACCGCAGTTGTGAGTATTATAGTTGTTTCCCTTTGAAATATCTGAGATACCACTAAGACACCCATAACCCGTTCTATAAAGAATAAGATGTATGGAGGAGATATTTGTGTTTATTCCACTATGAACTGTATACAGTATATAACCTGTTCATTCCATGTCAAGAAAGTACAGAGAATTCTCTACATGCATGTATAAGTGGAATATGGATTACTTCCTCTATATACTACACATATAGACCTACATTTACTAATGCGGATGCCCTTGTAAAGTGGTCAAAAATGTACATCAACTTGGCACACTGACACATCATTACCTCTTGCCACTTTTCTAGATGCAAAGCAGAGCCAGACAGGAATCTAGGTGGCACCAATCTACGCCAATCACTAACTAGTGGGGCTCACACCCAGGCAGGCTGGAACCTTTTACTAATCCTAGCAATATGTGCAACTAATGAAGATTGAATTAAGATTGAGGTAAGGATCAACAGACGTAATTAATTCCCACCATAGTGTATAGGAAGTATGGGGCATTTATTAGGTACTTGTATATGTAGAATTTGTGTTCATTCCACTACAAACTGCATATACAACCTGTTCATTCCATATCTAGGAAACAGAGGGAGTTTACGATATGCCTGTATATGTGCAATCTTCATATATTCATATTCGTTCCATGTCTAGGAAACATTGGGACCTACACATATAACCTGTTCATCAGATGCCTAGAAAACAGGGAATTTCTTACATGCCTGTACATATAGAATATGTGCTCATTCCACTGTCTTTTTCACATATAACCTGCTTTCTCCATATTTGCACAACACAAGAAACTCTTTATATTTTTAGAAATATGTAGCATTTTTTATTCTTTATCTTGCTTATGTCTTGTCCTGTATTCACTTGTCCTATAGTCAGACTCTCCTCCGACTGAAAAGGTCTATTACTAGGACAAGAGATTATATTATGTTACCCGGCACAAGGACAAGTGACAGAGTGCTGAGTTAGTGTCCCTTTAAATTCTAGAACTCTGCTATTGTATGCAGATGAGAGGGAGGACATGACTGTGTGCCAGTATCAGCAGTGGAGAAAAACAGCTTAGAAGAGTGATATAGTATTGTAGCGTCTTGAACTGTGTCTTCCCTATGCAGGACTCCACCTCCTATCTCTGTTTATAAGCTGCACTTCCTGGTGAAACTCCAATAGCGGCAACATGACTGTGCGACAACTGCTACTCCTGCAAGGACTGCTGCTGTTCACAAGTGCAGGTACTAACCCATCACTCACATTGTAGCACAGTGGTCAGAAACCTCCCGCACGCCAGCTGCTGTGAAACTACAACTCTCAACATGCTCCATTCACTTCCATGGGAGTTCCAAGAACAGCAGAGCAAGTATGCATGCAGGGAGTTGTAGTTTCACAACAGCTGGAGTGCTGAAGGCTGCCTAACCCTGCGGTAGCTGAACCACATGATACAGGATTACAGCAGATCATGTGGTTGTCTGGGGCTCCTTTAGGAGCACAGTACTGAATTCTGAATATATCCATTATAACTTTTATATATACATGTTAGGTGGTAGTTTGACAGCTCTGAAAAGGTGCGATATCTAGATCACTGGCAAACCTTGACTGCAGTAGGGAATTGGTGCATAGGAACTTTACAGTACAATGCATATGGGTTTTCTCATCAGACACAGAGAAGGAATCTTAAATTATAAGGGGGCGTTCACACTTGCATCGCGACCACTTGCATGCAGTATAAAAAGTCCTGCATGTCCGTGAAAAAAAAAACAGTTTCACAGCAAAGAGGATTGCTTTAAAAACTGATTGAAATGAATGGGGTTTTACACTGACCACCGGCAAGCTGTCCCCAACCTGTTTTTCCTACCATTGCAGCAGAATCACGGCGGGCAAACAGCGGCACAAGTGTGAACACCCCCCCTAAGCTCTTCTGAAGGAAGGAGCTAAGTAAATAGTTTATACAATGTTTTCATAAATCATCAGTCCGAGTCTTTGCGGAGGAAAAGTCACAAGTGGTGTCTTGTGACAGATGAGGAAGAGCACCTGATCCATGTTAACCCTTCTTACTGCTGATGTGAAAGCCTAAGAATTTTAATACACCCAATCATTACCTTTTACTAGGACATTATGCAATAGAATATTTAACATGGCATATCATTGGCCTCCTCTTGTTGCTTAAGCATAACACTTTCAGTTCCATGCGTTACTTGACATTCAGACACCTCCTTACAGAAACATAGAGATTACAAGTGCAAAATGCATTTAAGGGGTTAATACTGTTTGTCATTTTGCCCACCAGGATTAGGGTAACCCTAACTCAAATTGCAGGTTCCTTGCATTGATGGGGACATCACAGTTTTAGGCCCCTTGAAGATGGCACGAGTGCACTGTGCTATCCAGGTTCTTCTTGGATAGCACACTTTCCCATTCATTTCTATAGGCCCATGCATATGGCCGTGTATTACACAGAGAAATATACAGGTTGACAGTCCAGACCACAAAACTCAGGACAGGTCCTATTCCTGTGTTTTGTGGCCATGGTTCCGCAGCTCTTATTCATTGAATGAATTGGGCCACAGAATCATGCCCAGTACAGGGGCAGCACACAGATGACATAATTACAGCCAGCGTCCAGCCCATGGCCATCTGCAAGGGGCCCGAGGCCCAGTTCACATCTGCGTTCAGTAATCCGTTTAGGGGAATCCGCATGGGGACCCCCCCCCCAACGGACTACCAAACGTATTGGCAAGCGGTGAGCAAGGAAAGCACACAGCCCCCATAGATTATAATGGGGTCCTTGTGCTTTCCACGTGGTCTACACACAAGTCATGCGGACAGGAAAGTAGATTGTGAAGTACTTTTCTGTCCACATATTCCAAGGCTGGCAGTGGCCCTTATGCTAAATACATTTCTGGCCTTAGCTCAAAAAAACACAGCAAAAATCTGCAACAAAAAACAAAGCCTTTCTGCAAGATATGATCTTAGTTTAAGACTAAGGCCCCAAGTTGTGGAAAGCTGTTTTTCGGTTTTTTTGCAGATCTTCCTGCTTTGTTTCTTTTTTGCCAAACCTAGGAGTATCTACAAAAGGAATAGAAAATATAAAAGAAGCTCTTTGGCCCGGTTCACATCTGCGTTCGGTAATCTGTTTGGGGAGTCCGCATGGGTACCTCCCTAAACGGACTACCAAACGCATTGGCAAGTGGTGTGCAGTGAAAGCACGAGGACTATAATAGGGTCCATGTGCTTTCCACACTGTCTCTGCACGAGTCATGTGGACAGGAAAGTAGATTGTGAAATACTTTTCTGTCCACATGTTCCGTACGGACACCGTGTGAAAAACACATGGACCCCATTATAGTTTTTGGCTTTGGCTCAAAAAACGCTGCATTTCTGTAACATGGGGCCTCAGCCTAAGGCTAAGACCCATGAGACATTCCACAGCTCTAAAGCGCTGCAGGATAAACGCGGCGGCAATGCATTGCGGTTCTTCCCGCAGCGCTTTAAACAGAAAGTTCACAAAGTTTTCCTTCGCCGACTGTCTGTTACAATCATGTCTACAGGGAAGCCACCGGCGTCTCCGTAGAAATAATTAACATGCTGCGATTTTCAAAACTGCGCCGATTTTGGAAATCTCAGCGTGTCCGCACTTTACCGCAAAGTGGGCATGGGATTCGTATGAATCCCATCCACTTTGCAAGTAATGTATAATGCCGCGATCTTTCCCGTAGCGTTTTCGCGGCGTGTGAATCGCTGTGTTTCCAGCCTGCGGGGCCTTAGCCTTAGAGTGGTGCTGCACAATGTACCTAGATGTGGCTTCAGTAAAGAGCATGTTAAAGAGGACCTTTCACCATATCTGGGCACAGGCAGTGTTATATACTGCCAGAAAGCTGACAGTGCGCTGAATTCAGCGCACTGTCGGCTTTCCCGATCCGTGCCCGGTGTAAAGCGCTATCGGTCCCGGTACCGTAGCGCTTTACAGTCAGAAGGGCGTTTCTGACCATTAGCCAGAGACGTCCTTCTGCCTCGCGGCGCCTATCGCGATGTGCTGTGGAGCAGAGAGGAACGCCCCTTCCCTCTCCTGATAATGCTAGTCTACGGACAAGCTGTGTGAGCAGAGGGAGGGGGCGTTCCTCCCGGCTCCACAGCACAGCGCGATTGGCGCCGCGAGGCAGAAGGACGTCTCTGGCTAATGGTCAGAAACGCCCTTCTGACCATAGAAGAGCTACGGTACCGGACCGTAAGCTCTTCACACCGGGCACAGATCGGGAAAGCCGACAGTGCGCTGAATTCAGCGCACTGTCAGCTTTCTGGCAGTATATAGAACTGCCTGTGCCCGGATATGGTGAAAGGTCCTCTTTAAATGCTATGCATGCTATCCATTCCACCTGTATGATAGCTGCCAGAAAACTGAAAACTCCTGGTTTACTGGTTGTTGGCATATAGGTGAGCTGCGGGAGCCTTCACACGGAGTAAACGCGTGTGTATTTTTGCAAAATACATGTGTAAAAATACGACTCCCATTGACTTCAATGACTTTTTACAGGCGTATTTTTTACAGGCGTATTTTTACACGTGTAAAAATATCATTGAAGTCAATGGGAGTCTTATTTTTATATGTGTATTTTTACATGTGTATTTTGCAAAAATACACGCGTGTTTACTCCGTGTGAAGGCTCCGTTACATGAACTACTCCTAACTGCAAATAAATACCACATGTATACCACATGCCTATGTGAAACACCAATTAATTTCAGTTAAATATAATTACTGGTTGTATGGTATTCATGTCACCATGTGGTCCAATACCAATACAGTACAGGGAAGTATGTCGCTGAGAAGTAGGGATTCCTAAATTATGCTAGGAGTCCCTCTCCGGCCAACACATGGAAACTCGCTTATGTGAATAAGGCTAAGGCAACATGTTGCATAAAACCTGTGGTTTTTTTTTTGCAGATTTTGCTGTGACTTTTTGAACCAAAGCCAAGAGTAGATTTAACAGAAGGGAGAAGAACTTCCTTTATATTTCCCAATGCCATTCAAGCCACCCCTTGGTTAAAAAAACAAACAAAAACAAACTGCTTTTCTGCAATGTGTGGCCTTAGCCAAGGGTTTTTCAGAACATTTCCGCCTTTGTGATTATAATTGGCAAATAAGGTTATAGAACAGGTTTGACTTTGCTGTAATGAAAAATAATTATAGTCAAACTGGTGTCAATGTTAGTATACAGCTGCACCCTGCTGCAATGCCTTTTATTGCCAGGTGTGGCCATGCTACTCTCTGCTGCCAGCTAGGGTCATAGGTAAAGCAATAAACTTTTGGGTAATCTTCCCTGCTCCACACATCCCAATTCCAGGTCTTGTCCCGTTGTCCTGATCGACGGGAGCTATGTCCCACTCTTCGGCTCATCTGCGTCCTATCCGGACGCAGATGGGTTAAATACAGTGGTGAGCCAGGAGCCATTGACAGATAGCTCCTGCTTCACCATTGTGTGTGAATCACATCCCTGTCTGCCCCGGTCCTGGGAGTTGGAGGCACATGATGACGTCACTCACATCACACCTGCAGCTCCCTGAGCAGTTCGGGAGAACAGACTTCTATAGCGCAGCAGGGAAGTGAGGAGAGGTGAGTATCAGTGTTTTTATTATGTTAAATTGTGGGAACAGATTGAGTGGGCACATTTAAACTGAGGACAGATGAAGGGGGGCATTAAACTGGGGGAAGATGGAGGGGAGACATTAAAAGGAGGGCAGATAAATGGTGACATTAAACTGGGGGCAGCTGGAGGTAAACATTAGACAGTGGGGGTCACTGCACTGGGACATTAAACTGGGGGCAAGTTGGAATGGGACATTAAACCTTAGGAGTTGCTGGAGGGGGACATGTCTGCCTCTAGTTTTCCCCAGTTTAATGGCCCCCTTCAGCTACCCACACGGTTTAATGTTCTCATCCAGCTGCCCCAGTTTAATGTCCTCCTCTAGTTTCCCCCAGTTTAAACTGGGGCACCAACAGAGGGACTTCATACTGTGGGTCAATTGGAGGAAACATTACAGTGTGGGAGCATCTAATCTTAGCGTAACTATAAGAACATTATAATGTGTGGAGGCACATGGAAAAATGGATGAGAATGGGCGGAGTCAATGTAGAAGTTGGTGGGGCTAAATTTACTGCAACGTGCATAGCGCGCCACACATACTGTCCGTCTTTTTATTCTTTGAAAGTTGGAAGGTATGCTGCTGTGCAAAAAGTATTAAAACCAGAGAATATGACCCTGATGGGATGTTATAACATGATTCACTCCTCGTTTCAGATGTCTCATTTAGATTTGCATCCTATTATGGAGATCACATGGTTTTGCAGCAGAGGCCGGCCCGGGCGGTTGTTTGGGGATTTGGAGAAGTGGGGGCCATAGTGACGGTGACACTTCTCCGAGGAATGGATACCATCTCGAAGATGGCAGTAAACGTGAAAGGTAAAGATAAGAGAATGATTGATCTGGCAACTTTAGGTCTGGGCTACATGCCAACTTTTAAAGTTGTTATTCAGGGTGTATTTTTTATGGCCTATTCTTAAGATGTTCTATAAACAACACTAGGCCAGAAGCAGTTGACTTGATTTCCATGGAAGCTGAACTGTAGTACCTACACCAGGACACTACACAGGGACTGGGGCTATCCTACTATCATACAACTAATCTTTAAAAAAAAAAAAAAAAAAAAGTATATCCTGGACAAGCCCTTAAATTTTAGCTGTAAATGATATACATTACTGAAGTCGTGTAAGTATTCATAAACTGTCTAACAAACTATGAGGAAATTCATCAAGACTGGTATATTTTAGACCAGTGTTCTTGCCCCCTCTATTTGTGTGGGGAATCTATCATTGTTTTTTTTCTGTTTTTAACTAATGCCATCACTATATTGCCTTTAGAAAGGCTATTCTCGACATACCTGTGCTAAAGAAATCAATACTGCCGTTTCACTAACCCCCACCCCCCCAAAAAAAACCAACGATTTTTGGTATATGTAATTCAGTCTTCTTGAAGCATGCCACCCCTGTGCTCCAAGCACACCCACATCATCACCAACGTTTGTTCCTTACAGCCCCTTCTTCCACAGTGCATACCTCCTACTTCTCCTCTTCACTGCTGTCATCAGCAGTCTTTCTCACCAGCGTGAATAATATCTTGCGCATGCGCTGTATACTGAGATTTCATTTGAGCCGACAAGGAAGACTGCTGATGACAGCAGTGGAAAGGAGGCAGTGTCCACAGTGGAAGAAGGGGCAGTGCCCTGGGCTACAGAGATATCTCAGATTACAGGCTTTTAATCCCTTAGATCCCTTATATCAGCAACCAGGAGGTGCTAATATACTGTCATGGGAGTCCTCAACTAGCTCTGTCAAAGGGAATATAAAGTTAAATTATGACTTTTTAGGCCCCACGCACACAACTGTTAAAAACAGATCAGTAGAATGGGTTGAAATTTTACAGTCAAGAGCACAGTTGAAATTTTTTCTATCTCCCAAGGTTTCTCAGCAATCAATACAGTTAGCTTTGGTGCCTGATATGATACTTATACTTTGTACTGTCAAGTGTGCTACAGCAGAGTTGGAGGTGTAAGTCAGAGCTCCAGTCAGCGGTGTCATAATAAAAAGTGTTAGAAAACATGTTTAAAATGAAAATGTGATTTTTAACAATGAGTAATTTTTTGGAGACCCTTTCTGCCTGTCATTTTGCCATCAGGTGATGTCGGTGTCTGGAAGGTAGTGCTGGACCCTATGGAGTATGGGGGACCTTATCACTTGATTGCCCAACAGATTTTAAAGCAAGAAATTACGAGTGTCCACCTGGATGACGTCCTTTTTGGTGATGTCTGGTTCTGTGGAGGACAGAGTAATATGGAAATGACTGTATCTCAGGTAGATGGATCCTAAACAGATTGTCTGGTCCCTGCATGTCAGCTCTTTGCACTAACTTCTTCAGTTCTGTTTTTCAGATTTTCAATGCCAGTCAAGAGCTGGCACTAGCTGCTCAATACCCATATGTCCGACTGTTCACTGCCTCCCTGGAGTACTCTGATACAGAGTTGCTGGACCTCGCCAAGGTGGACCTGCCGTGGTCAGTCCCAACATCCAGTAAGTACCTTCTCATTCAACTACAAATGCCATGTTAGTGTGAGTAGAGCTGGATTCTTTGTTTTTCTTTTTGTATTTTTTTTTTAATTTTTTTTATTTAAATCTAATCCAAGGATAAGTCTCATTTGTGAATTAAACTCACCGGCAGCACAAATCTTTCTTATGTTATGATCATTTGTTACATTGTAGCAGTGCAGATAAAATGCATCAGTCCAGGCTTTTTACTTCACAGAAGATTGTCCGGACTACACACAACTGTAACAAAATTCATTGTAATTTGTTTATTTATTTTTTTTACAGAAAACCTTGGCCAAGGTGATTTCACATATTTTTCTGCAGTCTGCTGGATCTTTGGACGACACTTGGCACGAAAGTTAAAGTATCCAATAGGGCTGGTGGAATCAGTGTGGGGAGGGACTCCAGTGGAAGCTTGGTCATCAAAAACTGCACTGTCCAAATGTGGGCTTTCTGACAACCCCCTGAGGATGATACTGAGGTGACTTAAGAGTATAAGGGAGCCTTCACACGGATTAAACGCTCCGCTCATTCTGAACATAAACTCGTTCAGAATGAGCGGCGTTAAAACAGATCCCATTGATTTCTATGGGTGCCGGGAGGCTTTTTTACCTATTGCTTTCAATGTGATACGTGCGATTTTTTTTTTTTTTTCACATAAAAGGTTAAAAATTCAACAACTTCATTATTTGTTGTGTAACTTTTCCCTCAATGTTATGGTTCCAATTTTAGTGCAAGGAAAAATTGTCACTGGTTCCATGCTTAAACACTTTTTATCTATCTCCTTATAGAAATGATGCATTTATAGATATATCTGCGGCTCCATGTGACTACTCAGTGTTGTGGAATGCCATGATCCACCCTTTCCTGAACATGACGATAAAGGGCGCCATATGGTATCAAGGTACAATATAGCGACTGTGCGCCTCTTCAGTTCATCTTAAACACAGTGCTCTACATCCTAACCTACTTGACACATCTGTTACGTGCCATGTTGCATACTCTCTTCTATATCTGATGGAGAACACATACTGTAGCTGTCTGCTCTGATAGATGTCCACCCAACTGCTCCATCTGTTAGGTGCTGCACACCACTCTGCTACATCTAATGGATGCTCAACACTGATCCACCTGTATATTCTAACTCTAGTGTCCTCTTGTATTCAGGTGAGGCGAATACTCAATTGAATGTCGACCTCTATAATTGCACATTCCCAGCTCTTATCCAGGATTGGAGACGCTCCTTCCACGAGGGGTCTCTGGGACAAACAGATTCCAACTTCCCCTTTGGATTTGTCCAGGTAGCAACCTTTAACAGTTGGAAATTAAAGGGCAGGTGTGCACTGGTGATAAGCTTCACATTCTGGTTCTCTTGTTCAGCTCAGCACATACCTGAAAAACAAGCAAGACAATTTTCCAGTAATCAGATGGCATCAAACAGCAGACTATGGTTACGTCCCAAACCCTAAGATGCCCAATACATTCATGGCTGTGGCAATGGACCTGGGAGATGAGACGTGTCCATATGGAAGGTAAAACCCAGAGGACATGATTATTTGTAATATAGTACCAGTATGATATTGTCCTGTACCCCAGTTGTTAGTATGTCATTGATATGTACTCTGAGTGTCTTTGCTGTATACAGCACATGTCACTGTCACCCCAAAAGTCAGTGTGACATTGCCCTGAGCTCCAGAGCAATGATGTATTGTTAATGTTCTGTTGAGCTCTGTATAATTCTGTATATGTGATTTGCTATAAATGACTATATGTTGGGTCTCTTCTCTCAGTATCCATCCACGAGATAAGCAGACTGTGGCATACAGACTGTACTTGGGGGCACAAGCCATTGCATACGGTGATCGACGTGTCCATTACCAGGGTCCATTTCCAGACAGGATTGATGTCTATTACACCTATTCATACATGAACATAACCTACAACCAGGAGCTGCTCATCACCCATACCTGTGACAACATATTTGAGGTAACTAAAGGAGGGCAGGAAAACTGAACTATCTGAATTGTTAGGTCAGGCTTGGATGTTGATATCAGAAGATACTATGAGTGATATTCACCAACCAGTTATAATAATAATAATAAATTTTATTTATATAGCACCAACATATTCCGCAGCACTGTACAATTTGTAGGGTTCAAATACAGACAGATACATAACAAAGAAAGTCATTTCACACAATGAGACTGAAGGCCCTGCTCGCAAGAGCTTACAATCTATGAGGTAGAGGGGGTGACATAAGAGGTAGCAGGGGCGGCATTGCTTATACAGTATTCAGACAATTTTGTAATAGAGGTGACTGTCATTACACAAACAAAACTTTATGAGCCGTCACTAGTGGTGTCCTGTAACATGTGGATGGAGCTTGGACAAAAAGTTAGCCTGAAAAGACATCATATCATGTGGGAGCGGGGACAGAGGAAGGTTAAATTTTGGGGATTCTAATGACGGTACGGAAGGGTTTACGTTAGAAATTGTGATAGGCCTGTCTGAAAAGATGTGTCTTTAGTTTGCTTTTGAAACTGTAGAAATTGGGAGTTAATCTGATTGTCCGGGGTAGAGCATTCCAGATAAGTGGTGCAACTCGGGAGAAGTCTTGTATATGAGCGTGGGAGGTTCTGATAATAGAGGATGTCAGTGTTAGGTCATTGAGTGAGCGGAGAGCACGGGTTGGGCAGTAGACAGAGATGAGGGAGAAAATGTAGGGAAGTGCAGCATTATGGAGAGCCTTGTGGATGAGGGTGATAACTTTATATTTTATTCTATAATGAATAGGCAGCCAATGTAATGACTGGCACAGACCGAAGGCATCGCTGTAGCGTCTAGCCCAGGGGTCTCAAACTTGCGGCCCGAAGGCCAACTGCGGCCCTCGGGATGAAAGTTTGCGGCCCCCGCGCAGCTCCCTGCATGTCCCACTATAGTCATCTTTCAGCCGGCACACTAAGACACGCCTCCAATAGTCACGTGACGTCTGACGTCACACACAGGTCCTTGAGTCTTAAACTTCAGCAGTACTAGTTTTCCACTGATCACCCATCACTTTCTATTGCTGTTATAAGAGCGGAGGAGTGATCGGAGGAAAGTTTAAGTACAACAGTTAAACTTTCCTCTGATCACTCCCCCGCTCTTATAACAGCAATAAAAGTGATGGGTGATCAGTGGAAAGCTAGTACTGCTGAAGTTTAAGACTCAAGGACCTGTGTGTGACGTCAGACGTCACGTGACGTGACTATTGGAGGCGTGTCTTAGTGTGCCGGCCGAAAGATGAAGAGATGTAGTACTGAGAGGAATGTGAGATGGAGTGTGTGTGTGTGTGTGTCAGTAACCTAGGGGCAGAGATGGAGGGGGGGGGGGACATGAACCTGGGGTCACAGATGGAAGGGGGAGCATGAAAATGGGGGCAGATGAAGGGGGTATCTGAAATTGGGGCAGATGGAGGGGAATATGAAACTGGGGGCAGATGATGGGGCACATGAAACTGGGGCAGATGGAGGGATGACATAAAACTGGGGACAGATGGAGGGGGGACATAAAATGGGGCAAATGAAGGGGGATATCAAACTGGTGGAGAAATGGTGGGGGGAGATGAAACTGAGGGTAGATGAATGGGGGCACTTAAACTGGGGACAACTGGAGGGGGCATTAAACCGTGGGAGTAGCTGGAGGGGGAGCTGTCTGCCTCTAGTTGTCCCCAGTTTATTGTCACCGTCCACCTACCCCTACAGTTTAATGTCTGCTTCTAGCTGCCCGAGTTTAATGTCCCCCTCTAGTTGCCCCCAGTTTAATGTCCCACTTCAGCTGCCATTAATTTATTGCCCCCCTCCAACTACCCCCACTGTTTTATGTCCCCCTCCAGCTGCCCAGTTTCATGTCCCCTCTAGTTTCCCCCAGTTTAAACTGGGGCACCAGGAGAGGGACCTAATACTGTGGGGCAGTTGGAAGGGAACATTATAATGTGGTGACATATAATGTACGGGTGACTGTAGGAGGATTATACTGTGTGGGGGCACATGAAAAATAAATAAGAATGGGTGGAGTCATCATTAAATTGGGTGGAGCTAAATTTGCTGCGGCAAGCATAGCTTGTGGAAAACCTGATGCGGCCCACCCTCACCCAGACTCTACCTCCAGCGGCCCCCGTGTAAATTGAGTTTGAGACCCCTGGTCTAGCCTGATAGATGAGCCTGGCCGCTGCATTCAGAATAGATTGTAGAGGGGAGAGTTTAGTGAGGGGAAGACCGATTAGTAAGGAGTTACAGTAGTCAAGGCGAGAATGAATCAGAGAGACAATAAGTGTCTTTAGTGTATCTCTGGTAAGGAAAGAGCGTATTCTGGAGATGTTTTTGAGGTGGAGGTGACATGAACGTGCGAATGATTCAATATGAGGGGTGAAGGAAAGGTTTGCGTCAAACATGACCCCAAGGCAGCGGGCATACTGCCTAGGAGTTATAGTAAGGCCTGAGACTGCAATGAATATATCAGGGACAGATCTATTAGATGGTGGAACCAGTTGTTTATGGAGGGGATTGACCTGACAACGGATTTATCAATTTGTGTTTACAGGTATTTTGCAGTGCTGACATGAATGGAGAAGGACAATACACCTGGATCCCAGCTCCAGCAGAATTACAGTCCTCTAAAGTGGTCACAGTCTCATTTAAAGGATGTAGTCACATCTCTGCAGTCCGCTATGCCTGGTCTGACTGGCCCTGCGAATACAAACAGTGTCCAATATACAGTGCCAACCAGAGACTTCCAGCGCCGCTTTTCATCAAATACTTTAAATGACAATTTAATATATATAATATATATATATATATATATATTTTTTTTTTTTTTTTCCTTTTCTGGGTCTCAGTGAATTAATTTTTCTTCAGTGATTTTTGTTTTCATTGAAGGTGTAATTTGGGAAATAATGAAAACTTCAGGTGATCTGCTGGAAACAATGGGTGGACACAATGACAAGTATACAAATAGACTGTTTAACAGGCAACCAGTTATAGACATGTCCAATAGATATCCTGTCATTTACACACTAGTATGGTATTCCACAACTACAATAAAATTACATTCCACAAGCACATCCTTCTGGGTGACATCACGTGCCCCTTGTGTTAAAGTGACATGATGTCTGTGATGTCATTCGTGAGGCCAGAAGAGGACACTGTGGGACCTATGAGAAGTGAGACAAGCTGAGTATAACTGTTTATTATGTGGAAACATCTCCCCTGGGCTTCTACTTACTATATTCTGGGGTCTGAAGAGACGTCAGAGTACAATAATAGCACATATGGTTCGTGCCGAACAAGTTTGGCCAGAAACAGAGTGAGTGGATGAGCCTTACTAATATTTGTCGAAACAAATTTCTGCCTGTCTGTGACTATCCTCACCGATTGTTGCCTTTTTTTTTTTTTTTACCATAGCCTTAGCTAGCAGACACTGCTTACAGCCTGGCTGAAAGACTGAGATGGGGGAACCGTTTTACAGCACACAAACAATGTAAAAAAACATTACAGGCTGAAGAATATACGGCTGTCTGTTGGCAATTTATTAAAAAAAATAAACAAAAAAAAACAACACGTTTCCCAGCTTAATTTAATAAAGCCCTGCACTACATACAGGGTCAGTGAATGGATGGGAAAGTCATGTGATCAACCAAATGTATCATGTGTCATTTTGTATTCAACCCTTTCCCGCCAATGGCATTTTTTGATTTTCGTTTTTGACTCCCCTCTTTCTAAACCCCATAACTTTTTTATTTCTCCGCTCCCAGAGCCATATGAGGTCTTAATTTTGGCGGGACAAATTTTTCTTCATGATGCCACCATTAATTATTCTATATAATGTACTGGGAAGCAGGAAAGAGGGGATCCACTAGCCTGACGGGTGCTGACTGCATTTTTTTTTTATAATAGTCAGGGGGCAGCTTTCCCAAGCGAACCTTGGAGCCGCCAGTAATACATCTTATACTTTTAACTAGATCGGTGTCTCCAGACACCAATCTAGTTAAAATGCTTCCTACAACTTGCCTGTCTTTTAAACCGCAAGCCTCATGAGGACTGCAGTTTACAAGACAAGGAGAACGCAAACAGACGTCTGCTTCTCAGCACAGGCGCCATCATATCATCGCGCCGCCTGTCCTGAAACAAACATCCTGCACTTGGACAGGGAGGAGGCGGCAGCTCTGTTCATCAGGATTGCAGGATTTTTGTTTGTTTGTGTTTTAGCTTATTTGAGGGTATTTTAATAGTATAAGGAGTTGTTAGGAGGGGGAATTATAACTATAAGGGAGGGAGCATCATGAACATAAGGGGGGGTTCATTTATATAAGGGTTATTGGGAGTATTAGGAATACAAGGGGGAAGTTATTTATATTAGAGGGCATCATTTATATTAGGAGGCATTATGAACATAAGGGGGTGGTCATTTATATAAGGAGTCATTAGAGATGCAGTATTTATATCAGGGGAATCAGGGGCATAATTTAGATTAAAGAACTCACAGAAGGTATTGAACTTCCACTAATTGAAAAGTCCAAATTGAATAGATTCTTGTGAAATATATATAAAATGTAACTTTTATTAAATAACCTTAAAAATACTCCCGCTATAAGAACAAAAAACCAACATGGACCGGTAGATATCAATATAAAGGTAACACGAAAATATATCCATAAGGCAAGGCACGGCGGCCTCCAAGAAAATTAAACAAGACCTACTCACCACTTAAGATGAAGCCGGATAATAGGAGGATGTATAATGTGTTTTGCCAGCCGGAGCAAAAGTGAGAGAAGCCTCAAAATAATGATAGGCTATACAATACAAGGACAGTAAAGATAAAAAAGTACAAAAATACGTTAGACAGGGTGCGATTCTGAATATGACCCTACAGGCCTAGCTCAGGGATGTTGCTCTAGTAGCAAATGCCCTGACAGGGGCCACCCCAAAAACAAGCACCCAAATAGTGAGTAATCAGTGAGAAATGTAAAAACAAATATATTGAGTGTATTATCTGACTTTGTAATTGGACTTCCACTTAATTGCAAGAATTCACAGACTGGAAGAAAATTATAAAATATATCCTTTATTAAAGCATCTAAAAATCCCAACGTCAAATAAAAAAACGATGACCAACCCACTTATGTGGTATACAGTAAGCTAGTGCATGTAGCTGCTGCTCTTTCAGTCCATAACACTCAATCTTTCGGATCCCTATATTATTTTGTGAACAAGATAAAATAAGCCCATCTGGATCCTAACCACGGTGACTGTATATTGGATAAATATGCATCAGCACTAGATACTACACTGCTCAATTATACCTAATGTTCACAATCGTGGGTGTTAAACACAAGGAAGGGTTAAACAAACTCTCCCAACCCTGCCCATGTTCAAAGTAAATGTTTAGATATAGCGGCTTCCTGATACTCTTGACCAATTACCTAAACAATGGTGGTTCAAATCTGATAAACATACATGTGAGCATTGTGAAAGGACTAGGGTGCCAACTGCGCCAGTGTCGGCAAGTTCCACCTGCTGTGCCGCTGCGTTTGCTGGCAGTTGTGACCTATGGAGTCTGCACGACACTCTGGGATGGAGCGACCATGCAGCCTCTGTCTGCCAGTGCACACAGTGTCGCGGACACAGACTTCGTCAGTACGCCGGGTGTTTCAGATCTGCAACCTATGCCATGGGTGGTGTGTTTAGGGGGGCCACATGGAAGGGGACTTTGGGGAAGGGGGGGCTCCTAAGGAGAAGGGTTTGTGGTTGGGAGCAGGGGGTCCCGGGTCAGGGTGGGTAAGTGGGGGGCACCGGGTACGGCGGGGGCCCCCAGAACGGCAGGCATACTGTACATATGCAAAGATACAGCGCGGCGGGATGCGGCACCTCACCACCACCAATTGCATACATTTCCGTAGGTCGCCGCAAACACCAACCCACAGACGAAGTCACAGGAAAATGCTAGTATTTTATAATTTTCTTCCTGTCTGTGAATTCATAATTTATATTAGGAGGCATTATGAACATAAGGGGTGGTCATTTATAAAAGGAGTCAATAGAGATGCAGTATTTATGTCAGGGGAATCAGGGGCATAATATGAGGGCGCAATTAATTTAATTAGGGTGGCACTTGGGCTTTATTAAGACTAAGGCCCCAGGTTGCGAGTTGCAACAAAATACCCGAGCAGAAAATACCACAGCAGTAACACATTGGGGTTTTTTCCCACAGTGCTTTTCATGGAAGGTCCGTAGAAGTTTCCTCTGTGGACTTTCTGCTTCCATTATACCTATAGGGAAACTGCCGGTGTTTTCATAGGTATAATTGACATGCTGTGATTTCCAAAACCCCACGTATTTTTCCACAATGTGAGGATGGGAGTTGGTAAAATCCCAATCACTTTGCAGGAATTGTAAAATTCTGGGGGGGGTTTTCTGTGGTGTTTTTGCGACATGGGGCCCCATCCCGACTTTGCAGTAAAAATAAAATCCGCACAGTGATTTCCAAAACAGTCACCTATGTATGAGACTGTGACAGCACTTGGCAGTACTGTCAGTGACAGACTGCTTCACCCCAAGTGTGAGAAGGAGCGTTATTGGAGATCCTTCCTCCCACCCGCAGTCAATGGGTTAAAAAGCCTCCCATTGATTTCAATGTGTTACGCGCGCTAAACGGAACCCATTGAAGTCAATGGGATTCTGTTTTGCAGAGCTGATTCTGACATGAGTTAACGTGTCAGAATCAACGCCGCGTTACATCGTGTGAATGGACCCTTAGGCTGTATAATCAACATCAGGTAAAATACCAAATATTTATTAATAATATTTCATAAAATAGCAGCAGATGGTAGAGACAAAAAACAAACAGTTCAACACCAGGGAACATACAGGGCAGGTCCAATCATGAATAAATGTCATGCAAAGTAACGTACAAATTAGTACAGAATTACAGATATGCCAGGCTACAAACTATATATACGCAAACTATCCACAGTCTAAATAGTTAAATGCTGGACAAATGAGTATGAGGATACATAGTGTGAAGAGAAAACAGCCTACTAAAAGTAAGATAGACACACTGAAATATTGCTCACTCCATTTATAGTTAAAGAGATCAGATTCCCTAAAAAAGGGGAAAAAATATAAGAATAAAGTCTAATAGATGGAAATAGGCCAATAGCCAAGGAGTTAATATATAACCCCACAGTGTGAATCTAACTGGTATATACTCAGAATAAATGAGGCTGAAAGCTCTTAGACTAATCACCACTAACCAGCATGACAAGCCATTGAAGTAGTAAAGATAGTAAGAATAACTAAATACAAGTAGCCATAATGACCACCATAACCTGCAATGACCACCCTGTAAGAAATGCACCACAATTGCTGGTACCCTGAGGAAGCCGTCTGGTGAAACGCGTTGAGGCGACCCTCTCATTGAAAACAATTAGGAAAAAAAAGTGTCCTTCTGGATCTTGCTGTGGATTCTGCAGCTGATTTGGAGGCTGGGGCTTGAGACTCACCCCTGATTATACCCATTTATTTAGGCCTAATCAGTGGTGGAAAGCCGCAAGGGCCTGCTGAGCAGGTGGGGGGAGGGGGGAGATATAAAGGAATTCGAGGCAAGTGTCTGCCAAAAATTCCTCTTTACATTCTGATGTCTGAACAGTTTCTATCCACGTGTATGGAATGGACCGTATTACACTCCATGCCAGTAGGCCTCAGCAAAATAAATATCCAATTGCGCCTGGGTTGCGCCAAAAGAGGCCCACTGAGACTCTGTCCCCCAAGGGCCCACAAAAAGCTGGAGACAGCTGTACTTATAACCCTGTGCATTCTACAGTTAATACTGACCACAACAATTAAATGGTTTTGGGGAAGGGGGGACTACCTTCACTAGACATTGGCACCCCTGTGAAAACCACAAATTTACTCAACTCTGCTCCATCTCTGCTTGCTTCTATTATCATTAGATTTCTGTTGGTATGTCCACACCACCTGAACTCATCATCTAAAAGCACTCCTACTACAATCAACTCTGCTCCATCCACCTCACTACTGCTCCCAGCATAACTCAGCTCTGCTCCATCTCTGCTTGCTGCTATTATCATTATATTTCTGTTGGTATGTTGTTAAGCACTTTCTAGTAAGTACATAAGCTTTGATATCTCTGCATATATCCACACCCCAATTCACAATTTTACAAACCTTGGGTTGTATAAATGTAAGTGCTTAGGTCATTGTGGCCTTAGGTCATTGTGCAATCCAAGCATGCAATCAAAGTGTGGAATCTAAGTATGCATTCAGAATTAGGCCAGAAGGGAACAGAAGGTAACACAAACCAACTACTTCAAAGTGATCTATTGTCTAACAGAAATGCTTCTCACTATAATCACTGTTGTTTTTCCTGTACTTGTAAAAAACACTTTTCCACCCCAAACCAGCCATGTCAGCAAGGAAGTCCTCATCTCTCCTACCCCACCATCTGACTTTCTCTGCACAGCTACTCACAAACCTGCAGGCTTTCCGTCCCAGACACACCCAACCCCCCTGCACCCTCTCCTACCTACACCCATACCTCCCAACCGTCCCGAATTCCGCGGGACATTCGAATTCGGTGTCTTATCCTGCGGTCCTGGTCGGAGGGAGGTATGTCCCGGTTTCAACTCATCAGCGTCCGGAGGATGCCGATGAGTTGAACACATAAGTGAGTATAACCGAGCAGAACGCATCTGGAAGAAAAGCCATTCCCAGGTAGACTTCCTTAGTTATAAAGAAGCAGTTCTCATATGCAAGAATGCACTTGAGTCGCCCTGGCCTCTGTGGATTCACGGAGTGAGCAGGCAAGGGGTGGCAGCGCCTTGAAAAAGGGGAGTTTTAAGCAAAAATGGATTAAAGAAAAATAAAAGTTTGTTGTAACGCCAGTTGGGGTTTCGGCTTGGGGTGAAGTCGGGCACTGAAGACAGGGCCTCTGGGAATAGGTGGTGATGCAGATATAGATGAAGAAGGGGAGATTTCCAGGAGTAACAGAGGAGCAATGATCAATAAAGGAATACAGTCCAGACAGGCGTTAACCAAACACTTACAGTTTACTTCTGTAGTCAGCAGGAGATAACAGTCTTTACAGGATTCACCTTGCTCCAGTATAGTGAGATTCCAGTCTTCCCATTTACCACTAGTATGATTCAGCCTTCCACTGCTGCTCAAACTCTCTAATAGATTTCCTCTGGTCCTGGGTTCCAGGAGCTCAGAGCTTAAGTACAACTGGGTAGATACCCCTTCTGGACAGCAGGTAATGTGAGGTCTTTGGATTGCTGGATGCACACACTCACCCCAATTCTGTATGTTACTGAGCCTCCAGGAAACTTGCTTCTCAAGTCCTCAGACAGTTCTTTGGTCTTCTTTCTTTTCTCCATGCTCAATGTGGTACACACAAGGACACAGGACAGAGGTTGAGTCAACTTTAATCCATTTCAACTGGCTGCAAGTGTGATTTAGTTATTGCCACCACCTGTTAGGTGCCTCAGGTAAGTAACAGGTGCTGTTAATTACACAAATTAGGGAAGCATCACATGATTTTTCAAACAGTGCCAATACTTTTGTCCACCCCCTTTTTATGTTTGGTGTGGAATTATTATCCAATTTGGCTTTTTGACAATTATTTTTGTGGTTTTCCATTGAAGACAAATTAAATGAAGATAATAATACCAAAGAATTTGTGATTGCAATCATTTTCTAGAAGAAAATGAGTATTATCTGACAGAATTGCAGGGGTGCTAATACTTTTGGCCAACACTGTATCTCTCATCCAACCTGCTCTTTGATAGACTACAGTCAGGCTTCAGATCCTGTCACTCCACTGAAACTGCCCTAACCAAAGTCACTAATGACCTTCTAACTGCCAAAGCCAAGTGTCAATACTCTATCCTCCTCCTCCTTGACCTCTCCTCTGCCTTTGACACAGTCGACCACTCCCTCTTACTAGGAACTCTCTCATCCCTTTGTATCTCAGACCTGTCCCTTTCCTAGATTTCCTCATACCTCACCGACCGCACATTCAGGGCCTCCACTCGCATACCATCTCTTCACCATGCCCTCTCTCCGTAGGTGTCCCCAAGGCTCCGTCCTAGGTCCCCTCCTGTTCTCCATTTACACCCTCAGCCTAGGCCAACTCATAGAATCTCATGGCTTTCAATACTGTTGCTATACCGATGACACCCAAATATATCACTCTGGACCAGACATCTGAACTGTCTCCCCCTCTCCTTCTGTCTCTATGCCCCCTTCCCTCATAGATTGTAAGCCCTTGCAGGCAGGGCCCTCTAACCCACTGTGCCTGTCGGTCATTGTTAGTATTATATCTACCTGTATATTTTGTGTATTGTATGCAGTGCCGCACCTCCCATGAGGCGACCTGAAGCGAGCGCTTCAGGCGGCGCTATGCCAGGGCCTCAGGGAGGGCGGCATTTTTGGTTACCTAAGCCAGTCCAGGACAAGCTGTCCTGGACTGGCTTAGCATCGAGCGGTGGTTTGGGGAGGTCATTGGAGCAGTGCTGCTCCAGCAGCCTCCTCTCACACTCAGGCAGAGAGCAGGTCGTCTCCGTGCCTGCTCTCTGCTGGCGAACGGCGCTAAGCCCCGCCTCCTGCACTTCGCCACGCCCCTTCCACTCCGCCACGCCCCTCCGCTCCGCCCCCTCCTCCCGGCGGGGGAGGGGGGCGGCTTTCTGTAGTTCGCCTTGGGCGGCGAAAGGGGCAGGTTCCCCCCTTATTGTATGTAACCCCCAAATGTAAAGCACCATGGAATTAATGGTGCTATATAAATAAACAATAATAATAATAATACTAAAAAAGTGGCATGGTGTCCTAAAACAAGACTGTTCTCCAGAAACCAAAAAAAGCGCTCCTTCCCTTCTGTGCCCGGCTATGCCCAGACAGATGTTTCTACCCACATATGGCATTAAGTACATTATCTGGGGTACACCAGTGTCATACACATGGGCATACACTGCCATTTGGGTACACAGCGGGGGGTAGATGTGAAGGAGTGATATGTGCTTTTGGAGTGTAGATTTAGATTCTTCGTTTTTGGACACCATGTCACATTTGCAGAGACCCTAAAAATGCCCCTTCAAAATGGGGTCACGTCTTGGGGAATTCCAGTTTGCTGTCAACTCCAGGGCTCTGCAAAAACAACATGGCGCCCAGAAAGTCCCTCTAAATCTGTACCCCAAAAACTAAAAAGCGCAGCGCTCCTTCCCTTCTGAGCCCTACTGTGTACCCAAGCAGCAGCTTCCCTCCGGAGCACTACTGCGCAGGCTCACTTGCCAGTCCCCGTAGAACTACACGAGCATACTGCACGCTTGCGAACTGCCATTAAGTAAAATGGCGAATGAGCCTGCGTAGTAGCGCTCCGGAGGGAAGCGCTACTATGCAGGCGCGGGATTTGAAGACCTCAAGCCGGAAGAAGACCAATAGGAAGCCAGCAGAAGAGACGGGACCAGAGGGCGTCGCTCCAAGAAGAAAGAAGAGGTATGCGTGCCCGAAGATGACGCGGCATCATGCATCACCGCCCCCAGTGCACATTCGGTAAGATTTGCATATATGTTTTTATGCTTTTATTTAAAAACCGGACCGGGGTTTAATATAACATTTACGGTGCCTGAATAGCCTTTTTAAAGGCTATTCACGCATATGTGGGGCTCTATTAGCATAATTTTGCTGATAGAGCCCCTTTAAAATGACACATATTCGAAGAAAATGAAAATGTAATTTTTTTCATAATTTGTAATAATTCTTGCAAAACAATAACGGTTTGGTCAAAATGCTCACTATACCCCTCAAAGAATATCTGAAGGGGTCTGGTTTTCAAAATTGGGTCATTTAATGGGAGGTTCTATCATATGCCACCTATTCCTGTCTGCAAACATAGCTTGGTACAGGAAAAAATCACATACTCAAAATTTCCAAAATTTGCTTATAAACTTGATAAACTTCTAAATTGTCTAAATTATTCAAATATGCTAAAATTATTTCAAATATGCTTGAAACACAAAAGGAACATTTGGAAATATAGAACTACTAACTTTTTTGCCCTGTATTATTGTGTATATGTGAGATATTGCAGCTGAAAATGGAAAACATTGAAAAATTTTCAAAATTTTCAGCATTTGTGAGTTTATTAATAAATTTACGCAAGTTATATCAGTCTAATTTTATCTTTTCAGTAAAGTACAACATGTCACGAAAAAACAATATCAGAATTGCTTGGATGCGCTATACTGTTACAGAATGATTCACTGATAAAGTCACACATGGCAAATTTCCAAAATTTGGCTTGGTCATTAAGGTCAAATACAGGCCAGTCACTAAGGGGTTAAACACTGCTGGTGCAAAGCTCAACTCACACCAAGGGGCAAAAATTTAAAAACTGCTAGTGCAAGGCTAAACTCACACCAAGGGGCACAAAATTTAAACACTGCTGGTGCAAGGCTCAACTCACCCCAAGGGCCTAAGGGCTCGGAGAAGAGAAGACTTACTATAAAACTCCATCTCTTAAAAATTCCAAAATTATCTTTGAAGAAAAACTTTTCTACATGCCATTCTTCAGCAACTCTCAATAAATCAAATACAGATTTATTGATATTCTAACTCTAACTAATCTATTCATATTCCATAGTTAATCTAACATACAATGAGAAAACATAACTACAGTAAATCATTGACCAGTTTTCATTTTTCAAAAATTGTGACAAGATAGGAAACAGAAATCAAACTTGAACTCAAAAGAAAACATACACACGCAGGTTCAATTATGAAGTTACAAGTAGAAGAGTCGCTCAGCAAGTGACAGATGTGTCTCTTTGTGTACAATCTGTTCCACCAAAAAGGCTAACTTTAAGGGCCACAGGTCTAACTTCGACACCCAATGCGTGTAGGGCGCAGAGGGATTGGAGAGGATAGGGCTGTGGTTGTCCTGGTACTCATTCAACATGTACCTATACTTTTCCCCCCTGGTGACACTAGGCCCCTCAGTGGCGGTAGTTTGGCGAGGGGGTGCCATTAATGTGTCCCACACCTTGGAGAGTGTTCACCTGGTGGGTGTGGACCGGATGGCAGTTGTTAGCCTCTTAGAGGAACTTTCCTCTCTGCCACCACCGAGAGTTGATGGAAACATCTCCATCATATTCTGCACCAGTTGCTTGTGGCAATCATTAATGCGATTGGCCCTCCCATCTACCAGAATAAAAGTCAAGTCGAGATATTATTTTTATTTATTTATTTTTTTAAATCCAGTATTGGTTGCTCTCCAGGATTTTGACAATGTGTTTGTCACTTGAGAAGCACCCCAACATGATTTCAGCCATGTGTGCCAGAGTGTTACTTGGCATGACTTCGCTGTCCCCACCGGAATGGTCACTCTCCATTTCTTCCTCTTCCTCCCTTTTACCCCATCCTCGCAGCAGCAATGGAATGCACTGAACTTCCCCGCTAGCCTCCTGTATGACAATGAGATCATCTGCCACTTCGTCATCCTCCTCCTCCTCTTCCTCCGTCATTATACGCTGTGAAACGGACAGGAGTGTGCCATGAATATCCTGCTGGGATGGTTCTGCTCCTATGCCCAACTCCTCAGCGTACAATGCGTTATCCCTGATGGCACTGAGGGATTCTCGCATCACACACAGTAGCAGGATTGTTACACTCACTAGTGCATCGTCACAGCTGACCCTCTTGGTGGACTCCTCAAAGACACGTAAGATCTTGCATAAGTCTGCCATCCATGGCCACTCATGGTGCAGAAACTGTGGGAGCTGACTTTGAGAAACCCTTGGGTTTTGGACATGGTACTCCATCAGGGGTCTCTGCTGCTCACACACTCTGCTCAACATGTGGTACGTTGAGTTCCAGTGTGTGCGGACGTCGCACATCAGCCGGTGTTCAGGCAGATGTAGGCGTTGCTGGAGTGTTTTTAGGCTAGCAGTGGCTACTGTAGACTTGTGAAAGTGGGTGCACAAGCGCCGCACTTTCAACAGTAGCTCGTGTAAATTGGGGTACGTTTTTAAAAACTGTTGCACCACTAAATTGAAAACGTGGAACGTGTTGGAAGTTGGCAAGCTCCAGAGCCGCTACCAGGTTCCGGCCGCTATCACACATGACCATGCCTGGGCCCAGGTGCATCGGTGAAAAACAAATTGACGTCTCATCGAGGAGGGCATCCCTCACCTCGGAGGCAGTGTTCTGTCTGTTCACCAAGCTGATGAGCTTCAGCACGGCCTGCTGACGTCTCCCCACTCCAGTGCTGACATTCACCCAGTGTACCGTCAGTGAAATGTAGCATCCCTGTCCACATTCACTTGTCCACGCGTCGGTGGTCAAGTGTGCAAAGCGCGGAACTTAGGGCCTGCCTGATGTTGCGTGACACATGCTGGAGCAAGGCGGGGACGGCACATCGGGAGAAGTGACGGCTAGGGACGGCATAGCGAGGTGCCGCACTTGCCATCAGTACTCAAAGACAAAAAAGAGGCAACTCATAGTATAGTAAGTAGATAAAACAGGTAGAGAAAGGGGATATATATATCTCACCTTGGGAGGTTGTGAGGACGGTCACAACTCCTATATAAGCATGGGGACCACTTATGCAGAGGGCCTCTTCTCTGGGTGAAAAACAGCTGCTAACATTCCTGACACCCCTTGGGTGTAACTAGAAATGCTCAGAAGACCAATACACGGAAAATGGAGTCGATGTAGCTAATCGCATTTTATCCAATGAGTCATATTATCTGCGTCTTCCATCAGACCCCACCCCTGAGGATTTAATAGAGTATTATGCTTTGATTGAAGAGGAGGACAGTGGTTCTCTTGAAGAAAGAAAAGGAGTATCTTTGGGTCCAGAATCCCTCCATTGCATTCTATTACCACCTCCCCAAGATCCATAAGTCTCTAGTTGATCCACCGGGTAGACCCATAATATCAGGTCTTAACTCTATTAGCAGGAACTTATCGGAATACATTGATGTACAGCTGCAGCCTTATTTGATCAAATTGAAGTCTTACTTTAAAAACTCTCCAGATCTTATCAATCATTTGCTGGAATTCACTTGGGGAATGGAATTTAGATGGGCAACGTTAGATATAACAGCCTTATACAGTAATATTCCCCATAGAGAAGGCGTGGCCAATATAATTCATATATTAAATCAGGATCCTAAAATGCCAGAATCCCAAAAGTCCTTCATAGTAAGGGGGATCCAATTTATTCCTTAACATAATCTATTTGCGTTCGAAGGTGGGATCTTCAAGCAAATAAAGGGCACGGCTATGGGTACAAGTTTTGCACCTAGCTATGCCAACCTGTTCATGGGTGGGTTTGAGGATGTCCATATACATAATAATGAGAAATGGTCTAATAGAATTCTTTTTTTATTAAAGATATATAGACGACCTCATCCTAATATGAAAAGGTACTGAGAACGACTTCTGTGGTTTCGTTGAAGATTTGAATCAGAATACGTGGGGGCTTAAATTTACTGGTACATCTAGCCCATCCAGTATTGATTATTTGGATCTTACTCTTATAGGGGAAGGGGACCGAGTGTTCGCATTGACATTTTTAAAAAAGGTAGACTGTAATAGTCTGCTTGACTACGAGAGTCTCCATTATCGTAGGTGGAAAGCTAATGTGCATTATGGGCAGTTTAGGAGAGTGCCCATGTTGCCTGCAGTACGTTGGCCGCACGATAAGAACACTCCGTGAATGTCTGAACAAACACTGGTCAAATGTTTTAAATCAATTCCAGAAACACAGCGTGTCTAGACACACTGCAACTGTACACAATGGATCATTTGACGGGTTTTCAGTCATTCCAGTGGATCATATTCCGGACAATCTTCATAATAGGTTTCAACTACTACGCCGCTGTGAAATGTTCTGGATTTATCGTCTTAATTCATTAGTCCCCCCTAGGCCTCAATGAGGCACTGGAGGATGTGACTGATTAATTTGTCCACTGTTCTGGGGGGCCATAAATTAGTCCTGTGGGTGGTCCAGGAGGCTAGTTTTGTATGATTCTTGTTTCAATTTTAAATTGATCCTCCAGAGTTTTAAATTTACCCATATCTCCAAATTGCATTTTTTCGCACTTTTTCTCGTTTTAATGGTGCTTGCTAATAAGTTATTAAGAACTGATTGTCCAATCGTTCAATGTTGAATGTAATTTATCATTATTCCTTGAAGTGGTTTTATTCACAATCTATATATTAGAATCTGCTGTTTGTTTAGTTAACATTCTTTAGGGATGTATGAAATATCCCCAAGACAGTTGATATTTGATTTATATTGACAAGCAATATGCAGTATGTCTGCTTCAATTGCTAGAATAGCCCTATATTAAGAGCTTTTAGCTCCAATAGCTCCGATTTATTTTGCACTTTAGAATCCACACTCATTATGGGCAAGTCACGCACTGACTAATATCCTCGATGCTGAACGCATGCACATGGTGTACTTTTTTTTGAGTGCCGTAACGAAGGACGCCATCTCTAGTTGTGAACATGTTGAATGCTGGCCTGTTTTCCCAGCACGCACGGGGGTTTTGTAGACAATCCCCCTACTTACCAACTTACCAATAAATAGTTTGTGGGTCAGTACACATTCGGCCCAAAGGCGGAGGTAAGTTTAGACTTCCGATCAAATGTACAACAGGTAAGGCAACAATGTTGCTACATGGTATGATATAGTATCGTAGCATCGTGGACTGTGCCATCCCTGTACAAGACTCCACCTCCTATCTCTATTTATAACTTGCACTTTCTGGTGAAACTCCAATAGCGGCAACATGACTATGAGACGACTGCTACTCCTGCAAGGACTGCTGCTGTTCATAAGTGCAGGTACTAACCCATCACTCACTCTCCTGTGTGACACATAGTAGCACAGAGATCAGAAACCTTTGGCACTCCAGCTGCTGTGAAACTACAACTCCCAACATACTTCATTCACCTCCAGGGAGTTGTAGTTTCACAACAGCTGGAGTGCTGAAGGCTGCCTACCCCTGCTGTAGCTAAGCCACCTGATACAGGATTACAGCAGATCGTGCAGTTGTCTGGGGCTCCTTCAGGAGCACAGTACTGAATTCTGAATATATCCATTATTATAATTTTTTATATACATGAGCATGTGGGGACATGTTATTTGTGGTAGTTTGACAGCTCTGAAAAACTGCGATATCTAGATCACTGGCAAACCTTGACTGCAGTATGGAATCGGTGCATAGGAACGTTACAGTACAATGCATATGGGTTTCCTCATCAGACACAGAGAGGGCATCATAAATTGTAAGGGGGCGTTCACACTTGTGCCGCGTCCGCAAGCCGTCCATAAGCTGTTTTCCCTGCCATTTCAGCGGAATCACGGTGGGCGGACAGCAGTGCAAGTGTGAACGCCCCCTAAACTCTTCTGAAGGAAGGAGCTAAGTAAATGGAAAGTTTCAATGGTTTGTACAATGTCTTGATAAATCATCAGTCCCAGCCTTTGTGGAGGAAAAATAACAGCTGGTGTCTTGTGACATATGAGGAAGAGCACCTGATCCATGTTAACCCTTCTTACTGTTGATGTGAGAGCCTAAGAATTTTAATACACTCTATAATTAAAGAGGCTCTATCATTAAAGAAAGTCATTTTTAACTAATTATATAATTGCATAGCCTATAGAAAGGCAATTCCACACCTAATTTGTGATTGGCTCTTCTCCTGATTAACTCAATTATATATACCTGCAAAAACGCTACTTTTTGATGGACATTTACATGGCTTGAAAAAGTGCTGCAAGCGCGAAACAGCTGTTGCCTTTTTTCTTCCCCCAGCTGTAACGTCTTTCTCTCCCAATGTTTTTAAACAATATAGAATAAAGAATTTCTTTTATGAAAAAGTGCCTTGGTGAGTGCCCACATTTTTTTCTTTTCTTTATATATTCTGTTGAAAAAGAGTTTTTTGGGTGTGAGCACCTCCTAAAATAGGCACATACAGGTATATCCTATTTTTTTCTCAACAACATATACCTCTATCTGATTATTTGCGGTTATATGTGTGTTGTTCCTGAAGACATTGTTTAAAATATCTATATTTGGGCTTACCGCAGTGCCACCGACTTTTTTCTTTTAGTATAAATATCCTTTAGTATGTAAATTGACTCAGCGGTTTTTGAATAAGTCTGTTTTTATTCATATACTAATTGCTATTGCTATTGTTCCTATGAGGGTATACACCATAGGCTGCTGCTGCTGATTGTGATGTTGTTATAAGTATGTTCTGTATGTTCTGTTCTGCTTATTTATTCTGCTTTGTCTGCCTAGCAACAGTGAGGTAGTAATGGAGGAGGAGCTGAGCTTAGGGGGAGGAGTTGCTAGACAGGGAGCCATGATGGAGCATGGAATAAAGTGTTCTGATCTACAAGAGTAACCATCTCATAGTGGACTTATTCCAGAAGACCTGCATCCTCACTACAACACTACACTGATGACTCGGCTTCCTGTTTGCACACACACATAGGAGATAATAGCAGAGATGAGTGCTGCTGGGAACTTCCTGTGCTGGCTAGAAGCTAATGAGCATATGAATAAAAGCGGACTTATTCAGAAACCGCTGAGGCAATTTACATATTAAAGGTAGGTGTAGAATAGCATTTCTAAAGGCTTTGCAAGGATATGATTAGTTAAAAATGACTTTTCCCAATGATAGAGCCCCTTTAATCGTTTAATACACTCTATCATTTAATAGGATTATCATGAATTAGAATATTTAACATGGCATATTATTGGACTCCTTTTGTGTTGTTTAAATTTAACACTTTCAGTTCCATGCTTTACTTGGCAGTCACACACCTCCTAACAGAAACATATAGATTACTGGTACAAAATGCATTTAAGGGGTTAATACGGTTTGTCATTTTGCCCACTAGGTTTAGGGTAACCCTAACTCACATTGCAGTTCCTTTGCATTGATTGGGACATCACAGTTTTAGTCCCCTTGCAGATGGCTGTGGGCGAGTGCAGTGCAGGTTTTTCCTGGATAGCACACTGACCCATTCATTTCTATAGGTCCACGCACATGACCGTGTATTACATGGAGCAGTGTACAGGCCGACAGTCCAGACCGCAAAACTCAAGACAGGTCCTATTCTTATCTGGTTTTGTGGCCATGGTTCTGCAGCTCCTATTTATTGAATTAATGAGGCTGCAGATTCATGCCCAGTTCAGGGGCTGCACACAGATGACCAGTGTCCAGCCCATGTCCATCTGCAAGGGGCCTTATCCTGCAAGGAAATCAGGAGTTCACACAGTGTTACAAGTATAGACGTGGTTGGCAGTGGCCCTTAGACCAACTGTACTGAGTCCATATGTATAACCTCCTTCCCTCAGCCTAGACTTAACATTATAAAGAAAACACCAGACCAAATGTTGGATAAATTGTGGGGGTCAGCCACAGCTTTATTAAATAAACATGAACATATGAGCAGAACCTTGTTACCCCATGACGACTTTTATGACGCATCACTAAATGCCCCACCACCGCTTGCGGTGTGCATGTTTCAGATGTTCCACGGGTGACGCATCTGTCCTCTTCTTTACATTGAAAGGGGGACAAAGTCCTGCAGATATGCCACCGGGACACGGTATAAACCTACGCTGGGGTCTGACCCCAACCAAAAGCAAGAACAAAGCCCTTTCCACCCCATCCTGAATGCCCAACAAGAAAATGTCCAAATCAATGTCAGTCAAGTGAATCCCATCCCTGCGGAGCAAGCCGCGGTTATCCCCTTCAAGTTGACGGTGTCTAACCACCACACCACCCCGAGACCGCACATGGCACATATTCAGTAACTGCCTCGTCCTCTCAAACACCACTGGGGCATGGGTGTCGACCCACCGAGCCCTACGAACAATCACCAACCATCACTAATGTAGGGAAAAAGGCAGGAAAGCGATCAAATCCGGGCGTATCAAGGATATGGGTTCCGACAGCCAAACCACTCCTGAGTAGGGTTGAGCCGATCTTGAGATTTCAGGATCGTTTTTAAAATCCGATTTCTGATTATTTTCCATTTGAACCCGATTCCAATCCCAATTTCAATCCTAATCCAAGTCAATGGGATTTTTTTAATAATCAAAGATCAGATTTTAGAAACGATCCTATTCACTACCCAGCATGGAGTCCAAAAATTGAACGTTTAATTTTTAGACTTCACGCTGTGTAGTGATTAAAAAAAAAATCCTCTGGCTACTTAGTCCCCCCTGGTGTCCACTTACCTGCCACTCTGCGTTGTTCAGAGCACCGTGCGCACCCCCGCCTCCCTAGGCTAGTGAGATTCCGGGGGTAGGCAGGGCTTGTTGTGGCTTAGGAGAGTGTGGGCAGGTACAGGGCAGGGAGACGTGAGTGCATCACTCACGTCTCCCCTCCCAGTACCCGCACACACTCTCCTAAGCCACAAGCCCTGCCTTCTTCCTAGGTTTGTAACACTAAACTGGGAGCTAGAGGCGTGCACGGCTCTCTGAAGGCCTGTAAATGAGAGAGAACCGGACCGAGAAGAACTGGGAGCGACAGCAGCAGCGGATCTGTGCAGGTAAGTGGACTATTCTGTTTCTAGTGGACTATACTCTTCTGTTCCTCCCTGCTGTGCCGTATACTCGGCTCTGCTACATCTCAGATGTAGCAGAGCTGAGTATACGGTAAAGCAGGGATGAAGCAGAAGAGTAGATAGACAAGTCAATGTACAGTAATGCAGATGTAGCAGAGTTCAGTATACGGCACAGCAGGGAGGAAACAGAATAGTAGAAACTATTTACTCTTCTGTTTCTTCCCTGCTATGCTGTAGGAATGAATGGACGCAGCCGACACGCAGGGGGTTAAGCGGCCGGACGCTAGCACAAGCTGTGTGCTGGCTGCATCTATTCATTCCTATGGGAGCGTGCTATTCGAAACAGCAGTTTCGAATAGTACTCGCTCATCTTTAGTAGCTAACATTGTTAGCTTTTCCCACAATGCTTGGCCAGTAACAAAGCATTGTGGGAAATAACCTATGACCTCGATCCTGCCTAAAAAGATCGGGATTGGAATTCCGATCGTGAAATTTACTCGATCGCATATTGGAATCTGATCTTTTCCGATCCTGATTAGAGATGAGCGAACACTAAAATGTTCGAGGTTCGAAATCCGATTCGAACAGCCGCTCACTGTTCGAGTGTTCGAACGGGTTTCGAACCCCATTATAGTCTATGGGGAACATATACTCGTTAAGGGGGAAACCCAAATCCGTCTCAGGAGGGTCACCAAGTCCACTATGACACCCCAGGAAATGATACCAACACCTCTGGAATGACACTGGGACAGCAGGGGAAGCATGTCTGGGGGCATAAAAGTCACTTTATTTCATGGAAATCCCTGTCGGCTTGCGATTTTCGCAAGTTAACTTTTTCCCATAGGAATGCATTGGACAGCGCTGATTAGCCAGAGTACGGAATTCGACCAATCAGCGCTGGCTCTGCTGGAGGAGGCGGAGTCTAAGATCGCTCCACACCAGTCTCCTTAGACTCCGCCTCCTCCGGCAGAGCCAGCGCTGATTGGCCGAAGGCTGGCCAATGCATTCCTATGGGTATGCAGAGACTCAGCAGTGTTGAGCCAGTTCTGCTCAACTACACCGTGTGCCGGTCAGCCTGTGCGAGCTCGGCACACACTCAGCTCTGCATCACCGCTGGCGTTGGCCAGCATTGATTGGCCAGTATACAGAATCAGTATACAGAATCAGCAGAACCCCTGTGCACCCTCAGCTCTGCTACATCTGAGCCGAGGGTGCGCTAGAACCCTTGTGCACACTCGGCTCTGCTACATCAGAGCCGAGGGTGCACTAGAACCCTTGTGCACACTCGGCTCTGCTACATCAGAGCCGAGGGTGCACTAGAACCCTTGTGCACACTCGGCTCTGCTACATCAGAGCTGAGGGTGCACTAGAACCCTTGTGCACACTCGGCTCTGCTACATCAGATGTAGCAGAGCCGAGGGTGCACTGGAACCCTTGTTCACACTCAGCTCACGCTAATAGAATGCATTGGCCAGCGCTGATTGGCCAATGCATTCTATTAGCCTGATGAAGCAGAGCTGAATGTGTGTGCTTAGCTCAACTACTCCACCGGCGTAGTTGAGCTAAGCACACACATTCAGCTCTACTTCATCACGCCAATAGAATGCATTGGCCAGAGTATGGAATTCTACCAATCAGCGCTGGCTCTCCTGGAGGAGGCGGAGTCTAAGGTCGGACCAGAATGGAGTCTGGTGTGGAGCGATCTTAGACTCCGCCTCCTCCAGCAGAGCCAGCGCTGATTGGTCGAATTCCGTACTCTGGCCAATCAGCGCTATCCAATGCATTCCTATGGGAAAAAGTTTATCTCACAAAAATCACAATTACACACTAGATAGAGCCCCAAAAAGTTATTTTTAATGACATTCCTACCTAAATAAAGGTTATCCCTAGCTATCCCTGCCTGTACAGCTATCCCTGTCTCATAGTCACAAAGTTCACATTCTCATATGACCCGGATTTGAAATCCACTATTCGTCTAAAATGGGGGTCACCTGATTTCGGCAGCCAATGACTTTTTCCGATTTTTTTCGATGCCTCCGGTGTCGTAGTTCCTGTCCCACCTCCCCTGCGCTGTTATTGGTGCAAAAAAAGCGCCAGGGAAGGTGGGAGGGGAATCGAATTTTTTTGGAGTTTGCCACGTGATGTTCGATTCGAATCGAACATATCGAACAGCCTAATATCCGATCGAACATGTGTTCGATAGAACACTGTTCGCTCATCTCTAATCCTGATCGCTCAACCCTACTCCTGAGTCATTTCCCCCGGCATGCACCACCAGCACCATAGGGGCCTGGGAGGAAACGCTGGCTGACAGGACTTGCGGCAACATCTGCAACCAACTCAAGACGCGCACACCTTGCCACCTCAATTCCACGTTCTCAAATCCTAACTGTAAACCTCCAGGCTGAACCGCTGCATGACGTGCCGCCCAATAAATGTAATAGTGGCCCAAAATCCAAACCACCGGAGACATGCCTAAGAAAAGACAAAAGATAACAAATTAGAAGTACAGAAGCGAAAAAAAAAAAAACAAGGCTAGCCAGGAGAATTTTTATTTATTTATTTATTTATTTTTAAACAACTGACAGCACTAAACAGACCAAGCCTAACATAACGTCTGTAGCAATTCAAGCGCCATCTGCCTATATCCTTAACCCTATATTGCACAGTGTTGCCCTGAGGCAACATACTAAGAAATAGTCAATATGTCCGATGTAGCTTTCAGGCACCAAACTTCATAATAAGTTTTGAGATCTTTGGACTACTGTGGACTCAAATAATAGCCAATCAGCGACAACTTTACTAACAGGTGTCATGGTTACTTCATAGAAAGGTGGTAATAGTAAAATTGTACAATATAGGGTTAACCTCCTCCTCCGTTAAACCTGCCGCATCCGTCGCAGTGGATGCCCCTATATGTAAGGAATGGGTCCCAAACTCGGAGGGAGGAGCCCCCATAAACTTAAGGCAACATTTGAACAAGGTCTCGAACTGAAATCTCGTAAAAAAGAAGCCATCACTGTGTACCAGGTACTGATCAGACCAGGGTTGGATAGCCGCAAGACGGAGTACCGTTTCCATCGGACACAAGGGGCCCTCCAAACAAGCTATGGATAACCAAGTACCTTGCCCGTACACATCGGTCTTCAAACGTCGAACCCTAACCCGAAGGACACCCGGAAAGATGACTACATCCTCCGCGTGATGGCACAACCAACTCACCTATCCAAAATGCACCAAATAATGCTAAAACAAAGGAACAACCCAATAAATCTGCCTCATACTCCAAGGAGCAAACTATCCTGGAGGCATCCATCAGATGCCGTAAGAGTAGGAAAGAAACCAGTCTATGAAAATCAACTGTCTTCGCAGCTTTTTTCCATCCCCTGAGAACGAACTGGAAGGAGAAATTCTCAGTAACATCCGGGAGGCCTAAGAGTTTTAACCCAAAGGTCACACCGGACACCCGCTTAACCCCGGTAGCCGCGGATACACCTTCTGATTTTAAATGGGAAAGAAATGCATAAGTCAACTCCCGACAACAACCCACATCCAAAACCCTCTCCGGAGAACCGAAAGACAACCACGCACACCATGCCTTACCATGAGTGGACCACGTCACCGCTGAAACCGAATTCCTCAAGAAAGGGATCAAAACGGCTGAACCATGTCCCAAAGAGAAGGAGGGCACGGGCAGCTGAATCCGCTTTAGGGTGAAAATCCCTTAACCCCCTTCCCGACATGCGCCGTAATAGTACGGCGCATGTCGGGTTTGTAACTATGGCGACCGCCCGGGAGCTTTAAGCAGTAGACAACCAGCTCTAATGCCTCCGATCGGTCCCCGGAGGCGCCATTTTTCCGGCGGCACATGGGCGCCGCCATTTTGTCGGAGATCGCCGGCTCCTGGAGCATGCTCCAGGGCCGACGTCATGTTGGCATGACAGCCGGGAGCCTTTACAAGGCTGCTAGGCTTGTCTGCAAATTCTTTCTTTTGCAGGCTGGTCTATGCAGCCTGCAAAAGAAATGATGATTTTTTGCAATGCATTAGCATTGTAATGCATTGCATTAGTGATCAGACCCCCTGGGGATCAACACCCCTAGGGGATCTAATAAATGCAAAAAAAAATTTTTAAAAAGTAAAAATATAAAAAATATAAAAAGTATTAAAAATTCAAATCACCCCCCCCCCCTTTCCCTAGAACACATATAAAAGTAGTTAAAAACTGTGAAACACATACATGTTAGGTATCCCCGTGTCTGAAATCGCCCGCTCTACAAAGCTATAAAAATATTTTTCCTGTTCGGTAAACGCCGTAGCGGGAAAAATAGTCAAAAGTGCCAAACCACCGTTTTTTCACTGTTTTGATTCTGATAAAAATTTGAATAAAAAGTGATCAAAGCAATAACATTTCCCGAAAATGGTAGAACTAATAAGTACACCCGGCCCCGCAAAAAAGGCGCCCTATGCATCCCCATACAAGACGTATAAAAAAGTTACGGCTGTCGGAATATGGCGACTTAGAAAAAAAATTTTTTAACACAGTTTTGGATTTTTTTTAAAGGGGCTCTATCAGCAAAATCATGCTGCTAGAGCCCCACATATGCGTGCATAGCCTTTAAAAAGGCTATTCAGGCACTGTAAAAGTTAAATTAAACTACCCCCCCATTTTAAAATAATAACTTAAAAAAGAATGTTCTCTACTTACGGAACGTGCACCCTGGGCGGGCATTCAGGGTGCGCCGTCTTCTTCTTCCCCGCCTCTTCTTCCTCTGACGTCTTCGGGTCCCGTCCTCCTCCGGCGCTTGCTCGCGGACACTGATAAAAAAAAATAGCCCGGGCGCATGCGCAGTAGCACGCGGCTTCTACTACGGCTACTGCGCATGCGCCCGGGCTATTTTTTTTTATCAGTGTCCGCGAGCAAGCGCCGGAGGAGGACGGGACCCGAAGACATCGGAGGAAGAAGAGGCGGGGAAGAAGATGAAGACACACCCTGAATGCCCGCCCAGGGTGCACGTTCCGTAAGTAGAGAACATTCTTTTTTAAGTTATTATTTTAAAACGGGGGGGGTAGTTTAATTTAACTTTTACAGTGCCTGAATAGCCTTTTTAAAGGCTATGCACGCATATGTGGGGCTCTATCAGCATGATTTTGCTGATAGAGCCCCTTTAAGGGGTCAAAATGTAAATAAAACCATATAAATTTGGTATCCCTGGAACTGTACCGAAACACAGAATACAGGGGACATGTCATTTTGGCTGCACAGTGAATGCCGTAAAACCAAAGCCCGTAAGAAAGTCGCAGAAATGCATTTTTTCTTCAAATCCACCCCATTCTGGATTTTTTTCCTGCTTCCCAGTAAATTAGATAGAACAATTAATGGTGGCATCATGAAGAAAATGTTAAGACCTGATATAGCTCTGGGAGCGGAGAAATAAAAAAGTTATGGGGTCTTAGCCTAAGAGTGGTGCTGCACAATGTACCTAGATGTGGCTTCAGTAAAGAGTATCACATGTTAAATGCTGCGCATGCTATATCAGCGGCGCACCTCTAATGAGGCGACATGAGGCGGCCGCTTCGTGAGGGGCGACTTTTTTTTTTTTTACTTTGAACCAGCGCAGGAGAGCTGCTTCTCTCTGCTCTGGTTCAGACGTCTGCATAGGCGGCGTCACTAGGCTGATACGCTGATACGTACTCAGACGTATAGGTATCAGCGTGGGCGGCGTCATCACGTGATGATGCTCACTGATACCTAGACGTCTGAGTACGTATCAGCGTGCGTAGGCTTCCTAGTGACGCCGCCTACGCAGACGTCAACCTGCAGGAGAAGAGGATCGGGGAGGCGGCGGGAGCAACAACAAGATCGGTAAGTATAAAACTTCTTTTTTTGTTTTATAATAGGCCGCTACCTGCTGGAGTATCTCCAGCAGGTAGCGGCCTATTTATCTATCTCCCCAGACCTGCTCACTGCCGCCCCCGCTTCCCCTTGTACTATAGGCCGCGGAGGCCGGCAGTGAGTAGGCCCAGGCAGGCCGCGATCCCACTACCGCCATTATTATACCCGGGGGTCTTTTCAGACCTACGAGTATAATAATCGGAGCCCCAGGGGAGCTGAGGGAACATAATAAACAATGTTACTTACCTCTCCGGGATCCGATGTTACTCCTAGCAGGCTTCGGGCCTATATGGTAATGCCCAGACATCACGTGGTCTGGAATATTACCATATAGGCCCAAAGCCTGCCCTAGCAGTACCATATAGGCCCGAAGCCTGTGCTAGTAGTAATAGCCTGTTACTGCTAACACCGGCTTTGGCCTGTATGGTACTGCTAGGTCAGGCTTCGGGCCTATATGGTAATATCCCAGACCACGTGATGTCTGGGCATTACCATATAGGCCCGAAGCCTGCCAGCATTAAAGAGGACCTTTCATGGGTTTGGGCACAGGCAGTTTTATATACCGCTGGAAAGCTGACAGTGCACTGAATTCAGTGCACTGTCGGCTTTCCCGATCTGTACCCCGGGTGAAGAGCTATCGGTGCCGGTACCATAACTCTTCACAGTCAGAAGGGCGTTCCTGACAGTCTGTCAGGAATGTCCTTCTTCCCAGCAGCGCCTATAGTGCTGTACAGTGTGAGCGGGGAGGAACGCTCCCTCCCCTCCTGATAGTGCTCTTCTATGGACGAGTACTGCGAGCAGAGGGAGGGGGCTCACACAGCACTATAGGCGCTGCTGGGAAGAAGGACGTTCCTGACAGACTGTCAGGAACGCCCTTCTGACTGTGAAGAGTTACGGTATCGGCACCAATAGCTCTTCACCTGGGGCACAGATCGGGAAAGCCAACAGTGCGCTGAATTCAGCGCACTGTCAGCTTTCCAGCAGTATATAGAACTGCCTGTGCCCAAACCCATGAAAGGTCCTCTTTAACATCGGGTCCCGGAGAGGTGAGTAACAGTGTTTATTATGTTCCCTCATCTCCCCTGGGGCTCCGATTATTATACTCGGGGGTCTGAAAAGACCCCTGAGTATAATAATAGTTCATGGGTGTGCAACCGTGGGGCATAATAGAGCTTGAAGGTTCCACTGTGGCCCCTGTAACCTCTATTATACCCCACAGCAGCCCCCCCTGCAACCTCTATTATGCCACTGTGGGGCATAATATAGGCTGCAGGGGCCACTGTGGGATACATACAGTCCTATGAAAAAGTTTGGGCACCCCTATTAATCTTAATCATTTTTAGTTCTAAATATTTTGGTGTTTGCAACAGCCATTTCAGTTTGATATATCTAATAACTGATGGACACAGTAATATTTCAGGATTGAAATGAGGTTTATTGTACTAACAGAAAATATGCAATATGCGCAATATGCATTAAACCAAAATTTGACCGGTGCAAAAATATGGGCACCTCAACAGAAAAGTGACATTAATATTTAGTAGATCCTCCTTTTGCAAAGATAACAGCCTCTAGTTGCTTCCTGTAGCTTTTAATCAGTTCCTGGATCCTGGATGAAGGTATTTTGGACCATTTCTTTCTACAAAACAATTCAAGTTCAGTTAAGTTTGATGGTCGCCGAACATGGACAGCCCGCTCTCAAATGATCTGAAAACAAAGATTGTTCAACATAGTTGTTCAGGGGAAGGATACAAAACGTTGTCTCAGAGATTTAACCTGTCAGTTTCCACTGTGGGGAACATAGTAAGGAAATGGAAGACCACAGGGACAGTTCTTGTTAAGCCCAGAAGTGGCAGGCCAAGAAAAATATCAGAAAGGCAGAGAAGAAGAATGGTGAGAACAGTCAAGGACAATCCACAGACCACCTCCAAAGAGCTGCAGCATCATCTTGCTGCAGATGGTGTCACTGTGCATCAGTCAGCAATACAGCGCACTTTGCACAAGGAGAAGCTGTATGGGAGAGTGATGAGAAAGAAGCCGTTTCTGCACGTACGCCACAAATAGAGTTGCCTGAGGTATGAAAAAGCACATTTGGACAAGGCAGCTTCATTTTGGAAACAAAAATTGAGTTGTTTGGTTATAAAAAAAGGCGTTATGCATGGCGTCCAAAAAGAAACAGCATTCCAAGAAAAACACATGCTACCCACTGTAAAATTTGGTGGAGGTTCCATCATGCTTTGGGGCTGTGTGGCCAATGCTGGCACCGGGAATCTTGTTAAACTTGAGGGTCGCATGGAATCCACTCAGTATCAGCAGATTCTTGAGAATAATGTTCAAGAATCAGTGACGAAGTTGAAGTTACGCCGGGGATGGATATTTCAGCAAGACAATGATCCAAAACACTGCTCCAAATCAACTCAGGCATTCATGCAGAGGAACAATTACAATGTTCTGGAATGGCCATCCCAGTCCCCAGACCTGAATATCATTGAACATCTGTGGGATGATTTGAAGCGGGCTGTCCATGCTCGGCGACCATCTAACTTAACTGAACTTGAATTGTTTGTCCAAAATACCTTCATCCAGGATCCAGGAACTGATTAAAAGCTACAGGAAGCGACTAGAGGCTGTTATCTTTGCAAAAGGAGGATCTACTAAATATTAATGTCACTTTTCTGTTGAGGTGCCCATACTTTTGCACCGGTCAAATTTTGGTTTAATTCATATTGCACATTTTCTGTTAGTACAATAAACCTCATTTCAATCCTGAAATATTACTGTGTCCATCAGTTATTAGATATATCAAACTGAAATGGCTGTTGCAAATACCAAAATATTTAGAACTAAAAATGATTAAGATTAATAGGGGTGCCCAAACTTTTTCATAGGACTGTATATATGGGTTGGGTGCATGGAGAATTGAGGAGTCAAAGATGTCTATGTTTCAAACTTTACAGAGTCAAGTCACAGCTGAAAGAAGTGGTCATGGCGGTCCAAAGGGAAGAGACTGGAAATGTGTGGAGACGTCTCCTGTGAGTATTACTGCATTGTATGTATTGTAATGTCCCCCCCCCCCTGCTGTCTTTGGGGGGGGGGGGGGGCGTCTTTCGGTCGTCCGCCTCAGGCAGCAGAGAGGCTAGGTTCACCACTGTATACAATCCACCTGTACAATAGCTGCCAGAAAATTCCTGGATTACTGGTTGTTGGCAAAATTGGTGTGTACACCCAGCCTATGTGAAACAGCAAATAATTTCAGCTAAATATAATTACTGGCTGTATGGTATTCATGTCACCCAGGGGTGAGCCTGCTCCTTTCGCCGCCCGAGGCTAACTGCAGAAAGCCGCCCCCCCCCCCCACCGGGAGGAGGGGGCGGATCGGGGGCGTGGCCGGTGGATCGGGGGCGTGGCAGAGCGAAGGGAGCGGGGCTTAGCCCCGTTCGCCGGCAGAGAGTAGGCCCGGAGACTGCCTGTGCTCTGCCTGAGCGTGCGGGGAGGCTGCTGGAGCAGCGCTGCTCCAGCGGCCTCCCCAAACCACTGCTCGGTGATAAGCCAGTCCAGGACAGCTTGTCCTGGACTGGCTTAGGTTAGCAAAAATGCCGCCCTCCCTGAGGCCCTGGCATAGTGCCGCCTGAAGCGCTCGCTTCAGGTCGCCTCATGGGAGGTGCGGCACTGATGTCACCATGTGGTTCAATACCGATACAGTACAGGGAAGTATGTCACTGAGAAGTACAGACTCCTAAATTATGCTAGCGCTCGTAACAGCGGCATTTACAAGCGCTCCCATTGAAGTGAATGGGAAGTGTTTGGCAGTCTGCCCTAACGCCGGCGTGTACGGCTGTGATACACGCCCGGCGTTACTCCGTGTGAATGCCCCCTTATGTGAATAAGGCTAAGGCCACGTGTTGCTGAAAAGCTGTGTGGGTTTTTTTTTTTGCAGATTTTGCTGTGACATTTTGAACCAAAACCAAGAGTAGAATTAAAAGAAGGGAGAAGAACTTCCTTTATATTTCCCATTACCATTCAAGCCACCCTTTGGTTAAAAAAAAAACAAACAAACTGCTTTTCTGCAATGTGTGGCCTTAAACAAAAAGTGTTTTTCAGAACATTTGTGATTATAACTGGAAAATAAGGGTAAAGAACAGGTTTGACTTTGCTGTCATGAAAAATAATTATAATCAAAGTACTGGTGCCAATGTTAGTATACAGCTGTATACAGTGTGGCCATGTTACATTCTGCTGCCATCTAGGGTCATAGTCACATAGGTAAAGCAATACACTTTTGGGTAGTCTCAGCACGCCGGATGATTTGTTTTTTTAAAAAAAAATTCCAAAATTTTATTGTGGAGACATGCTCCAAGTTAAAAATATATATATATATATATATATTGTTCTTGGAAAAGCAACAGGTGGATATGTCCTTGTGCAGATGGGACAGAGGGACGAGTAAGACGTCCCTCTGTCCCGTCTGCACAAGGACATATCCACCTGTTGCTTTTCCAAGAACAATATATATTTTTAACTTGGAGCATGTCTCCACAATAAAATTTTGGAATTTTTTTAAAAAAACCGAATCATCGGCATGCTGAGACTACTTCAATTTGCTGCTTCTATTGTGTCTGTGCCGGACATGACGTCCCGGGCATCCGGATGACTACAAGCATCTACTACTCCTGCATAAACAGTAAGAGACATTTATCATTTTTGTAATACGGGCTGAGACAATTTTTTTCTTCTTTGCATACACTTTTGGGTAGTCTTCCCTGCTGCACACATTCCAAGCGTCCCAAATTTCGGGTCCTGTCCTGCTGTCCTGATCGGCAGAAACTATGCTCCACTTTCAGCTCATCTGTGTTCTCTTCGGATGCAGATGGGTTAAATACAATGGTGAACCAGAAGCCATGTACAAATAGCTCCTACTTCACCATTGTGTGTGAATCACATCCCTGTCTGCCCCATTCCTGGGAGCTGAAGGCGCATGATGACGTCACTCACATCACACCTGCAGCTCCCTGAACAGTTCAGGAGAACAGACCTCTACAGAGCAGCAGGGGAGTGAGGAGAGGTGAGTATCAGTGTTTTTATTATGTTAAATTGTGTGGGAACAGATGGAGGGGGCACATTTAAACTGAGGGCAGATGAAAGGGGGCATTAAACAGGGGGGAAGATGGAGGGGAGACATTAAACTGAGATCAGATGAATGGTGACATTAAAATGGGGGCAGCTGGAGGTAGATATTAAACTGGGGGCAAGTTGGAATGGGACATTAATCCATGGGAGTTGCTGGAGGGGGACATATCTGCCTCTATGTTGCAGGGATACAGACTTCGTCCCAGTGTAGAAGCTAGGGTCCCACCCCGTATCAATAGGCAAAAGAAGAGCTTCACACAGATGTATGTGCCAACCAATGAAACATATTTATTGGTAGAGCTTAGTGGAGCAAACGTTTTCGGTCTGAATGGACCTTCCTCAGGCTCTACATAAAAAATGATATAACAAAAAAGTGATACAATAATAAGATCCCAGACGATTACAATATATACAACAAAAATAACAAGCATATCTCCAAATCAAATATACAATATTTACAAAGAACCATGTTATAACCAGAATGTAGGTGTTATCTGTGAGAATATCCTGGAAATGTATGCAGACATCGAGTCAAGGTGAGTAACATGTCATATAGTAACATCATAGCATATAATAAATAACATCAAAGTTCATCCCTGACCGCACTACTAACATGTTCTGAATAACACTTTACCAGTAAGGTGCAACACAGGACAAAGTAGCATACATATAGAAGAGGATACTGAATATAAAGTATCAAATATCACAATACCTGTAAGATGTAGTAAAAAGCCGCAGGTAGCTATGGTCTGGAGGTAAGTAGGGCCAATTACCTAAGAATATCATGTGGTTCAAATTAGACCCAAATAGAATTCAAGGAGACAACATAAGACCATAGCACCAAAATGCTCATTTCTAGGGGGTCCTTACCTCTGCCGACACCAATCCGAGGCCCGCTCTCTCCGTGGAGAAAAATGAATACACAAATGAAATATAGTGCACGCACAGAAACCAGGCTGTCAGCCACAAGAAAGCGTGTCTGTTCTGTGCCTCTCAAGTCTTCAAATAGTGCGCCGGACCACACGTCACTGGTCCGGTGTGCGCATGCGCACAATCACCCGTATGGGTGTAGTGCCTGTGCGCATGCACGGGTACGCGTATTGCGTAAGAAGCACTGTACGGAGTAAGGGAAAAGGATACGAACGGCACATGTGTGCGCTGTGTTCGTGCGCGATATGGATAGCAGCAATAGTAACAATAGATAAGGTAAAGCGTCCCAATGACCAAGGTGCATGACAAGTCAGTAAGTAAGTCCTGAATGTAATGACACAAAGAAAGACCTGGGAATCAGCCTTTGGCTAAATAAAGTAGAGAGAAGAATCGAAGCAGAAAGGAGACCAGACACTAGAATAGAACATGATAAGAGCAAAAAGAAAAACGGAATTAAGAATAGAGATTGCAATAAGATAAAAACCACGTGAGAAAGATAAGGAAAAAGAAGTATAGGAAAGGAAAACAGTGTCAAAAAAAATATATAGGGTAAAAAATTAATAGGAAATGAAAATTGAAAAATATATAAAAAAAAAAAAAATAATAATAATAATATAAAAAAAGATGTAAAGTAGAAAAAATAAAAATAAAAAATAAAATAAAAAATATGAAAAAATGAAAAAAATAAGAAAAAATGAAAAAAGTATACTGAAATTGGCAAGGATACTGAGGTGGGCGGGCCCGGTGGAGTCAGTCAGATGGTGGCCTAGCGAGTCTGCGAAATGAAAAATATACAGGTACATAAGGTAATAATTATGACATGACAGGAAAATGTAAAACTTAGTTGAATGCCAAACAGATAGAAACACTTGGCTCACAAATATGCCTGAATCTCGTAATCCCTATTAAGACCACGTGGCTCCATGGTCTGCAGTTTATGAATCCAGAATGCCTCCCTCTTTTTGAGGAGGGAAATTCTGTTACCGCCTCTTCGTGGATTCTCCACATGCTCAAGAACTTGAAATCTGAGCTGGGAGACACTGTGCCCTGCCTGAATGAAATGTGATGGGATAGGTAAAAGTAAATTACGACAGCGGATGTTAGATTTGTGTTGTTTGATGCGGTCTCGCACACGTTGGGTGGTCTCCCCAAGGTATGCGAGACCGCACGGACATTTAATAAGATAAACAACGAAGTTTGAATTGCAAGTGAAAAAGTCACGAATGGGGAAAGTCTGACCTGTATGTGGATGGTAAATTTTATCGCCTTTCAATATGTTAGAACATTGATGACAGCTAAGGCATGCAAAAGACCCGTTCCGTGGGCTGCTTAAAAAAGTTTGGCAGGGTTTTTTGATGTCCGATCCAAGGTCAGCTCTCACCAACCTGTCCCTTAAATTTTTGGGTTGTTTGAAGCAGGCTCGAAAGGTGTTTTGGAATTCTGGGATCTCAGGATATGCTCTAGTCAGCATGGGCCAGTGTCTCCTTATTATATTATGTATTTTGTAACTGAAAGGGTGGTAGGAATGTACAAATGTGATCCTTCTGTCCTCCCGATATGGACTGGATGAAGTTGAACGAATGGGGGCATCGTGTCTTGCCTCCTTCAGAGCTTCCTGTAAGATTTTTTTAGGATAACCCCGAGTTGAAAATTTTTCCTCCATTTCTCTATACCTGACTTCCCTTGTCTCAGCTTCCTGAACAATTCTTTTAACCCGAAGGAATTGGGATTTCGGGAGTGAGCCTTTTGTGGGTTTTGGGTGGCAACTAGAGAAATGTAAAATGCTATTGTGATCAGTCTCTTTGGTGTAAATGTCAGATTTTAATGTGCCTACATCCGATTTGGTAATGAGTGTATCAAGGAAGCTGATCTTGTTTGAATCATAATGGCGTGTAAATTGTAGCTCGGGCCAAATGTTATTGAGATAATGAACAAACTCCAAAAGGGTTTTCTTGTGGCTGACAGCCTGGTTTCTGTGCGCGCACTATATTTCATTTGTGTATTCATTTTTCTCCACGGAGAGAGCGGGCCTCGGATTGGTGTCGGCAGAGGTAAGGACCCCCTAGAAACGAGCATTTTGGTGCTATGGTCTTATGTTGTCTCCTTGAATTCTATTTGGGTCTAATTTGAACCACATGATATTCTTAGGTAATTGGCCCTACTTACCTCCAGACTATAGCTACCTGCGACTTTTTACTACATCTTACAGGTATTGTGATATTTGATACTTTATATTCAGTATCCTCTTCTATATGTATGCTACTTTGTCCCGTGTTGCACCTTACTGGTAAAGTGTTATTCAGAACATGTTAGTAGTGCGGTCAGGGATGAACTTTGATGTTATTTATTATATGCTATGATGTTACTATATGACATGTTACTCACCTTGACTCGATGTCTGCATACATTTCCAGGATATTCTCACAGATAACACCTACATTCTGGTTATAACATGGTTCTTTGTAAATATTGTATATTTGATTTGGAGATATGCTTGTTATTTTTGTTGTATATATTGTAATCGTCTGGGATCTTATTATTGTATTACTTTTTGTTATATCATTTTTTATGTAGAGCCTGAGGAAGGTCCATTCAGACCGAAAACGTTTGCTCCACTAAGCTCTACCAATAAATACGTTTAATTGGTTGGCACATACATCTGTGTGAAGCTCTTCTTTTGCCTATATCTGCCTCTAGTTTCCCCAGTTTAATGTCCCCCCCTTCAGCTACCCACACGGTTTAATGTCCCCATCCAACTGCCCCAGTTTAATATCCTCCTCTAGTTTCCCCCAGTTTAAACTGGGGCACCAAGAGAAGAACTTCATACTGTGGGGCAATTGAAGGGAACATTACAGTGTGGGGGCATATAATGTTAGGGTGACTGTAGGACCATTATACTGTGTGGAGGCACAAGGAAAAAGGGATGAGAAAGGGTGGAATCAAAGTAGAAGTGTGTAGAGCTAACTTTGCCGCAACGTGCATAGCGCGCCACACATACTGTCCCTCTTTATATTCTTTAAAAGTTGGAAGGTATGCTGCTGTGCAAAAAGTGGTAAAACTAGAGAATATGGCCCTGATGGGATGTTATAACATGATTCACTCTTCGTTTCAGATGTTTCATTTAGATTTGCATCCTATTATGGCGATCACATGGTTTTGCAGCAGAGGCCGGCCCGGGCAGTTGTTTGGGGATTTGGAGAAGTGGGGGCCATAGTGACAGTGACACTTCTGCGAGGAATGGATACCATCTCGAACATGACAGTAAATGTGACAGGTAAAGATATGAGAATGCTAGATCTGGCAACTTTAGGTCTGGGCTACTTGCCAACTTTTAAAGTGGTTATTCAGGGTGGTAAAGGACGTCTCGAAGAGGAGGGCATAACTGAGCACAAGCTATGGAGGGGCGTTTGATAAGGTATGACGCGTGGGGGTGCTCGCTGGCCCTGGGGAATGCCCAGGGTGCTCGGTGAGCCACATTTACATATACTATTTACCCGTTTTTACTTAAAACTGGGGGGTCTTTGGCAGAACTGGAGACAGCACCTGAATAGCCTTTTTAAAGGCTATCCAGCAGTGGTGTAACTACCGCCGTAGCAGCAGAGGCAGCTGCCACAGGGCCCGGGACATTAGGGGCCCGGTGAGAGCCGCTACCACTGCTATCATTATACTCGGGGGTCTTTTCGGACCCCCGAGTATAATGATCAGCGGCCCGGGAGAGTTAAGAAACATAAAAAACACTGTTACTTACCTCTCCACGATCCGGGCAGGCTTCGGCCTAGTCGTCTGATGTCTCATGACCCCAGCCTGCGTCCTGGGTCATGTGACGTCTGACATGGTTGAAGATGGACTGCTTAGGAGGCCGACAGCGTAGGAGCTGGGAGATAGGTGAGTAACACAAGGTTTTTTTTATGGTTTTCTCCCCCTGGGTCTCCGATTATTATACTCTGGGGTCTGACCCCAGAGTATAATAATTGTTTATAGGTGTCCACAGTGGGACATAATACTGTGTGCAGGGGCCACTATGGGGTACAATACTGTGTGCAGGGGCCACTATGGGGGATAATACTGTGTGCAGGGGCCACTATGGGGTATAATACTGTGTGCAGGAGCCACTATGGGGTATAATACTGTGTGCAGGGGCCACTATGGGGTATAATACTGTGTGCAGGGGCCACTATGGGGCATCATAGAGCATGCAGGAATGCGTAGGTCATCGGTGTCGGTCGGGGGGGGCCCCATGTCAAAAGTTCGCCACGGGGCCCCGCCATTCCTAGTTACACCACTGCTATCCAGCCATATGTTTATCTCAAAATGACTTTTCTAAATGATTGATAGAATCTCTTACAACAAAAGAAAAGCATATCCTGGACAAGCCCTTAAATTTTAGCTGTAAATGATATACATTACTGAAGTAGTGCAAGTGTTCTGAAATTCATCAAGACTGGCATATTTTAGACCAGTGTTCGTGCTCCTTGTATCAGTGCGGAGAGTCTATCATTGTTTTTTTTTTCTATTTTTAACTAATGCCAACATTATATAGCCTTTAGAAAGGCTATTCTCGACATACCCGTTTCACAAAAAAAAAAACCCTGTTTTTGGTATATGCAATTCAATCTTCTTTAAGCATGGGGGCGTTACCCCTGTGCTCCAAGCATACCTTCATCATCACCAACGTTCCTCACCGCCCCTTCTTCCACAGTGAATACCTCCTCCTTCTCCTCTTCACTGCTTGTCATCAGCAGTCTTTCTCATCAGCGTGAATAAAATCTGGCGCATGCGCTGTATGTTGAGATTTCATTTGCACCGACGAGAGACTGCTAATAACGGCAGTGAAGAGAAGGTGGTGTCCACAGGAATGGGACATGAGGAATGGACATTAGAGATGACACGAGTGTGCTCGGAGCACAGGGGAAACGTTCCCTGTGCTCTGAGAAGATTGAATTACACATACCATACCATTGATAGGAGGGGGGTCAGTCCCTGTTACCCCCACCTATCAGAGCGCATACTATACTTTTGCTCTCTGTCACATACAGGTATAATGTAATTCCCCCCTGAGCTTTACTAGAGGGGTATTCTTATGTTATACCCTCTGAGCATAACCAGTAAGTTTATTGGTGCTGTGACCCAGACGTTTACCATTGTCCAGGTCACATATAGGTATGGGGGGGTTGGATGCTTTTTTAATGTTGCAATTTAGATTTGATTTGTCCATTTCAAAACTGTGAAAATTGCTCTGGCTACTGGAGGTGCAAAATGTCCAGAGACCCTTGGCAGTGAAAAGGTTAAAACCCATTCATTTGAAAGTTTTTTAAAAGGTGATTGCCCATGAGCGTTTTCAGCCTCTCCGCCTGAAAACCAGTTTTTTTTCAGCAGACACAAAGTCCTACATGCAGAATTTTGTGTCCGCTGAAAAAAAAATAGTTTCCAGGCGGAGAGGCTGAAAACGCTCAAGGGCGGTCACCTTTTAAAAACCATTCAAATGAATGGGTTTCAAAGCCGACCACTCGCAAGCCATCTGCTGTCTGGTTTCCCCGGGGTTTACAGCGGATACCCCGGGGCAGTATGAATGCCGCCTTATTCATATGAGGTTGCTTACCAAGCAACAGTTTTTGCTACAGTGTAGCAGTGTAATTAAGAGTCAGAGTACAGGTGCTAATGTTACTGTATAGCTGACACCCCGCTGCAGTGCCAGGGCTATATCTCAGATTAGATCCCTTAGATCCCTTATATTAGCAACCAGGAGGTGCTGATATACTGTCATGGGAGTCCTCAACTAGCTCTGTCAGAGGGAATATAAAGTTACAGTCCTATGAAAAAGTTTGGGCACCCCTATTAATCTTAATCATTTGTAGTTCTAAATATTTTGGTGTTTGCAGCAGCCATTTCAGTTTGATATATCTAATAACTGATGGACACAGTAATATTTCAGGATTGAAATGAGGTTTATTGTACTAAGACTGAACTACTACTGTTTCCACCATCTAACAGATCTGTCCCTGATATATCCATTGCAGTCTCAGGCCTTACTATAACTCCTAGGCAGCATGCCCGCTGCCTTGGGTTCATATTTGACGCAGACCTTTCCTTCACCCCTCATATTGAATCACTTGCACGTTCATGTCACCTCCACCTCAAAAACATCTCCAGAATACGCCCTTTCCTTGCCAGAGATACACTAAAGACACTTATTGTCTCTCTGATTCATTCTCGCCTTGACTACTGTAATTCCTTACTAATCGGTCTTCCCCTCACTAAACTCTCTCCTCTACAATCTATTCTGAATGCAGCAGCCAGGCTCATCTATCAGGCTAGACGCTACAGCGATGCCTCCGGTCTGTGCCTGTCACTACATTGGCTGCCTATTCATTATAGAATAAAATATAAAGTTATTACTCTCATCCACAAGGCTCTCCATAATGCCGCACCTCCCTACATTTCTTCCCTCATCTCTGTCTACCGCCCAACCCGTGCTCTCCGCTCACTCAATGACCTAACACTTACATCCTCTATTATCAGAACCTCCCATGCTCGTATACAAGACTTCTCCCGAGCTGCACCACTTCTCTGGAATGCTCTACCCCGGACAATAAGATTAACTCCCAACTTCTACAGTTTCAAACGCAAACTAAAGACGCATCTTTTCAGACAAGCCTATCACAATTCCTAATGCACAAAATTGTCTGAACACTGTATAAGTAATGCCGCCCCTGCTACCTCTTGTGTCACCCCCTCTACCTCATAGATTGTAAGCTCTTTTGAGCAGGGCCCTCAGTCCCATTGTGTGAAATGACGTTCTTTGTTATGTATGTCTGTATCTGAACCCTATAAATTGTACAGCGCTGCGGAATATGTTGGCGCTATATAAATAAAATGTATTATTATTAGAGATGAGCGAACAGTGTTCTATCGAACACATGTTCGATCGGATATCAGGGTGTTCGCCATGTTCGAATCGAATCGAACACCGCGTGGTAAAGTGCGCCAAAATTCGATTCCCCTCCCACCTTCCCTGGAGCCTTTTTTGCACCAATAACAGCGCAGGGGAGGTGGGACAGGAACTACGACACCGGGGGCATTGAAAAAAATTGGAAAAAGTCATTGGCTGCCGAAATCAGGTGACCTCCATTTTAGACGAATAGTGGATTTCAAATCCGGGTCATATGAGAATGTGAACTTTGTGACTATGAGACAGGGATAGCTGTACAGGCAGGGATAGCTAGGGATAACCTTTATTTAGGGGGGAATGTTATTAAAAATAACTTTTTGGGGCTCTATCGGGTGTGTAATTATGATTTTTGTGAGATAAACTTTTTCCCATAGGGATGCATTGGCCAGCGCTGATTGGCCGAATTCCGTACTCTGGCCAATCAGTGCTGGCCAATGCATTCTATTAGCTTGATGAAGCAGAGTGTGCACAAAGGTTCAAGCGCACCCTCGGCTCTGATGTAGCAGAGCCGAGGCTGCACAAGGGTTCAAGCGCACCCTCGGCTCTGATGTAGGAGAGCCGAGGGTGCACTTGAACCCTTGTGCACCCTCGGCCCTGCTACATCAGAGCCGAGGGTGCGCTTGAACCCTTGTGCACACTCTGCTTCATCAAGCTAATAGAATGCATTGGCCAGCGCTGATTGGCCAGAGTACGGAATTCGGCCAATCAGCGCTGGCTCTGCTGGAGGAGGCGGAGTCTAAGATCGCTCCACACCAGTCTCCATTCAGGTCCGACCTTAGACTCCGCCTCCTCCAGCAGAGCCAGCGCTGATTGGCCGAATTCCGTACTCTGGCCAATCAGCACTGGCTAATGCATTGTATTGGCGTGATGAAGCAGTGATGAATGTGTGTGCTTAGCACACACATTCAGCTCTACTTCATCGGGCTAATAGAATGCATTGGCCAACGCTGATTGGCCAGAGTACGGAATTCGGCCAATCAGCGCTGGCTCTGCTGGAGGAGGCGGAGTCTAAGATCGCTCCACACCAGTCTCCATTCAGGTCCGACCTTAGACTCCGCCTCCTCCAGCAGAGCCAGCGCTGATTGGCCGAATTCCGTACTCTGGCCAATCAGCACTGGCTAATGCATTGTATTGGCGTGATGAAGCAGTGCTGAATGTGTGTGCTTAGCACACACATTCAGCTCTACTTCATCGGGCTAATAGAATGCATTGGCCAATCAGCGCTGGCCAATGCATTCTATTAGCGTGAACTGAGTTTGCACAGGGGTTCTAGTGCACCCTTGGCTCTGCTACATCAGATTGCTACATCTGATGTAGCAGTGCCGAGTGTGCATCAGATGTGTAGTTGAGCAAAACTGACTCAGCACTGCTAAGTCTCTGCATTCGCATAGGAATGCATTGGCCAGCCTTCGGCCAATCAGCGCTGGCTCTGCCGGAGGAGGCGGAGTCTAAGGTCGGACCTGAATGGAGACTGGTGTGGAGCGATCTTAGACTCCGCCTCCTCCAGCAGAGCCAGCGCTGATTGGTCGAGTTCCGTACTCTGGCCAATCAGCACTGGCCAATGCATTTCTATGGGGAAAAGTTAGCTTGCGAAAATCGCAAACTGACAGGGATTTCCATGAAATAAAGTGACTTTTATGCCCCCAGACATGCTTCCCCTGCTGTCCCAGTGTCATTCCAGGGTGTTGGCATCATTTCCTGGGGTGTCATAGTGGACTTGGTGACCCTCCAGACACGAATTTGGGTTTCCCCCTTAACGAGTTTATGTTCCCCATAGACTATAATGGGGTTCGAAACCCATTCGAACACTCGAACAGTGAGCGGCTGTTCGAATCGAATTTCGAACCTCGAACATTTTAGTATTCGCTCATCTCTAATTATTATTATTATTATTACTAACAGAAAATGTACAATATGCATTTAACCAAAATTTGACCGGTGCAAAAGTATGGGCACCTCAACAGAAAAGTGACAATAACATGTAGTAGATTCTCCTTTTGCAAAGATAACAGCCTCTAGTCGCTTCCTGTAGCTTTTAATCAGTTCCTGGATCCTGGATGAAGGTGTTTTGGACCATTCCTCTTTACAAAACAATTCAAGTTCAGTTAAGTTTGATGGTCCCTGAGCATGGACAGCCCGCTCTCATATGATCTGAAAACAAAGATTGTTCAACATAGTTGTTCAGGGGAAGGATACAAAAAGTTGTCTCAGAGATTTAACCTGTCAGTTTCCACTGTGAGGAACATAGTAAGGTAATGGAAGACCACAGGGACAGTACTTGTTAAGCCCAGAAGTGGCAGGCCAAGAAAAATATCAGAAGGGCAGAGAAGAAGAATGGTGAGAACAGTCAAGGACAATCCACAGACCACCTCCAAAGAGCTGCAGCATCATCTTACTGCAGATGGTGTCACTGTGCATCGGTCAACAATACAGCACACTTTGCACAAGGAGAAGCTGTATGGGAGAGTGATGAGAAAGAAGCCGTTTCTGCAAACACACCACAAACAGAGTTGCCTGAGGTATGCAAAAGCACATTTGGACAAGCCAACTTCATTTTGGAAGAAGGTCCTGTGGACTGGTGAAACAAAGATTGAGTTGTTTGGTCATACAAAAAGGCGTTATGCATGGCGTCCAAAAAAACCAGCATTCCAAGAAAAACACTTGCTACCCACTGTAAAATTTGGTGGAGGTTCCATCATGCTTTGGGGCTGTGTGGCCAATGCCGGCACCGGGAATCTTGTTAAAGTTGAGGGTCGCATGGATTCCACTTAGTATCAGCAGATTCTTGAGAATAATGTTCAAGAATCAGTGACGAAGTTGAAGTTACGCCGGGGATGGATATTTCAGCAAGGCAATGATCCAAAACACCGCTCCAAATCGACTCAGGCATTCATGCAGAGGAACAATTACAATGTTCTGGAATGGCCATCCCAGTCCCCAGACATTGAACATCTGTGGGATGATTTGAAGCGGGCTGTCCATGCTCGGCGACCATCAAACTTAACTGAACTTGAATTGTTTTGTAAAGAGGAATGGTCCAAAATACCTTCATCCAGGATCCAGGAGCTGCTTAAAAGCTACAGGAAGCAACTACAGGTTGTTATCTTTGCAAAAGGAGGATCTACTAAATATTAATGTCACTTTTCTGTTGAGGTGCCCATACTTTTGCACCGGTCAAATTTTGGTTTAATGCATATTGCACATTTTCTGTTAGTACAATAAACCTCATTTCAATCCTGAAATATTACTGTGTCCATCAGTTATTAGATATATCAAACTGACATGACTGCTGCAAACACCAAAATATTTAGAACTAGAAATGATTAAGATTAATAGGGGTGCCCAAACTTTTTCATAGGACTGTAAATTATGACTTTTTAGGTTTCATGCACACAACTGTTAAAAACAGATCAGTAGAATGGGTTGAAATTTTTTCTATCTCCCAAGGTTCCTCAGCAATCAATACAGTTAGATTTGGTGCCTGATATGATACTTATACTTTGTTTTGTTTTAATGTATTTTGTGAGCCCCGTATAGGAATTACAATGTACTTTTTTTTTTCCTTTACGGCCGGGTTCACACAGAGTATTGTGGCTCGTCATTTGGTACGTACACGCCACGGGATCTTTTATGGGCCGTATACGCTCCCATTGTTTTCAATGGGAGCCGGTACCGCATACGCGGCGCTATTTTGCGTCTGCCGCAAAATCACGGCCGCAAAATAGCGCCGCGTATACGGTACCGGCTCCCATTGAAAACAATGGGAGCGTATACGGCCCATAAAAGATCCCATGGCGTGTACATACAAAATGACAAGCCACAATACTCCATGTGAACCCGGCCTTAGTATGTCTTTGTAGAATGGGAGGAAATCCACGCACATATGGGGAGAATATACAAGCTCCTTGCAGATGTTGTTCCTGGCAGGATTTGAGCTCAGGACTCCAGCGCTGGAAGGTTGCAGTGCTAACCACTGAGCCACCGTGTTGCCCCACTACACGTTGTACTGTCAAGTGTGCTAAAGCAGAGTTGGGGGTGTAAGTCAGAGCGCCAGTCAGCGGTGTCATAATAAAAAATGAAAATTGAAAATAACAATCAAAAATTATTAGAAAACATGTTTAAAATGAAAATGTGATTTTTAACAAGGGGTAAATTTCTGGAGACACTTTTCCTTCAAGGGGTTAATATTCTGCCTGTCATTTTGCCATCAGGTGATGTCGGTGTCTGGAAGGTAGTGCTGGACCCTATGGATTATGGTGGACCTTATCACTTGATTGCCCAACAAACTTTAATGCAAGAAATTACGAGTGTCCACCTGGATGACGTCCTTTTTGGTGATGTCTGGTTCTGTGGAGGACAGAGTAATATGAGGATGACTGTATCTCAGGTAGATGGATCCTAAAACAGATGTCTGGTCCTTGCATGTCAGCTCTTTACACTAACATCTTCACTTCTGATTTTTCAGATTTTTAATGCCAGTCAAGAGCTGGCAGTAGCTGCTCAATACCCATATGTCCGACTGTTCACTGCCTCCCTGGAGTACTCTGATACAGAGTTGCTGGACCTCGCCAAGGTGGCCCTGCCGTGGTCAGTCCCAACATCCAGTAAGTACCTTCTCATTCAACTACAAATGCCATGTTAGTGTTAGTAGAGCTGGATTCTTTGTTTTTCTTTTTGTTTGTTTTTTTGTTTTAAATGTAATCCAAGGATAAGTCTCATTTGTGAATTAAACTCACCAGCAGCACAAATCTTTCTTATGTTATGTCTATGTCCGGACTACACACAACTGTAACAAAATTCATTGTAATTTGTTTATTTTTTTTACAGAAAACCTTGGCCAAGGTGATTTCACATACTTTTCTGCAGTCTGCTGGATCTTTGGACGACACTTGGCTCAAAAGTTAAAGTATCCAATAGGGCTGGTGGAATCAACGAGGGGAGGGTCTTCAGTCGAAGCTTGGTCATCAAAAACTGCACTGTCCAAATGTGGACTTTCTGACACCCCTTCGAAGACGAAGCTAAGGTGACTCAAGTGTATAATACAGATTCACATGAAATTTTAAAAATTCATCAACTTCATTATTTGTTGTGTAACTTTTCCCTCTATGTGATGGTTTCAATTTTAGTGCAAGGAAAAATTGTCACTGGGTCCGTACTTAAACACTTTTTATCTATCTCCTTACAGAAATTATGCATATTTAGATATAAATACAGGTCCACGTGACTACTCCGTGTTGTGGAATGCCATGATCCACCCTTTCCTGAACATGACGATAAAGGGCGCCATATGGTATCAAGGTACAATATAGCGACTGTGCGCCTCTCCAGTTCATCTTAAACACAGTGCTCTATATCCTAACCTACTTGGCACATCTGTTACGTGCCATGTTGCATACTCTCTTCTATATCTGATGGAGAACACATAGCTGTCAGCTCTCATAGATTTCCACCCAATTGCTCCATCTGTTAGATGCTGCACACCACTCTGCTACATCTGATGGATGCTCAACACTAATACACCTGTATATTCTAACGCGAGTGTCCTCTTGTATTCAGGTGAGTCAAATACCTTCATGAACCTCGACCTCTATAATTGCACATTCCCAGCTCTTATCCAGGATTGGAGACGCTCCTTCCATGAGGGGTCTCGGGGACAAACAGATCCCAACTTCCCCTTTGGATTTGTCCAGGTAGCAACCTTTAACAGTTTGAAATGAAAGGGCAGGTGTGCACTGGTGATAAGCTTCACATTCTGGTTCTCTTGTCCAGCTCAGCACACACATGAAAACCAGTCAAGACAATTATCCAGTAATCAGATGGCATCAAACAGCAGACTATGGTTACGTCCCAAACCCTAAGATGCCAAATACATTCATGGCTGTGGCAATGGACCTGGGAGATGAGACGTCTCCATATGCAAGGTAAACCCCAGAGGACATGATTATTTGTAATATAGTACGAATATGATATTGTCCTGTACCCCATTTGTTGTTGTTATGTCATTGATTTGTCCTCTAAGTCTCTCTGTTGTATATGCCAGGTGTTACTATAACCCCAGTGTGACATTCCCCTGAACTCCAGAGCAATGATGTATTGTTAATGTTCTGTTGAGCTCTGTATAATTCTGTATATGTGATTTGCTATACATGATGACTATATGTTGGGTCTCTTCTCTCAGTGTCCACCCACGAGATAAGCAGACTGTGGCATACAGACTGTACTTGGGGGCACAAGCCATTGCATACGGTGATCGACATGTCCATTACCAGGGTCCATTTCCAGACAGTATTGATGTTGATTTCACCTATTCATACATGAACATAACCTACAACCAGGAGCTGATCATCACTCATACTTTTGACAACATATTTGAGGTAACTAAGAGAGGGCAGGGAAACTGAACTATCTGACGTGTGGGTCAGGCTTGGATGTTGATATCAGAAGATACTATGAGTGATATTCACCAACCAGTTGTTTATGGAGGGGACTGACCTGACAAATAATGGATTTATCAATTTGTGTTTACAGGTATTTTGCAGTGGTGACATGAATGGAGAAGGACAATACACCTGGATCCCAGCTCCAGCAGAATTACAGTCCTCTAAAGTGGTCACAGTCTCATTTAAAGGATGTAGTCACATCTCTGCAGTCCGCTATGCCTGGTCTGAGTGGCCCTGTAAATACAAGGAGTGTCCAATATACAGTGCCAACCAGAGACTGCCAGCGCCGCTTTTCATCAAATACTGGAAATAACAATATAACTGCTGGAAACAATGGGTGGACACAATGACATATATGCAAATTGACTGTTTAACAGGCAGCCATAGATATCCTATCACTTACACCACTATTATGGTATTCCACAACTACAATAAAATTACATTCCACAAGCACATCCTTCTGGGTGACATCACGTGCCCCTTGTGTTAAAGTGTCATGATGTTGGCTGTGATGTCATTCGTGAGGCCAGAAGAGGACATTGTGGGACCTATGAGAAGTGAGACAAGCTGAGTACAACTGTTTATTATGTGGAAGCATCTCCCCTGGGCTTCTACTTACTATATTCTGGGGTCTGAAGAGACGTCAGAGTACAATAATAGCACATATGGTTCGTGCCAAACAAGCTTGGCCAGAAACAGAGTGAGTGGATAAACCTCACTAATATTTGTGGAAACGAATCTCTGCCTGTCTGTGACTATCCTCACCGATTGTTGTTGTTTTTTTTTTAACCACCAAGCTGTAGGGTAAATTATAGTTGAATACTATGTAACCATCCCTACAGTTAGTCCTATTCCAAAAGCTCCACTGTCTACTGGTACTAAAGGCACTAACTACGAGGCCCAGTAACTCCTAATCGATAGACATACAGCCCAGATAGCCTTTGGCTGTTGTCCAGTGACAGCGCTCCCCCACACCCCTCAGTCCCAGATATAGAGACTCTAGCGTGCCGATATCCAACACTTGTGGCCACTACATTAACCACTGATATTTAGTGTGACTCAGGTTCACTAAGAAGAGGCTCATACCCCCACAATAAAAAGCTTGACAAGTTTCACCTGCCTAATTTACAGGCTCAACATGAGCAGATATGGTTCCTTACTCATTCTAACTACCTAAACATCGCAGTGCAGTAACAACTGCAGTTCCTGGGACACTAGTGGTGTGCCCCAGTACTTCAGAATGACTGACACCGAGTCTGGGAACCAGTGGCTATATATATCCGCCAGCACCAATGAGACCACGCCTCCTATTGCTGATGCAGCCGTCCAACGGCCAATCCTACCCCACCGTAGGACCAGCCCATCAGCCTCCCCTGGGGCGTTTCTCTGTCAGCATTCCTGTCACATGACCTGTATCGTCACGTCATCGCCGTAGTTAACAGTGTTAACCAAGCAGCGCATACAAGCTCCAAAGCGTAAGTATTTCCTCCTGTATCTATTAGAGTCCGTGCATTACTTCGATCACATTTACTCCTGACCAGTGATGAACCTAGCTTTCCTGCTGCCTGAGGCAGATGATCAAAAGACACCCCTCCCCGACTGAATACCGGGGGGAAGGGGGTTTCATCTTTTCGTCCGCCTCAGACAGCGGGGGGGTTGGGGGGATAGTGATAACATTACAGTGAATACAATGCAGTAATATGTTGTGCAGTAATACTTACAGGAGAACGTCTTTCCACATTTCCCGTCACTTCCCTTTGGACCGCCCTGTGGCTCCTCTTCCTTTGGGACATATATACAGGGCCGGTTTTAGACAAAGTGGGGCCCTAGGCAAAATTAAAATGTTTAAATATTTTACCTACTACATAATCATATTGTTAAATTGATGTACTTGCACTGCCTATCACTGCTGATTACTAAAGTGATGAGCTATCAGTGCCGGTGCCGTAGCTCTTCACTGTCAGAATGGCATTTCTGATAGTCAGTCAGGAACATCCTTCCTCACAGTAGTGTCTATAGCACTGTACTGTGAGAGGGGAGGGGAAAGTACTATCAGGAGGGGAGGGGGCGTTCCTCACCGCTCTCACAGTACAGCGCCATCTATGCGTATAGGTTTCCATTTGGGGGTCCCCAAGCAGACTCCACGAACGGAAACCAGAATACAGATGGGAATCGGGCCTAAGTATCACATTGTATAAAATAGTATGTATAATGGTACACATGTATGGAAGCAAACACAGATAGATAGATAGATAGATAGATAGATAGATAGATAGATAGACATTAATATGCTGTATATACTTACACATATACACATCTATTCACACACATACATTCATATACAACATATACACACACACACCTATCTACACACATACAAGACTCACACAGTATATAAAACACATAATGTACACAAATATACACATCTATACATATTATACCCAAGAATATATACTCACATTTGGGTGACTTGCTGGGTGCACAGGACATGGGGGAAGGCTCATGTACAGCGCTGTCTGTCAGTGGAGAAAGCAGCTAATCGCACAGGACGTCTCCCCTCACACTCCGATGCTGAGGGGAAGGGGCGGCACAGGAAGCTGCTCAGTGCAGGAAACTTTTACAAGCAACGATCCGCAGCCCCTGCATCTTCCAGTGATTTATCTGCTGCCGATCTAGTCCTGAGTATCACAGCACCAGAACTGGCCACATGCTTCAACGTGACCCGGACCCTTGCCTTCCTTGTATGGGACTGACTTCTTTACCAAGTGCATGCCCTGGTTGCAAGAGGAAATGGCTCAGCAGCCCAGTCCCATCCAAGGAAAGCAAGTGTTCGGATCACGCTGCAGCATGTGAGCCTCGGAAGGCGGTAGATACGGCTGTGACTGAAGAGACTGGTCAAGAGAGCCGCAGAGATCTAAACTAGCACGGAGAGGGCTGCCCAGCCACTCGGTTTGTTTTCGGGGCAGCCCTCTCCTGCGCTAGGTTAGAAAAGAAAAAAAAAAATCTAATTGCCCTGGCTGCCCCCCTCTCCAAAGTGCCGCCTGAGGCCACTGCCTCACCTCGCCTCATTAGAGGTGCGGCCCTGCTCCTGACTATCCACCAGATCCAGATGGGCTTATTTCATCTAGTTCACAAAATAATATAGGGATACGGAAGTTTGAGTGTTATGGACTGAAAGAGCAGCAACTACATGCACTAGCTTACTGTATACCACATAAGTGGGTTAGTCATCATTTTTTTATTTGACGTTGGGATTTTTAGATGCTTTTAATAAAGGGTATATTTTATAATTTTCTTCCAGTCTGTGAATTCTTGCAATTAGGGGAAGTTCAATACCATCTGTGAGTTTTTAAATATATATTATGTCCCTGATTCCCCTGACATAAATACTGCATCTCTAATGACTCCTTATATAAATGACCACCCCTTATGTTCATAATGCTTCCTAATATAAATGATGCCCCCTAATATAAATAACTTCCCCTTGTATTCATAATACCCCCAATAACCCTTATATAAATGAACCCCCCTTATGTTCATGACGCCCCCTCCCTTATAGTTATAATTCCCCCTCTTAACAACCCTTAACAAAAAAATAAGTTCTACTAACCTACCTGCAATCCAGATGAATAGAGCTGCCGCCTCCTCCCTGTCCACATGCAGGACGTCTTTTTCAGCACAGGCGGCGCGATGATATGATGGTGCCTGTGCTGAGAAGCAGACATCTGTCTGCGTTCTCATTGTCTTGTAAACTGCAGTCCTCATGAGGCTTGCGGTTTAAAAGACAGGCAAGTTGCAGGAAGCATTTTATCTAGATAGGTGTCTGCAGACACCAATCTAGTTTGAAGTAAAAGATGTATTACTGGTGGTGCCAGGGTGCACCTGGGGAAGCTCCCCCCTGACTATTAAAAGAAAAATGCAGTCAGCACCCGTCAGGCTAGTAGACCCCCTCAAGAACTTAGGGCCCCGTCACTTGCCTAGGTTTGGCGGGTGCTGACGCTGGCCCTGGTTATGAGCCATGGATTGGTGGTTTTCTGATTCTTAGAACACAGCTGGACATCCACTTCAAACAGTGCAGGAGACCCAACAATATTCTGATGCAAAGATAAGATAAGATAACCTTTTAATGATAGGCATACAAATGATATACAGTGTCTTGCAAAAGTATTGATACCCCTTGAACTTTTTAACATTTTGCCACCTTACAATCACAATAGTGCATATAACTAGAGATGAGCGAACAGTAAAATATTCGATGTTCATTATTCGTTACGAATAGCATCTCAATATTCGACTATTCAAACGAATATCGAACCCCATTATAGTCTATGGGAGTAAATGCTTCGTTTCAGGGGATCCCACCATTCGACTCAGGAAGGTCACCAAGTCCACTATCACACCTCAGAAAATTATGCCAACACCTCTAAAATGCAACTGGGACAGCAGGGGAAGCATGTCTGGGGGCATCTAACACACCAAAGTCCCTCTATTACCCCACTATCACAGCCTAACAACTACACACTTTACACATTCAAAAAAACCTCTATCAAAGTGGGACAATACCTGGAAACCTTCTTTACTCCCCAAGTGGATGGACACAAACCCCAATTTAAGCTAAAAAAAAAACATTAACAAGCACCCCTTTAAATCACGTTCCCCATGACAACCACAGATGGAACAGGCAATGGGAAATCCTTCAGTCCCCACCCTGAACTGTCATTGTGGATGTGTGTGAGTGTGATGTGGTAAGACCTTCCAAAATTCACTTTTAAGGCCCTTAACATGAGCCCTTACAAATTAAGTTACAGGCCCTTAAGCTGAGCTACCAGCAGAAATTGAGGCCCTTCAGGTGACTTCAGCCTTCTACCTGCAGAGTTTTAAGCCCTTTAACTTAGTTCAGCCTTGCACCAGCAGAGATTTGTTGGCCCTTTGGGTGAGTTGAGCCTTTAAAAAGCAGTGTTTTTTGGCTCTTGGCATGAGTAGAGCCTTAAAAAAACAGTGTTTTTGGCCCTTGGAGTGAGTGGAGCCTTTAAACTACATTGCTTTTGGCCCTTGGCATGAGTAGAGCCTTTAGAAAGCAGTGTTTTTGGACCTTGGAGTGAGTAGAGCCTTTCACCAGCAGTGTTTTTGGCCCTTGGAGTGAGTAGAGCCTTTAAAATACAGTGTTTTTGGCCCTTGGCGTGAGAAAAGCCTCGCACCAGCAGTGTTTTTGGCCCTTGGAGTGAGTAGAGCCTTTAAAATACAGTGCTTTTGGCCCTTGGAGTGAGTACAGCCTTTAACCCCTTCCCGACATGCGCCGTAATAGTACGGCACATGTCGGGTCTGTAACTATGGCGACCGCCCGGGAGCCGGGCGGCCGCCATAGCCGCCGGGTGTCTACTGCTTTAAGCAGTAGACAACCGGCTCTTTTTGTAACTCAAGTTTTTATTGAAAAATTTTCTTTTTTATACAATAAGAAAAGACAATGACAAGTTACAAGGCGAACACCCGCCCTGCGAACAGAAAAGCACACAGTGCAACACAAGAAAAAATAAAAACAAAGAAAGCAACATAGAAAAAAAAAAAAAAAAAAGGGGGCGCTATTAGGAAGGCCCGAAAGATCAGGAGTAAAGGAGCTGAAAAGCCATAAAAAAAAACAAGGGAAGAGAAAAAAAAGGGGGGGGGGAGGAGGGAGGGGTTAGTGGGACAGGTGGGTGGGGGAGAGGACTAAATATGGAGGGTGAGAGGGTAGGTAGGGGTGAGTGTGAGCAGTCAGGAAACCAGTGAGAGCGCCTCCGTCGCCAGGTCATCCATACTACAGCCAGTTAGGAAGGGCTCGGGAGCAACCACTGGTCAAATACTTGAGATGAACAACAAGAGTATCAATCAGAGGAGGGGTCAGAGCCCAGAAGCGTCCAGTACTCTACAGACTGTTGAAACCTAAACCAGTAGAACCAGGTTTTGATGTACGCCTCAGTCGTACCATGCAGGAAAGACGTGAGATTTTCCATGTGCATTATCTCGTTGACCTTCGAAATCCAGAGGGAGAGAGGAGGAGGATCCACTCGTTTCCAAAAAAGGGGGATACAAGCCCGGGCAGCGAGGATCAGGAATCTAAGCAGGGAACGCTTAAAGACCTTTACAGAAGACTCACAATGATTAAGGAGGAACAGGGCAGGGCCCAGATGGTGAGAAGTGTCAGTAAGCTGGAGGGTTATCCGCTTGACCCCCTCCCAGAAGGACGAAAGGGCAGGACAGGACCAAAAAACATGTAGCAACGTGCCTTCCTCGTCGCCACAGCGCCAACATAGTGGGGAGACCTGAGGAAACATAGCATGGAGTCTCGTAGGAACCCTATACCATCGGGACAAGATTTTGTAGCTGGCCTCCTGGTGGCGAGAGCTGATGGAGGCGGTATGAGAAAGGCGAAAAATACGCCTACGCTGTTCCTGAGAGAGGGAAAGGGATAAGTCAGATTCCCATTTCAGCAAGAACGGCGGAACAAAGTCCTCCGGAGGTTCAACCAGGATCTGGTAAGTGAGCGAGAGGGAGTGGCGGAGGGGGCCAGCGCCAACACAAATCTTCTCCAAGGGGGTAGGTTCGACACGGAACTCTGCAGGAGCAGGGAGAGAATGTAAAAAGTGACGAAGTTGCATCCCCCGCCAAGCATCCAAAGGGGGCAGCTCAGGAGGGGCCTGGGAGTTCAGAAGTGTATTCCATCCCCCTGCGTCCTGGAAGTGACAGGCACGGAAAATCCCATGACGGCGCCAATTACGGAAAACTCGGTCAAACATTCCAGGTGGAAAGGCAGGATTGCCCAGCACTGGAAAAAGAGCGGAATCCTTAGGGAGGAGAGTGGAGCGAACAAGGCCCCTGGAGCAAATCCGAAGCGTGGGACCAAGGGTAGGGTGAGAAAAGAGAGATGACAATGAGGAGGAGTCCAACCATGGGGCAACCTGCAAAGGGATCGGAGAGAATGCCTGTTCGATGTAGACCCAAGGTTTAGAAACAGCATGCCTACACCAGTCCACGACACGAGTCAGGTGGGTAGCCAAGTAATAGGACTTCAGGTCCGGAAGCGATAAACCACCACAACTCTTGGGACGAAAGAGAAAAGCCTTGCTCACTCGGGCGGGTCTGCCCGACCAGATGAACTTCAGTTGGATGGAAGTGAGGGATCTAAGAAAAGACAGAGGGATGTGAATGGGAAGCGTCTGCATCAAGTAGAGAAGACGAGGGAGAATGTTCATTTTAAAAATCGCGCATCTCCCGAACCAGGTAAAGGCTCCAGTGGACCACCGAGTACAATCAGCCCTGATAGACGCCAGAAGTGGGGGGAAGTTGCAACGAAAGAGATCTTTCGGGTCCGGAGTAAGATAAACCCCCAAATATTTGAGAGAAGTGGGGGCCCAATGAAAAGGGAAAGATTGACTCAATGAGGTGGCCGCCGAGGAGGAAAGGGTCACATTAAGGGCTTCCGACTTCGAAAAGTTGATTTTAAAGTTTGAAAGGGTCGAGTAAACCTGAAAAGCGAGCATCAGAGCCGGAAGAGAGACATGCGGGGAGGAGAGAAAAAATAGCAAGTCATCTGCATACGCCGCCACTTTATATAAACGGGAAGAATGAGCAGCACCTGAGATGTTCGGATCGGCTCGAACCTGGCGGAGGAAGGGTTCAAGAGTCAAGACGAAAATGAGAGGCGAAAGGGGGCATCCTTGCCTAGTGCCATTTCGGATAGGGAAGGACTGGGACAATAAACCGTTCACCCTGACCATCGCTGTGGGGAGAGAGTATAGAGCCATGATCCAACTCATCATGCGGTGTCCAAGACCAATATGTAACAGGGTCTCTTCCATGAACCGCCAGTTGACCCTGTCGAAGGCTTTCTCAGCGTCAGTTGAAAGAAGCACGAGAGGAGAGCCCGACTGTTTAGCCCCATACATGAGGTTGATAGCTTTGGTAGTATTATCTCGAGCCTCACGGCCAGGTAAAAATCCAGCTTGATCCGGGTGAACAATATTTCCTAGCAAGGGCGATAAACGGGTCGCCAGGATCTTGGCTAAAATTTTTAGGTCAACATTGATTAGCGAAATGGGGCGGTAGTTAGAGCACAGAAGAGGGTCTTTTCCCGGTTTGGGGATAACCGCTATGTGAGCACGCAGGGAGTCGTGACAAAGGGCTGAGCCATCGGTGAGAGAATTGAAAACTTTCAACAGTCTGGGGCGGAGTTCAGGGCCAAGTTTCTTATAGTATACCAAAGTAAGGCCGTCTGCACCTGGGGCCTTACCCGTTGCCATACTGGAGATAGCTAAAGAAATTTCCTCTTCAACAATAGGAGATTCCAAGGCCGTCAAGTCCTCTAGAGACAACGACGGGAGACCAGAGGAGGAGAGATAAGAACGAATGCGATCTCGGAACTCCGTTTCAGGGAGAGGAGAAGGGCCAGAGTCTACAGAATACAAAGAGGCATAGTAGTCCCGAAAGGCAGCCGCAATATCAAGGGGCATGTGTGATCGAGTACCCTGGGCGGAACCGATGCATGGAACGTAGGTGGAGGACTGCTGAACCCGAAGGGCCCTAGCTAGGGAATGCCCGCTCTTATTTCCAAACTCATAAAAATGACGTCTGCATTTAGCTAGAGTACCCTTCACCCTATCAGTGACGAGCGTATGCAATTCCTCTCGGGCACTGGCAAGCTGGGAATAAATATCAGGAGTGATTTGGCGTTTATGAAGGAGTTCCAACGAGCGGATCCGCTGCAGCAGAGATTCAATACAAGCCCGGCGTTCCTTGTTTAAGCGGGAACCATGTTGCAACAGGATACCCCGGATAAAACATTTGTGAGCCTCCCACACCATAGGAGGAGCAATCCCCGACAATTCCTCCCTCTCAAAGTATTCCCCCAAACGGGTCTTAACGTCATCCAGGATGGTTACGTCATCAAGAAGTGATGCGTTAAGTTTCCACTGACGCTGGAAGGGAATAGGAGAGGACAAGGAAACAGACAAAGTAACCAAAGCATGGTCGGAGAAAAGTAATGTTGTCGACTTCCGCAGCCAACAAAGAATGGAGATGTTGGTGACGGATAAAGAGGTAATCAATACGAGAGTATCGGCGATGGACCGGAGAGTAATAGGAGTAATCCCTATCTAATGGGTGGAGTAGAGATGAGCGAACAGTGTTCTATCGAACACATGTTCGATCGGATATCAGGGTGTTCGCCATGTTCGAATCGAATCGAACACCACGTGGTAAAGTGCGCCAAAATTCGATTCCCCTCCCACCTTCCCTGGCGCCTTTTTTGCACCAATAACAGCGCAGGGGAGGTGGGACAGGAACTACGACACTGGGGGCATTGAAAAAAATTGGAAAAAGTCATTGGCTGCCGAAATCAGGTGACCTCCATTTTAGACGAATAGTGGATTTCAAATCCGGGTCATATGAGAATGTGAACTTTGTGACTATGAGACAGGGATAGCTGTACAGGCAGGGATAGCTAGGGATAACCTTTATTTAGGGGGGAATGTTATTAAAAATAACTTTTTGGGGCTCTATCGGGTGTGTAATTGTGATTTTTGTGAGATAAACTTTTTCCCATAGGGATGCATTGGCCAGCGCTGATTGGCCGAATTCCGTACTCTGGCCAATCAGTGCTGGCCAATGCATTCTATTAGCTTGATGAAGCAGAGTGTGCACAAGGGTTCAAGCGCACCCTCGGCTCTGATGTAGCAGAGCCGAGGCTGCACAAGGGTTCAAGCGCACCCTCGGCTCTGATGTAGGAGAGCCGAGGGTGCACTTGAACCCTTGTGCACCCTCAGCTCTGCTACATCAGAGCCGAGGGTGCGCTTGAACCCTTGTGCACACTCTGCTTCATCAAGCTAATAGAATGCATTGGCCAGCACTGATTGGCCAGAGTACGGAATTCGGCCAATCAGCGCTGGCCAATGCATTCTATTAGCCCGATGAAGTAGAGCTGAATGTGTGTGCTAAGCACACACATTCAGCACTGCTTCATCACGCCAATACAATGCATTAGCCAGTGCTGATTGGCCAGAGTACGGAATTCGGCCAATCAGCGCTGGCTCTGCTGGAGGAGGCGGAGTCTAAGATCGCTCCACACCAGTCTCCATTCAGGTCCGACCTTAGACTCCGCCTCCTCCAGCAGAGCCAGCGCTGATTGGTCGAGTTCCGTACTCTGGCCAATCAGCGCTGGCCAATGCATTCTATTAGCCCGATGAAGTAGAGCTGAATGTGTGTGCTTAGCACACACATTCAGCTCTACTTCATCGGGCTAATAGAATGCATTGGCCAGCGCTGATTGGCCGAATTCCGTACTCTGGCCAATCAGCACTGGCTAATGCATTGTATTGGCTTGATGAAGCAGTGCTGAATGTGTGTGCTTAGCACACACATTCAGCTCTACTTCATCGGGCTAATAGAATGCATTGGCCAATCAGCGCTGGCCAATGCATTCTATTAGCGTGAACTGAGTTTGCACAGGGGTTCTAGTGCACCCTCGGCTCTGCTACATCAGATTGCTACATCTGATGTAGCAGTGCCGAGTGTGCATCAGATGTGTAGTTGAGCAAAACTGACTCAGCACTGCTAAGTCTGCATTCGCATAGGAATGCATTGGCCAGCCTTCGGCCAATCAGCGCTGGCTCTGCCGGAGGAGGCGGAGTCTAAGGTCGGACCTGAATGGAGACTGGTGTGGAGCTATCTTAGACTCCGCCTCCTCCAGCAGAGCCAGCGCTGATTGGTCGAGTTCCGTACTCTGGCCAATCAGCACTGGCCAATGCATTTCTATGGGGAAAAGTTAGCTTGCGAAAATCGCAAACTGACAGGGATTTCCATGAAATAAAGTGACTTTTATGCCCCCAGACATGCTTCCCCTGCTGTCCCAGTGTCATTCCAGGGTGTTGGTATCATTTCCTGGGGTGTCATAGTGGACTTGGTGACCCTCCAGACACGAATTTGGGTTTCCCCCTTAACGAGTTTATGTTCCCCATAGACTATAATGGGGTTCGAAACCCATTCGAACACTCGAACAGTGAGCGGCTGTTCGAATCGAATTTCGAACCTCGAACATTTTAGTGTTCGCTCATCTCTAGGGTGGAGTAACCTCCAGGAGTCCACAAGCTGGTGGGAATGAAGGTCCCTCTTAACCCTCCTGATGAGCGAGTAAGGGTGAGAAGAGATGCCAGCAGAAGAGTCCAATGAAGGGTCTAGGACCAGATTAAGATCCCCCCCCCCCCCCGCCACCAGGAAGCCCTCCACAAAGCCGTCCAACAGCCCCAAATAAGAACTAAGGGCACGACCCTGTCCCGAGTTAGGTAAATACAAAGAAACAAAAGTAAAAAGTTGAGAGGAGATACGACCCTTGACCATAACAAGTCTCCCCTCAGAATCAGTGCGAGTCTCCAAATGTTCCCAAGGCAGGGAGCGAGAAATCAAGATACTAGTCCCTCTGGATTTTGGGTCAGGAGAAGAGCTATGATATGCATGAGGAAACCAAGCATTAGTCAACTTGTATGGCTTGGTAGAGCAATGGTGAGTTTCCTGCAAGAACACAACATGAAGGCGCTTACCTTTAAGCAGATTGAAGAGTACGGAGCGCTTCTCTGGACTATGAAGGCCTCTCACATTGAGGGAGCCCACGGCGATGGAGGAAAGGCGATCAAGCGGAGGCATGGAAGGAGACGGGCCTTCCCAGCTCACACCCTAGGAACAGAGGAAAAAAAAAAAAGGGGGGGAGGGAGGGTAGAGGGCAAAGAATTGAAGAGGGTAAAGGAGGAGGGAAAGAAAAAAGAGAGGAAAGTAACAAGGTAGAGGAAGGAGAGCAGTAAAGAAAGAGGGGGGGGGGGGAGAAAGGAAAGGGAAAAAAGAACCAAGAGTAGAACAAATCTAACTACCCCTAGACAAATGGGCCAGGGGCACAACAACAGACAGGAAAGAGTGAGGGAGTAAGAAAAGATGGGGGGAGAAGTGGGCCCGCAAGCACCACGAGTGTACCTGGTAAGGAAGACCCTATGCCCCCACCCCCAACAAAATGTATAGGGATAGGAAGCACAGGGCTACAAAGTGACTCTAAGGTCCAAATAACAACATTGTATAAAAACACAGCAATATCAACAACAAGGGCCATCTATAAAGCCCAGCAGGAACAGGATCAAGAGGAACAGAGTAGTCACAGAACAAAATAAAATAAACATAGTGAAAATGTCCACCAACCGCGAAACAAGTCCAAGACCACTCAACATAAAAGGATATTAACACTGTCCTGTGGGCAGATCAAAGACCGGCGGCATGAGGGATCATGCTTCAATGGGAAGCTGAGCTGAGAGATCTGGTTGACGGAGCGGAGACCCAGGCGGATCCGGTATTGGAAGACGTTGTGGGGATGAGTTTCGCCGAGGTCTCTCTCTGGAAGCAGCCGAAGAAGAACGCCTGGAACCGCGGCCGCGCCTGGATATTGTAGGGCGGGAGGAATCTAGAGCAAGCCAGTTCGGGACTGAGACAGGGCGCACATCCAGGGAGGCAAACAAATCAGGCAAGTCCGCCGGGGAACAGACAACAATCGAAGACGAGCCAGCACGAACAATCAAATGGAAGGGATGACCCCACCTGTAGGAACCTCCACAGTCCTTAATCAGAGTCAACACCGGCTGAAGGGCACGGCGCATAGCCAATGTGCGCGATGAGACGTCAGGATAGAGCTTGACAGAGGCATTCTCAAAAGGCACCGATCCCATATCCCAGGCACACCTCAGGATATGTTCCTTGTCCGTGAAGTAATGTAGTCTACACAGAACATCTCTAGGGTTAGCAGGGTCAAGCGGGCCAGAACGTTGGACTCTATGCACACGGTCCATCATGAAGGTAGCATCCATCGGGCGTTGAGTCGCCATATTGAAAATGGTATTAATACAGCTGATCAGATCATCCTGAGGGCCTTTTTCTGGCACTCCTCGTAATCGAATATTATTTCTGCGACCCCGGTTCTCCTGGTCATCCAGGAGCAAAGCAATTTGTTGAAGGCGGGCCTCAGAGTGGGTTTGATTGCTCTCCACCGCGGACAGGTGTTGTTCCAAAGAGGACAGTGTTTGATCAGTAGCGTCAGCCCTAGTAGTAAGTTGAGACACATCAGACTGGATCGCACTGAGGGCCTGTGCTTGGGATTGTTCCATTCGGGAAACTACAGCATCCAGATCTTGTTTAGTGGGCAAAGCTTGAATAAGGTCCCGAAGTAGCTGAAAGTCCGCAGAGGCAATATGGGCTGCCGAGCAGGGAAGGGAGGCTGAATCCAAGGATTGCATGTCATGTCCAGGGGGGGTGGCAGACATTGAAGGAGGTGGCTGCGATTGGCGAAGCGGAGGAGATGGAGGAGCCATGTCATCAGTGCCAGACCCAGTAGCCGAGGTTCCAGATCGGGACAGGAAGGTAGAGATTGATGGTGAGTGAGTAAGAGAGCGGCCTGGCATGCGGGAAGGAGCAGTAGAGGTGTTAGGACGTCTTCTGGACATATCACAGTGGGAAGCGACCAGAGAAGGCAATGAAGGTACACTCGCAGTATCACCAGGCCTTACATGAGGCGGTCACACAGTTCCATAATCAAACCCGGTACCCATGAGGTGCAAAAGGAGCAATGGGAGAAGTGCTAGTTCCGTGGGGATACACTGCAGAGCATATAACACACAGCAAGTGGAGGAAGGTGAGGAGCCCCCCCTGATGGTGGAGTAGGGGCTCAGCACTCCCTTCACACCACTGCAGCCCACGACAACAAAAAATTCCCTGCTAGAAAGGTCTCTGAAGAGGGTAAGAAAGTCCAAAAAACAGCAGGGAGTACTCACAGAGTTAGCAGATTGTCCCAGCAGAAAGTGTCAGGATGGGAGCCAGACAAGACAACCGGCTCTAATGCCTCCGATCGGTCCCCGGACCAATCGGAGGCATTAACCCCTCCGGCACCGCGGGCAAAGGCGCCGGAGGCGCCATTTTCCCGGCGGCGCATGGGCGCCGCCATTTTGGCCGGGATCGCCGGCTCCTGGAGCATGCTCCAGGGCTGACGTCCCATTGCCATGACAGCCGGGAGCCTTATACAGGCTCCCAGGCTTGTCTGCAAAGCCTCTCTTTTGCAGGCTGGTCTATGCAGCCTGCAAAAGAAAGGATGCTTTTTTGCAATGCATTGCAATGCATTAGCATTGTAATGCATTACATTAGTGATCAGACCCCCTGGGGTTCAACACCCCTAGGGGGTCTAATAAATGCAAAAAATAAATAAAAAAAAAGTTAAAAAAAACCATAAAAAAATATAAAAAGAATTAAAAGTTCAAATCACCCCCCTTTCCCTAGAACACATATAAAAGTAGTTAAAAACTGTGAAACATATACATGTTAGGTATCCCCGCGTCCGAAATCGCCCGCTCTACAAATCTATAAAAATATTTTTCCTGTTCGGTAAACGCCGTAGCGGGAAAAATAGTCGAAAGTGCCAAACCACCGTTTTTTCACTGTTTTGATTCTGATAAAAATTTGAATAAAAAGTTATCAAAGCAATAACATTTCCCGAAAATGGTAGAACTAAAAAGTACACCCGACCCCGCAAAAAAATACGCCCTATGCATCCCCGTACACTTACGTTTAAAAAAGTTACGGCCGTCGGAATATGGCGACTTTTAGAATTTTTTTTAGGGGTCAAAATGTAAATAAAACCATATAAATTTGGTATCCCTGGAACCGTACCAAAACACAGAATATAGGGGACATGTCATTTTGGCTGCACAGTGAACGCCGTAAAACCAAAGCCCGTAAGAAAGTCACAGAAATGCATTTTTTCTTCAAATCCACCCCATTCTGAATTTTTTCCCTGCTTCCCAGTACATTATATAGAATAATTAATGGTAGCATCATGAAGAAAAATTTGTCCCGCAAAAATTAAGACCTCATATGGCTCTTGGAGCGGAGAAATAAAAAAGTTATGGGGTTTAGAAGGAGGGGAGTCAAAAACGAAAAACGAAAATCAAAAAATGACATCGGCGGGAAGGGGTTAAAAAGCAGTGTTTTATGCTATTTTGGTGACTAGAGCCATGCAGCAGCAGTGTTTTATTTTTTGGCCCTTTTGGTGACTAAAGCCATGCAGCAGCAGTGTTTTATTTTTTGGCCCTTGGGTTGACTAGAACCATGCTGCAGCAGTGTTTCAATTTTTGGCCCTTGGGGTGACTAGAGCCATGCAGCAGCAGTGTTTCATTTTTTGGCTCTTGGGGTGACTAGAGCCATGAAGCAGCAGTGTTTTATTTTTTGGCCCTTGGGGTGACTAGAGCCATGCAGCAGCAGTGTTTCATTTTTTGGCCCTTGCGGTGACCCCTAAAAAATGAGATTTCAGGCCCTTGGGGGTGAGAGCTAAAACTTTAATTTTTAGGCCCTTGGGGTGAGTCCTAAAACATTAATTTTCAGGCCCTTGGGGGAACCCTAATAAATTAGATTTCAACCCCTTAGGGGTGAGCCCTAAAAAAATTGAGTTGCAACCCCTTGGGAGGGGGGGGGGAGGTGATGGGGATTTTTTTTTTTTTTTTACATAACATAAATAAATAAATAAATAAATAAATTCACACGCAGAATTAGGGGCTGGGGTTGTAGGAGGAGAAGGAGGAGGATGAGAAGGATGAGGAAGAGTAAATTGTGTGCTGACTGAATCTCTCAAGTACCTGGGCTATGGAGTGGATACCCAGCTGGTTATCCACGTCCTCACCCATGTCCCCTGCTGCTGCTGGCAGCCCCTCTCCAGTACCTGGACTGTGGACTAGACACCCAGCTGGGTATGCACGTCCACATCCTCTGCTGCTACTGACGAGAGGCAATGCTGGCAGCCCCTCTCCAGTACCTGGACTGTGGACTACACACCCAGCTGGGTATACACGTCCTCGCCCACGACCCCTGCTGCTACTGACGAGAGGCAATGCTGGCAGCCCCTCTCCAGTACCTGGACTGTGGACTACACACCCAGCTGGGTATGCACATCCACGTCCTCGCCCACGTCCCCTGCTGCTACTGACGAGAGACACTGCTGGCAGCCCATCTCCAGTAGCTGGACTGTGGGATGGATATACAGCTGGGTATGCACGTCCTCGCCCACGTACCCTGCTGCTACTGACGAGAGGCAATGCTGGCAGCCCCTCTCCAGTACCTGGACTGTGGACTACACACCTAGCTGGGTATGCACGTCCACGTCCTCGCCCACGTCCCCTGCTGCTACGCTGCATGATTTGCAGATAGATTTTATATTGAGCTCTGAAAAGAGCTGTTATTTCCAATTCCTGCCTAACCAAAGCACTGTATCGCCCTTAGACCAAGCTCTCCCTATCACTCCAAAACGAGAATGAGACGAAGATGGCCGACACTATTCTAATGAATTGGGAGGTCACATGTTTTCGGTAGCCAATGGGTTTTTTAAATTTTTTTCACTGCCTCCGTTGTCGTAGTTCCTGTCCCACCTGCCCTGCGCAGTTATTGGTGCAAAAAACGTGCCAGGAAGGTGGGAGGGGACACAAATTTTTACTGCGTATGCGGCCTTGTATTCGATTGTGAACGAATACATCGAACGCCATGATATTCGATCGAATACCTATTCGATCGAACAGCGTTCGCTCATCTCAACATATAACCTTTAGTTTAAGGCTACATGGGACTTTCCGCAGCAGTCCTGTGGGAAAAACTGTGACGGCAACGCGGGCAAATCGCAGAATTTCCATCCCGTGGAGCCCCGGCCTTAAAGACAAAATAAAATAATCATTGTTAACCACTGGTTAAACACATGATACATTTGGTTGATCACATGACTTTCCCATCCATTCACTGATCCTGTATGTAGTGCAGGGCTTTATTAATTTAAGCTGGAAAACATGTTTTGTTTTGTTTTTAATTAAAAAATTGCCAACAGACAGCTGTATACTCTTGAGCCTGCAACGTTTTTTTGCATTGTTTGTGTGCCGTAAAAGGGTTCCCCCATCTCAGTCTTTCAGCCAGGCTGTAAGCAGTGTCTGCTAGCTAAGGCTATGGTTAATAGGATAAGAGGGTAATGATCCATATTCTGATACATTGATCCACTCTGTGTAGGCCAAGGGCTGGTCATTCATTTATACCCTGGTCCTTTCACAATGCTCACATGTACGTTTATCAGATTTGAACCACCGTTGTTTAGGTAATTGGTCAAAAGTATCAGGAAGCCGCTATATCTAAACATTTACTTTGAACATGGGCAGGGTTGGGAGAGTTTGTTTATCCCTTCCTTTTGTTTGTTTAACACCCACGATTGTGAACATTAGGTATAATTGAGCAATGTGATATTTAGTGCTGATGCATATTTAACCAATATACAGTCACCGTGGTTAGGGTCCAGATGGGCTTATTTCATCTTGTTCACAAAATAATATAGGGATCCGAAAGATTGAGTGTTATGGACTGAAAGAGCAGCAACTACATGCACTAGCTTACTGTATATCACATAAGTGGGTTGGTCATCATTTTTTTTATTTGACGTTAGGATTTTTAGATGCTTTAATAAAGGTTATCCTATCCTACTAATCCTACTAATATTAAAGTTTGTGGGTTTGTGTGTTTGGATGTTTGTTCCTCAATCACGCAAAAACGGCTGCAGGGATTCGGCTGACATTTGGCACATACATACCTTCGAACCTGGAATGAAACAAAGGCTACATATTATGCTGGTAAATGCTTGCACTTTGCGACCGCTAATCCTGTATTCGCCGTACCGCAAGGCTAACGGAGCCGAGATGACTTCATCCACTGTTCTTGAGCCGCTTTCCAATAGGACTGTGGAATTCTGTGGGCAACGCTATGGACGTTGCACACGCTGGAGAACATGGCGCCTACTGCAAGCTTCAGAGCATCCGGAGCATGCGGCCGTGGTGTGGGGACGCGAGAAGTTCCTCGGCTGTGCTGGCTGTGTACACACACCGGGGGACTGAAGTGTTCCACCTCTGCCAGGGTGGGGGTCACCTGCGCCGCTGTCGGCAACGTCCGTTCCGCCTGCTGTGTCACAGCGGCTGCTGGCAGATGCGGCCTACGGAGTTTGCACAACACTCCGGGATGGAGCGACCATACAGCCTCTGTCTGCCAGCTCACACAGTGTCGTAGACACAGACTTTGTCAGTATGCCGGGTGTTCCAGCTCTGCAACCTATGCCGTGGGTGGTGTGTTTAGGGTGGGGGAAGGGGCCACAAGGCAGGGGACTTTGGGGGGGAGCGCGGATAGTATACTTGGTGATACTAAACTAGTAGTCCTGTCTAATGTGAATGTGGTCACACCAGTGTTGTGCGAGGTGATAAACCCCAGTATTATGTGATCTCCATAATAGGATGCACAATCTACATTTAAAAAAAAGAAAAAGAAAGATGGATAGTATGTGCGGCGCGCTATACACGTTGCGGCAAATTTAACCCCACCCACTTCTAAATTGTTTCCCCCATTCCCATCCATTTTTCTTTGTGCTCCCACACAGTATAATGCTCCTACAGTCACCCTAACATTATATGCGTCCACACTGTAATGTTCCCTCCAATTGTCCCACAGTATGAAGTTCCTCTCTTGGTGCCCCAGTTTAAACTGGGGGAAACTAGAGCAGGACATTAAACTGGGGCATCTTTAGGGGAACATTAAACCGTGTGACCCCAGCGACCCCCATTATTTAATGTTTCCCGCCAGCTGCCCCCAGTTTAATGTCACCATTCATCTGCCCTCAGTTTAATGTCTCTCCTCCATCTTCCCCACAATTTAACATAATAACATAACATAATAAAGACACTGATACTCACCTCTCCTTACTCCCCTGCTGCTCTGTAGAGGTCTCTTCTCCTGAACTGCTGCAGGTGCGATGTGAGTGACGTCATCATGCGCCTACAGCTCCCACAACTCAGACACACAGGGATGTGATTCACACACAATGGTGAAGTAGTAGCTATCTGTGGATGGCTCCTGCTTCACCATTGTATTTAACCCATCTCGTCCGGAGAGGACACAGATGAGCTGAAAGCGAGACATAGCTCCTGCCGATCAGGACAGCGGGACAGGACCCGAAATCCAGGACGGTTGGAATGATGCAGCAGGGAAGACTACCCAAAAGTGTATTGCTTTACTTATGTGACTATGACCCTAGCTGGCAGAAGAATGTAACATGGCCACACCTGGCAATAAAAGGCACTGCAGCAGGGTGTCAGCTGTATACTAACATTGACACCAGTACTCTGATTATAATTATTTTTCATTACAGCAAAGTCAAACCTGGGAAATTTAAAGGAAGTTCTTCTCCCTTCTGTCAAATCTACTCCTGGCTTTGGTTCAAAAAGTCACAGCAAAATCTGCAAAAAACCACAGCATGCGCACCAGTGCCCGCTATGAGTCCCAGAGGTCTTAATGATATGTACTTGTTGCCACACTTCACTGAAGGATATCTATGCGGCACAGTAAATTAATTTAGTTCAGAGACTGAATTATCAGAATAAAAGAAATGGTGTAAGAGGTGTTAATCAGTATACCAACATTAAAAAGCTTTAGTAGACAGTAAATACATATATAGGGTAGGATTACATGAGTGAAAAAATATTTATTGACGTTAAGGATCTCACTCAAGAGTACTACATGTATTAAATAGGCATTAACCCCTTAGAGACACAGCCCAAAAGTGACTTAAGGACCAGGCCTCTTTTTTCAAAACTGACATGTGTCACTTTAAATGGCAATAGCTTTGAGACGCTTTAACTTACACAAGTGATTCTGAGATTGTTTTTTTGTGACATATTGTACTTCATGTCAGTAGAAAATTTTTGTCGATATTTTTTGCCTTTGATTATGAAAAAATAGGAAATTTGATGAAAATTTGGAAAAAAAGTGCAGTTTTCAAACTTTGAAATTGCAAGCCTTTCAAATAGAAAGCCATACTACCCAAATTTTTTGATAAATATAATTAACCATGTCTCTGATTTATGTAGAAGTCAAATTTTAATCACCCTTTCATTTTTTTCAGATATTATAAGGCTTACAAGTCAAGCAGTGATTTTCCAAATTTTCAAGAAAATTTCCAAAACACATTTTTCAAGGGACCAGTTCAGTTTTGAAGGGAACTTGAGAGGCCTCTCTTGTAAAAACCCCCATAAGTCACCCCATTCTCAAAACTGCACTCCTGAAAGAATCCAAAACAGCAGTTAGAAAGTTTCTTAACCCTTTCAGCATTTCACAGCAATTAAAACAAAATGGAGGTCAAATTTACATTTTTCAATTTCTATCACTAATATATTCATTTAGCCCTAGAATTTACACATTTACTAAGGGTTAAAGGAGAAATTGCACCCCACATTTTGTTACGCAATTTCTCCCGAACACGGCAATACCCCATATGTGCTGGTACCCTAATGTACGGGCACACGGTCGCTCTCAGAACGGATGGAGCGCTAATTGGATTTTGTAGGCCAGATTTTGCTAAAATAAATTGCAGGCACCATGTTCCTTTTGCAGAGCCCCCAAGGTGCCAAAACAGTGGAAACCCCCAAAATGTGACCCCATTTTGGAAACTAGACCCCTCAAGGAATTTATCAAGGGGTATAGTGAGCACTTTGACCCTACAGGAGTGTAACAGAATTGGCCCAACAAAAGGAAAAGTGACATTTTTTGCTATAAAATGTAGCTTTAACCCCAAATTATGCATTTCCACAAGGGGTTAAAGGAGAAAATGCACCCCACAAGTTGTCAAGCATTTTCTCCCAAAAACAGGAATGCCCCACATGTGGATGTAAAGTGATCTATGGGCACGCTGTAAGGTCCAGAGCGGAAGGAGCGCTATTGGGATTTTGGAGGGCAAATTTAGCTTGAGTTTGTACAAGGCACCATGTTGCATTTGGAGAGCCCCTGAAGTGCCAGAACAGTAGAAACCCCCCCAAAATGACCCCATTTTGGAAACTAGACCCCTCAAGGAATTTATCAAGGGGTATAGTGAGCACTTGAACCCTACAGGTGCTTCACAGATTTTTTTACCATTGAGAAGTGAAAATGAAAAATTACTTTTTTTATAATAAAATGTCACTGTAGCCCCAAATTTTTCATCTTCACGAGGGGTTAAAGGAGAAATTGCACCCCACATTTTGTTACGCAATTTCTCCCGAACACGGCAATACCCCATATGTGCTGGTACCCTAATGTACGGGCACACGGTCGCTCTCAGAACGGATGGAGCGCTAATTGGATTTTGTAGGCCAGATTTTGCTAAAATAGATTGCAGGCACCATGTTCCTTTTGCAGAGCCCCCAAGGTGCCAAAACAGTGGAAACCCCCAAAATGTGACCCCATTTTGGAAACTAGACCCCTCAAGGAATTTATCAAGGGGTATAGTGAGCACTTTGACCCTACAGGAGTGTAACAGAATTGGCCCAACAAAAGGAAAAGTGACATTTTTTGCTATAAAATGTAGCTTTAACCCCAAATTATGCATTTCCACAAGGGGTTAAAAGAGAAAATGCACCCCACAAGTTGTCAAGCATTTTCTCCCAAAAACAGGAATGCCCCACATGTGGATGTAAAGTGATCTATGGGCACGCTGTAAGGTCCAGAGCGGAAGGAGCGCTATTGGGATTTTGGAGGGCAAATTTAGCTTGAGTTTGTACAAGGCACCATGTTGCATTTGGAGAGCCCCTGAAGTGCCAGAACAGTAGAAACCCCCCCAAAATGACCCCATTTTGGAAACTAGACCCCTCAAGGAATTTATCAAGGGGTATAGTGAGCACTTGAACCCTACAGGTGCTTCACAGATTTTTTTACCATTGAGAAGTGAAAATGAAAAATCACTTTTTTTATAATAAAATGTCACTGTAGCCCCAAATTTTTCATCTTCACGAGGGGTTAAAGGAGAAATTGCACCCCACATTTTGTTACGCAATTTCTCCCGAACACGGCAATACCCCATATGTGCTGGTACCCTAATGTACGGGCACACGGTCGCTCTCAGAACGGATGGAGTGCTAATTGGATTTTGTAGGCCAGATTTTGCTAAAATAGATTGCAGGCACCATGTTCCTTTTGCAGAGCCCCCAAGGTGCCAAAACAGTGGAAACCCCCAAAATGTGACCCCATTTTGGAAACTAGACCCCTCAAGGAATTTATCAAGGGGTATAGTGAGCCCTTTGACCCTACAGGAGTGTAACAGAATTGGCCCAACAAAAGGAAAAGTGACATTTTTTTGCTATAAAATATAGCTTTAACCCCAAATTATGCATTTCCACAAGGGGTTAAAAGAGAAAATGCACCCCACAAATTGTCAAGCATTTTCTCCCAACTACAGAAATGCCCCACATGTGGACGTAAAGTGATGTATGGTCACACAGTGGGATAGAACAATAGTTGGAGGGTAGATTTGGCTGAAATTGGTTTTAGTTACCATGTCACATTTGTAGAGGCCTTGAAGTGCCAAAACAGTGGAAACCCCCAAAATGTGACCCCATTTTGGAAACTAGACCCCTTGACTTCAGTGACGTTAGTGTTAAATTACACCTCTTAAAAAATTTACCAAGAAGTATAGCAAACATTTGGATGCAGCTTGTATGGCAATAATTTATTATCCAGAAATTACTGCATAACCGGATGAAAGTAATTGTGTGCAGAGTACGTGATGGTATAAGGAGGCGATATTCCATGGAAAATAAATTCTAAAATTAATATTCCATGGAAGTGTGGTACAATCTAAAGCACTCCTTCATGCACAGGCCAGGTTTATCAGGACAGGTGTCACACTGATAAATGGTGTCTCTCCTTATTCCTCTTTTGTAACACACTCTGCATCTTTTCTGAGTTTTCCCTTTTTTAGCAGTTTGGGGGACTTCACCGGGAAAATGTTGCCCTGGTACAATACGGGAACCATGAGTTTCAGAAGTACTGGGGCCTGGCACTTCTAGGTCCCCAAATATCAGGGACTTGATAATTGCCTCCTGAAACTCAAGGAAAGTTCCTGTGTGGCCTGCACATCGTGATAGCACGTAAGAGTTATACAATGCCATCTGAACCATGTGCACGACCAGCTTTTTGTACCACACTCTTGTTTTTCGCATGGCACTGTAGGGCTTTAGGACTTGATCAGATAGATCAACCCCTCCCATGTACTTATTGTATGCCAGGATGCAGTCTGGCTTGGAGACAGTGGTACTGGTGCCACGCAGAGGGACAGAGGTGCTGCCGCTGCCATTAGCTGTGGTCAGTACAAGGACATCCCTCTTGTCCCTATACTTGACCAGCAGCATATTCTCATTGCAGACGGCACTACTCTCACCCTTTCTGAGGCGCTGCTCAATATGTGCCCTAGGGAGGCCTCTTTGATTTCTGCGCACAGTCCCACAAGCTGCAGTTCCTCTAGAACTCAGGGACCTAAAGAGTGGGATGCTGGTGTAAAAGTTATCCACATAGAGGTGATAACCCTTGTCCAGCAGTGGGTGCATCAAATCCCACACAATTTTCCCACTAACTCCTAGGATTGGGGGGCAGTCTGGGGGCTCAATCCTTGTGTCCCTTCCTTCATACACCCTAAATTTATAAGTGTATCCTGAACTGCTCTCACATAGCTTATACATTTTAATGCCATACCGTGCCCGCTTACTGGGCAAGTATTGGCGGAATTTTAGCCTCCCTTTGAAACTGATCAGAGACTCATCAATTGCAATGTTCTGATCAGGGATGTAGGACTCTGCAAATTTGGAACTAAAGTGGTCAATGACTGGCCTAACTTTGTATAAGCGGTCAAAATTTGGGGCATCTTGGGGCGGGCACTGGGAATTATCATTATAATGAATGAACTTTAGGATACTTTCAAACCGCTTCCTGGACATAGCCATTCGATAGATTGGAGTGTTGTGCAAGACGTCTGTACTCCAATACTGACGAATTTTAGGTTTTTTCTCTATGCCCATATGCAGAATAAGACCCCAGAAAATCTTCATTTCTGCTGCATTTACTGGGGTCCAGTTCTGTGGCCTGGCATAGGAAGAGGTGGCATTTTGTTCCAAAAATTGTTCAGCGTACAAATTCGTTTGGGCCACCATAAGATCTACAAACTCATCAGAGAAAAAGATTTTGAAAAAGTCATTTTCTCTGAAGCCCTCAGTCTCAATTTGTATTCCTGACCGGGCAACAAAGTCAGGAAGCTGAGGCTCATAATTTTCTGGGGGTGGGGTCCACATGGGCTCTACAGGTGGGGCAACTAACTCAGCAATTGTTCTGGGGCGCCTCCTTTGGGGTTTCTCATCACTGGAGGAGGAGGAGGAGGAAGAAGAGGAAAAATAAAGGAATGGGGCATTTTCCTCTTCTCCCTCGCTGGCGGTATCAGTGTCAGAGGCCAGTATGGAGTACGCCTCTTCTACTGAAAACCTTCTTTGGGATGATTGGGACATTTTTGTGTGTGTGTGGTGTTTTACTTGAGTATATAAAACTTTATTTCTTGAAACTTTATTTCTTGAAACTTTATTTCTTTGAAACTTTATTTCTTTGAAACTTTTTCAGTGTGGGGTGTGTGTTGTGCTTTAACACGTGTATTTTATGTAAAAAAAAAACCAAAAAAAAAACCTTCCCTTCTATCAAAAAGGTTAGGTACACCATGCTAGTAACGGGTTGGACCCCCTTTTGCCTTCAGAACTGCCTCAATTCTTCGTGGCATAGATTCAACAAGGTGCTGGAAGCATTCCTCAGAGATTTTGGTCCATATTGACATGATGGCATCACACAGTTGCCGCAGATTTGTCGGCTGCACATCCATGATGCGAATCTCCCGTTCCACCACATCCCAAAGATGCTCTATTGGATTGAGATCTGGTGTCTGTAGAGGCCATTGGAGTACAGTGAACTCATTGTCATGTTCAAGAAACCAGTCTGAGATGATTCCAGCTTTATGACATGGCGCATTATCCTGCTGAAAGTAGCCATCAGATGTTGGGTACATTGTGGTCATAAAGGGATGGACATGGTCAGCAACAATACTCAGGTAGGCTTTGGCGTTGCAACGATGCTCAATTGGTACCAAGGGGCCCAAAGAGTGCCAAGAAAATATTCCCCACACCATGACACCACCACCACCAGCCTGAACCGTTGATACAAGGCAGGATGGATCCATGCTTTCATGTTGTTGACGCCAAATTCTGACCCTACCATCCGAATGTCGCAGCAGAAATCGAGACTCATCAGACCAGGCAACGTTTTTCCAATCTTCAATTGTCCAATTTCGATGATCTTGTGCAAATTGTAGCCTCAGTTTCCTGTTCTTAGCTGAAAGGAGTGGCACCCGGTGTGGTCTTCTGCTGCTGTAGCCCATCTGCCTCAAAGTTCGACGTACTGTGCGTTCAGAGATGCTCTTCTGGCTACCTTGGTTGTAACGGGTGGCTATTTGAGTCACTGTTGCCTTTCTATCAGCTCGAACCAGTCTGGCCATTCTCCTCTGACCTCTGGCATCAACAACGCATTTCCGCCCACAGAACTGCCGCTCACTGGATGTTTTTTCTTTTTCGGACCATTCTCTGTAAACCCTAGAGATGGTTGTGCGTGAAAATCCCAGTAGATCAGCAGTTTCTGAAATACTCAGACCAGCCCTTCTGGCACCAACAACCATGCCACGTTCAAAGGCACTCAAATCACCTTTCTTCCCCATACTGATGCTCGGTTTGAACTGCAGGAGATTGTCTTGACCATGTCTACATGCCTAAATGCACTGAGTTGCCGCCATGTGATTGGCTGATTAGAAATTAAGTGTTAACGAGCAATTGGACAGGTGTACCCAATAAAGTGGCCGGTGAGTGTATATAGATTGAAAAAAAACTGAGCCAAAAATCACAAATGTGACCAATAACGTATATTTTATTACTGGTCAATTTGCGGTGGCGAGTTTTACAAAAAAAAAAGCTTGTGCACAAACAAAATTCTCTTTTCTACCTACTAGAAAAAAAAACTGAGCCAAAAATCACAAATGTGACCAATAACGTATATTTTATTACTGGTCAATTTGCGGTGGCGAGTTTTACAAAAAAAAAAGCTTGTGCACAAACAAAATTCTCTTTTCTACCTACTAGAAAAAAAAACTGAGCCAAAAATCACAAATGTGACCAATAACGTATATTTTATTACTGGTCAATTTGCGGTGGCGAGTTTTACAAAAAAAAAAGCTTGTGCACAAACAAAATTCTCTTTTCTACCTACTAGAAAAAAAAACTGAGCCAAAAATCACAAATGTGACCAATAACGTATATTTTATTACTGGTCAATTTGCGGTGGCGAGTTTTACAAAAAAAAAAGCTTGTGCACAAACAAAATTCTCTTTTCTACCTACTAGAAAAAAAAACTGAGCCAAAAATCACAAATGTGACCAATAACGTATATTTTATTACTGGTCAATTTGCGGTGGCGAGTTTTACAAAAAAAAAAGCTTGTGCACAAACAAAATTCTCTTTTCTACCTACTAGAAAAAAAAACTGAGCCAAAAATCACAAATGTGACCAATAACGTATATTTTATTACTGGTCAATTTGCGGTGGCGAGTTTTACAAAAAAAAAAAGCTTGTGCACAAACAAAATTCTCTTTTCTACCTACTAGAAAAAAAAACTGCCCCCAAAATCACAAATGTGACCAGTAACGTATATTTTATTACTGGTCAATTTGCGGTGGCGAGTTTTACAAAAAAAAAAAGCTTGTGCACAAACAAAAAAAAAGAAAAGGAAAAAAAATGCAAAAATGCAAAAAAACCTAACAAAAAAAAAAAAAAAAATTTGGAGAAAAGGGCTTTCTCAAAAAGGGGAGGGAAGTGAGTCTCTTTTCTGCACAGAATGCAGAGTTTAGGACCCAGAAGCTGGAGGAGCCAGACAGTCTCAGATGCCTCGGTCAGGAAAGGGTGGAGAGGAGATGGGAGGGGGGACGGGAGACGGCAGAGGGGAGAGATGGGCAGTAGAGGGCTGGCTGGGAGAGGACCTAGGACGTCTGGCAGAATCTGATCGAGGTATGACGCAGCGGTAACGCAGCAATCTCACGCACAGGGCTCACAGGGCAGCACGGGTTCTGCTCTGCTCGCAATTCCCAGAGGGAGTGATGTAAGCAGAGCAATGCCCGAAGTTTACACTGCCCTGCATGCCATTGATTGGTCAATCTGCCATGATGCTGGCAGATTGACCAATTAAAACATCTGGAGGGGGTCGCACCACTGTACGCCCCCCAAACACTCGACAGGGATTGGTGCAAGGTGTAGCTCCAATCACTGTCACTTTTGTACCGATCTGTCGGCACAGATCATTGGATCTGTGCCGGCAAGCTGCAATTGGACATTGCGAAGCAATCGTCCAATTGCAGCGATCCACGTGGCAGGGAGGGGGTTAAATCTTCCGATTCATGTAAAGAAAGTTGTCTGCTGTCATGGACAGCAGCAACCTTCTTACAGTTTCCGTGTCTTGAGACACGGAGGCTGTTTATAACCATGACGTATTATTACTTCATGGTGCGCGAAGTACCTCGCGTCCATGACGTAATAGTATGTCAAAGGTCGCTAAGGGGTTAAAATGTAAATGAATACCTGGATAAATTAATATAAAATTAATAAATATATATAAATAAATGGTCCATACCATAAAACGAACATGCCGGTTCAATTAAAAATTGAATAAATAAATATTATTAAAATAGACAAAGAAAATGTACAAACCTTGGGTTGTATAAATGTAAGTGCTTAGGTCATTGTGGCCTTAGGTCATTGTGCAATCCAAGCGTACAATCAAAGTGTGGAATCTAAGTATGCATTCAGAATTAGGCCAGAAGGGAACAGAAGGGAACACAGACCAACTACTTCAAACTTATCTATTGTCTAACAGAAATGCTTCTCAATGTAATCACTGTTGTTTTTCCTATACTTATGAAAAACACTTTACCACCCCAAAACAGCCATGTCAGTAACAAAATCCTCATCTCTCCATCTATCCTACCCCACCATCTGACTTTCACTGCACAGCTACTCACAAACCTGCAGGCTTTCCGCCCCAGACACACAACCCCCCTGCACCCGCTCCTACCTATACCAGCTGTCCCTCTCCCTGCTACTCCTTACTTCTGGAGACATATCTCCTAATCCTGGACCACCCCCAGCAAACCCCTACTTTCCCCACACCTGGCATCAGCGCACGGAACCCCTCAAATCTTAAACCTATCTCACTCGCTCCTGCCCCTCCCCCTGTCCTCTCCGCCGCACTATAGAAAGCCAGCTCCACACGCAATAAACTCGACTACATCCACGACCTTTTCATTTCCAAATTAATTTACATTTCTTGGTATCACAGAAACATGGCTGACACCCTCAGACACCGCCTCCCCCGCTGCCCTCTCCTATGGGGGTCTGCAATTCTCGCACACTCCACGCCCCAAATATAAACCTGGTGGAGTTGTAGGCGTCCTCCAGTCAGACAATTGCTCATTCACCCCTATCCAAGTGCTACCTGCCTTCACTCCCCCTCCTTTGAAGTGCACTCTATTCGTATCTACTCACCCTCCAACCTCCAACTGCCCATCATATATCGACTGTCAGGACCTACCGCTTCCTTCATCAACCATTTCACCACCTGGCTCACACACTTCCTATCCACAGACACCCCCTCCATCATGGGCGATTTCAACAACCTCATTAACACAGACCCCCCCGCTTCCAGTCTCCTGTCCCTCACCGCTTCCTTTGGTCTCTCCCAATGGTCCTCCTCTGCCACCCACATAAAGGGGCACACACTAGACCTCATATACACCCACCTCTGCTTCATTCTCGACCCTCTCCTCTCTAATAGACACCCCAACCTCTAGACCAACACGCCCCCGCAGGAACCTCAACCGCCTTGACATCCCTACGCTCTCAGACTCTCTCCTACCACTTGTGACATATCCTCACTGCAGGATGCAGATGCCGCTGCTGCCTTCTATAATACCACCATAACCTCAGCCCTTGCCCTTGACTCTGTGGCCCCTTCACAACCATTAGAACCCGACCATTCAATAGAATACCCTGGCACACCGACCTGACTAAAAGACTGAAACGTGCCTCGCAGGTTGCAGAACACCTCTGGAAGAAAAGCCACTCCCAGGAAGACTTCCTCAAAAACAAAGAGACAGCTCACACTCACCTCACCTCTGCAAAGCACACTCATATCTGCCCTATCCTGCAACCCCAAACAGCTATTCACCACCTTCAACTCCCTCAGCCATCCTCTGGTGCCCCCTCTGACGTCACATATCTAAGGACTCGTTCACATCTGTGCCCGGTCTCCGTTCATACAGGTTTCCGTTTCCTGCCCTGGGCAGGAGACGGAAACCTGCAGGTATGTTTCAAACCCATTCATTTGGGAATGGGTTTGAAAAGTGTCCGGCTGTGAGTGCCGGTGAGTGTTTTATGCTCTCCCGGCTAAACTTTTTTTTTTTAAACTGGACACAGAGTCGGACATTGCCTTTTTGGTTGGACCGTCTCCTAGGGATGTTCCTAAATTCGTTCTAGACCAATGTATAAAACGTTTCAATGTGTTTAGTCCTGGTATAGCGGTCAGTGGCTGATGTGACAGTATTTAGTCCTGGTATAGCGGTCAGTGGGTGACAGGATTTAGTTCTTGTATAGCGGTCAGTGGGTGACGTGACAATATTTAGTCCTGGTATAGCGGTCAATATGTGATGTGACAGTATTTAGTCCTGGTATAGCGGTCAGCGGCTGATGTGACAGTATTTAGTCCCTGCATAGTGGTCAGCGGGTGATGTGATAGTATTTAGACTTGTATAGCGGTCTTATTTGATAACTCTCGATGTATGTATATAAATATTTTTTAGTGTGGGGAAGGGCATGTGCCTTGTTGCTTCTGCACCTGATCTTTAAAAATAAGGCACAGAAGTAACTAGTTTGCCTAGGCAAAAAAAACCTTACAAATTTACATTATGAACATCCCTGTAAATACCAGTGATAAGCATTTGGGCACATTGAATTAACAGAATGTGACTATGTTGTATGTACGAGTGGGCCCCCACTTTTAATTTTGCCCAGGGCCCCATTTTTTCTAAGACTGGCCCTGCGCATAGCTTCTGATAAAGCCAGGTCTGTTATCTCCCTGAGATAAGCTGCTGGCAGCAGCAGTTTAATATAGTATGTGAACATAAATTCATAACAGTCATGAGACCATGTCATTTACCGGGATCAAAAGTAGCCTATGTTTTAATCAAGGTTATAAACTATGTGCCAAATTTCATTCAATTCTGTTCAGTATTTTTTGTGTGATGAGGAACAAACATCCAAACATTTATAATATTAGTAGGATTCCTTTTGTAGCAACTCCTATGTTTGGCAAAAAAAGAAACAAAGTAGGAAAATCTTCAAAAAAAAAAAAAAGTAGCTTTCCAGAATGTGGGGCCTTAGTCTTAAACTAAGGCCACATATTGTAGAAAGGCTGTATTTTTTGTTGCAGATTTTACTGTGTTTTTTTTTTTTTTTTGAGCTAAGGCCAGAAGTGTATTTAGCATAAGGGCCACTGCCAACCATGTCTATACCTGTAACACTGTGTGAACTCCTGATTTCCTTGGAGGATAAGGCCCCTTGCAGATGGACATGGGCTGGACACTGGTCATCTGCCCCTGTACTGGGCATGATCTATATGTTTCTGTTAGGAAGTGTGTGACTGCCAAGTAAAGCATGGAACTAAAAGTGTTAAACACAAAAGGAGTCCAATAATATGCCATGTTAATTATTCTAATTCATGATACTCCTATTAAATGATAGAGTGTATTAAATGATTAATGATTGGGTGTAGTAAAATTCTTAGGCTCTCACATCAGCGGTAAGAAGGGTTAACATGGATCAGGTGCTCTTCCTCATATGTCACAAGACACCAGCTGTGATTTTTCCTCCACAAAGACTGGGACTGATGATTTATCAAGACATTGTACAAACCATTGTAACTTTCCATTTACTTAGCTCCTCCCTTCAGAAGAGCTGAGGGGGCGTTCATACTTGAACTGCTGTCCGCCCACCGTGATTCTGCTGAAATGGCGGGAAAAACAGCTTGTGGACGGCTTGCTGTCAATTTAAAACCCCATTCATTTCAATTGTTTTTTAAAGCAAACCAATGTTATCTGTATGCAGCCTCACTGAAACCGTGTTTTTGCAAGGACATGCAGGACTTTGTGTCCTGCTTAGGTGGACGCGGCACAAGTGTGATCGCCCCCTTACAATTTAAAATGCCCTCTCTGTGTCTGATGTGGAAACCCATATGCATTGCATAGCTCCCAACTGTCTCGCATCCCGCGGGACAGTCCCGATTTTAGACTGCTGTCCCGCACAGCTTACCGCATGTCCCAAACTTTCTCCTGATCACTACCCGCTCTTATAACAGTTAATAAGGTTGTAACTGGGATAAGAGCAAATGGTGATTGGGGGAAAGCTTGACTACTGTACTCAGAAGGGCCTCTGTGACATCAGATGATCACGTGACTAGGTAGCCGTGTCTTTGTATCCCGTGCAGTGCTGGAAGAGATGGAGAGATGTGTGGTGTAAGGTACTGGGTGGGGGAATGTGAGATGCAGGGTAGACTGTGTGTGTGTGGGGGGGGGGGGAGAGATGTGGGGTGCAGGGTGGACTGTGTGGGGGAAATGTGAGATGCAGGGTGAACTGTGTGTGGGGGAGAGTTGTGAGGTTCAGGGTATACTGTGGGGTGCATGGTGGAGTGTGGGGGAATGTGGGGTGCAAGGTTGACTGTAGGTGGGGAGAGAGATGTGGGATGCATGGGTGTTCTTTGGGGGGAGAGGTGTTGGGTGCATGGGTGTTATGTGGGGGGTGAAATGTGGGGTGCATGGGTGTACTGTGGGAGGATGTGGGGTGCAAGGTTGACTGAGGGGTGAACTGTGGGGGGGAGAGGTGTTGGGTGCATGGATATACTGTGGGGGGTGAAATGTGGAGTGCTTGGGTGTACTATGAGGTGGGGTGCAGGATGTACCCAACGAGAAATGGATGGGAATGGGCGGAGTCAATTTAAAAGTGAGTGGAGCTAAATTTGACGCAGCATGCCCACATTTTGCCCCTCTTTTTGGGAGGTATGATATAGTATCGTAGCATCTTGGACTGTGTCATCCCTGTGTAGGACTCCACCTCCTATCTATATTTATAAGCTGCACTTCCTGGTGAAACTCCAATAGCGGCAACATGACTGTGAGTCGACTGCTACTTCTGCAAGGACTGCTGCTGTACACAAGTGCAGGTACTAACCCATCACTCACTTTCCTGGGTAATACATCGTAGCACAGAGGTCAGAAACCTTTGGCACTCCAGCTGCTGTGAAAATACAACTCCCAACATGCTCCATTCACTTCCATGGGAGTTCCAAGAACAACAGAGCAAGTATGCATGCTGGGAGTTGTAGTTCTACAATAGCTGGAGTGCTGAAGGCTGCCTACCCCTGCTGTAGCTGAACCACATGATACAGGATTACAGCAGATCATGTAGTTGTCTGGGGCTCGTTCAGGAGCACAGTACTGAATTCTGAATATATCCATTATTATAACTTATATATACATGAGCATGTGGGGACATGTTAGGCGTGGTAGTTTGACAGCTCTGAAAAACTGCGATATCTAGATCACTGGCAAACCTTGACTGCAGTAGGAAATCAGTGCATAGGAACGTTACAGTACAATGCATATGGGTTTCCTCATCAGACAAAGAGAGGGCATCTTAAATTGTAAGGGAGCGTTCACACTTGTGCCGCATCCGCCCAAGCAGAACACAAAGTCCTACATGTCCTTGCAAAAAAAAAGGTTTCACAGCAGCTGCATACAGACACCGTTGGTTTGCTTTAAAAACCTATAGAAATTATTGGGCTTTTAAACTAACCGTCAGCAAGCCGTCCACAACCTGTTTTCCCTGCCATTTCAGCGGAATCACGGCGGGCGGACAGCAGTACAAGTGTGAACGCCCCTAAGCTCTTCTGAAGGAAGGAGCTAAGTAAATGGAAAGTTTCAATGATTTATACAATGTCTTGATAAATCATTAGAGATGAGCGAACACTAAAATGTTCGAGGTTCGAAATTCGATTCGAACAGCCGCTCAATGTTCGTGTGTTCGAACGGGTTTCGAACCCCATTATAGTCTATGGGGAACAGATACTCGTTAAGGGGGAAACCCAAATCCGTGTCTGGAGGGTCACCAAGTCCACTATGACACCCCAGGAAATGATGCCAACACCTCTGGAATGACACTGGGACAGCAGGGGAAGCATGTCTGGGGGCATCTAACACACCAAAGACCCTCTATTACCCCAACATCACAGCCTAACAACTACACACTTTACACACTCAATACCACCTCTCTGACAGTAGGAAAACACCTTGAAACATGTGTATTTGGCACTTGCAGTGAGGAGAGCTTGTCACCAGCAGTGAATTTGGCCCTTGTAGTAAGTTGAGGTTGGCACCAACATTTGTTTTGAAAATCAGGGTGGATTGAGCCTCTAACCAGCAGAGTTTGGGCAAATTCATGGTGGAGGGAGCCTCTAAACACCCCAGTTTGGACCAATTCATGGTGGAGGGAGCCTCTAACCAGCCCAGTTTGGGCAAATTCATGGTGGAGGGAGCCTCTAAAAAACCCAGTTTGGACCAATTCATGGTGGAGGGAGCCTCTAACCAGCCCAGTTTGGGCAAATTCATGGTGTAGGGAGCCTCTAACCAGCCCAGTTTGGACCAATTAATGGTGGAGGGAGCCTCTAACCAGCCCAGTTTGGACCAATTAATGGTGGAGGGAGCCTCTAACCACCCCAGTTTGGACCAATTCATGGTGGAGGGAGCCTCTAAACAGCCCAGTTTGGGCAAATTCATGGTGGAGGGAGCCTCTAAAAAACCCAGTTTGGACCAATTCATGGTGGAGGGAGCCTCTAACCAGCCCAGTTTGGACCAATTAATGGTGGAGGGAGCCTCTAAACAGCCAAGTTTGGACCAATTCATGGTGGAGGGAGCCTCTAAAAACCCCAGTTTGGACCAATTCATGGTGGAGGGAGCCTCTAACCAGCCCAGTTTGGGCAAATTCATGGTGGAGGGAGCCTCTAAACAGCCCAGTTTGGGCAAATTCATGGTGGAGGGAGCCTCTAACCAGCCCAGTTTGGACCAATTAATGGTGGAGGGAGCCTCTAACCAGCCCAGTTTGGACCAATTAATGGTGGAGGGAGCCTCTAACCAGCCCAGTTTGGACCAATTAATGGTGGAGGGAGCCTCTAACCACCCCAGTTTGGACCAATTCATGGTGGAGGGAGCCTCTAACCAGCTCAGTTTGGACCAATTCATGGTGGAGGGAGCCTCTAAAAAACCCAGTTTGGACCAATTCATGGTGGAGGGAGCCTCTAAACAGCCCAGTTTGGGCAAATTCATGGTGGAGGGAGCCTCTAAAAAACCCAGTTTGGACCAATTCATGGTGGAGGGAGCCTCTAACCAGCCCAGTTTGGACCAATTAATGGTGGAGGGAGCCTCTAAACAGCCAAGTTTGGACCAATTCATGGTGGAGGGAGCCTCTAAAAACCCCAGTTTGGACCAATTCATGGTGGAGGGAGCCTCTAACCAGCCCAGTTTGGACCAATTAATGGTGGAGGGAGCCTCTAACCAGCCCAGTTTGGACCAATTAATGGTGGAGGGAGCCTCTAACCACCCCAGTTTGGACCAATTCATGGTGGAGGGAGCCTCTAAACAGCCAAGTTTGGACCAATTCATGGTGAAGGGAGCCTCTAAAAACCCGTTTGGACCAATTCATAGTGGAGGGAGCCTCTAACCAGCCCAGTTTGGGCAAATTCATGGTGGAGGGAGCCTCTAAACAGCCCAGTTTGGGCAAATTCATGGTGGAGGGAGCCTCTAACCAGCCCAGTTTGGACCAATTAATGGTGGAGGGAGCCTCTAACCAGCCCAGTTTGGACCAATTAATGGTGGAGGGAGCCTCTAACCACCCCAGTTTGGACCAATTCATGGTGGAGGGAGCCTCTAAACAGCCAAGTTTGGACCAATTCATGGTGGAGGGAGCCTCTAAAAACCCCAGTTTGGACCAATTCATGGTGGAGGGAGCCTCTAACCAGCCCAGTTTGGACCAATTAATGGTGGAGGGAGCCTCTAAACAGCCAAGTTTTGGGAAATTCATGGTGGAGGGAGCCTCTAACCAGCCCAGTTTGGACCAATTCATGGTGGAGGGAGCCTCTAAACAGCCCAGTTTGGGCAAATTCATGGTGGAGGGAGCCTCTAAAAAACCCAGTTTGGACCAATTCATGGTGGAGGGAGCCTCTAACCACCCCAGTTTGGACCAATTCATGGTGGAGGGAGCCTCTAACCAGCCCAGTTTGGACCAATTCATGGTGGAGGGAGCCTCTAAAAAACCCAGTTTGGACCAATTCATGGTGGAGGGAGCCTCTAAACAGCCCAGTTTGGGCAAATTCATGGTGGAGGGAGCCTCTAACCAGCCCAGTTTGGACCAATTAATGGTGGAGGGAGCCTCTAACCAGCCCAGTTTGGACCAATTAATGGTGGAGGGAGCCTCTAACCACCCCAGTTTGGACCAATTCATGGTGGAGGGAGCCTCTAACCAGCCCAGTTTGGACCAATTCATGGTGGAGGGAGCCTCTAAAAAACCCAGTTTGGACCAATTCATGGTGGAGGGAGCCTCTAAACAGCCCAGTTTGGGCAAATTCATGGTGGAGGGAGCCTCTAAACAGCCCAGTTTGGGCAAATTCATGGTGGAGGGAGCCTCTAACCAGCCCAGTTTGGACCAATTAATGGTGGAGGGAGCCTCTAACCAGCCCAGTTTGGACCAATTCATGGTGGAGGGAGCCTCTAAACAGCCCAGTTTGGGCAAATTCATGGTGGAAGGAGCCTCTAACCAGCAGAGTTGTGGGAAAGCAGGGTGGAGGGAGCCTCTAACCAGCAGAGTTGGTGGAAATCAGGGTGGAGGGAGCCTCTAACCAGCAGAGTTGGGGGAAATCATGTTGGAGGGAGCCTAGTATTAGCAGAATTGTGCAACGCTTATGGTGGATGAGTATGAGGATGCGGAGGAATTGGAGAGGTTGAGTACAGACATGGAGTTTCATGTTGGGGTGCTTTACACAGGTGGGCACAAAAATGAAGGCTCTATCCAGTGGTGGTTCATTTTTATCAAAGTGAGCCGGTCGGCACTCTCAGCTGACAGACGGGTGCGCTTGTCAGTGATGATGCCACCGGCTGCACTGAACACCCTCTCAGATAGGACGCTGGCGGCAGGACAGGACAGCACCTCCAAGGCATATAGGGCAAGTTCAAGCCACAGGTCCAACTTCGACACCCAATACGTGTAGGGCGCAGAGGGGTCGGAGAGGACAGGGCTGTGGTCGGAAAGGTATTCCCGCAACATGCGCCTATACTTCTCACGCCTGGTGACACTAGGACCCTCCGTGGCGGCACTTTGGCGAGGGGGTGCCATCAAGGTGTCCCAGACCTTAGACAGTGTGCCCCTCGTTTGTGTGGACCGGTGAGAACTTGGTTGCCTACTGGAGGAACTGCCCTCCCTGCCGCCAACGTCACATGCTGGAAACATCTCCATCATATTCTGCACCAATTGCCTGTGGCAAGCATTGATGCGATTGGCCCTCCCCTCTACCGGAATAAAAGACGAGATGTTGTTTTTATACCGGGGGTCAAGGATAGCAAAGATCCAGTACTGGTTGTCCTCCATGATTTTGACAATACGCTTGTCGGTTGTAAAGCACCCCAACATGAACTCAGCCATGTCTGCCACAGTGTTAGTTGGCATGACTCCTCTGGCCCCACCGGAAAGTTCAATCTCCATTTCCTCCTCATCCTCCATGTCTACCCATCCGCGCTGCAACAATGGGACGATTCGAAGTTGCCCGGAAGCCTCCTGTATCACCATCACATCATCGGACAACTCTTCTTCCTCCTCCTCCTCCTCCTCCTCCTCCATTAAACGCAGTGAAGCGGACAGATGTGTGGACCTACTCTCCAGCTGTGACGGATCGGATGCTATCCCTAACTCCTCTGTGTGATCTGAGTTATCCCTGATGTCAATCAGGGATTCTCTCAGAACACACAAGAGCGGGATTGTAAGGCTCACCATCGCATCCTCAGAGCTCACCCTCCTTGTGGACTCCTCAAAGACCCGTAGGATGTCACAAAGGTCTCTCATCCATGGCCACTCATGGATGTGAAACTGAGGCAGCTGACTTTGTGGCACCCTAGGGTTTTGTAGCTGGTATTCCATCAAAGGTCTCTGCTGCTCAACCACTCTATTCAACATCTGAAACGTTGAGTTCCAGCGTGTGGGGACGTCGCACAAAAGCCGGTGTTGTGGCACATGCAGGCGTTGCTGGAGAGATTTTAAGCTAGCAGCGGCTACTGTCGACTTGCGAAAGTGGGCGCACATGCGCCGCACTTTCACCAGTAGCTCTGGAACATTGGGGTAGCTCTTTAGGAAACGTTGCACCACTAGGTTGAAGACGTGGGCCAGGCATGGAACATGTTGGAGTCCGGCAAGCTCCAGAGCTGCTACCAGGTTCCGGCCGTTATCACAAACGACCATGCCTGGGCCCAGGTGCAGCGGCTCAAACCATATTGCCGTCTCATCGAGGAGGGCATCCCTCACCTCGGAGGCAGTGTGCTGTCTGTCCCCCAAGCTGATCAGCTTCAGCACAGCCTGCTGACGTCTACCAACGCCAGTGCTGCAACGTTTCCAACTCGTAGCTGGGGTCAATCTAACAGCGGAGGAGGAGGCGGTGGCGGAGGAGGAGGCGGTGGCGGAGGAGGAGGCGGTAGAGGAGGAGGAGGAGGGGGGTGTTCTTCTCGTGTCCCTGCCAGGAATGTTAGGCGGGGAGACGAGGTACACCGGGCCAGTTTGGGAAGCAGTCCCAGCCTCAACTACATTCACCCAGTGTGCCGTCAGTGAAATGTAGCGTCCCTGTCCGCATGCACTTGTCCACGCGTCGGTGGTCAAGTGGACCTTTGTGCAAAGCGCGGAACTAAGGGCCCGCCTGATGTTGAGTGACACGTGCTGGTGCAAGGCGGGGACGGCACACCGGGAGAAGTAGTGACGGCTAGGGACGGCATAGCGAGGTGCCGCAGTTGATATCAGGTCCAGGAAGGCGGGAGTTTCAACAAGCCGGAACGCCAACATCTCCTGGGCCAGCAGTTTAGCGATGTTGGCGTTCAAGGCTTGCGCGTGTGGGTGGTTAGCAGTGTATTTCTGCCGCCGCTCCAATGTCTGAGAGATGGTGGGTTGTTGTAAAGAAACGCCTGATGGTGCCTTTGATGGTGCAGGAGAAGGAGATAAGACAGGACCAGGGGAGGATGAGGTAGAAGTCAACAAAGTGGTGGAGGCAGATGAAGTGGTGTCCTGGCTCGTCCTCTGGAGTGCATCGCCAGCACAGTCAGCAGTGGCAGTGGCAGAGGCAGAGGCAGTGGCAGAGGCAGTGGCAGTGGCGTGAACGGCAGGCGGCCTTTGTCCTGCCGTTGCTGCCTGCCACTGATTCCAGTGCTTGGATTCCAAATGACGGCGCATTGAAGTGGTGGACAGGTTGCTCTTCTCAGAGCCCCTAATCAATTTCGAGAGGCAAATTGTGCAGACAACACTATATCTGTCCTCGGCGCATTCCTTGAAAAAACTCCACACCTTCGAGAAACGTGCCCTCGAGGTGGGAGTTTTTCGGGGCTGGGTACGAACTGGAACATCTTGGGAGATTCCGGGTGTGGCCTGGCTTCGCCTAAGCTGCTGACCTCTGCCTCTGCCTCTAGCTACCCTTTTTGGTGCTGCACCTGCCTCAACATCCACACTACTTTCCCCGCTTGACATCCCCCCTGTCCAGGTCGGGTCAGTGTCCTCATCATCCACCACTTCCTCTTCCAACTCCTGTCTCATCTCCTCCTCCCGCACAATGCGCCGGTCAACTGGATGCCCTGACGGCAACTGCGTCACATCATCGTCGATGAGGGTGGGTTGCTGGTCATCCACCACCAAATCGAACGGAGATGGAGGAGACTCTAGTGTTTGAGCATCTGGACACAGATGCTCCTCTGTTAGGTTCGTGGAATCGTGACGTGGAGAGGCAGGTTGAGGGACAATGAAAGGAGCGGAGAACAGCTCTGGGGAGCAGGGACAGTTTGGGTTATTGTTCTGTAAAGCTTCGGAATTTTGGGAGGAAGGAAGACAAGACTGTTGGGTAATAGGAGGAGAGGAGGCAGAGTCTGACTGGCTGCTGGACAATGTGCTGTAAGCGTTCTCTGACAGCCATTGCAAGACCTGTTCCTGGTTCTCGGGCCTACTAAGGTTTGTACCCTGCAGTTTAGTTAATGTGGCAAGCAACCCTGGCACTGTGGAGTGGCGCAATGCTTGCTGCCCCACAGGAGTAGGCACGGGACGCCCTGTGGCTTCACTGCTACCTTGCTCCCCAGAACCATTCCCCCGACCTCGCCCACGGCCTCGTCCACGTCCCTTTCCGGGAGCCTTGCGCATTTTGAATTCCTAGTTAGAAATTGACACTGTATACCAGTAGTAAAAATTGTGGGTGCACGTAACCCCAATATATTCTTTGAATTCCCAGTCAGACACTGGCACTATATGGCAGTAGCAAGAAATGAGGGTATTTGTATTCCCAATATACTCTTTGAATTCCCAGTCAGACAATGGCACTGTATACCAGTAGTAAAAATTGTGGGTGCACGTAACCCCAATATATTCTTTGAATTACCAGTCAGAAACTGGCACTATATGGCAGTAGCAAGAAATGAGGGTATTTATAACCCCAATATATTCTTTGAATTCCCAGTCAGACAATGGCACTGTATACCAGTAGTAAAAATTGTGGGTGCACGTAACCCCAATATATTCTTTGAATTCCCAGTCAGAAACTGGCACTATATGGCAGTAGCAAGAAATGAGGGTATTTGTATTCCCAATATACTCTTTGAATTCCCAGTCAGACAATGGCACTGTATACCAGTAGTAAAAATTGTGGGTGCACGTAACCCCAATATATTCTTTGAATTACCAGTCAGAAACTGGCACTATATGGCAGTAGCAAGAAATGAGGGTATTTATAACCCCAATATATTCTTTGAATTCCCAGTCAGACAATGGCACTGTATACCAGTAGTAAAAATTGTGGGTGCACGTAACCCCAATATATTCTTTGAATTCCCAGTCAGAAACTGGCACTATATGGCAGTAGCAAGAAATGAGGGTATTTGTATTCCCAATATACTCTTTGAATTCCCAGTCAGACAATGGCACTGTATACCAGTAGTAAAAATTGTGGGTGCACGTAACCCCAATATATTCTTTGAATTACCAGTCAGAAACTGGCACTATATGGCAGTAGCAAGAAATGAGGGTATTTATAACCCCAATATATTCTTTGAATTCCCAGTCAGACAATGGCACTGTATACCAGTAGTAAAAATTGTGGGTGCACGTAACCCCAATATATTCTTTGAATTACCAGTCAGAAACTGGCACTATATGGCAGTAGCAAGAAATGAGGGTATTTATAACCCCAATATATTCTTTGAATTCCCAGTCAGACAATGGCACTGTATACCAGTAGTAAAAATTGTGGGTGCACATAACCCCAATATATTCTTTGAATTACCAGTCAGAAACTGGCACTATATGGCAGTAGCAAGAAATGAGGGTATTTATAACCCCAATATATTCTTTGAATTCCCAGTCAGACAATGGCACTGTATACCAGTAGTAAAAATTGTGGGTGCACGTAACCCCAATATATTCTTTGAATTACCAGTCAGAAACTGGCACTATATGGCAGTAGCAAGAAATGAGGGTATTTATAACCCCAATATATTCTTTGAATTCCCAGTCAGACAATGGCACTGTATACCAGTAGTAAAAATTGTGGGTGCACGTAACCCCAATATATTCTTTGAATTACCAGTCAGAAACTGGCACTATATGGCAGTAGCAAGAAATGAGGGTATTTGTATTCCCAATATACTCTGAATTCCCAGTCAGACAATGGCACTGTATACCAGTAGTAAAAATTGTGGGTGCACGTAACCCCAATATATTCTTTGAATTACCAGTCAGAAACTGGCACTATATGGCAGTAGCAAGAAATGAGGGTATTTATAACCCCAATATATTCTTTGAATTCCCAGTCAGACAATGGCACTGTATACCAGTAGTAAAAATTGTGGGTGCACGTAACCCCAATATATTCTTTGAATTCCCAGTCAGAAACTGGCACTATATGGCAGTAGCAAGAAATGAGGGTATTTGTATTCCCAATATACTCTTTGAATTCCCAGTCAGACAATGGCACTGTATACCAGTAGTAAAAATTGTGGGTGCACGTAACCCCAATATATTCTTTGAATTACCAGTCAGAAACTGGCACTATATGGCAGTAGCAAGAAATGAGGGTATTTATAACCCCAATATATTCTTTGAATTCCCAGTCAGACAATGGCACTGTATACCAGTAGTAAAAATTGTGGGTGCACGTAACCCCAATATATTCTTTGAATTACCAGTCAGAAACTGGCACTATATGGCAGTAGCAAGAAATGAGGGTATTTGTATTCCCAATATACTCTTTGAATTCCCAGTCAGACAATGGCACTGTATACCAGTAGTAAAAATTGTGGGTGCACGTAACCCCAATATATTCTTTGAATTCCCAGTCAGAAACTGGCACTATATGGCAGTAGCAAGAAATGAGGGTATTTGTATTCCCAATATACTCTTTGAATTCCCAGTCAAACAATGGCACTGTATACCAGTAGTAAAAATTGTGGGTGCACGTAACCCCAATATATTCTTTGAATTACCAGTCAGAAACTGGCACTATATGGCAGTAGCAAGAAATGAGGGTATTTATAACCCCAATATATTCTTTGAATTCCCAGTCAGACAATGGCACTGTATACCAGTAGTAAAAATTGTGGGTGCACGTAACCCCAATATATTCTTTGAATTACCAGTCAGAAACTGGCACTATATGGCAGTAGCAAGAAATGAGGGTATTTGTATTCCCAATATACTCTTTGAATTCCCAGTCAGACAATGGCACTGTATACCAGTAGTAAAAATTGTGGGTGCACGTAACCCCAATATATTCTTTGAATTACCAGTCAGAAACTGGCACTATATGGCAGTAGCAAGAAATGAGGGTATTTGTATTCCCAATATACTCTTTGAATTCCCAGTCAGACAATGGCACTGTATACCAGTAGTAAAAATTGTGGGTGCACGTAACCCCAATATATTCTTTGAATTACCAGTCAGAAACTGGCACTATATGGCAGTAGCAAGAAATGAGGGTATTTATAACCCCAATATATTCTTTGAATTCCCAGTCAGACAATGGCACTGTATACCAGTAGTAAAAATTGTGGGTGCACGTAACCCCAATATATTCTTTGAATTCCCAGTCAGACACTGGCACTATATGGCAGTAGCAAGAAATGAGGGTATTTGTATTCCCAATATATTCTTTGAATTCCCAGTCAGACAATGGCACTGTATACCAGTAGTAAAAATTGTGGGTGCACGTAACCCCAATATATTCTTTGAATTACCAGTCAGACACTGGCACTATATGGCAGTAGCAAGAAATGAGGGTATTTGTATTCCCAATATATTCTTTGAATTCCCAGTCAGACAATGGCACTGTATACCAGTAGTAAAAATTGTGGGTGCACGTAACCCCAATATATTCTTTGAATTCCCAGTCAGACACTGGCACTATATGGCAGTAGCAAGAAATGAGGGTATTTGTATTCCCAATATATTCTTTGAATTCCCAGTCAGACAATGGCACTGTATACCAGTAGTAAAAATTGTGGGTGCACGTAACCCCAATATATTCTTTGAATTCCCAGTCAGACACTGGCACTATATGGCAGTAGCAAGAAATGAGGGTATTTGTATTCCCAATATATTCTTTGAATTCCCAGTCAGACAATGGCACTGTATACCAGTAGTAAAAATTGTGGGTGCACGTAACCCCAATATATTCTTTGAATTACCAGTCAGAAACTGGCACTATATGGCAGTAGCAAGAAATGAGGGTATTTGTATTCCCAATATATTCTTTGAATTCCCAGTCAGACAATGGCACTGTATACCAGTAGTAAAAATTGTGGGTGTATATAGCCCCAATTCTATTGCTAGGGGACTTGCAGGGTATTTCTGGGGTGAAGGTGGGGGGGCACACCGTTGGAACGGGTATCGGGGTATATATCGGGTATACGGGAATACACTGACAGTGTATTCCATTCAGGATCCTGGGAAAGCTGGGTTGCGGCGATTGAGCCCGTCAGTGCCACGTTACACTGACAAGCTTCTCCCTGGAATTTAGCTCTTACAAGAGCTGTTGGTTGTCTTCTCCTTCCTATCCTAGCCTGTCCCTGCCTACCCAGAATCTAAGCCCTAGCTAGCTGGACGGAAACCTCCGTCCTCGGTGAATTGCAAGCTCAGAATGACGCGAACCTGGGCGGCGCTGTTCTTTTAAATTAGAGGTCACATGTTTTCGGCAGCCAATGGGTTTTGCCTACTTTTTTCAACGTCACCGGTGTCGTAGTTCCTGTCCCACCTACCCTGCGCTGTTATTGGAGCAAAAAAGGCGCCAGGGAAGGTGGGAGGGGAATCGAGTAATGGCGCACTTTACCACGCGGTGTTCGATTCGATTCGAACATGCCGAACAGCCTAATATCCGATCGAACATGAGTTCGATAGAACACTGTTCGCTCATCTCTATAAATCATCAGTCCCAGCTTTTGTGGAGGAAAAATCACAGCTGGTGTCTTGTGACAGATGAGGAAGAGCACCTGATCCATGTTAACCCTTCTTACCGCTGATGTGAGAGCCTAAGAATTTTAATACACTCTATCATTTAATAGGATTATCATGAATTAGAATAATTACCATGGCATATTATTGGACTACTTTTGTGTTGTTAACATTTAACACTTTCAGTTCCATGTTTTACTTGGCAGTCACACACCTCCTAACAGAAACATATAGATTACTGGTGCAAAATGCATTTAAGGGGTTAATACTGTTTGTCATTTTGCCCACCAGGATTAGGGTAACCCTAACTCACATTCCAGGTTCTTTTCATTGATGGGGACATCACAGTTTTAGGTCTCCTTGCAGACAGCTGTGTGCCTGTTTCAGATGTTCCACGGGTGACGTGTCTGTCCTCTTCTTTACACTGAAAGGGGGACAAAGTCCTGCAGATATGCCACCGGAACACAGTGTAAACCTACACTGGGGTCTGATCCCAACCAAAAGAAAGAACAAAGCCCTTCCCACTCCATCCTGAATGCCCAACAAGAAAATGTCCAAACCGATGTCAGTCAAGTGAACCCTATCCCTGCGGAGCAAACCGCGATTATCCTCTTCATGTTGACGGTGTCTAACTACCACACCATCCCGAGACCGCACATGGCACATATTCAGTAACTGCCTCGCCCTCTCCAATGCCACTGGGTCATGGGTGTCGCACCACCGAGCCCTAGGAACAATCACCAATCACACCATCACTAATGCAAGGAAATAGGCAGGAAAGCGATCAAAGTCTGAGAGTATCAAGGATATGAGTTCCAACAGCCGAACCACTCCTGACTCATTTCCCCCGGCATGCACCACCAGCACCAGAGGGGCCTGGGAGGAACCGCTGGCTGACAAGATTTGCGGCAACACCTGCAACCAACTCAAGTCACGCACACCGTGCCACCTCAATCCAGCGTTCTCAAATCCTAACTGCCGAACCGCCGCATGACGTGCCACCCAATAAATGTAAGAGTGGCCCAAAATCCAAAGAGACATGCCTAAGTAAAGACAAAAGAAAAGAAATTAGATAAATACAGAAGCGAAAAAAAAAAAAAGGGCTAGCCAGAAGAATTTTTTAATTTTTTTATTTTTAAAATACTGGCAGCACTAAACAGTAAGAAGACCAAGCCTAACATAACGTCTGTAGCAATTTGAGCGCCATCTGCCTATATGCTTAACCTCCTCCTCCGTTAAACCTGTCGCAGTGACTGCCCCTATATGTAAGGAATGGGTCCCAAACTTGGAGGGAGGAGCCCCCACAAACTCAAGGCAACTTTTGAACAAGGTCTCGAACTGAAATCTTGTGAAAAAGGAGCCATCACTGTGTACCAGGTACTGAACAGACCAGGGTCGGATAGCTGCAAGACGGAATACCGTTTCCATTGGACACAAGGGGCCCTCGAAACAAGCTATGGATAACCAAGTACCTTGCCCTAACACATTGGTCTTCAAACGTCGAACCCTGACCCGAAGGACATCCGGAAGGATGACTACATCCTCCGCCATCCTCGGCACCGTGGGACGGTACAACCAACTCACCTATCCGAAATGCACCAAAGAATGCTAAAACAAAGGAACAACCCAATAAATCTGCCTCGTACTCCGAAGAGCAAGCAGTCCTGGAGGCATCCATCAGACGCCATAAGAGTAGGAAAGAAATCAGTCTACGAAAATCAACTGTCTTTGCAGCTTTTTTCCATCCCCTGAGAACTAACTGGAAGGAGAAATCCTTAGTAACCTCCAAGAGGCCTAAGAGTTTTAACCCAAAGGACACACGGGACACCCGCTTAACCCCGGTAGCCGCGGATACACCTTCTGATTTTAAAAGGGAAAGGAATGCATAAGTCAACTCCCGACGACAATCCACATCCAAAACCCTCTCCAGAGAACCGAAAGACAACCACGCACACCACGCCTTACCATGAGCGGACCATGTCGCCACTGAAACCGAATTCCTCAATAAAGGGGTCAAAACAGCTGAACCATGTCCCAAAGGGAAGGAGGGCACAGGCAGCTGAATCCGCTTTAGGTGAAAATCCCTTAAGCGATCCAAATGAAAATGAGGAAGAGCATCAGTGACAACGTTATCAACCCCTGGAACATGACGAGCTTTAAACACTATGTTAAACTGAAGGCACCAAAGCACAAGGTGCTGCAACAAAGTTATAACGGGCAAAGAACTAGATGACAAGCAGTTAATAGCCGTCACCGCACTCTCGTAACACTAAAATAAAATCCTCTTCTTTGCCATAGTGGAGCCCCACAATTCAAGGGCAACCACAATGGGAAACAACTCCAGCAAAGTAAGATTCTTGGTGATTCCAGAAACGACCCAGCTCTGAGCCCACAGAGCAGTGGATTAATGCTCACTAAAAACAACCCCGTAGCCCGCAAAATCAGCCTTGTCCGTGAAAAGCTGAAGGACCGAGTTACTCATCTCTCTCTCCGGGAAACCATATATACCTGCGTAATCTAACAAGAAAGACTTCCATACCTTCAGGTCATCCCACAGAACACTAATTATCCGAACGTAATGTTGCGGCATGCGAACTACCGCTGTGGCTATAGCCAGACGATGGGAGAAAACTCTTCCTATAGGAAAAATCCTTACAAGCGACGGTCAACTGACCCAGCAGCAATTACAACCAGGACAACGGAATCTTCCTGGCCGACAAACAGAAGTCCACATCCGCATGCAGCTGAGACAACTTATCCTGCAGAAGCTGAAGAAGCGTCCATGTCCATGTCAATCAAAATGCCCAAGAAGGAGAGCGATATAACAGGACCTTCAGTTTTTTCCCGAGATAAAGGGACACCAAAATAACCTGCAAAGAAACTGAACATGTTAAGCAAATATTCACAACGTTCAGAATTAGCATAACCAAGAAACAGAAAATCAGCCAAATGATGAATTACCGATGAGGAACCATCACCCACTCCAAAAATGTACTAAACATCTCAAAATAACGGCAGGAAATGGAACAACCCATGGGCAAACACATATCATAACGAAACATACTCATAAACTGACAACCTGACAAACTCATAAACTGACAACTGACAACAAAATGATAACAAGCAGGGTGTACTGGCAATAGGCAGAAAGCCACCTCGATGTCTGACTTCGCTAGTAGAGCGCCACGATCAGCTCGAACCCCCGGCGATACAGCTCTATCAAATGAGACGCAGGACACCACTATTTCCTCCATGGGGATACCATCATTCACCGATTTACCCAGAGGGAAGGAAAGGTGATGGATCAGTCTGTATTTCCCTTCCTCTTTTTTAGGGACCAAATCAAGAGGGGACACCCTGAAGTTTGGAAAGCTATGTGGCCCAACTGTACTTCCTTATTAATCTTTTCTTGGGCTGTAACCAAATCTCTCTGAACTGAACGAAGGTTCTCAACCACAACAACTGAACTAGTAAAATGGGGAATATAGAAGCCCACCGTAAAACCATTAAGAAGTAGTTTGACTTCCTGCCTCCTGGGGTACTGGTTGAGCCAGGGAAACATCCTTATTACTCTGACTGGCATCCTCTGGTTTACTCGCTCCGGGTTTAGATGTTCGACCCCTCTTGGCACAACGCAAGGCTGAATGCGCTCTGCCACATATGGAACACTCGTGCTTAAAGGGATTCTGTCATTAAAATGGCATTTTTTTGTCCCTAACACGTAGGAATAACCTTAAGAATGGCTATTCTTCTCCTACCTTTAGATGTCTTCTCCACGTCGCCGTTCGGTAAGCGAACCACAGCACCGGAAGAAGACACGGAGAGAGGCCACTCCAGAAAAAGATAGAGGCAGCTCTGGAGATTTCTCTCACAGCATTGGGGACAGCCCCAGTGCTGTGAGAGAATTAATTTGCATACCGAAGAAATTCTACTGAACAGCGGCGCAGAGAAGACATCTAAAGGTAGGAGAAGAATAGCCTTTCTTAAAGGGGCTGTATCATTGGGAAAAGTCATTTTTAACTAATCACATCCTTGCATAGCCTTTAGAAAAGCTATTCCACACTTTCCTTTAGTATGTAAATTGCCTCAGTGGTTTTTGAATAAGTCCGTTTTTATTCATATGCTAATGAGCTTCCAGCCAGCACAGGAAGTTCCCAGCAGCATTCGTCCCTGCTATTTTCTCCTATGCATGTGTGCAAACAGGAAGCTGAGTCAGCAGCAGCAGCAGGCTATGCTGTCTACAGCCATAGGAAACAATAGCAAAGAGGGTGTGGAATAGCCTTTCTAAAGGCTATGCAAGGATGTGATTAGTTAAAAATTACTTTTCCCAATGATAGAGCCCCTTTAAGGCTATTCCTACGTGTTAGGGACAAAAAAAGTCATTTTAATGATAGAATCCCTTTGAACCGGCAGTGCCCCTCGTTATACATCCAGCAGGCCTGCAGGCTGCTGCTGAAGGGAATCTTGCATCTCTAGGAGCTGCTGATGGAAAGTGAGGCCCTGACAGCTTTGGCGTCAGCATGAGCTGTATTCATATGTCAGTAGCCTTGGCTGTCCAACCGACCTCCGGACTATGTGCCAACCGCCGCTGGAACTCCTCATCATATCTCCACCAGGCGGTACCCCCATATGGCTTATGAGCCGAAAAAATAGTTTCCAAATAAACAAAAAGGTCGGCTGACTTCTAAGGCTTGGCCTGGCACAAATTACAAGACAAGGTAGAAAATGCCTGAAGCCAATTAGCGAATGTTTTAGCCACCTTCGGCTTTTTATCATCACCTCTACCAAAAGTCTGACCCTTATCGACAGTAAGCTGGTCCTGGGATATCAGCGACCATATATCCACAAATTCCCCTTTAATTATCTTTTCCCTACAGTCAACTGATACATGTGTTCCCAAAGGAACCACTGCACAAAAATAAGAATCCTTAAATAATAACCCAGAAGAAGGGTGAGTCATCTCAGGCTGCGGCACAACCACTCCTGGAGGATACACCGAAGGCACCCTACCCTCCAACTGTGTAACCATTGCCTTTAAAACGTCTAACATATCACCGCAGTGATATGTTAGACTATAATGAGGTTCCATGTTCCATGCGGACATCGTGCATAAAACACACGGATCCCATTATAGTCCATGTGCTTTCACTGCACACCGCTTGCCAGTGCATTCGGTAGTTCGGTAGTTTCCCCGAGCAGATTAACAAACGTAGATGTGAACAAGGCCTTATACTTCTCACTTCTGCTCAATCCACTCCTGACTTTGGCTAAAAAAACTACAGCAAAAAAGCAGGTTTTCTGCAACTTGGTGCCTTAGGCTAAGGCCCCACGGGATGGTTGGCAGCGCTAAAGTGCTGTGGGAACAACTGAGGCAGGAACGCATCGCAGTTCTTCCCGCAGCGCTCTGAACAGAAAGTTCAATGAGTTTTCTTCCTCAGACTTTCTGTTACCATTATATATAAGGGGAATGCCACCGGCATTTCCGTAGATATAATTGACATGCCACGACTTCCAAAACCACGCTGGTTTTGGAAATCGTACCGTGTCCGCGCTGCGGTTTTAAAAGCAAAGTGGGCATGGGATTCGCATGAGTCCCATCCACTTTGCGAATACTGTAAAACGCTGCGATTTTTCCCTTAGGCTGAGGCCCCACATTGTGGAAATGCAGGTTTTTTGAGCCAAAGCAAAGAGTGACTACAAAGGGAATGGGAAATGCATAGGAAGTTCTTACACTTCTCCTATCTGATCAATCCACTCTGGGCCTTGGCACATCAAAATCTGCAACAAAAAAAGCTGCCTTTCCGCAACGTGGGTCTTAGCCTAAGAGTGGTGCTGCACAATGTACCTAGATGTGGCTTCAGTAAAGAGTATCACATGTTAAATGCTATGCATGCTATACATTCCACCTGTATGATAGCTGCCAGAAAATTCCTGGTTTACTGGTTGTTGGCATATAGGTGTGCTGCACAATAACATGAGCTACTCATAACTGCAAATAAATACCACACCTAGTTCTCCAATAAAAAATTGGTGTGTACACCCAGCCTATATGAAACACCAAATAATTTCAGTTAAATATAATTACTGGCTGTATGGTATTCATGTCACCATGTGGTTCAACACCGATACAGTACAGGGAAGTATGTCACTGAGAAGTAGGGACTCCTAAATTATGCTAGGAGTCCCTCTCCGGCCAACTCATGGAAACTTGCTCATGTCAATAAGGCTAAGGCCACATGTTGCTGAAAACCTGTGGTTTTTTGCAGATTTTGCTGTGACTTTTTGAACCAAAGCCAAGAGTAGATTTAACAGAAGGGAGAAGAACTTCCTTTATATTTCTCATTGCCATTCTCATTGCCATTCCACCCTTTGGTTAAAAAAAACTGCTTTTCTTCAATGTGTGGCCTTAACCAAAAATGTTTTTCAGAACATTTCTGCTTTTGTGATTATAATTGGAAAATATGGGTAAAGAACAAGTTTGACTTGCTGCAATGAAAAATAATAAAAATCAGAGTACTGGTGCCACTGTTAGTATATAGCTGACACCCTGCTGCAGTGCCTTTTATAGCCAGGTGTGGCCATGTTACACTCTGTTGCTAGCTAGGGTCATAGTCACATACATAGTTAAATAGTTGATGAGGTTGGATAAAGACATTAGTCCATGAAGTACAACCTATAACCCTACAATCCCTACAGTGTTGATCCAGGGGAAGGTAAAAAACCCCATGAGGCTCATAGGTAAAGTAATACACTTTTGGGTAGTCTTCCCTGCCGCATACATTCCAACCGTTCCAGATTTCGGGTCCTGTCCCTTTGTCGTGATTGGCGGAAACTATGCCCCGCTTTCAGCTCATCTGTGTCCTCTTGAGATGCAAATGGATCAAATACAATGGTGAGCCAGGAGCCATTGACAGATAGCTCCTACTTCACCATTGTGTGTGAATCACATCCCAGTGTGTCCCGTTCCTGGGAGCTGAAGGTGTATATGTCACTCACATCGCACCTGCAGCTCCCTGAACAGTTCAGGAGAACAGACCTCTATAGAGCAGCAGGGGAGTGAGGAGAGGTGAGTATCAGTGTTTTTATTATGGTAAATTGTGGGAACAGATGTAGGGGGCACATTTAAACTGAAGGCAGATGAAGGGGGCATTAAACTGGGGGAAGATGGAGGGGAGATATTAAAATGGGGGCAGCTGGAGGTAGACATTAAACTGGGGTCAAGTTAGAATGGGACATTAAACCATGGGAGTTGCTGGAGGGGGACATACCTGGCTCTAGTTTCCCCAGTTTAATGCCCCCCTCCTACAGCTAGCTACCCACACGGTTTAATGTCCCCCTTCAGCTGCCCCAGTTTAATGTCCTCCTCTAGTTTCCCCCAGTTTAAACTGGGGCACCAAGAGAGGAACTTCATACTGTGGAGCAATTGGAGGAAACATTACAGTGTGGGGGCATATAATATTAGGGTGACTGTAGGACCATTATACTGTGTGGAGGCACATGGAAAAAGGGATGAGAAAGGGTGGAGTCAAAGTTGAAGTGTGTAGAGCTAACTTTGCCGCAACGTGCATAGCGCGCCACACATACTGTCCCTCTTTATATTCTTTAAAAGTTGGAAGGTATGCTGCTGTGCAAAAAGTGGTAAAACTAGTGAATATGGCCCTGATGGGATGTTATAACATGATTCACTCTTCGTTTCAGATGTCTCATTTAGATTTGCATCCTATTATGGCGATCACATGGTTTTGCAGCAGAGGCCGGCCCGGGCGGTTGTTTGGGGATTTGGAGAAGTGGGGGCCATAGTGACGGTGACACTTCTCCGAGGAATGGATACCATCTCGAACATGACAGTAAATGTGACAGGTAAAGATATGAGAATGCTAGATCTGGCAACTTTAGGTCTGGGCTACTTGCCAACTTTTAAAGTGGTTATTCAGGGTGGTACAGGACGTCTGGAGGAGGAGGCCATAACCGAGCACAAGCTATGGAGGGGCGTTTGATAAGGTATGACGCGTGGGGGTGCTCGCTGGCCCTGGGGAATGCCCAGGGTGCTCGGTGAGCCACATTTACATATACTATTTACCCGTTTTTACTAAAAACTGGGGGGTCTTTGGCAGAACTGGAGGCAGCACCTGAATAGCCTTTTTAAATGCTATCTTGGCATATGTTTACTTCAAAATGACTTTTCTAAATGCTAGAATTTCTTAACAAAAAAAAAAAGAAGCATATCCTGGACAAGCTCTTAAATTTTAGCTGTAAATGATATACATTACTGAAGTAGTGCAAGTATTCTTCAAGTGTTTAACAAACTATGAGAAAATTCATCAAGACTGGCATATTTTAGACCAGTGTTCATGCTCCTTGTATCGGTGAGGTGAGTCTATCTTTTTTTTTTTTTTTTTCTATTTTTAACTAATACCACCACTATATAGACTTTTGAAAGGCTATTCTCGACATACCTGTTTCACAAAAAAAAATTCAATCTTCTTGAAGCATGGGGGCGTTACCCCTATGCTCCAAGCACACCTTCATCATCACCAATGTTCATTCCTCATTGCTAGAGATGAGCGAGTACGCATTGAAATGAATGGACGTAGCCGGCACGCGGGGGGTTAAGCGGTCGGCCGGCGTCAAAGCGGAAGCACACATTCATTTCAATGTGTGCGTGCTGTTCGGATCGGCTGATCCGAACAGTACTCGCTCATCTCTACTCACCGCCCCTTCTTCTACAGTGGATACCTTCTACTTCTCCTCTTCACTGCTGTCATCAGTAGTCTTTCTCATCAGTGTGAATAAAATCTTGCACATGCGCTGTATGCTGAGATTCCATTTGCGCCGACGAGAGACTGCTAATGACGGCAGTGAAGAGAAGGAGGTATCCACTGTGGGAGAAGGGGCATGAGGAACGGACATTAGGGATGACACGAGTGTGCTCGGAGCACAGGGGTAAAGTTCCCTGTGCTCTGAGAAGATTGAATTACATATACCAAAAAACGTTTTTTTGTTTTTTTTTTGGGGGGGGGGGGCGGAATCAATTTCTTCACCACAGGTATGCTGAGAATAGCCTTTCTAAAGGCTGTATAGTGGTGACATTAGTTAAGAATCAAAAAGAGGACCTTTCACCGCTTCCAACAAATTCTGGCACAGTTGAAACCATTCCCAAGCAATCGATACTGTTAGGAGGGCTGGAGCAGACAATGGGTGTGATTCTGAGCTCTGACACTGGCTGCCTATGATTGGAGCTCTGAATCACACCCCCTGCCTGACACTACCCTTCTGACATTACGGAGCTTAAATAGCACATCAGACACCAATACTAACTGCACTTGTTCAGGAGTTTTTGGTGGAGGCTAGAGAAAAAATTCCAACTGTGCTGTAATCAGGGAAGCACAGACTAAGAGAGATAAGATAAGATGATCCTTTAAGAGAGATAAAATAAAATAATCCTTTAATAGTCCCACTATGGGGAAATTCAGTGTGATACAGCATTATGGATACTACAATAGTACTGTACTGTATATAGCAAGAGAGAAACACATACAAGCTCATAGCAGATAGAGAGATACTAGGAGTCATAGCAAGTAAAAAGAGAGAAAAAAACTTCAGGATCATTTAGTTCTCTGTGCAGATTGATGTTGATAATACAGCCCGACCTAGAACACGAGGAAAGGGGGCACAGTATGTAGGCATAACAGGCAAAATCAGCTTTTTGCAGAGGTGGGGGACATGTGCAGCAATCACGATAAAGTGGTAGTTCCTTTGGTAGGTAGTAGGATTTCATGCTCACATCTGCGTTATCTTGCATCAGCACGATTGTTCCTTAACCACAAAAATTTCCCCCAAAAAGTGCACCATCTTTCATCACAAGTCCTCTTTTTTTCTTACCACTATTAACAGATGATAAGAACTTGAACTGGTGGTGGTGGTGAAAGGTTCTCTTTTAGGCAGCATTCAGACTGCCGCTGCTGTCCGCCCCAGGGTGTCCGCTGTAAACCCCGTGGAAACCGGACAGCAGATGGCTTGCGAGCGGTCGACTTTAAAACACATTCATTTCAATGGGTTTTAAAAGGTGACCACCCATTAGCGTTTTCAGCCTCTCCGCCTGAAAACCAGTTTTTTTCAGCGGACCTACATGCAGAACTTTGCGTTCACTGAAAAAAAAAAAAAAAAACTGTTTCCAGGCGGAGAGGCTGAAAACGCTCACGGGCAGTCACCTTTTAAAAACCATTCAAATGAATGGGTTTTAAAGCTGACCGCTCGAAAGCCGTCTGTTGTCTGGTTTCCCTGGGGTTTACAGCGGACACCCCGGGGCAGACAGCAGCGGCAGTGTGAACGCCGCCTAATTTATATGAGGTTAAGAGTCAGAGTACAGGTGCTAATGTTACTGTACAGCTAACACCCCGCTGCAGTGCCCAGGGCTACAGAGATATCTCAGACTGCAGACTTTTAAGCCCTTAGATCTCGTATATCAGCAACCAGGAGGTGCTGATATTATGAGAGTCCTCAACTAGCTCTGTCCATTCTACTATTATGTGAAAGTTTGTGTGTTTGGATGTTTGTGGGTTTGGGTGTTTGGATGTTTGTTCCTCAATGACGCCTAAATGGCTGAACGGATTGGCATGAGATTTCACACATACCTAGATGGCCACCGGGAAGGAAAGATAGGCTACTTCGTATACCGCTCCAGCCCCTGAAATCACAAACGTTACCTGCGAAAGTCTGCTCTGACTCCGCTGCAGGATTTGAAATGACGTCAGCCTGGCTCTTTCGGCTGGCTTCCGATAGGTTCGCATCACGTGCGGGGTGGAGCGATGGACAATGTGCGCTAGAGAGGAGGCGGAGCTATAGAGGCTCAAGCCGGCCGCCGAGCGACATGAAGAACATGGCGTCACATATGCGGAGTACACAGCAGGCAGCCCCCTGGAGAGATAAGTCCACCGGGGCCCCGGGGGTGGGAAAAGGAAGGAGTGACTGGAACACATTTCCCTAAACCACTTCCCCTAGCACGTCATGCATGACCTGCAGACTGCAGACCCTATGCACACCAGGACACTAGGCGCATTTGTAGTGGGGGGGAGGGGGGTCCGTGGTCGCGGTGGTGGTGGGGTTCTTGTAAAGGGGACGCAATGGGGGAACCCGGGCCCACGCAAAGCGGGAACGTTTCCATGGACGAAGTCACGGATACTGCTAGTATTATAAATGTGAAAATTTGGATGTTTGTGTGTTTGTTCCTCAATCACGCAAAAACGGCTGAATGGATTGGAATGAAATTTGGCATATAGATAGATTGTAACCTCGATTAACACATAGGCTACTTTTTATCCCAGTAAATGACATCGCTTCACGACTGTTATGAATTTATGTTCACATACTATATTACACTGCTCTTGCTTATCTCAGGTTCCAGGTTTGTTATCTCTCTGTGTAAACACAAGCTAACCCTCAGTGGACACAGCGGAAGAACGAATTCAGCGACAGGCCAGCTTGAGAGCTGTCAAAACGCTGGAGCATGGGGATCATCAACGACAACAACACATTCATTATATGGCTTCCCAGTGAGCTGCTGAGATGCTGGAACAATCCTGGGCACATTGCGAGGAATACGTTCAGCGACAGGCTAGCTTGACAGATGTCGAAACACCGAAGCAGGTTGATCATCAACACCAACAACATTCTCATTGAGCTGCTGAGATGCCGGAACAATCACAGGCACGGTGCGAGAAACAAGTTCAGCAGCAGGACAGCTTAAGAGCTGCCAAAACAGTGGAGCAGTCAAACCATCAACAGCAGCAATTTGCTGAATATAGGCGGATCATCGACTCCAACAACTCGCAGACGAAGTCACGGACAGAGGCTAGTGGGAATATAAAGTTAAATTATGACTCTTAGGCCTCATGCACACAACTGTTAAAAACAGATCAGTAGAATGGGTTGAAATTTTTTCTATCTCCCAAGGTTCCTCAGCAATCAATACAGTTAGGCCGGGTTCACACGGAGTTACGTGCCGCGAGATTTGGCACGTAGACGCCGCGTGACCCTTTGCGTGCCGTACACGCTCCCATTCATTTCAATGGGAGCGGGGAGCGTATGCGCCGCGCTAGTTTGCGGCCGTGAATAAATGCACGGCCGCAAACTAGCGCGGCGCATACGCTCCCCGCTCCCATTGAAATGAATGGGAGCGTGTACGGCACGCAAAGGGTCACGCGGCGTCTACGTGCCAAATCTCGCGGCACGTAACTCCGTGTGAACCCGGCCTTAGATTTGGTGCCTGATATGATACTTATACTTTGTTTTAATGTATTTTGTGAGTCCAATATAGGAATCACAATGTACTTTTTTTTTTCTTTTAGAATGTCTTTGTAGAATGGGAGGAAATTCATGCACATATGGGGAGAACAAACAAACTCCTTGCAGATGTTGTTCTTGGCGGGATTTGAGCTCAGGACTCCAGCGCTGGAAGGTTGCAGTGCTAACCACTGAGCCACCGTGTTGCCCCACTATACTTTGTACTGTCAAGTGTGCTAAAGCAGAGTTGGGGATGTAATTCAGAGCGCCAGTCAGCAGTGTCATAATAAAAAATGGAAAATTGAAAATAATCAAAAATTATTAGAAAACATGTTTAAAATGAAAATGTGATTTTTAACCATAGGTAACATTCTGGAGACACTTTTCCTTCAAGGGGTTAATATTCTGCCTGTCATTTTGCCATCAGGTGATGTCGGTGTCTGGAAGGTAGTGCTGGACCCTATGGATTATGGTGGACCTTATCACTTGATTGCCCAACAAACTTTAAGGCAAGAAATTACGAGTATCCACCTGGATGACGTCCTTTTTGGTGATGTCTGGTTCTGTGGAGGACAGAGTAATATGAGGATGACTGTATCTCAGGTAGATGGATCCTAAACAGATTGTCTGGTCCCTGCATGTCAGCTCTTTGCACTAACATCTTCACTTCTGTTTTTTCAGATTTTCAATGCCAGTCAAGAGCTGGCACTAGCTGCTCAATACCCATATGTCCGACTGTTCACTGCCTCCCTGGAGTACTCTGATACAGAGTTGCTAGACTTCGCCAAGGTGGCCATGCCGTGGTCAGTCCCAACATCCAGTAAGTACCTTCTCATTCAACTACAAATGTCATGTTAGTGTGAGTAGAGCTGGATTCTTTCGTGTGTGTGTTTTAGTTTTAAATCTAATCCAAAGATAAAAGTTTCATTTGTGAATTAAACTCACCGGCAGCACAAATGTTTCTTGTGTTATGATCATTTGTTACATTGTAGCAGTGCAGATAAAATGCATCAGTGCAGGTTCTTTACTTCACAGAAGATTGTCCAGACTACACACAACTGTAACATTTATTTTATTTTTTTACAGAAAACCTTGGCCAAGGTGATTTCACATACTTTTCTGCAGTCTGCTGGATCTTTGGACAACACTTGGCACGAAAGTTAAAGTATCCAATAGGGCTGGTGGAATCAGCGTGTGGAGGGACTCTAGTCGAAGCTTGGTCATCAAAAACTGCACTGTCCAAATGTGGGCTTTCTGACACCTCTTCGAAGACGAAGCTAAGGTGACTCAAGTGTATAATACAGGAATCTTTTCACATGAAATTTTAAAAATTCATCAACTTCATTATTTGTTGTGTAACTTTTCCCTCTATGTGATGGTTCCAATTTTAGTGCAAGGAAAAATTGTCACTGGGTCCATGCTTAAACACTTTTTATCTATCTCCTTACAGAAATTATGCATATTTAGACTACTCAGTGCTGTGGAATGCCATGATCCACCCTTTCCTGAACATGACGATAAAGGGCGCCATATGGTATCAAGGTACAATATAGCGACTGTGCGCCTCTGCAGTTCATCTTAAACACAGTGCATTACATCCTAACCTACTTGGCACATCTGTTACGTGCCATGTTGCATACTCTCTTCTATATCTGATGGAGAACACATAGCTGTCAGCTCTCATAGATTTCCACCCAATTGCTCCATCTGTTAGATGCTGCACACCACTCTGCTACATCTGATGGATGCTCAACACTAATACACCTGTATATTCTAACGCGAGTGTCCTCTTGTATTCAGGTGAGTCAAATGCCTTCATGAACCTCGATCTCTATAATTGCACATTCCCAGCTCTTATCCAGGATTGGAGACGCTCCTTCCACGAGGGGTCTCTGGGACAAACAGACCCCAACTTCCCCTTTGGATTTGTCCAGGTAGCAACCTTTAACAGTTGGGAATTAAAGGGCAGGTGTGCACTGGTGATAAGCTTCACATTCTGGTTCTCTTGTCCAGCTCAGCACATACGTGAAATCCAATCGAGACAATTTTCCAGTAATCAGATGGCATCAAACAGCAGACTATGGTTACGTCCCAAACCCTAAGATGCCCAATACATTCATGGCTGTGGCAATGGACCTGGGAGATGAGACGTGTCCATATGGAAGGTAAACACCAGAGGACATGATTATTTGTAATATAGTACGAATATGATATTGTCCTGTACCCCATTTGTTGTTGTTATGTCATTGATTTGTCGTCTAAGTCTCTCTGTTGTATATGCCAGGTGTTACTATAACCCCAGTGTGACATTCCCCTGAACTCCAGAGCAATGATGTATTGTTAATGTTCTGTTGAGCTCTGTATAATTCTGTATATGTGATTTGCTATACATGACTATATGTTGGGTCTCTTCTCTCAGTATCCATCCACGAGATAAGCAGACTGTGGCATACAGACTGTACTTGGGGGCACAAGCCATTGCATACGGTGATCGACATGTCCATTACCAGGGTCCATTTCCAGACAGTATTGATGTTGATTTCACCTATTCATACATGAACATAACCTACAACCAGGAGCTGATCATCACTCATACTTTTGACAACATATTTGAGGTAAGTAAGGGAGGGCAGGGAAACTGAACTATCTGACGTGTGGGTCAGGCTTGGATGTTGATATCAGAAGATACTATGAGTGATATTCACCAACCAGTTGTTTATGGAGGGGACTGACCTGACAAATAATGGATTTATCAATTTGTGTTTACAGGTATTTTGTAGTGCTGACATGAATGGAGAAGGACAATACACCTGGATCCCAGCTCCAGCAGAATTACAGTCCTCTAAAGTGGTCACAGTCTCATTTAAAGGATGTAGTCACATCTCTGCAGTCCGCTATGCCTGGTCTGAGTGGCCCTGCGAATACAAACAGTGTCCAATATACAGTGCCAACCAGAGACTGCCAGCGCCGCTTTTCATCAAATACTGGAAATAACAATATAACTGCTGGAAACAATGAGTGGACACAATGACATATATGCAAATTGACTGTTTAACAGGCAGCCATAGATATCCTATCACTTACACCACTATTATGGTATTCCACAACTACAATAAAATTACATTCCACAAGCACATCCTTCTGGGTGACATCACGTGCCCCTTGTGTTAAAGTGTCATGATGTTGGCTGTGATGTCATTCGTGAGGCCAGAAGAGGACACTGTGGGACCTATGAGAAGTGAGACAAGCTGAGTACAACTGTTTATTATGTGGAAACATCTCCCCTGGGCTTCTACTTACTATATTCTGGGGTCTGAAGAGACGTCAGAGTACAATAATAGCACATATGGTTCGTGCCAAACAAGCTTGGCCAGAAACAGAGTGAGTGGATGAACCTCACTAATATTTGTGGAAACGAATCTCTGCCTGTCTGTGACTATCCTCACCGATTGTTGCTTTTTTTTTTTTAACCACCAAGCTGTAGGGTAAATTATAGTTGAATACTATGTAACCATCCCTACAGTTAGTCCTATTCCAAAAGCTCCACTGTCTACTGGTACTAAAGGCACTAACTACGAGGCCCAGTAACTCCTAATCGATAGACATACAGCCCAGATAGCCTTTGGCTGTTGTCCAGTGACAGCACTCCCCCACACCCCTCAGTCCCAGATATAGAGACTCTAGCGTGCCGATATCCAACACTCGTGGCCACTACATTAACCACCGATATTTAGTGTGACTCAGGTTCACTAAGAAAAGGCTCATACCCCCACAATAAAAAGCTTGACAAGTTTCACCTGCCTAATTTACAGGCTCAACATGAGCAGATATGGTTCCTTACTCTAACTACCTAAACATCGTAGTGCGGTAACAACTGCAGTTCCTGGGACACTAGTGGTGTGCCCCAGTACTTCAGAATGACTGACGCCGAGTCTGGGAACCAGCGGCTTCGAACCAGTGGGGCACAATAGAGGTTGCGGGGGGGCTGCTGTGGGGTATAATAGAGGTTACAGGGGCCACAGTGGAACCTTCAAGCTCTATTATGCCCCACAGTTGCACACCCATGAACTATTATTATACTCAGGGGTCTTTTCAGACCCCCTGAGTATAATAATCAGAGCCCCAGGGGAGATGAGGGAACATTATAAACACTGTTACTCACCTCTCCGGGACCCGATGTTAAAGAGGACCTTTCATGGGTTTGGGCAAAGGCAGTTCTATATACTGCTGGAAAGCTGACAGTGCGCTGAATTCAGCGCACTGTCGGCTTTCCCGATCTGTGCCCCGGGTGAAGAGCTATTGGTGCCGGTACCGTAACTCTTCACAGTCAGAAGGGCGTTCCTGACAGTCTGTCAGGAACGTCCTTCTTCCCAGCAGCGCCTATTGTGCTGTGCTGTGTGAGCCCCCCTCCCTCTGCTCACAGTACTCGTTCATAGAAGAGCACTATCAGGAGGGGAGGGAGCGTTCCTCCCCGCTCACACAGTACAGCACTATAGGCCCTGCTGGGAAGAAGGACATTCCTGACAGACTGTCAGCAACGCCCTTCTGACTGTGAAGACCTAAGGTACCGGCACCAATAGCTCTTCACCTGGGGCACAGATTGGGAAATGTGTAAAAAAGAACGTTCACAGCCCTGTGGTTTTTCTCGTGGTCTTGGTGCGACAAAATATTCTTTTCTGTGCTACTACCAGTGCACGGATAACCATGGAATCCTGCCGGTGCAGGTACCAATACAAATTTCAAGAAAAAATCCAAAAGTAATCCAGCAACCAGTTTTGCATTAGATTAAAACATTATGTTTTATTAGTCCATTTAAAAAAAGGGAGTAATTCCTTTGCTTTGACAGTAAACCAGTGACAATAATTATGAAAAAATGACACAGCACTTACATGAAAAAACGTGTTCGGATTACATAGGACAATAGACACACGATGCTTAACCGCCTACGCGTTTCAGGGTCCAAGCCCCTTCCTCATGGCGAAGTGGAGACTGAGTGTGAGAAGGAGATGATTTATACCTTCCCTAACTGAGTGTTAATTAGCTGTAATTGGACACAGGCGTATTCTGGCCCAAACCCACACTCAGTCCATATCTAAACATGAATGCATGTACATACATTTAACCCACACACAAGACATACAAATATAAACCATACACAGATATAAATTATAAAATACCAAAAATGTGTTGAAATTAAAAACATGTTCTATTGATCTCATATACCAGTCTCATTTATTTGTCCTAAACAGTTATTTCCATTATGTATCCCTCAATTTAATTATGCTCACTAAATTCTATTCTCGGAGTTTTATTTTTCCCGTAATCTACTAGTGTACGAATTATCTGGTCTTTAACCTTATACCCTACCTGTTACGGAGTCAGTACGCATATTTTCTACTCACATTCTCCATTCCTTCACTCCTAATGCATTAGTACGTACTGCGTGAATCACATGTTGTCCGGTCACATGATTCTTGTTACCACAGTAACTACTCATGTCATGTGATATCACATATGAGAACTTATATCAAGTAATATCATTTTGTACGTACTATGGATAGAAGGAATATTTCTACTGGACCGAAATGGCTAAACCTATGTTTCCTACTGGTAAGTATTACCTTTCACTCAGCTAAAAGGCTATCGTGAAGTTTTACTGAGATGATTTTGTACGGAGAAAATTAGTGTTCATGTCAATCTGTATATTACTAAATGATGTTACTCATTAACCAAATGAATATCCGAATATAGAAACAAATATTTGCCCTATTGCGGACTATATCTAGCTCCACTCCGTGCTACTTGATATTTTTATTATAGATACTTCGTACTTAGTTTACCCTTGTATGCTTTTTAATAGAGCCGAGACCAAAGTCAATAAAAATATGACAAATCCGTTCTGTAATTTAAACCCATCGGGAATCTTGTACCTAATTCTAGAATCCAATAAAATTCTCTCTTTCTTAACTTTCTCTGCCAATCACCTCCTCTGGGAGGTTTCTCCACTTGCTCTATTGCCCAGAATTGAAATGTTTGCAAGGATCCCTGATGTTCTTGGGAGAAATGTTTAGATGCACCTGATACATTAGTCAAAGTAGCTTTAGAGATGTCAGATATATGCTCGGCTATTCTGATCTTAATCTTTCTAGTTGTGCATCCTACATAATATTTGTCACATGTGCTACACCAGATTATATATACCACATGGTCCGATTTGCAGTTCAAAAAACTTGGTATTACATATTTTTTATGGGAATTTTTGTTAAAGAAAACATTGATTTTTCTTGCATATTTACATGTCTGGCACCTCACTCCTCCACATTTATGGAAACCTTTATAATCCAGCCATGTTTCCCTGGTATTAGTTGATAATTTTGGAAGATTACTGGGTGAAAGAATATCCGACAAAGATTTACCTTTTCTAGATATAAATCTGCATCCTTTATGTAGGACTTCTGTAAGTATTTCATCTTGTTGGAGTATAGGCAAATATTTGCGCACTATACTTGTTATCTGTTTGAAGTTGTTATTATAATTAGTGCAAAAATATGTGCCTTCAAATTTCTCCCTATTATTTTGTCTGCTATCTTGTAGCAAAGATGTTCTATCCTTATTGTTGATGTTATTCTTGGCTCTACTTAGGGACCACATTGGATATCCTCTTTTCTTGAGTCTATTTATTGTATTGCTTGCTTCCTCCTGAAACTTGCTGTCACTTGAACATGAACGTTTCACCCTAACCATCTCCCCCATAGGAATTGCCTTTTTTGTGTGGAAGGGATGGTTACTGGCAGCATGCAAAACAGTGTTACCATCATTAGGTTTTCTATAAAGACTAGTCTCAACTCCTCCTTTTTCCGAATCTCCCACAAGGCTTATATCCAAATAATTCACAACTTTCGGATGTATATTGTGTGTGAATTTGAGATTCAAATGATTATTATTAATATACTGTACAAACGCTGGTACGGCCGCCACATCCCCCGACCAAACCAATAGGAGGTCATCTATGTAGCGGCCGTACCAGCCCACGTCAGACAAAAAAGGATTTGAATCTGTATAGATGTACACCTCCTCCCACCAGGCCATATAGATGTTGGCCAATGATGGGGAAAAGCGGGCCCCCATCGGGGCTCCGCAAGTTTGCAAAAAGAAGCTATCATCAAAACAGAAATAGTTGTGTGTTAGCAAATATTGCGTTACACTGATAATATACTCACACAACTCCTCTGTATAGTCAGAATATTTGTAGAGATGATGAGATAGAGCTGTGATAGCCAGACCATGTGGTATGCTGGAATATAAACTACACACGTCACATGTTACCCAAACATAGTTATCTCGCCACTCAAAATTTTCAAATTGTTTAAGAACACTTTTAGAATCTCTTAAAAATCCTGGTACTCTGGTTGCCAATGGTTGGAGTAGCTCGTCCAGCCATGAACAGATATTTTCATTAAGGGAGTTAACCCCTGATATGATTGGACGAAGGGGTGGAGGTATGATTCCTTTATGGACCTTCGGCACCCCATAAAACACAGGTATAATAGGATTTTCTGGTATTAAATATTTACTATGTTTTTCCATTATTATACCTGTGTTAACTCCTTCCTCCACCAGTTTAATAAGTTTAATTTTAAATGTTTTAGTTGGATCCGCATGTAGTGCCCTATATGTTGTGGTATCATGCAATATTTTCAAAACCTCTACAACATAATCTTCCCTATTTAGAACATTTAGTTGAAAGGGATCTGAAACTTTTACACGAGGAACAAACACAGATACGGTTTAAGGATAACCTTCCTCCTAGGGAACGCGTAGCTTTAAAACAACTAGCTAATAACAAAGCCATTATAATTCGAATGGCGGACAAAGGTGGAAAAGTGGTGGTTCTAAATAGGGAAGATTATGTTGTAGAGGTTTTGAAAATATTGCATGATACCACAACATATAGGGCACTACATGCGGATCCAACTAAAACATTTAAAATTAAACTTATTAAACTGGTGGAGGAAGGAGTTAACACAGGTATAATAATGGAAAAACATAGTAAATATTTAATACCAGAAAATCCTATTATACCTGTGTTTTATGGGGTGCCGAAGGTCCATAAAGGAATCATACCTCCACCCCTTCGTCCAATCATATCAGGGGTTAACTCCCTTAATGAAAATATCTGTTCATGGCTGGACGAGCTACTCCAACCATTGGCAACCAGAGTACCAGGATTTTTAAGAGATTCTAAAAGTGTTCTTAAACAATTTGAAAATTTTGAGTGGCGAGATAACTATGTTTGGGTAACATGTGACGTGTGTAGTTTATATTCCAGCATACCACATGGTCTGGCTATCACAGCTCTATCTCATCATCTCTACAAATATTCTGACTATACAGAGGAGTTGTGTGAGTATATTATCAGTGTAACGCAATATTTGCTAACACACAACTATTTCTGTTTTGATGATAGCTTCTTTTTGCAAACTTGCGGAGCCCCGATGGGGGCCCGCTTTTCCCCATCATTGGCCAACATCTATATGGCCTGGTGGGAGGAGGTGTACATCTATACAGATTCAAATCCTTTTTTGTCTGACGTGGGCTGGTACGGCCGCTACATAGATGACCTCCTATTGGTTTGGTCGGGGGATGTGGCGGCCGTACCAGCGTTTGTACAGTATATTAATAATAATCATTTGAATCTCAAATTCACACACAATATACATCCGAAAGTTGTGAATTATTTGGATATAAGCCTTGTGGGAGATTCGGAAAAAGGAGGAGTTGAGACTAGTCTTTATAGAAAACCTAATGATGGTAACACTGTTTTGCATGCTGCCAGTAACCATCCCTTCCACACAAAAAAGGCAATTCCTATGGGGGAGATGGTTAGGGTGAAACGTTCATGTTCAAGTGACAGCAAGTTTCAGGAGGAAGCAAGCAATACAATAAATAGACTCAAGAAAAGAGGATATCCAATGTGGTCCCTAAGTAGAGCCAAGAATAACATCAACAATAAGGATAGAACATCTTTGCTACAAGATAGCAGACAAAATAATAGGGAGAAATTTGAAGGCACATATTTTTGCACTAATTATAATAACAACTTCAAACAGATAACAAGTATAGTGCGCAAATATTTGCCTATACTCCAACAAGATGAAATACTTACAGAAGTCCTACATAAAGGATGCAGATTTATATCTAGAAAAGGTAAATCTTTGTCGGATATTCTTTCACCCAGTAATCTTCCAAAATTATCAACTAATACCAGGGAAACATGGCTGGATTATAAAGGTTTCCATAAATGTGGAGGAGTGAGGTGCCAGACATGTAAATATGCAAGAAAAATCAATGTTTTCTTTAACAAAAATTCCCATAAAAAATATGTAATACCAAGTTTTTTGAACTGCAAATCGGACCATGTGGTATATATAATCTGGTGTAGCACATGTGACAAATATTATGTAGGATGCACAACTAGAAAGATTAAGATCAGAATAGCCGAGCATATATCTGACATCTCTAAAGCTACTTTGACTAATGTATCAGGTGCATCTAAACATTTCTCCCAAGAACATCAGGGATCCTTGCAAACATTTCAATTCTGGGCAATAGAGCAAGTGGAGAAACCTCCCAGAGGAGGTGATTGGCAGAGAAAGTTAAGAAAGAGAGAATTTTATTGGATTCTAGAATTAGGTACAAGATTCCCGATGGGTTTAAATTACAGAACGGATTTGTCATATTTTTATTGACTTTGGTCTCGGCTCTATTAAAAAGCATACAAGGGTAAACTAAGTACGAAGTATCTATAATAAAAATATCAAGTAGCACGGAGTGGAGCTAGATATAGTCCGCAATAGGGCAAATATTTGTTTCTATATTCGGATATTCATTTGGTTAATGAGTAACATCATTTAGTAATATACAGATTGACATGAACACTAATTTTCTCCGTACAAAATCATCTCAGTAAAACTTCACGATAGCCTTTTAGCTGAGTGAAAGGTAATACTTACCAGTAGGAAACATAGGTTTAGCCATTTCGGTCCAGTAGAAATATTCCTTCTATCCATAGTACGTACAAAATGATATTACTTGATATAAGTTCTCATATGTGATATCACATGACATGAGTAGTTACTGTGGTAACAAGAATCATGTGACCGGACAACATGTGATTCACGCAGTACGTACTAATGCATTAGGAGTGAAGGAATGGAGAATGTGAGTAGAAAATATGCGTACTGACTCCGTAACAGGTAGGGTATAAGGTTAAAGACCAGATAATTCGTACACTAGTAGATTACGGGAAAAATAAAACTCCGAGAATAGAATTTAGTGAGCATAATTAAATTGAGGGATACATAATGGAAATAACTGTTTAGGACAAATAAATGAGACTGGTATATGAGATCAATAGAACATGTTTTTAATTTCAACACATTTTTGGTATTTTATAATTTATATCTGTGTATGGTTTATATTTGTATGTCTTGTGTGTGGGTTAAATGTATGTACATGCATTCATGTTTAGATATGGACTGAGTGTGGGTTTGGGCCAGAATACGCCTGTGTCCAATTACAGCTAATTAACACTCAGTTAGGGAAGGTATAAATCATCTCCTTCTCACACTCAGTCTCCACTTCGCCATGAGGAAGGGGCTTGGACCCTGAAACGCGTAGGCGGTTAAGCATCGTGTGTCTATTGTCCTATGTAATCCGAACACGTTTTTTCATGTAAGTGCTGTGTCATTTTTTCATAATTATTGTCACTGGTTTACTGTCAAAGCAAAGGAATTACTCCCTTTTTTTAAATGGACTAATAAAACATAATGTTTTAATCTAATGCAAAACTGGTTGCTGGATTACTTTTGGATTTTTTCTTGACAGATTGGGAAAGCCGACAGTGCACTGAATTCAGCGCACTGTCAGCTTTCCAGCGGTATATATAACTGCCTGTGCCCAAACCCATGAAAGGTCCTCTTTAATGCTAGCAGGCTTTGGGCCTATATGGTAATGCCCAGACATCACGTGGTCTGGGATATTAGTGCTAGTGGTTCAGTGAATTGCAGTGAATACAATGCAAAAATAGCAAAAATAGCCCGGTCGCATGCGCAGTAGCACACGGCTTCTACTACGGCTACTGCGCATGCGCCCGGGCTATTTTTTTTTATCAGTGTCCGCGAGCAAGCGCCGGAGGAGGACGGGACCCGAAGACGTCAGAGGAAGAAGAGGCGGGGAAGAAGAAGACGGCGCACCCTGAATGCCTGCCCAGGGTGCACGTTCCATAAGTAGAGAACATTCTTTTTTAAGTTATTATTTTAAAACGGGGGGGGGGGGTAGTTTAATTTAACTTTTACGGTGCCTGAATAGCCTTTTTAAAGGCTATGCACGCATATGTGGGGCTCTATCAGCATGATTTTGCTGATAGAGCCCCTTTAAGCAGGAGCTGTCACAGCTCAGCTCCTGCTTTAACGCTGAGCTCCGGCATTTGTAGCCGCGATGTGATGACGTCATCACATCGCGGCTACAATATGTGTATGAGGGAGAGAGCTGCGAGGGAACGAGGAAAGGTGAGAGTGTGTGAGTGTAAGAACAGAATGACACTGGGCAGATGAAGGGGGGAGAACGGCATGACACTGGGGCAGATGGAGGGGGGAGAACAGCATGACACTGGGGCAGATGAAGGGGGGAGAACGGCATGACACTGGGGCAGATGAAGGGGGAGAGAACGGCATGACACTGGGACAGATGGAGTGGGAGAACAGCATGACACTGGGGCAGATGAAGGGGAGAGAACGGCATGACACTGGGGCAAATGAAGGGGGAGAGAACGGCATGACACTGGGGCAGATAAAGGGGGAGAGAACGGCATGACACTGGGGCAGATGGAGGGGGGAGAACAGCATGACACTGGGGGAGATGAAGGGGAGAGAACGGCATGACACTGGGGCAAATGAAGGGGGGGAGAACGGCATGACACTGGGGCAAATGAAGGGGGAGAGAACGGCATGACACTGGGGCAAATGAAGGGGGGGAGAACGGCATGACACTGAGGCAGATGAAGGGGGGAGAATGGCATGATACTGGAGCAGATGAAGGGGGCTGGAATGACACTGGGGCAGATGAAGGGGGGGAGAACGGCATGACACTGGGCCAAATGAAGGGGGAGAGAATGGCATGACACTTGGGCAAATGAAGGGGGGGGAATGGCATGACACTGAGGCAGATGAAGGGGGGAGAATGGCATGATACTGGGGCAGATGAAGGGGGGCTGGCATGACACTGGGGCAGATGAAGGGGGGGAGAACGGCATGACACTGGGGCAGATGAAGGGGGGAGAACGGCATGACACTGGAGCAGAGACGGGGGGGACATGAAAATGTGGGCAGATAAAGGGGGAGAATGGCATGAAACTGGGGTCAGAGATAGAGGGGGGGAAATGAAACTTGGGGTAGATGAAGGGTGTATATGAAAATCCGGGAGAGATAGAGGGGGGACATATAATTTATGGGTGACTGTAGGAGGATTATACTGTGTGGAATCACATGAAAAATGAACGAGAATGGGCGGAGTCAACATAAAAGTGGGCGGTTTTGTTCCCTCTTTCTAGTCTTCAACAGTTGGGAAGTACAGGTTAGAAGTGCAAGACCCCCCCCAGTAAGTAGGGCCCCGTCAAAGTCAATTGCCCAGGCCCCCGCAAACCCTGGATCCGCCACTGCGGAGAGGGCTGCCCAGCCACTCGGTTTGTTTTCGGGGCAGCCCTCTCCTACGCTAGGTTAGAAAAGAAAAAATAAAATCTAATTGCCCTGGCTGCCCCCCTCTCCAAAGTGCCGCCTGAGACCACTGCCTCACCTCGCCTCATTAGAGGTGCGGCCCTGCTCCTGACTATCCACCAGATCCAGATGGGCTTATTTCATCTTGTTCACAAAATAATATAGGGATCCGGAAGTTTGAGTGTTATGGACTGAAAGAGCAGCAACTACATGCACTAGCTTACTGTATACCACATAAGTGGGTTAGTCATCATTTTTTTATTTGACGTTGGGATTTTTAGATGCTTTTAATAAAGGGTATATTTTATAATTTTCTTCCAGTCTGTGAATTCTTGCAATTAGGGGAAGTTCAATACCGTCTGTTATTTTTTTAATATATATATTATGCCCCTGATTCCCCTGACATAAATACTGCATCTCTAATGACTCCTTATATAAATGACCACCCCTTATGTTCATAATGCTTCCTAATATAAATGATGCCCCTAATATAAATAACTTCCCCCTTGTATTCATAATACCCCCAATAACCCTTATATAAATGAACCCCCCTTATGTTCATGACGCTCCCTCCCTTATAGTTATAATTCCCCCTCTTAACAACTATTAACAAAAACAAAATAAGTTCTACTCACCTACCTGCAATCCGGATGAATAGAGCTGCCGCCTCCTCCCTGTCCACGTGCAGGACGTCTATTTCAGCACAGGCGCCGCGATGATGTGATGGCGCCTGTGCTGAGAAGCAGACATCTGTCTGCGTTCTCATTGTCGTGTAAACTGCAGTCCTCATGAGGCTTGCGGTTTAAAAGACAAGCAAGTTGCAGGAAGCATTTTATCTAGATAGGTGTCTGCAGACACCCATCTAGTTAGAAGTAAAAGATGTATTACTGGTGGCGCCAGGGTGCACCTGGGGAAGCTCCCCCCTGACTATTAAAAGAAAAATGCAGTCAGCACCTGTCAGGCTAGTAGACCCCCTCAAGAACTTAGGGCCCCGTCACTTGCCTAGGTTTGGCGGGTGCTGACACTGGCCCTGGTTATGAGCCATGGATTGGTGGTTTTCTGATTCTTACAACACAGCTGGACATCCACTTCAAACAGTGCAGGAGACCCAACAATATTCTGATGCAAAGATAAGATAAGATAACCCTTTAATAATAGGCATACAAATGATATACAGTGTCTTGCAAAAGTATAGATACTCCTTGAACTTTTTCACATTTTGCCACCTTACAATCACAATAGTGCATATAACTAGAGATGAGCGAACAGTAAAATATTCAATGTTCATTACAAATAGCATCTCAATATTCGACTATTCGAACCCCATTATATTCTATGGGAGTAAATGCTTCGTTTCAGGGGATCCCACCATTCGACTCAGGAAGGTCACCAAGTCCACTATCATACCTGTCACGAACTGAATTCACTGGGTCTTGAACCCATGACTTACCTGGCTATGTTCTGCGGCCTTAACCATTGCACTATTTGGAAACCTGTTTTGTGCTGTGCTTTACCTTGTCTGGTCTCTTCAGTTGGAGTAATTGGTTTATTAAGATCACCTGTTCTGTGGTCAATCACAGTTTAGCCCGTCCTATATAAACTCACAGCTCACTCCATCCTGTGCCTGATTATTCTGGCTGTCTGCTTCCTGTTGCCCTGAACCTCACCACTACCTTGCTGCTCTTGTGTACCGAACCTTGCTAACGCCTGACTACGATTGATCTGCTCCTCCTGTGTACCGAACCTTGCTAACGTCTGACCACGGTTTCTTCTACTTCTGAGGTACTTATCCTTCATTTATTACTATTTAAGTACTGTATCATTTGCCCCACCATTTGGACTCCAAATCTGATAACCAGAATCGTTACATAATAATCAGGCACAACATGGAGGCCGGAGGGGCGGAGTCTGCTTTGTCACAGCATGCCTTCCAGATCTCGGAATTGCATAACCTTGTGTATGGCCTTCAAGGACAATTAAATTAAATGAAAAGTCAAGTCACTGAATTACAACAACAAGTAAATGAATTGCGTGCAAATTCTGCTGCTGTCAGTGCCACTTCTCAAGTTTACCTGATTCCACTACCAGAAAAATTTGGTGGAAAGAGACACTTGTACCGAGGATTTCTTAATCATTGCCGGATGATTTTTTCTACGCATTCCTCACAGTTCCCTACTGATAGGTCCAAAGTTGTGTTCATCATTGCCCTGCTAATAGACGATGCACAAGCATGGGCATCACCTTATTTAGAACAGGATGATGAGATTTTGGACAATCTGAAGGACTTTCTTGCAGCAATGGACTTAGTATTTGATGACCCCAATCGTTGCGCCACTGCTGAGGGGGCTCTGCGGGATCTTCGCCAGGGAAGACGCTCTGTTGCAGAAAATGCTGCAGAGTTTCGGCGCTGGGCTTCTGATGTTTCCTGGAACACCTCCGCACTAAATTGGCGGTTCTATGGAGGACTTTCTGAATCTGTTAAAGATGAACTTGTTAAGGTAGAACTTCCAGCTGACTTTGAGGAGTATATACGGTTATGCGTCCGTATTGACCAAAGACTCCTGGAAAGGAAGCGAGAAAGACAAGGCTATTATGATGCAGGCACCCTCTCTCATTTACCTGAGGGACGGTTTCTCCCAAAGATGCAGACACCTTCTCAAACAAGTTCGGCCCCAGAACCTATGCAAGTAGATGCCATCCGGGGACCAATTTCAACTGCTGAAAAACGTCGCCGCCTTGCTGAAAGATTATGCCTTTATTGTGGACAACCTGGACATTATGTTCTTGACTGCCCTAAGAAACCTCAACGGGCAGTTGCGGCAACTGAGATTCGACCAAATTTGGAATCTTGTCCCCACTGTGCTTCTCTTAGTCTGGTGACACAGCCTCTGTTTTCCACCACACCATGTCCTGACAATATGACATCTAACCGACCTCATTTCACCTTACCAGTTCAGCTTTCATATGGTTCCTACAAGTTGTCCACTACAGCAATGTTGGATTCCGGTGCAGCTGGAAATTTTATGGACATTAAGTTTGAATTTGATAATCATATTGAGCACAGTGCAAGATCTTCACCAGTTGAATTAGTAACTGTTGATGGGTCACCTTTAAATTCTGGTCCGGTTACTCATGAAACTACTGAACTGGAAGTATTGATTGATCCTGGTCATCAGGAGTTAATCTCTTCACCAAAATTTCCAGTAATTTTGGGCATACCATGGCTCAGCATCCACAATCCTTCAGTAGACTGGAAGTCAGGAAATGTAACTTTCTCTTCTGAATATTGTCAACAAAATTGTCAACTGAAGCAGCCTATTCTTTCCCAGGTGGGAGCTACTGAAAGATCCAGCACTCTCGCTGTCGAATTACCTGAACCTTATAAGGAATTTAAAGATGTTTGTGACAAAAGGAATGCCGACCAGCTACCCCCTCACCGCACGTATGATTGTCCTATTGAACTTTTACCAGGTGCATCCATACCTTATGGACGCATCTATCCACTTGCAGAGATGGAGCTGAAGGTCCTAGATGAGTATATCAAAGAAAATCTGGCCAAAGGATTTATACGGCATTCCACTTCTCCGGCAGGTGCACCTATATTCTTTGTACCAAAGAAAGATGGCACATTACGTCCTTGTATTGACTACAGAGAACTAAATCAAATAACCGTTAAAAATCGCTATCCTCTTCCGCTTATTCCAGAGTTACTTGAGAGATTACGATCAGCAAAGATCTTTACTAAGTTGGATCTACGAGGGGCATACAATCTTGTCCGTATACGACCTGGGGACGAGTGGAAGACAGCATTCCGAACACGCTATGGCCATTTTGAATCCCTTGTTATGCCTTTTGGACTTTGCAATGCCCCAGCAACTTTTCAACATTTTATTAATGATGTCTTCCGAGATCTGCTGGATCAATTTGTGGTGGCGTATTTGGATGACATATTAATATACTCTGAGAACCTTGAAGAACATCATAAGCAGGTTACCATGGTTTTGAGCCGTCTAAGAGAGAACCAACTATATATTAAACTGGAAAAATGTGAATTTGAAAAGACAGAAATTCAGTTTTTGGGGTACATCATTTCTACAGAAGGATTGCGCATGGACCCTAGTAAGACCCAAGCTATTTTAGACTGGCCTTCTCCCAAGAATGTCAAGGAGATCCAAAGATTTGTCGGCTTTGCAAACTTCTACCGCAAAATTATTAGGAATTTCTCAAAAGTTATTAGTCCGATAACAAAATTAACCCAGAAAGGAATTCCTTTTAAATGGTCTTCTTTCTTTTCTTTCAAATTCTCTTTTTATTGAAGTAAATGAACAACATCAATAAATCAAATACAGAGGATAACAGCTGCGGAAGCAGTCATAATGAACCAAAGCAAAGTATCAGTAAGCCAAAAATAGTAAAAAGGGTGAGGGAAAGGGAGGGGGGGGGGAGGGGGGGGTTGTTAAAGGTCCAAAGGTACCAATAGATAATAGTGCTGTGTTGAAGTATACCATTGATAAGCAGATTACGTAGTAGCTGAGTGTGAACTGAAGGTAGATTGTCTCCTGAAAGCAAACCATGGTTGCCAAAGGTCTTTAAAAGCCTGGTGTTTTCGTAGCTCCCAGCTATATAATTCTTCTAACCTGGCTAGTTCATCTACTTTGTGTACCCATTCTTCTATAGTAGGGGGGTCTTTCTCTAGCCAATGTAGGGGTATCAGTAGTTTTGCTGCTTGAACTAATAATGTGACTAGGTTTCTAGCTGTGGGAGCCCAAAAGTTCTCTGGTAAACCCAACAGAACAGATACTGGTGAAAGCTTAATATTGGGGGGTCCGACTTTGCGGAGGATCTCTTCTACCTGGGACCAAAATCTACGCACCTTGTTACAGTGCCAGAACATATGACCTAGGGAGCCACCTGGTGATTCACATCTCCAACATATATCGTTATTACGCAGGCCCATTCTCAGAAGATCTGATGGAGCACGATACCATCTCGTTACAATTTTATAAGAATTTTCTTGGATTCTCACACATGGGGAGAATCCATGGGATTTGGTGTGGATATGAGCTATTTCTGGTTCAGTAAAAGTACGGCCTAAGTCAGACTCCCATCTAGAAATATAAGTTGGTTTTACTATTTTCCCCGAAGTCAGCAGGAATTTATATAGTAACGAGATGATACCTTTAGATATATTTGCTCTGAGCAAAAGGTTCTCAAACCAGGGTGGTGAAGCTATAGAGGGATATATAGACTTGAGTCGAAAATGAGAATTTTTCAGGTCAGAGGACTGTAGGAAGGTGTGTGTCTGTTCTAGGATTTGTGTAGGGACATGATCCCAAGCAATAATATCTTTCAGTCTCACTTGTTTGACCAGTCTCCATGCCTCTGACACCTCCCTCGCACCCGAGCGAAGAAGAAAAGGAGCAAGATCACCAGGTAATAAAGGTGGAGGGGAACCAATCAGGGGGTATGATTCGTGAGTCTCCCTGAAAACCCTAGACAGGGCATTAGATATTAGATAAGGAGAATCCAAAAAAGGGGTCACACCCCATAGGCCTGCGCGTTGGCGAGAGTCAAGAGAGTTTAGCTCTAATAATACATCCAAGGATTTTTGACCCTCCGAATGCAACCGAAGCCAGCGTTTAAGTAAAGCCGCCTTATAATAGTTTGCTATATCCGGCATGCCAAAACCTCCAAATTCCTTCGGGAAGACCAGCCTATCAAAAGACAATCTAGGTTTTTTACCGTTCCAAAGGAAGGAGATAAACAAAGATCTGACCCTTTTAAAATATACTTTCGGGACTGATATAGGTAACATTTGGAACATATAAAGAAATTTGGGTAACACGAAGGTACGTAGTAGATTCTTTCTACCCATCCAGGATATACTGGGAATCGACAGGGAAGATAGGTAGGTTTTAACGGAATTAAAAAGGTGGGTGTAGTTAGCTTGGAAGAGAGCCTTTGGATCTTTTGTGAGGTAAATACCCAAGTATTTCAATTTACAGGGCTGCCAAGTGAAAGGAGAACCACATTGGAGAAATCTTAACTCAGGTATAGAGAGTGAAACATTCATAGCTTCCGACTTAGAGTAGTTGATTTTGAAATTTGAGAGTGTACTAAACCGTTCAATCAGTCTTATTATATGCGGGAAGGTGTTTATAGGGTCCGAAATAAACAGAAGCAGGTCATCTGCGAAAGCAGCACTGTAATGTGTGACTTCCCCCACCTTAAAACCCTTGATGTGTGAGTGGTCTCGAATAGCTTGAAGAAGAGTCTCCATTATCAGAATAAAGAGGGTAGGGGACAAAGGGCAACCTTGGCGGGTCCCGTTTTTGATCAAAAAAGGTTCAGACAAGAGGCCATTTACCCTGACCCTAGCCCGAGGACATGAATATAGGGATGAGATTGCTGTAATAAAATCCTCGGGGATCCCAAACCTGTGTAGAGTGCGGTACATATATAGCCAGTTTATCCGATCAAATGCTTTCTCGGCGTCAGTGCCGAGGAGCACTAAAGGTAAGCGATGGTGCAAAGCGTGTTGAGTCAGGTGGAGGGCTCTGCAGGAATTATGATTGCCCTCTCTTCCAGGGACGAAGCCGCACTGTTCTTGGTTAATCAATTCAGGGAGGAAAGATTGAAGGCGTGTAGACAGAATTTTTGCCCACAATTTTACATCCACATTAAGTAATGAGATGGGCCTATAGTTTCCACATTTACATGGATCTTTGCCCTCCTTAGGAAGAATCGTAATTGTTGCTTCTAAAGCTTGTGGTGGCAAGGAGCCAGTAGACCTGATTTCCTCACACCAATTGGTAAGATGTGGTAGTAAAACTAAAGCAAATTTTTTATAATAACCTACTGGGAGACCATCCGGTCCTGGGCTTTTCCCTAATGGCAGCGAGTTCAATGTGCTCTGAACCTCTTGTTGCGTAATAGGGCTTGACAACAGAGCGGCTTGATCCAAGGAAAGGGAAGGCAACTTCAAATCGTTTAAAAAACTATCAATCCGGGAGACAGTCTCCGTAGAACAAGGATCGAGAGCTGGGGTGAGGTTATAGAGATTTTGAAAAAAGGTTTGAAATTGAGAGGCTATCTCTTCAGTAGAAGTTGCAGCCGGGCCCGAATCAGGGACAATTTTACTAACAAAAGATAACTCTTTTCGTTTCTTAAGGAGGTGAGACATAATTTTGTTGCCCTTATCTCCATGAGCATAATATTTAAATTTAGAGTATTGGTAATTTTTGGCATGCCGGATATTTAGGTGGTTTTTCAATTGCACACGAAGTTGTGATAATTCAGACTGGACCGAGGTAGCAAGAGAGCGTTTTTGAAGACATTCAAGAGTGTAAATCCTTGCTAATAAATTATTTAGTTGGGACATGCGTTCTCTCTTAACTCTCGCCCCTAAAGCGATCAACTCACCCCGTATAAAGGCCTTGTGGGTCTCCCAAGTAATTGACTGGGACGTATCAGAGGCTGGATTCTCATCAAAAAAATGTTTCAGGGAGGTAGTAAGTGCATCCACATGACCCTGGTTGTCCAAAAGAGTTTCATTGAGCCTCCAGGACCAACTCCTGCGGGGGAGCTCCCGGAGGGCCAGAGACATGGAGACCGGTGTGTGATCTGAAATAGTAAAAGAGCCAATGTGAACAAGAGTAACCATGTTAAGATACGGCAGTGAAATAAACAAATAGTCAAGTCTATGAGAAGAGGAGTGCATCGGGGACTGGTAGGTGAAATCCTTAGAGGAGGGGTGGTGAACTCTCCAAGTGTCAATAATACCTGTCTCCTGTAACGATTTATGTAACCTAGAGAGGGCTTTTTGAGAATGTACTTTGGAGGGCGGAGAGGAGTCTAAACTAGGGTTCATTGCAATGTTAAAATCCCCTCCTACTATTTTTATTCCCTCAGCAAAGTCCCGAAATTTAGCAAGCGTTTGTGAGACCCACATTGTTTGCTTCACATTGGGAGCATATACATTACAAAATGAGAAAATCTGATTACCTATTTTACCTTTCACGAAAAGGAAGCGCCCTTCTGGATCGGCACATACCACCAAGGGTTCAAAGGGGACCGTCTTAGCTATTGCAATCGACACCCCTCTGGAGGATTTAACATTACAACTATGAAACCAGTGTTTGTAACGGATGGTTGAGAGTTTTGGCACAAAGGAGGCCTTAAAGCGGGTTTCCTGCAAAAAACAAATATCTGAGCCAAATTTCTTTAGTAAGGCCAACAATTGGGACCTTTTTTTCGGCGTATTCAAACCACAAACATTCCATGATGTCACTTTGATAGATGCCATGTAAAATCAATGTGGGTTGAGCAGAAAGAGCTATCAGGAGAGCTTATCTTAAGTAATGTTAGACTAGCACCTTTGGACCCGAAGAACATGGAATAACTATGCCAAACATATAAAAACATGATGGAAGTCAAAAATGAAAACCAAGGGTAAACAATCTCGGGGGGGTATAGAGAGGAAGCGGAGGTTATGTAGGACCACGAATAGTACATGATCACCTGATCGTCAATGTCGACTGGAGAACCATATGGAACTATAAAAACAGCATAGCAAATATTACCAGGAACGGAAACGGCACATAAAGTCAAAAAGTTATAAGCATAAAAACTTATAAAGTCTCATAAAGAGCAGCCTCTAGTTGGATAGGTGAGGATCTTATATAAAAGGTAGACAAAATTGCAAATAACAGCAGAACATAAATACCAATGCAGCTCTTTTAGGTAAATTTACGAATTTTCGATGTTTTCCCTTTGGACACTTTAGACCATTGCTCCAAAGAGGGCAGTTTTGGAAAGTCCAAATGTTCATCCGTGACTGATAGCCACGACGTAATACGAATGGGTTCAATATGGAGAACGTCCCATGCTGCAGGCAGGTCGTCCGGGACTCTAATGGTACAGCGTCTGCCTTCATACTGAAATTGGATACCGAAAGGAAAGAGCCAGCGGAACAAGATCTTCTTCTCTCTCAAATAAGTAGTGAGTGGCCTCATTAAACGTCTTTTGTACAAAGTAGAAGGAGCTAAGTCCTGAAATAAGAGGATTGGTTCTCCATCTAGAGATAAATCCTTGTGAGATCTAGCAGCCTTAAATATTGCCGCCGTATCTGTATAGCAAAGTAAAGCACAAATTACATCCCTGGGTGGGTCGCCATCTTGTGGAATGGGGCGCAGGGCTCTGTGGATGCGCACAATGGAAATGGAGGCTGCCTGTTCTTCCCCCAAAAGCTTAGTGAAAAGTTTCATAGCTACCTCAGGCAAGTCCTGATGTGGTATCGATTCTGGAATGCCTTTAAATCTTATATTTTTGCGCCTTCCCCTATTTTCCTGGTCTTCTATTCTTTCTAAGGCCAGATTCAATGCATTAAGTTGTTGTTTGCAGCATTGCTCAGTAGCATTGCAAAAAGAAATAATGTCCATATGTGTATGCTCCACAACGTCTAGGCGCTCCCCCATACTTCCAACTTCAGCCTTAATATCCCCCAGTTCTTTCATTACAGGGGAGAGGGCCTGTGCTAGGGCCTGAGAAAGCACTTTTTTCAAATAAGCACGAGAAATAGGGGAAGAATCGTGTAAATCTGATACCTCCATTCCGCCGCCAGAGCTGTCTCGGTTTGAGTCGTCTAGGCCGTCTTGGTCCTCTGCAGGAGGGAGCGTCGGCGCCATTTTGTGAATGCGCGCTGGAGAAGTTAGGGCCTTCTTACGAAGAAATTTGTCAAGATCCCCGGTACTTTTCTTGGATTTCGGGGTCTCCGGTCTGTCCCCCACCTTTTCCTTGAGCGGCTTCACCATCTCCGGACCAGGTAAGTGCGATATAAACAGGTTTTCCAGCCGAACCGACGGGAGCTCTGATGTTAAGCGGCCGTCTCGTTCAGCGGTCAGGCTCCGCCCCCTTAAATGGTCTTCAAGTGCCGACGAAGCATTTAACCAATTAAAGACACTTTTTACTTCTGCTCCTATCTTAGTTCATCCTAATCCAGACCTCCCATTTATAGTTGAAGTGGATGCTTCAGATTCAGCAGTAGGAGCAGTGTTGTCCCAAAGAGTTGGAGATAAACAGTTGCTTCATCCTTGTGCTTTTTTTTTCTTGCCTGATGTCTCCTCCGGAAAGAAACTATGACATTGGGAATAAAGAATTACTTGCAATTAAGAAAGCATTCACAGAATGGAGGCATCTTCTTGAAGGAGCATCTCATGTGGTTCAGGTTCTTACAGATCACCGAAATCTAGAATTTATTAGATCAGCCAAGAGACTTTCTGGTAGACAGGCTAGATGGTCTTTATTTTTTTTTCAAGATTTAATTTCATTATTTCCTACAGACCGGGATCCCGCAATGGAAAAGCAGATGCCTTATCCCGGATGTGTTCTGAAATAACACAAGATGACACATCCGAAACCACCATCTTACCTGCTAAGAATTTTGTAGGGGCAATCATTTCCAAGGATATACTTCAGAAGATCAAAGAAGGTTATAATGGAGATCCCTTCCTTAATCATCCCCCCACAGATATTGATTTGGTGTTTAGAGATGGGTTTTGGACTCTTGATCAGTGTGTATATGTTCCTGAGACTACTCGATTGGAAATTCTGCGCCTTGTTCACGACTCTAGACCCGCAGGGCACATGGGAGTCGAAAAGACCAAAGAACTTTTGTCTCGTTCATTTTGGTGGCCCAAATATCAAGTGGATGTAAAGAAGTATGTTTCTTCCTGTCAAACCTGTGCTAGGAATAAGACCCCTCGATCCTCACCAGTGGGATTACTTCAACCCCTTCCTATTCCATCTCGTCCTTGGGGTTCTGTTTCCATGGATTTTATTGTTGAGCTACCATCTTCAAGAGATATGCGTACAATTCTGGTAGTGGTAGACCGTCTGACCAAAATGGCTCATTTTATACCAACAAAGGGGGTACCCTCTGCTGAAGAGACTGCAGAATTAGTCATCCGAGAAGTTTTTCGCCTACATGGCATACCCGACAATGTAGTTTCTGACCGTGGGGTACAATTTACCTCAAAGTTCTGGAAGAGTTTTTGTGCCACTCTAGGAATTGAAGTAAACTTATCTTCTGCCTTTCATCCACAATCTAATGGGCAAACTGAGCGCACTAACCAAAACCTTGAACAGTATTTGTGGTGTTACACAAGTTACCTCCAGGATGGCTGGGTTAATTTCCTTCCTACAGCAGAATTTGCTTATAACAACTCCCAGCATTCTTCTACATCTCAGAGTCCATTTTTTGCCAATATGGGTTTCCATCCTACATTCATTCCCAACCTTCCAATTTCTTCTTCAGTTCCTGCTGTCTCCGACAGACTGTCTACTTTGAAGCAAGTTCAAGAATAATTGACAAACGCTCTTCATGAAGCCCAAGATCGCTATAAAAAGACTGCTGATAGACATCGCAAGTCTTTTCCTTCCTTTGGTATAGGAGATAAGGTATGGCTCTCTACAAGGAATTTGAAGCTCAAGGTACCTTCAGCCAAGCTAGGTCAGAAATTTATTGGACCATTTGAGATTGTGGCTCAAATTAATCCTGTAGCATTTTGTTTAAAACTCCCAGAATCTATGCGGATTCACCCTGTTTTTCATTCCTCTCTTCTCAAGCCTTCTGTGGAAAATCCATTCCCGAGACGTAACTTGCCTCCACCTGACCCAGTTATTGTTGAGGGAGAAGAGGAATATCTAGTAGAGGCTATTTTGGATTCTCGTATTCATCGAAATCAGTTACAGTACTTGATAAAGTGGCAAGGGTATGGTCCTGAAGACAATTCATGGGAACCCGTAAACAACATCCATGCTCCACAACTGGTAAGAGAATTTCATCAGCGCTATCCAGAAAAGCCAAGCCAAGTACCGTCCAGAGGACGCTCCTGGAGAAGGGGGAGTAATGTCACGAACTGAATTCACTGGGTCTTGAACCCATGACTTCCTGGCAATGTTCTGTGGCCTTAACCATTGCACTATTTGGAAACCTGTTTTGTTCTGTGCTTTACCTTGTCTGGTCTCTTCTGTTGGAGTAATTGGTTTATTAAGATCACCTGTTCTGTGGCCAATCACAGTTTAGCCCGTCCTATATAAACTCACAGCTCACTCCATCCTGTGCCTGATTATTCTGGCTGTCTGCTTCCTGTTGCCCTGAACCTCACCACTACCTTGCTGCTCTTGTGTACCGAACCTTGCTAACGCCTGACTACGATTGATCTGCTCCTCCTGTGTACCGAACCTTGCTAACGTCTGACCACGGTTTCTTCTACTTCTGAGGTACTTATCCTTCATTTATTACTATTTAAGTACTGTATCATTTGCCCCACATACATGACATTTGGCACATACATACCTTGGAAGCTGGAATGAAACAAAGGCTACATATTATGCTGGTAAATGCCTGCACTTTGCGAGCGCTAATCCTGAATTCGCCGTACCGCAAGGCTAACGGAGCCGAGATGACTTCATCCACTGTTCTTGAGCCGCTTTGCAATAGGACTGCGGGATTCTGTGGGCAACGCTATGGACGTTGTACACGCTGGAGAACATGGCGCCTACTGCAAGCTTCAGAGCATCCGGAGCGTGCGGCCGTGGTGTGGGGACGCGAGAAGTTCCTCGGCTGTGCTGGCTGTGTACACACACCGGGGGACTGAAGTGTTCCGGTGGCGGCTGGCGCGTGCGCACTGGCAGCTGTTGGTGTCGGCGGCTCACACACGCGTTGTTGTGAGGGCGCGCGGTCGTCTGCAGCTTTGGTGCGCATGCGCGCGGCGGGCAGAGCCGACGCATGCGCGATCTACACTGCCGGACGCCGCTCACACGTGCGGCAGTCTGCGCGTGCGCCTGAAAAAGGCGCACAAACATTCACTGCCACCAATGTTATTTAATAGGTTTAGTCCTCGTCGGCTGGACTAAGCATCCAGCTCGACGTGAGTTCTAAGGTAAGACCTTTTTTAATACATTTCTAATATATTTTTAATATGTATGGGCTTCATTTCCCTAGGATTAGACTTAGCCCATGGCTGGATCTAGCCTGGGTAATTCGGTGTACCTGTTATTATTACTTTTTCCACAATCACCATCTCCAATATTAATTTTATACACAAACTTACTGGTTTGGTAATATGCTGATTGATGTAGGACATATGTGGAGGAAATTCTTTCCATCGAAATAGGATGTTGGTTCCATGTTGTAGTAACATGTTGTGAAACACACTTTTTAAATTGTCAAGAACATTTTCGGATGCTTTTTTAGGTATTTATATATATTTTTTATATTTTATTTGTTTGCTCATTGCTGCTATTTCCCCCTTTTGGGGTTGTTGTTCTTATTTTTATTTAGTTTATACACTTGAAAAAGGGCGGTAAGCCCGAAACGCGTTGTGTTTACATTCCCAAAATAAAGTGAAATTTTAAAAGACGATGGATTGAGCGCAGTGATCCTCTATTTGTCCGGTCCATTATCGTTATACCTTGGAACCTGGAATGAAACAAAGGCTACATATTATGCTGGTAAATGCCTGCACTTTGTGACCGCTAATCCTGAATTCGCCGTACCGCAAGGCTAACGGAGCCGAGATGACTTCATCCACTGTTCTTGAGCCGCTTTCCAATAGGACTGCGGGATTCTCTGGGCAACGCTATGGACATTGTACACGCTGGAGAACATGGCGCCTACTGCAAGCTTCAGAGCATCCGGAGCATGCGGCCGTGGTGTGGGGACGCGAGAAGTTCCTCGGCTGTGCTGGCTGTGTACACACACCGGGGGACTGAAGTGTTCCACCTCTGCCAGGGTGGGGGTCACCTGCGCCGCTGTCGGCAACGTCCGTTCCGCCTGCTGTGTCACAGCGGCTGCTGGCAGATGCGGCCTACGGAGTTTGCACAACACTCCGGGATGGAGCGACCATACAGCCTCTGTCTGCCAGCTCACACAGTGTCGTAGACACAGACTTCGTCAGTATGCCGGGTGTTCCAGCTCTGCAACCTATGCCGTGGGTGGTGTGTTTAGGGTGGGGGAAGGGGCCACAAGGCAGGGGACTTTGGGGGGGAGCGCGGATAGTATAGTTGGTGATACTAAACTAGTAGTCCTGTCTAATGTGAATGTGGTCACACCAGTGTTGTGCGAGGTGATAAACCCCAGTATTATGTGATCTCCATAATAGGATGCACAATCTACATTTAAAAAAAAAGAAAAAGAAAGATGGATAGTATGTGCGGCGCGCTATACACGTTGCGGCAAATTTAGCCCCACCCAGTTCTAAATTGTTTCCCCCATTCCCATCCATTTTTCTTTGTGCTCCCACACAGTATAATGCTCCTACAGTCACCCTAACATTATATGCGTCCACACTGTAATGTTCCCTCCAATTGTCCCACAGTATGAAGTTCCTCTCTTGGTGCCCCAGTTTAAACTGGGGGAAACTAGAGCAGGACATTAAACTGGGGCATCTTTAGGGGAACATTAAACCGTGTGACCCCAGCGACCCCCATTATTTAATGTTTCCCGCCAGCTGCCCCCAGTTTAATGTCACCATTCATCTGCCCTCAGTTTAATGTCTCTCCTCCATCTTCCCCACAATTTAACACAATAACATAACATAATAAAGACACTGATACTCACCTCTCCTTACTCCCCTGCTGCTCTGTAGAGGTCTCTTCTCCTGAACGGCTGCAGGTGCGATGTGAGTGACGTCATCATGCGCCTACAGCTCCCACAACTCAGACACACAGGGATGTGATTCACACACAATGGTGAAGTAGTAGCTATCTGTGGATGGCTCCTGCTTCACCATTGTATTTAACCCATCTGCATCCGGAGAGGACACAGATGAGCTGAAAGCGAGACATAGCTCCTGCCGATCAGGACAGCGGGACAGGACCCGAAATCCAGGACGGTTGGAATGATGCAGCAGGGAAGACTACCCAAAAGTGTATTGCTTTACTTATGTGACTATGACCCTAGCTGGCAGAAGAATGTAACATGGCCACACCTGGCAATAAAAGGCACTGCAGCAGGGTGTCAGCTGTATACTAACATTGACACCAGTACTCTGATTATAATTATTTTTCATTACAGCAAAGTCAAACCTGGGAAATTTGAAGGAAGTTCTTCTCCCTTCTGTCAAATCTACTCCTGGCTTTGGTTCAAAAAGTCACAGCAAAATCTGCAAAAAACCACAGCATGCGCACCAGTGCCCGCTATGAGTCCCGGAGGTCTTAATGATATGTACTTGTTGCCACACTTCACTGAAGGATATCTATGCGGCACAGTAAATTAATTTAGTTCAGAGAGTAAAGTGCAGAGTAAACTTCATTTGATATATCAATAGGACTGAATTATCAGAATAAAAGAAATGGTGTAAGAGGTGTTAATCAGTATACCAACATTAAAAAGCTTTAGTAGACAGTAAATACATATATAGGGTAGGATTACATGAGTGAAAAAATATTTATTGATGTTAAGGATCTCACTCAAGAGTACTATATGTATTAAATAGGAATTAAAATGTAAATGAATATCTGGATAAATTAATGTAAAATTAATAAATGTATATAAATATAAATAAATGGTCCATACCATAAAACGAACATGCCGGTTCAATTAAAAATTGAATAAATAAATATTATTAAAATAGACAAAGAAAATGTACAAACCTTGGGTTGTATAAATGTAAGTGCTTAGGTCATTGTGGCCTTAGGTCATTGTGCAATCCAAGCGTGCAATCAAAGTGTGGAATCTAAGTATGCATTCAGAATTAGGCCAGAAGGGAACACAAACCAACTACTTCAAACTTATCTATTGTCTAACAGAAATGCTTCTCAATGTAATTGTAATGTCCCGGTACTGCTAGTCCCATTCCCTTTTATAGTCCTTGCAGACCAAGATGATATGGACATTTGCATATAAGGTAAATATTTTCCTCCCCCTTCATTCCTTCTATATATTTCTATTCTTCCAGAGCCAGCACACAGGGGGTCTATTAATGCGCCATCTTGTGGATGTTTTTGTGAACTACACCTGCCTATACTTTGCCATTGTAATTTGACTTGTTACTGTAAAGGGAGTGTCCATTATGATTAGCTGACCTCCAGGACCAATCAGGCTCCCTTGACTGGCCTGGAGGGAGAGTTGAGTGACCACCCTCTCTAGAGGGGGTTGAGGACGTTTTTGGCTGACTTCTTTTGTGTGGGGCTACAAGTCTAAGACATGAGACAGCTAGCAGACAGAGCACATGGAGCATGGATAATGGCTTCCCACTATCAGGGTACACCAAGCAGAGATGCCTTCTCCTCTGTCCTCAAGGCCCTTCTCAGAGAGTGTTTTCCTCTGAAGCTCTAATCTTACAAGCGCTGAAGTTGATGGACTTGTTTTATCCGTACATCTGGGACCTCACACGTATATCTCTATCCAAGTAAGTCTTTGGGACAAATCTATAGTTAAGAAGCCCATAGCTAGTCTGGCAGAAATTGAGGGTCTCCCGCTGCCGAATTGTATCTTCTCTTCTATATACGTGTACCCAGTTTTGTTGAGGACTAACCCCCTGGATACAGGCCATCTTTACAAGTATATACAAGTTAACTGCCAAGCAACTACTATCCAAAGCATTCTGCCCCATCCTCTGCTAATTGGACACTACCTACAAAGATCGCTGTATTGTATGTGAAGAAGTCCCCCATATGTACATTTGTATTACTTTGTCCTGCTAGTAAAAAGAAAAGCAACGATTACCCCCGAAGCCTGGTTGTCTGTTGTCATTGTCAGATATCACGTGGGGGCGGGTAATCGAGGACATCAAAAAGGAGATTTTGTGCACTTTCGGGACCCCCCTTGAAAGCCGGCCACCTCGGATATTACTTGTGATACCAGCCCTGGCCCTCCTGAGTGTTGCATAATCACTGTTGTTTTTCCTATACTTATGAAAAACACTTTACCACCCCAAATCAGCCATGTCAGTAACAAAATCCTCATCTCTCCATCTCTCCTACCCCACCATCTGACTTTCACTGCACAGCTACTCACAAACCTGCAGGCTTTCCGCCCCAGACACACAACCCCCCCTGCACCCGCTCCTACCTATACCAGCTGTCCCTCTCCCTGCTACTCCTTACTTCTGGAGACATATCTCCTAATCCTGGACCACCCCCAGCAAACCCCTACTTTTTCCCACACCTGGCATCAGCGCACGGAACCCCTCAAATCTTAAACCTATCTCACTCGCTCCTGCCCCTCCCCCTGTCCTCTCCGCTGCACTATAGAACGCCAGCTCCACACGCAATAAACACGACTACATCCACGACCTTTTCATTTCCAAATTAATTTACATTTCTTGGTATCACAGAAACATGGCTGACACCCTCAGACACCGCCTCCCCCGCTGCCCTCTCCTATGGGGGTCTGCAATTCTCGCACACTCCACGCCCCAAATATAAACCTGGTGGAGGTGTAGGCGTCCTCCAGTCAGACAATTGCTCATTCACCCCTATCCAAGTGCTACCTGCCTTCACCCCCCCTCCTTTGAAGTGCACTCTATTCGTATCTACTCACCCTCCAACCTCCAACTGCCCATCATATATCGACTGTCAGGACCTACTGCTTCCTTCATCGACTATTTCACCACCTGGCTCACACACTTCCTATCCACAGACACCCCCTCCATCATGGGCAATTTCAACATCCTCATTAACACAGACCCCCCCCCCCCCCCCCCCCCGCTTCCAGTCTCCTGTCCCTCACCGCTTCCTTTGGTCTCTCCCAATGGTCCTCCTCTGCCACCCACATAAAGGGGCACACACTAGACCTCATATACACCCACCTCTGCTTCATTCTCGACCCTCTCCTCTCTAATAGACACCCCAACCTCTAGACCAACACGCCCCCGCAGGAACCTCAACCGCCTTGACATCCCTACGCTCTCAGACTCTCTCCTACCACTTGTGACATATCCTCACTGCAGGATGCAGATGCCGCTGCTGACTTCTATAATACCACCATAACCTCAGCCCTTGCCCTTGACTCTGTGGCCCCTTCACAACCATTAGAACCCGACCATTCAATAGAATACCCTGGCACACCGACCTGACTAAAAAACTGAAACGTGCCTCGTGGGTTGCAGAACACCTCTGGAAGAAAAGCCACTCCCAGGAAGACTTCCTCAAAAACAAAGAGACAGCTCACACTCACCTCACCTCTGCAAAGCACACTCATATCTGCCCTATCCTGCAACCCCAAACAGCTATTCACCACCTTCAACTCCCTCAGCCATCCTCTGGTGCCCCCTCTGACGTCACATATCTAAGGACTCGTTCACATCTGTGCCCGGTCTCCGTTCATACAGGTTTCCGTTTCCTGCCCTGGGCAGGAGACGGAAACCTGCAGGTATGTTTCAAACCCATTCATTTGGGAATGGGTTTGAAAAGTGTCCGGCCGTGAGTGCCGGTGAGTGTTTTATGCTCTCCGCGGCTAAACTTTTTTTTTTAAAACTGGACACAGAGTCGGACATTGCCTTTTTGGTTGGACCGTCTCCTAGGGATGTTCCTAAATTCGTTCTAGACCAATGTATAAAACGTTTCAATGTGATTAGTCCTGGTATAGCGGTCAGTGGCTGATGTGACAGTATTTAGTCCTGGTATAGCGGTCAGTGGGTGACAGGATTTAGTTCTTGTATAGTGGTCAGTGGGTGACGTGACAATATTTAGTCCTGGTATAGCGGTCAATATGTGATGTGACAGTATTTAGTCCTGGTATAGTGGTCAGCGGCTGATGTGACAGTATTTAGTCCCTGCATAGTGGTCAGCGGGTGATGTGATAGTATTTAGACTTGTATAGCGGTCTTATTTGATAACTCTCGATGTATGTATATAAATATTTTTTAGTGTGGGGAAGGGCATGTGCCTTGTTGCTTCTGCACCTGATCTTTAAAAATAAGGCACAGAAGTACTAGTCTGCCTAGGCAAAAAAAACTTACAAATTTACATTATGAACATCCCTGTAAATACCAGTGATAAGCATTTGGGCACATTGAATTAACAGAATGTGACTATGTTGTATGTACGAGTGGGGCCCCACTTTTAATTTTGCCCAGGGCCCCATTTTTTCTAAGACTGGCCCTGCGCATAGCTTCTGATAAAGCCAGGTCTGTTATCTCCCTGAGATAAGCTGCTGGCAGCAGCAGTTTAATATAGTATGTGAACATAAATTCATAACAGTCATGAGACCATGTCATTTAGCGGGATAATAAGTAGCCTATGTTTTAATCATGTTATAAACTATGTGCCAAATTTCAAAAGTATTTTTTGTGTGATGAGGAACAAACATCCAAACATTTATAATATTAGTAGGATTCCTTTTGTAGCCACTCCTATGTTTGGCAAAAAAAGAAACAAAGCAGGAAAATCTTCAAAAAAAAAAGGTAGCTTTCCAGAATTTGGGGCCTTAGTCTTAAACTAAGGCCACATATTGTAGAAAGGCTGTATTTTTTGTTGCAGATTTTACTGTGTTTTTGTTTTTAGCTAAAGCCAGAAGTGTATTTAGCATAAGGGCCACTGCCAACCACGTCTATACCTGTAACACTGTGTGAACTCCTGATTTCCTTGCAGCCTGAGGCCCCTTGCAGATGGACATGGGCTGGACACTGGTCATCTGCGTGCTGCCCATGTACTGGGCATGATACTGCTGCCCCATTCATTCAATGAATAGGAGCTGCGGAACCATGGCCACAAAACCGGATAAGAATAGAGCCTGTCCTGAGTTTTGCGGTCGGGACTGTCGGCCTGTACACTGCTTCATGTAATACACGGTCATATGCGTGGGCCTATAGAAATCAATGGGTCAGTGTGCTATCCAGGAAAAACCTGGATAACACACTGCATTTGCCCCCGGCTGTCTGCAAGGAGACCTAAAACTGTGATGTCCCCATCAATGCAAAGGACCTGCAATGTTAGTTAGGGTTACCCTAATCCTGGTGGGCAAAATGACAAACAGTATTAACCCCTTAAATGCATTTTGCACCAGTAATCTATATCTTTCTGTTAGGAAGTGTGTGACTGCCAAGTAAAGCATGGAACTGAAAGTGTTAAACTTAAACAACACAAAAGGAGTCCAATAATATGCCATGTTAATTATTCTAATTCATGATAATCCTATTAAATGATAGAGTGTATTAAATGATTAATGATTGGGTGTAGTAAAATTCTTAGGCTCTCACATCAGCAGTAAGAAGGGTTAACATGGATCAGGTGCTCTTCCTCATATGTCACAAGACACCAGCTGTGATTTTTCCTCCACAAAGACTGGGACTGATGATTTATCAAGACATTGTACACACCATTGAAACTTTCCATTTACTTAGCTCCTTCCTTCAGAAGAGCTGAGGGGGCGTTCATACTTGAACTGCTGTCCGCCCACCGTGATTCAGCTGAAATGGCGGGAAAAACAGCTTGTGGACGGCTTGCTGTCAATTTAAAACCCCATTCATTTCAATTGTTTTTTAAAGCAAACCAATGTTATCTGTATGAAGCCTCACTGCCGTGTAACCGTGTTTTTGCAAGGTCCTGCTTAGGCGATCGCGGCACAAGTGTGATCGCCCCCTTACAATTTAAAATGCCCTCTCTGTGTCTGATGTGGAAACCCATATGCATTGCATAGCTCCCAACTGTCTCGCATCCCGCGGGAAAGTCCCGATTTTAGACTGCTGTCCCGCACAGCTTACCGCATGTCCCAAACTTTCTCCTGATCACTACCCGCTCTTATAACAGTTAATAAGATTGTAACTGGGATAAGAGCGAATGGTGATTGGGGGAAAGCTTGACTACTGTACTCAGAAGGGCCTCTGTGACATCAGATGATCACGTGACTAGGTAGCCGTGTCTTTGTATCCCGTGCAGTGCTGGAAGAGATGGAAAGATGTGTGGTGTAAGGTCCTGGGTGGGGGAATGTGAGATGCAGGGTAGACTGTGTGTGTGTGTGTGTGTGTGTGTGTGTGTGTGTGTGTGTGTGTGTGTGTGTGTGTGTGTGAGTGGGGAGAGATGTGGGGTGCATGGTGGACTGTGGGGGAATGTGGGGTGCAAGGTTGACTGTAGGTGGGGAGAGAGATGTGGGATGCATGGGTGTACTTTGGGGGGAGAGGTGTTGGGTGCATGGGTATACTGTGGGGGGTGAAGTGTGGAGTGCTTGGGTGTACTATGAGCTGGGGTGCAGGATGTACCCAACAAGAAATGGATGGGAATGGGCGGAGTCAATTTAAAAGTGAGTGGAGCTAAATTTGACGCAGCATGCCCACATTTTGTCCCTCTTTTTGGGAGGTATGATATAGTATCGTAGCATCTTGGACTGTGCCATCCCTGTGCAGGTCTCCACCTCCTATCTATATTTATAAGCTGCACTTCCTGGTGAAACTCCAATAGCGGCAACATGACTGTGAGACGACTGCTACTCCTGCAAGGACTGCTGCTGTTCACAAGTGCAGGTACTAACCCATCACTCACTTTCCTGGGTAATACATCGTAGCACAGAGGTCAGAAACCTTTGGCACTCCAGCTGCTGTGAAAATACAACTCCCAACATGCTCCATTCACTTCCATGGGAGTTCCAAGAACAGCAGAGCAAGTATGCATGCTGGGAGTTGTAGTTCTACAATAGCTGGAGTGCTGAAGGCTGCCTACCCCTGCTGTAGCTGAACCACATGATACAGGATTACAGCAGATCATGTAGTTGTCTGGGGCTCGTTCAGGAGCACAGTACTGAATTCTGAATATATCCATTATTATAACTTATATATACATGAGCATGTGGGGACATGTTAGGCGTGGTAGTTTGACAGCTCTGAAAAGCTGTGATATCTAGATCACTGGCAAACCTTGACTGCAGTAGGGAATCAGTGCATAGGAACGTTACAGTACAATGCATATGGGTTTCCTCATCAGACATAGAGAGGGCATCTTAAATTGTAAGGGGACGTTCACACTTGTGCCGCATCCGCCCAAGCAGAACACAAAGTCCTGCATGTCCTTGCAAAAAAAAAGGTTTCACAGCAGAGAGGCTGCATACAGACACCGTTGGTTTGCTTTAAAAACCTATAGAAATTATTGGGCTTTTAAACTAACCGTCAGCAAGCTGTCCACAACCTGTTTTCCCTGCCATTTCAGCGGAATCACGGTGGGCAGACAGCAGTACAAGTGTGAACGCCCCTAAGCTCTTCTGAAGGAAGGAGCTAAGTAAATGGAAAGTTTCAATGATTTATACAATGTCTTGATAAATCATCAGTCCCAGCCTTTGTGGAGGAAAAATCACAGCTGGTGTCTTGTGACATATGAGGAAGAGCACCTGATCCATGTTAACCCTTCTTACCGCTGATGTGAGAGCCTAAGAATTTTAATACACTCTATCATTTAATAGGATTATCATGAATTAGAATAATTAACATGGCATATTATTGGACTACTTTTGTGTTGTTAACGTTTAACACTTTCAGTTCCATGTTTTACTTGGCAGTCACACACCTCCTAACAGAAACATATAGATTACTGGTGCAAAATGCATTTAAGGGGTTAATACTCTTTGTCATTTTGCCCACCAGGATTAGGGTAACCCTAACTAACATTGCAGGTCCTTTTCATTGATGGGGACATCACAGTTTTAGGTCTCCTTGCAGACAGCTGTGTGCCTGTTTCAGATGTTCCACGGGTGACGCGTCTGTCCTCTTCTTTACACTGAAAGGGGGACAAAGTCCTGCAGATATGCCACCGGAACACAGTGTAAACCTACACAACCAAAAGAAAGAGCAAAGCCCTTCCCACTCCATCCTGAATGCCCAACAAGAAAATGTCCAAACCGATGTCAGTCAAGTGAACCCTATCCCTGCGGAGCAAACCACGATTATCCTTTTCATGTTGACGGTGTCTAACTACCACACCATCCCGAGACCGCACATAGCACATATTCAGTAACTGCCTCGCCCTCTCCAATGCCACTGGGTCATGGGTGTCGCACCACCGAGCCCTAGGAACAATCAACAATCACACCATCACTAATGCAAGGAAATAGGCAGGAAAGCGATCAAAGTCTGAGAGTATCAAGGATATGAGTTCCAACAGCCGAACCACTCCTGACTCATTTCCCCCGGCATGCACCACCAGCACCAGAGGGGCCTGGGAGGAACCGCTGGCTGACAAGACTTGCAACAACACCTGCAACCAACTCAAGTCACGCACACCGTGCCACCTCAATCCAGCGTTCTCAAATCCTAACTGCCGAACCGCCGCACGACGTGCCACCCAATAAATGTAAGAGTGGCCCAAAATCCAAAGAGACATGCCTAAGAAAAGACAAAAGAAAAGAAATTAGATAAATACAGAAGCGAAAAAAAAAAAAAAACAAGGCTAGCCAGAAGAATTTTTAAGTTTTTATTTTTTTTATTTTTAAACAACTGGCAGCACTAAACAGTAAGACCAAGCCTAACATAACGTCTGTAGCAATTCGAGCGCCATCTGCCTATATGCTTAACCTCCTCCTCCGTTAAACCTGTCGCAGTGGCTGCCCCTATATGTAAGGAATGGGTCCCAAACTTGGAGGGAGGAGCCCCCACAAACAAAGGCAACTTTTGAACAAGGTCTTGAACTGAAATCTCGTGAAAAAGGAGCCATTACTGTGTACCAGGTTCTGAACAGACCAGGGTTGGATAGCTGCAAGACGGAGTACCATTTCCATCGGACACAAGGGGCCCTCCAAACAAGCTATGGATAACCAAGTACCTTGCCCTAACACATTGGTCTTTGAACGTCAAACCCGAATTCCTCAACAAAGGGGTCAAAACGGCTGAACCATGTCCCAAAGGGAAGGAGGGCATGGGCAGCCCACTGAATCCGCTTTAGGTGAAAATCCCTTAAGCGATCCAACTGAAAACGAGGAAGAGCATCAGTGACAACGTTATCAACCCCTGGAACATGACGAGCTTTAAGCACTATGTTAAACTGAAGGCACCGAAGCACAAGGTGCTGCAACAAAGCTATAACGGGCAAAGAACTAGATGACAAGCAGTTAATAGCCATCACCGCACTCTCGTAACGCTAAAATAAAATCCAATGATAGAGCCCCTTTAAGGCTATTCCTACATGTTAGGGACAAAAAAAGTCATTTTAATGATAGAATCCCTTTGAACAGGCAGTGCCCCTCGTTATACATCCAGCAGGCTCCAGGCCTGCAGGCTGCTGCTGAGGGGGATGTTGCACCTCTAGGAGCTGCTAATGGAAAGTGAGGCCCTGACAGCTTTGGCGTCAGCATGAGCTGTATTCATATGTCAGTAGCCTTGGATGCCCAACCGCCGCTGGAACACCTCATCATATCTCCACCATGCGGTACCCCCATACGGCTTATGAGCCGAAAACATTATTTCCAAATAAACAAAAAGTTCGGCTGACTTCTAAGACTTGGCCTGGCACAAATTACAAGACAAGGTAGAAAATGCCTGAAGCCGATTAGCGAATGTTTTAGCCACCTTCGGCTTTTTATCATCACCTCTACCAAAGGTCCGCCCCTTATCGACAGTAAGCTGGTCCTGGGATATCAGCGACCATATATCCACAAATTCACCTTTAATTATCTTTTCCCTACAGTCAACTGATACATGTGTTCCCAAAGGAACCACTGCACAAAAATAAGAATCCTTAAATAATAACCCAGAAGAAGGGTGAGTCATCTCAGGCTGCGGCACAACCACTCCTGGAGGATACACCGAAGGCACCCTACCCTCCAATTGTGTAACCATTGCCTTTAAAATGTCTAACATATCACCGCAGTGATATGTTAGACTATAATGAGGTTCCATGCGGACATCGTGCGGAAAACACACGGATCCCATTACAGTCTATGGGGTCCATGTGCTTTTACTGCACACCGCTTGCCAGTGCATTCGGTAGTTCATTTGGGGGAGTCCCCATGCGGACTCCCCAAGCAGATTATCAAACGTAGATGTGAACAAGGCCTTATACTTCTCGCTTCTGCTCAATCCACTCCTGACTTTGGCTAAAAAAAAGTGTCACGTTCGTGTCAGAGTCCAGACACAGATTCCAGGCTGCAGATTGCACCGCTAAGGAGACAGGGGAAGGAGACTATCCCTGGCACTACAGTGGCTAGCTAGGCCCTGCCTACGGGTGGTGGTCAGCTGTCTCCAAGCTAACCTTGGCCCCGACGACTCCTGGCTCTCTAGCACGAAGACCTGACAGACAGACAGGGCAAGAGCTGCAAGAAGCTAGGGACTGGGGATTCTAGGGTGGTGACCCCTGCAGAAGTAAAGGTGCAGCTGCGGACAAACAAACCGGACGGGAGGTGTTGGACAACTGACACGCAGCACGACAAAGTACAAAACAAGAGAAATGAGGAGAGGGACAGTGGAGAGGTGAGGAAAGGGTAAACACGAGACTGGGGTAAAATAAACTGGAACCCACCTCAAACAACCAGACAGTGCCAAACAAACAGACGTGAAGGGCAGGGCAGAGTAGAAGTGTGGAGGGAAACCAACTCACACACAAACAACACTCAAACTCCTTTCTAGTCTGTAAGCACAAGCACAACACTCCTCCTCCTCCTAAGGCCAAGAATTCTAAGTTGGAACCATGAAAACCGGCAACTGGTGGAGACAGCCCTCAGCCTAATAACTTTGCCGCAACGTGCATAGCGCACCACACATACTGTCCCTCTTTATATTCTTTAAAAGTTGGAAGGTATGCTGCTGTGCAAAAAGTGGTAAAACTAGTGAATATGGCCCTGATGGGATGTTATAACATGATTCACTCTTCGTTTCAGATGTCTCATTTAGATTTGCATCCTATTATGGCGATCACATGGTTTTGCAGCAGAGGCCGGCCCGGGCGGTTGTTTGGGGATTTGGAGAAGTGGGGGCCATAGTGACGGTGACACTTTTGCGAGGAATGGATACCATCTCGAACATGACAGTAAATGTGACAGGTAAAGATATGAGAATGCTAGATCTGGCAACTTTAGGTTTGGGCTACTTGCCAACTTTTAAAGTGGTTATTCAGGGTGGTACAGGACGTCTGGAGGAGGAGGGCATAACCGAGCACAAGCTATGGAGGGGCGTTTGATAAGGTATGACGCGTGGGGGTGCTCACTGGCCCTGGGGAATGCCCAGGGTGCTCGGTGAGCCACATTTACATATACTATTTACCCGTTTTTACTAAAAACTGGGGAGTCTTTGGCAGAACTGGAGACAGCACCTGAATAGCCTTTTTAAAGGCTATCCAGCAGTGGTGTAACTACCGCCGTAGCAGCAGAGGCAGCTGCCACAGGGCCCGGGACATTAGGGGCCCGGTGAGAGCTGCTACCATTGCTATCATTATACTCGGGGGTCTTTTCGGACCCCCGAGTATAATGATCAGCGGCCCAGGAGAGTTACTATTCACACGTTCTTACTAAAAACTGGGGGGTCTTTGGCAGAACTGGAGGCAGCACCTGAATAGCCTTTTTAAATGCTATCTTGGCATATGTTTACTTCAAAATGACTTTTCTAAATGCTAGAATCACAAAAACAAAAAAAAAGCATTTCCTGGACAAGCTCTTAAATTTTAGCTGTAAATGATATACATTACTGAAGTAGTGCAAGTATTCTTCAAGTGTTTAACAAACTATGAGAAAATTCATCAAGACTGGCATATTTTAGACCAGTGTTCATGCTCCTTGTATCGGTGCAGAGAGTCTATTGTTTTGTTGTTTTTTTTTTTTTTCTATTTTTAACTAATACCACCACTATATAGACTTTTGAAAGGCTATTCTCGACATACCTGTTTCACAGAAAAAAATTCAATCTTCTTGAAGCATGGGGGCGTTACCCCTGTGCTCCAAGCATACCTTCATCATCACCAACGTTCATTCCTCACCGCTAGAGATGAGCGAGTACGCATTGAAATGAATGGACGTAGCCGGCATGCGGGGGGTTAAGCGGTCGGCCGGCGTCAAAGTGGAAGTACCAGGTGCTTCCATTCATTTCAATGTGTGCGTGCTGTTCGGATCGGCTGATCCGAACAGTACTCGCTCATCTCTACTCACCGCCCCTTCTTCTACAGTGGATACCTTCTACTTCTCCTCTTCACTGCTGTCATCAGTAGTCTTTCTCATCAGTGTGAATAAAATCTTGCACATGCGCTGTATGCTGAGATTTCATTTGCGCCGACAAGAGACTGCTAATGACGGCAGTGAAGAGAAGGAGGTATCCACTGTGGGAGAAGGGGCATGAGGAACGGACATTAGGGATGACGCGAGTGTACTCGGAACACAGGGGTAAAGTTCCCTGTGCTCTGAGAAGATTGAATTACATATACCAAAAAACGTTTTGTTTTTTTGGGGGGCGGAATCAATTTCTTCACCACAGGTATGCTGAGAATAGCCTTTCTAAAGGCTGTATAGTGGTGACATTAGTTAAGAATCAAAAAGAGGACCTTTCACCGCTTCCAACAAATTCTGGCACAGTTGAAACCATTCCCAAGCAATCGATACTGTTAGGAGGGCTGGAGCAGACAATGGGTGTGATTCTGAGCTCTGACACTGGCTGCCTATGATTGGAGCTCTGAATCACACCCCCTGCCTGACACTACCCTTCTGACATTACGGAGCTTAAATAGCACATCAGACACCAATACTAACTGCACTTGTTCAGGAGTTTTTGGTGGAGGCTAGAGAAAAAATTCCAACTGTGCTGTAATCAGGGAAGCACAGACTAAGAGAGATAAGATAAGATGATCCTTTAAGAGAGATAAAATAAAATAATCCTTTAATAGTCCCACTATGGGGAAATTCAGTGTGATACAGCATTATGGATACTACAATAGTACTGTACTGTATATAGCAAGAGAGAAACACATACAAGCTCATAGCAGATAGAGAGATACTAGGAGTCATAGCAAGTAAAAAGAGAGAAAAAAAACTTCAGGATCATTTAGTTCTCTGTGCAGATTGATGTTGATAATACAGCCCGACCTAGAACACGAGGAAAGGGGGCACAGTATGTAGGCATAACAGGCAAAATCAGCTTTTTGCAGAGGTGGGGGACATGTGCAGCAATCACGATAAAGTGGTAGTTCCTTTGGTAGGTAGTAGGATTTCATGCTCACATCTGCGTTATCTTGCATCAGCACGATTGTTCCTTAACCACAAAAATTTCCCCCAAAAAGTGCACCATCTTTCATCACAAGTCCTCTTTTTTCTTACCACTATTAACAGATGATAAGAACTTGAACTGGTGGTGGTGGTGAAAGGTTCTCTTTTAGGCAGCATTCAGACTGCCGCTGCTGTCCGCCCCAGGGTGTCCGCTGTAAACCCCGTGGAAACCGGACAGCAGATGGCTTGCGAGCGGTCGACTTTAAAACACATTCATTTCAATGGGTTTTAAAAGGTGACCACCCATTAGCGTTTTCAGCCTCTCCGCCTGAAAACCAGTTTTTTTCAGCGGACCTACATGCAGAACTTTGTGTTCACTGAAAAAAAAACCAAAAAACTGTTTCCAGGCGGAGAGGCTGAAAACGCTCACGGGCGGTCACTTTTTAAAAACCATTCAAATGAATGGGTTTTAAAGCTGACCGCTCGAAAGCCGTCTGTTGTCTGGTTTCCCTGGGGTTTACAGCGGACACCCCGGGGCAGACAGCAGCGGCAGTGTGAATGCCGCCTAATTCATATGAGGTTAAGAGTCAGAGTACAGGTGCTAATGTTACTGTACAGCTAACACCCCGCTGCAGTGCCCAGGGCTACAGAGATATCTCAGACTGCAGACTATTTGTACATACCGTCGATTAACCATGACCTTATTGACTTTATACAACAAACCACAAACGCCTAAATTTTGGTAAAAGGTGGGTTGGCCACAGCGATTTTATTCAATATTAACATATTGTAAACATTTGAAAAAATTCAACCATAAACAAATACTTTATGAAAGTAAACAAAACTAAACCCGGAAAAAACCTCCATGCCCCGCCTTTCCTTCTTCCAATCTTCCTCCCGAATGTTACCGCTGTGGTACAGCGGACATGTAGGCCAATCTTCTTATCGCCAAGGGGCATGGAACATCCGCCGCTGTGACAACTGAAAAACAAAGAAAAAACCAGCCAGAAACCAGACAACAAACCAAACAACAAAAAACCACTGCAAGGGTAGGGTGGGCGGGGGTTCCTCTCACCATCAAGGACAAATGGCAGAAGGTGAGTCTCCGCACACGTACCCCTGTAATATACTGGAGACTCCCCTTCTCATTAACATACTCCGCTCCCCCCTCCCTCCCCTGGAAAGTTCCCGAACGGGGTGAGGGAGTGAGGTGAAAAGTTCAACTATACAGAAGTCTGCAAAACTTCTATTAACTAGGCCCAGGATGCAACTGACAAATAGTCTTTGCCCTTTTCCCTAGTCGCTTCAAGGGCGACTAGACTTTTAAGCCCTTAGATCTCGTATATCAGCAACCAGGAGGTGCTGATATTATGAGAGTCCTCAACTAGCTCTGTCCATTCTACTATTATGTGAAAGTTTGTGTGTTTGGATGTTTGTGGGTTTGGGTGTTTGGATATTTGTTCCTCAATGACGCCCAAACGGCTGAACGGATTGGCATGAGTTTTCACACATACCTAGATGGCCACCGGGAAGGAAAGATAGGCTACTTCGTATACCGCTCCAGCCCCTGAAATCCCAAACGTTACCTGTGAAAGTCTGCTCCGACTCTGCTGCAGGATCTGAGATGACGTCAGCCTGGCTCTTTCGGCTGGCCTCCGATAGGTTCGCATCACGTGCGGGGTGGAGCGATGGACAATGTGCGCTAGAGAGGAGGCGGAGCTATAGAGGCTCAAGCCGGCCGCCGAGCGACATGAAGAACATGGCGTCACATATGCGGAGTACACAGCAGGCAGCCCCCTGGAGAGATAAGTCCACCGGGGCCCCGGGGGTGGGAAAAGGAAGGAGTGACTGGAACACATTTCCCTAAACCACTGTCTTCCCCTAGCACGCCATGCATGACCTGCAGACTGCAGACCCTATGCACACCAGGACACTAGGCGCATTTGTGGTAGGGGGGAGGGGGGTCCGTGGTCGCGGTGGTGGTGGGGTTCCTGTAAAGGGGACGCAATGGGGGAACCCGGGCCCACGCAAAGCGGGAATGTTTCCATGGACGAAGTCACAGGTACTGCAAGTATTATAAATGTGAAAGTTTGGATGTTTGTGTGTTTGTTCCTCAATCACGCAAAAACGGCTGAATGGATTGGAATGAAATTTGGCATATAGATAGATTGTAACCTCGATTAACACATAGGCTACCCCAGTAAATGACATCGCTTCACGACTGTTATGAATTTATGTTCACATACTATATTACACTGCTCTTGCTTATCACATACACAGGTTCCAGGTTTGTTATCTCTCTGTGTAAACACAAGCTAACCCTCAGTGGACACAGCGGAAGAACGAATTCAGCGACAGGCCAGCTTGAGAGCTGTCAAAACGCTGGAGCATGGGGATCATCAACAACAACAACAACACATTCATTATATGGCTTCCCAGTGAGCTGCTGAGATGCCGGAACAATCCTGGGCACATTGCGAGGAATACGTTCAGCGACAGGCTAGCTTGACAGATGTCGAAACACCGAAGCAGGTTGATCATCAACACCAACAACACGCTCATTGAGCTGCTGAGATGCCGGAACAATCACAGGCACGGTGCGAGAAACAAGTTCAGCAGCAGGACAGCTTAAGAGCTGCCAAAACACTGGAGCAGTCAAACCATCAACAGCAGCAATTTGCTGAATATAGGCGGATCATCGACTCCAACAACTCGCAGACGAAGTCACGGGCAGAGGCTAGTGGGAATATAAAGTTAAATTATGACTTTTAGGCCTCATGCACACAACTGTTAAAAACAGATCAGTAGAATGGGTTGAAATTTTTTCTATCTCCCAAGGTTCCTCAGCAATCAATACAGTTAGATTTGGTGCCTGATATGATACTTATACTTTGTTTTAATGTATTTTGTGAGTCCAATATAGGAATCACAATGTACTTTTTTTTTTCTTTTAGAATGTCTTTGTAGAATGGGAGGAAATCCATGCACATATGGGGAGAACAAACAAACTCCTTGCAGATGTTGTTCCTGGCGGGATTTGAGCTCAGGACTCCAGCGCTGGAAGGTTGCAGTGCTAACCACTGAGCCACCGTGTTGCCCCACTATACTTTGTACTGTCAAGTGTGCTAAAGCAGAGTTGGGGGTGTAAGTCAGAGCGCCAGTCAGCGGTGTCATAATAAAAAATGGAAAATTGAAAATAACAATCAAAAATTATTAGAAAACATGTTTAAAATGAAAATGTGATTTTTAACAATAGGTAACTTTCTGGAGACACTTTTCCTTCAAGGGGTTAATATTCTTGTCTGTCATTTTGCCATCAGGTGATGTCGGTGTCTGGAAGGTAGTGCTGGACCCCATGGATTATGGTGGACCTTATCACTTGATTGCCCAACAAACTTTAAGGCAAGAAGTTACGAGTGTCCACCTGGATGACGTCCTTTTTGGAGATGTCTGGTTCTGTGGAGGACAGAGTAATATGAGGATGACTGTATCTCAGGTAGATGGATCCTAAACAGATTGTCTGGTCCCTGCATGTCAGCTCTTTGCACTAACATCTTCACTTCTGTTTTTTCAGATTTTCAATGCCAGTCAAGAGCTGGCACTAGCTGCTCAATACCCATATGTCCGATTGTTCACCGCCTCCCTGGAGTACTCTGATACAGAGTTGCTGGACCTCGCCAAGGTGGACCTGCCGTGGTCAGTCCCAACATCCAGTAAGTACCTTCTCATTCAACTACAAATGTCATGTTAGTGTTAGTAGAGCTGGATTCTTTCTTGTGTGTGTTTTAGTTTTTGTTTTAAATCTAATCCAAAGATAAAAGTTTCATTTGTGAATTAAACTCACCGGCAGCACAAATCTTTCTTGTGTTATGATCATTTGTTACATTGTAGCAGTGCAGATAAAATGCATCAGTGCAGGTTGTTTACTTCACAGAAGATTGTCCAGACTACACACAACTGTAACTTTTTTTTTTTTTTTTTTTTTTACAGAAAACCTTGGCCAAGGTGATTTCACATACTTTTCTGCAGTCTGCTGGATCTTTGGACAACACTTGGCACGAAAGTTAAAGTATCCAATAGGGCTGGTGGAATCAGCGTGGGGAGGGACTCTAGTCGAAGCTTGGTCATCAAAAACTGCACTGTCCAAATGTGGGCTTTCTGACACCTCTTCGAAGACGAAGCTAAGGTGACTCAAGTGTATAATACAGGAATCTTTTCACATGAAATTTTAAAAATTCATCAACTTCATTATTTGTTGTGTAACTTTTCCCTCAATGTTATGGTTCCAATTTTAGTGCAAGGAAAAATTGTCACTGGGTCCATGCTTAAACACTTTTTATCTATCTCCTTACAGAAATTATGCATATTTAGATATAAATACGGGTCCACGTGACTACTCCGTGTTGTGGAATGCCATGATCCACCCTTTCCTGAACATGACGATAAAGGGCGCCATATGGTATCAAGGTACAATATAGCGACTGTGCGCCTCTGTAGTTCATCTTAAACACAGTGCATTACATCCTAACCTACTTGGCACATCTGTTACGTGCCATGTTGCATACTCTCTTCTATATCTGATGGAGAACACATAGCTGTCTGCTCTGATAGATGTCCACCCAATTGCTCCATCTGTTAGATGCTGCACACCACTCTGCTACATCTAATGGATGCTCAACACTAATACACCTGTATATTCTAACGCGAGTGTCCTCTTGTATTCAGGTGAGTCGAATGCCTTCATGAACCTCGACCTCTATAATTGCACTTTCCCAGCTCTTATCCAGGATTGGAGACGCTCCTTCCATGAGGGGTCTCTGGGACAAACAGACCCCAACTTCCCCTTTGGATTTGTCCAGGTAGCAACCTTTAACAATTGGAAATTAAAGGGCAGGTGTGCACTGGTGATAAGCTTCACATTCTGGTTCTCTTGTCCAGCTCAGCACATACGTGAAATCCAATCGAGACAATTATCCAGTAATCAGATGGCATCAAACAGCAGACTATGGTTACGTCCCAAACCCTAAGATGCCCAATACATTCATGGCTGTGGCAATGGACCTGGGAGATGAGACGTGTCCATATGGAAGGTAAACACCAGAGGACATGATTATTTGTAATATAGTACGAATATGATATTGTCCTGTACCCCATTTGTTGTTGTTATGTCATTGATTTGTCCTCTAAGTCTCCTTGTTGTATATCCCAGGTGTTACTATAACCCCAGTGTGACATTCCCCTGAACTCCAGAGCAATGATGTATTGTTAATGTTCTGTTGAGCTCTGTATAATTCTGTATATGTGATTTGCTATACATGACTATATGTTGGGTCTCTTCTCTCAGTGTCCACCCACGAGATAAGCAGACTGTGGCATACAGACTGTACTTGGGGGCACAAGCCATTGCATACGGTGATCGACGTGTCCAATACCAGGGTCCATTTCCAGACAGGATTGATGTCTATTACACCTATTCATACATGAACATAACCTACAACCAGGAGCTGCTCATCACCCATACCTTTGACAACATATTTGAGGTAACTAAGAGAGGGCAGGAAAACTGAACTATCTGATTTGTTAGGTCAGGCTTGGATGTTGATATCAGAAGATACTATGAGTGATATTCACCAACCAGTTGTTTATGGAGGGGACTGACCTGACAAATAATGGATTTATCAATTTGTGTTTACAGGTATTTTGCAGTGCTGTCATGAATGGAGAAGGACAATACACCTGGATCCCAGCTCCAGCAGAATTACAGTCCTCTAAAGTGGTCACAGTCTCATTTAAAGGATGTAGTCACATCTCTGCAGTCCGCTATGCCTGGTCTGAGTGGCCCTGTAAATACAAGGAGTGTCCAATATACAGTGCCAACCAGAGACTGCCAGCGCCGCTTTTCATCAAATACTGGAAATAACAATTTTAACTATATATATATATATATATATATATATATATATATATAGTTTTGGGGTTTTTTTTAATTCTATTTTTTTGTGTCTCAGTGAATTAATTTTTGTTTTCATTGGAGGTGTAATTTGGGAAATAATGAAAACTTCAGGTGATCTGCTGGAAACAATAGGTGGACACAATGACAAATATACAAATAGACTGTTTAACAGGCAACCAGTTATAGAGATGTCCAATAGATATCCTATCACTTTCACCACTATTATGGTATTCCACAACTACCATACAATTACATTACAAGCACATCCTTCTGGGTGACATCACGTGCCCCTTGTGTTAAAGTGTCATGATGTTGGCTGTGATGTCATTCGTGAGGCCAGAAGAGGACACTGTGGGTTCTGTGAGAAGTGAGACAAGCTGAGTACAACTGTTTATTATGTGGAAACATCTCCCCTGGGCTTCTACTTACTATATTCTGGGGTCTGAAGAGACGTCAGAGTACAATAATAGCACATATGGTTTATGCCGAACAAGCTTGGCCAGAAACAGAGTGAGTGGATGAACCTCACTAATATTTGTGGAATTGAATCACTGCCTGTCTGTGACTATCCTCACCGATTGTTGCCTTTTTTTTTTTTTTTAACCACAGCCTTAGATTTAAGGTACACAAACAGTGCAAAAAATGTTGCAGGCACAAGAGTATACAGCTGGCTGTTGGCAATTTATTTAAAAAACAAACAAAAAACATATTTTCCAGCTTACATTAATAAAGCCCTGCACTACATACAGGGTCAGTGATTGGATGGGAAAGTCGTGTGATCAGTCACATGTATCATGTGTTTAACCAGTGGTTAACAATGAGTATTTTATCCTTAAGGTAGGGGCCCCATGGGACGGAAATGCTGTGATTTGCCCGCAGTGGAAGTGCCGCTGGAAAAATTGTGGCATTTTACAGTAAGGACAAAGTGGATGGGATTTTAGTGAATTCCATGCTCTCTTTGCGGTAAAAACTGCCGTGCAGACATACCGCGATTTGGAAAAATATGTTGGGGTTTTGGAAATCACAGCATGTCAATTATACCTAGGGAAACGCCTGTGGTCTCCCCATAGGTATTATTATTTTTTTTTTTTTTTAAATGTAGATTGTGAGCCCCACATAGAGCTCACAATGTACATTTTTCCCTATCAGTATGTCTTTTTTTGGAATATGGGATGGAAATCCACGCAAACACGGGGAGAACATACAAACTCCTTGCAGATGGTTTTTTGCCCTTGGCGGGATTTGAACACCAGGACTCCAGCGCTGCAAGGCTGCAGTGCTAACCACTAAGCCACCGTGTGGCCCCCCCCATAGGTATTATTGTAACAGAAATCCGCAGTGGAAAACTCTGTGAACGTTCTGTCTAAAGTGCTGCGGGAAGAACCGAGATGCGTTGCCGCTGCGTTTTTTCCACAGCGTTTCTTTGCTGCGGGATGTTCCATGGGGCCTTAGCCAAAAGGTTAAATGCACTATTGTGGTTGTAAGGTGACAGAATGTGATAAAGTTCAACGGCACCCCTACACTAACTAATACAGAACACCAGTGACTGTCTCTCTGCTGTCTCAAATATCATGTCTTCGCTCTATCTGAAACTAACTATTTCTTAGGGCGGGTTCACAAAGGGCTTCCAATCTCCGTTTTGAGGTTTCCGTCTTCTACCAACAGGAGACGGAAACCCGGCATTCATTGTCCGCCGGTGAGTGCTCGTGAGAGTCTTCTGCGGTGGTGTATTTGATCATGTGCACCAAATGTTCCACTGAAAATCTGTATGTTAGAGAGACATCAATTGTCAGAGTAATCAATTCACATTACCATACAATTAAACAACAGAGAATGGATCTTCTCGTGCCAAAACATTTCTGTCAGGAAGATCATAATATCACCAATGACATGAAAATTTTGATTTTAAGAGGGAATTTTAAATCAAGAAAACAGCGATTGATTTATGAGTACAAGTGCATGACCCTATTCAAGACTCTGGATAGTGGAATGAACCTTTCACATGGGTTCATGTCTTTCTATACAAATCACTGAACTAAGACAGCCATAAAGATAAAGAACCTGGGAACTGGGAATTGATTATTTGTTTTTATATGTATATAGTAATAAGCCTCTTCCCTTCTCCCTCCTGAAATCCTATCCCTGTGTCCAGTTATACATAAATATGCAGCCTGTAGAAAGTGTTTTTAGATATATCTGAAGAAGAAGCCAGAGGAAGCTTTGAAACGTCATATTCTGTCATCATTATGATTTGGCCATTAAAAATGGTATCACCTACTGAAGACTTGCAAGTTTTTTTTATATTTCATAACCACTGGCTAACACGGTACAAAAACAATCAATTCCTGTTATGTGTTTAGTGGTTGTGCTGCACCTGTTAGTTCTCCAGCACGTCCCATCTTAGCTTGTACTGTTTGCAGCTGCACTTATTCTTCCGTTAGGGGTGACCGCCTTTAGTTTTCCAGTCCTTAGCCTCTTTCAGCTCTCGTCCTACCTGTCTGTTAGGAATTCGCATTCAGAGAGCTAGTTGTTGTCGGGGCCAAGCTTAGCACGGGTACACTTGACCAACACCCTTAGGCAGGGCCTAGTCAGCCGTCGTTACGCTAGGGACAGTTTATCTACCCCATTTCCCTAGTAGTGCAAGCAGAATTCAGTACCACAGTTGTTTGTGCATTAACACAACCGTGACATGAATTTCCCTATGTTGGGACTATTAAAGGATTATTTTATTTTATAATCATTTGAAAAGTAGTATCTGGGGTATGTGTACCTAAAGTATTATACAGTAAAGGTAGGGTAAACTAAAATATAACTTTTATTCATACACTAAAAGTACTAGATAAGCAAAAATAATAAAAAGAGGAGTATTGTCCACTATAATCCAGCCTGTACACATTGCTGAATAGAAAGTGTGTGTGACAATAGGGAGTGGTGGGTTTAGCCTAATCATACACTAGGTAGCAGCTTAGTCTGTATAGTAGTGGTGCTAGGGTACAGAATAATGAGGGCAATAAAGCCCCCCAGGGCCCGTATATAGATCCGAGTCTGCAATTGATATTAAGGTGTGAGTTATAAACACCAAAACCACCAATTAATCCTAAATTGCAGGCTTGCTGAATTCCCCTTTTATTACTGAGTATACCCACAAAAATACATACACCATCAGACATACTGATGATAAATAGCTACATATTAGATAGGAAGTAAGTCTGTGTGATGGTAGTGCTAGGGTGTCAGGGACAAGGGATAATTTTAACTCATTGGGGCCTATGTGTATATCAGAGTCTATAACCGATACCCAAGATGTAAATTAAACACCAGAACCATATATATCGTAGGTTGCAGGTTCACTGAATGCCCCCACCCTTAGTAACAAGATACACCCATATTGTATGCACACCTGAACCACACATAGGTAATGAACAAAGACCATTAGGCCAACTTCAATACATAAGCTAGAAAGCCCACCACTCTCAATTACACTTATCTGTCACATACACACAAAGTAGCATTCAAGATGACGCGTTTCTCCGGCGTTTAACAGCTCATCAGAGGCAAGAAAAGACTGGTGACAGCCTCAACGTTTGGTAGGCAAAATGGTGCCCTAATGAGCAGTAAGTTAGTCAGCTGTGATGTATGGATGCAGAGAGCACCGCTGTGCTATCCCTATTGTCACACACACTCCTCTTTTTATTATTTTTGTACATCTACTACTTTTAGTGTATGAATACAAGTTATATTTTAGTGTACCCTACCTTTACTGTCTAATTATCTTATCTTATACTTATGGAAACGCCAGTGGTTTAGATATAATTGAAGCAGAAAGTATGTAGAGGAAACCTCTGCAAACTCTCTGTGCAAAGGGCTGCAGGAAGAAACGCAATGCGTCACCGTTGCTGTTTTTCCTGCAGCGCTTTTTTGCTGCAGAACGCCTCATGGGTCCTTAGTCTTAACCTAAAGCCCCACGTTGCAGAAACGCAGCTTTTTTTGTTGCAGATTTTGTTGTGGTTTTTTGAGCCAAAGCCAGGAGTGGATTGAGCAGAAGGGAGAAGTATTAGAACTTCCTATATATTTCCCATTCCTTTTGTAGCCACTCCTAGCTTTGGCTCAAAAATCCACAACAAAATCTGCTACAAAAAAAGCTGTGATTCTGAAACGTGGGGGCTTAGCCTTAAGGAGTTTTCCAGCTCATTTTTGTTGATAATCTATCCTCAGAATAAATCATCAATAAGAAATCAGTGACTCCCCACTGATCAGCCTTATGAATGGGCTATAGCGCCTGTTTATATCACACGCTGTCTATAGTTACCGTGTGATGTAATTCCAGCATTGTCACATAGACGTGTAAAGGACGAGGCTGTAGTTACATGACATGGCCGCTATGAAATGAATGACACTGTGTAAAAGGAGAAGCGGTCACGGCGCTTACACAGGTACCACAGTTCAATCAAACAACTGATCCTGGGGGTCCTGGATATTGGAACTCCACAATTTTTTTTTAATCTTTTGATTAGGAAACACCTAATTAATAAGGGGCACTATTTAAAGGGGTGCACAGTGAAATTATGAATTTAAAGTTGCACTTGGGAGTATTATTTATTATGGGGGGTAATATTATTTATTTTATAATTGGGGGTAACATTAGGATGAGTGTGCAGGTGAGGACAGTGTGACTCTGGTGCATGGACAAGTGAGGAGCCAAAGATGTCTCATCCCTTGGCATCTCAGACCTGGCCCTTTCCTGGATCTCCTCATACCTCATCGACCGCACATTCAGCGTCTCCCACTCGCATACCACCTCCTCACCACGCCGTCTCTCCGTAGGTGTCCCCCAAGGCTCCGTCCTAGGACCCCTCCTGTTCTCCATCTACACCCTTGGCCTGGGCCAACTCATAGAATCTCATGGTTTTCAATACCACTGCTATGCCGATGACACCCAAATATACATCTCTGGACCAGACATTACCTCCCTGCTGGCCAGAGTTCCAGATTGCTTAGCGGCCGTTGCCTCCTTCCTCTCCTCCCACTTTCTCAAACTGAACATAGAGAAAACGGAGTTCATCATTTTCACCCCACCCAGTATGGCCCCTCCACCTGACCCATCTATCAAAGTTAACAGAACCCCACTTTCCCCTGTCCCACAGGCACGATGTCTTGGGGTTACCCTGGACTCCCACCTATCCTTCATGTCACACGTTCAAACCCTCAACACCTCCTGCCGCCTCCAGCTCAAGAACATCCATAGAATCCGCTCCTTCCTCACCCCTGAAACTACCAAGATGCTCGTCCATGCCCTCATAATCTCTCGCTTAGACTACTGCAACACCCTTCTCCATGGACTCCCAGCAAACACCCTCGCCCCCCTCCAGTCCACCTTAAACTGCGCTGCCCGCTTAATTCACTTCACCCCCCGATCTTCATCGGCTGCTCCCCTCTGCCACACCCTCCACTGGCTACCTATAGCCCAGCGAATTGAGTTCAAGCTATTAACGTTAACATTCAAAGCGATCGGGGGAGTGGCCTAGACAACGGTGGTGTGCAGACGTATCCCCTCAGAGTTCCCGGACCCCAGCAGCACTTAAGCCCTGTATTTTGGGTCTCACAGTCTACCTCCCTCTGGTTCCACTATGGTCCGATGCCTGGGACGGAAGCCCTCCTCCTCTGCCTGGATAGAGCCACAGCTTGCCAAGTTCTTCCTGGCTGCGGCTCCGTCTGCACCGCTACACAGCGGCTTCAAGATGGCGCCGGCGCGTGCTCCCTCTGGAGAGTTGGAGGCCCTCCTTCGCAAAGGACGGATTCCCCGGCGCTGCTCTCTCCTCCTGCGGCCCCTGTCAATCCCTCGGATGCTGCTCAGCTCTCCCCTGGCGTGGGGACCCTGTGGCTGGCTACTGACCAGGTACTCCAGCCTCCCCCTGGGATTACAGATGGCTGCCCCTCTCCCCCACCCCTCTGCCTGCAGTCTGGACACTGGAGCTTCTCTCCCTCCCCACATGGTCTCAGTACATGCTGGTGCCCCCCCCTGCAGTTGTCCAGTCTCCCTTGTTGGGACCTCCTGAGACCTCTCCCTTTGTGGCTACCCTGCCCTCTCCACTCCATGCTCCTGGCTCTGTGCTGGGGGGATCCCTGGCCCATCCTCATGTGCCTCTCACTGACCTCAGGTCTCCCCTGCTGGACACTCCCTGCTCCCCCATGGGGGCTCCAATTAAGTCCCCTGTGCCTCTGGTCTCTCTACCCTCCCCTGTGGCACCACAGCCTCTCCTCCCAAGAGGTGAGGTCCCCCTGTTTGCTCATCACGCTGATCGAGATGTGGACTTCTCTGATACCCCTGCGGCCCTGCAGGCACCACTTACCCCCAATTTCTCTGATTCTTCCTCGCATGCCTCTCCTTCCTCCCACCTCTCTAAGCAACCTAAACTATCGGATATATGGGAAGTTCTCTGTTCTATGCCTACTAAATCGGACCTGGAGGCCATGGTCTGTAGAGTGGAGGAGAGGCAGGACAAGATTCTCTCAGGCTTCAAATCTGATTTCCAGTCCCTGTCGACTCAAGTCTCTACTCAACAGCAACGATCTGACTCCATGGACCGACATTTGGCGGCTGTTGAACAAACCTTGTCTACCCAACGCACTTTTGACCGCCATCTGTTGTTGCAAGTGGATGATCAGGAGAATAGAGGCCGCCGGAATAATATTAAATTGCGTGGAATTCCTGACGCTGTTCCAACTGTGGAACTCCGCTCCATTACTACCTCCATCTTCAACACTGTTCTCTCTAGACCAATGGATACGGAAATTGTCATTGATAGAATTCGCCGAGTCCTGGGCCCCAGGCGGGCTGCCTCCATAGAGCCCCGTGATGTCCTTTGCAGAGTGCATTTTTACAAGGAAAAGGAGGACATCCTTCAGGCTGCCTGGCGACATGGTCCGGTTCCCTTCCTGGATGGCTCGATATCTCTCCTTCCTGACATTTCCCGTCACACTCTAGCTATGCGGCGTCTCCTGAAGCCTGCCCTTCCACTGATCTTGGACTCGGGAGCCACATACAGATGGGGCCACCCTTTTCACCTACAAGTCCGTCAAAATGGGACAGTGTTCACTCGCCACTCTCCAGATCAGGCAGCCTCCCTGGCGCAGTTTTTGGATGTGCCCGATCTGTCTCTGTCGGATTCGCTGGACTATCCGCTCCCGGCCGCGCTGCCTATGGACCAGTCCTCCTCCTTGCCACGTCAGAGGCATAGAAAAATGAACTCTCTTCCGATTTCTTCCTGAGAGACTGTATCCTTACTATATAGGTTCCCACCTTTGAGACCCATGTGGACTGTTGACTTTTGCTGTGCCCTATTGCTCCTATAGTCTCCCTTTTGTTCCACTGTTTTTCCTTCTTGGACCATGTCTCTGCTAAGTTTTGTGCCCCACAGGTGTTCACCGCGGACCTCACTCTGCGCCGCTCGCCAGTGGTGTTTCCCACCTCCCTCCCCCTCCCCTGTGCTGGGTTGGGGCGCCCCGCTGTCCGCTTCCTCCTGCTGTGGTGCTTCTATGTTTGCGGGTACCTTGGCTTGGACCGTAGTTATGTGACATTTCCTGGAATAGCTGGCCACGGCGCGCGCTGCTCTATCTCAGGCGCGGGGACTTCTGCACTTGAAGGTGATCACGGCCCGTTTGCTTGTTCTTGGCTTTAACCCCTTCATCCCTATGTTCTATTGCATATCGCATTGCTGCTTGGGGAACAGGTAGCTTTGGATTTCTGAACTACCTCTCCCCCCGGTTAGATAGGTTTGGCAGCTTTCTGAGTGTATACTGCGGTGTGCCTCTGAGACCTGCTTTAGTAGGTTTTTCCCACTGTTTCATGTTTCCCGTGCCCGGACTAGCTGGGCCCGGTCTTACTGTGTTACATGTTCTGGGACTGCTAGTATTGCTTGTTTTCTTTGATTTTGGGTGCTTCTCTCTCATCCCTCTCCTCCCCTTTTTTTAATTTACTTTTCTCTCCTTTCATTACTCACATCCCTTCCTTCTCCCCCAGGGCTCCTGTCGCTCGCCATGGACTCCCGTGTCTTTTCCTCCGCCTATGTTACCGGCCCCAACACTCCTGAATAGAGATCCCCTTGCTCTGTCTACTCTGGGGTCCCCTAGCACATACTGTAGTTGTTACTTGCAGTCCCAGTTGGACTTCCCTTGCCGCACCTACCATATACCCTCTTTGCGACATTTGCTTACTGCGGCCAGGCCTGTATTCCTGCTCTGGTGAACTTTACTAATACCCCCTCCCTTAGTCGATGGCTCAGTAAAGTGGGGGACTTCAGGGCTTTGGGGACCTCACTGCCTCTCTTTATCTTTAGAATCGCTTATGCAGCCAATGTAGACGCCTTGTTGCGCTGTCTTCCCTCTAAGAGTCTGTAGCCGCACCAGGACCTGATCGGTCGAGGGGTCTGCCGTGGGTGCCGGAGCCTTGCCCCCCCCTCCCCTCACCCACCCTCTTTTTTTTTTTTCTTTCTCTCTCTTTCCTTTTTCTCCCCCCCCCCCCATTTCCTGTCCTCCCCTTCACCCATTTCGATTGTTATTGTTTCAATTTGTGTGCCTTTGACTGTCAAGTATCGTTTCATCTGTGTGGATGTATTCTTGTCATGTTTGGGGGCTCGCTCGGCCGTGTATGCCGGTCCTGCCTTGCTTCCCCTTTGTCTTTCGTTCCTTTTTTTAAAAAATATATATAAATAAAGAATTTATTTTAAAAAAAAAAAAAACATTCAAAGCGATCCACAACCTGGCCCCTCCATATATCTCTGAACTAATCTCCTGCTACCTGCCCACACGTAACCTCAGATCCTCCAATGATCTCAATCATCCGCTCCTCACACAACTGCCTCCAAGATTTCTCCCGTGCATCCCCCAAACTCTGGAACTCCTTACCAAAAACACATAAGACTGACCCCCACAATCACAGGCTTCAAGAAGGCCCTGAAGACTCACCTATTCAGGAAGGCCTACAACCTCCAATAACACTACTGTCACCACACCACCATCTGTACAACCTCCCCCCTCTCCTTCTGTCTCTACCCCCTTTCCCCATAGATTGTAAGCCCTTGCGGGCAGGGCCCTCTACCCCACTGTGCCAGTCGGTCACTGTTAGTATTACAGTATATCTGTTTGTATATTTTGTGTATTGTACATATGTAACCCCCAAATGTAAAGCACCATGGAATTAATGGTGCTATATAAATAAACAATAATAATAAATAATGTCTGTACTGCAAACTTTACAGAGACAAGTCACAGCTGGAAGATTAGTCTGCTAGTCACCAAACAGGTCAGTAAAAATAAAAAATCCAGCACCAGAGAAAAAGATATGTATAAAACATAACTTTTACTTAAAAAACTGGATTCTATAAAATTCTGTCACATACAAATGAATAAAAAGTCGCTTATGCATTTCAAGACTATCAGACTCTTACTCATAGCTCTTGCTACCAGGGTCAGATTAAGGGGGACAGTAAACTGGGGCAGATGGAGTGAGACATTAAAATGTGGGGCAGTTGGAAGGGGACATTAACCTAGGGGCAACTGGAGGTGGGCATTAAAATGTGGGGGTGGCTGGAGGGGGACATGTCTGCCTCTAGTTTCCCCCAGTTTAATACCCCCCTTCAGTTATCCACATGGTTTAATGTCCCCCTCCAGCTGCCCCAGTTTAATGTCCCCTTCTGGTTTCCCCCAGTTTAAAATGGGGCACCAAGTGAGGGACTTCATACTGTTGGGCAATTGGAGGGAACATTACAGTGTGGGGACATATAATGTTAGGTGACTCCTCAAAAAGAAACCCCAACACAGATGTGAATCGGGCCTAAGTGACATTTTTACTGTTGTTTTATGGGGTAAATATGAGATTGTAACTTTGCTAATTTAGGGTGAAATTATATTGTGTATTATAATAGTGCATAATTAAAGGTTATGTTTTACGTATTTGGCCCCTGTGATAGCGATATTAGTCATAATTAGAGATGAGCGAACACTATTCGAAACAGCCATTTCGAATAGCACGCTCCCATAGAAATAAATGGAAGCGTCCGGCACGCAGACTTTGCCGGCGGCCGGCCACTGAACCCCCCGCGTGCCGGCCACGTCCATTCATTCCTACGGCTGTTTCGAATAGTGTTTGCTCATCCTTAGTCATAATCTAAAGCAGCCTGACGACGATCCTACATTTTTCAAGTAAGTTCACTTTAAGAGTGTGTACAACCCTCTAGTAAACCTAAAAATAAACTATAGTAGTCTTGCTGTCAGGACCGTCTCCTTGTTGCCTAGTAACAGTTGTCATGGGATTCCAACCCCATAACTAGGTTGTTTTTGCAATAGATTCTCACTGTCTAGTGCAGAGCCTTTCATGGGGTAAAAGATAGATCAAAATATTTAGGTTAGTAATAGTTAGTAGAGATGAGCGAACAGTAAAATAGCCCTTCCAAATTAAGTTACAGGCCCTTAGGCTGAGCTACCAGCAGGGATTGAGGCCCTTTAGGTGACTTCAGCCTTTCACCTGCAGAGTTTTAGGCCCTTTAACTTAGTTCAGCCTTGCACCAGCAGAGATTTGTTGGTCCTTTGGGTGAGTTGAACCTTTAAACAGCACAGATTTAGTTTTTGACCCTTGGTGTGAGTACAGCCTTTAACCCCTTAAGGACACAGCCCAAAAGTATGTTAAGGACCAGGCCTATTTTTTCACAATTGACATGTGTCACTTTAAATGGCAATAACTTTGAGACGCTTTAACTTACACAAGTGATTTTGGGATTATTTTCTCGTAACACATTATACTTCATGTTAGTGGTAAACACTAATCAATATTTTTGTATTTATTTATTAAAAAAATAGGAAATTTGATGGAAATTTGGAAAAAAAATGCAATTTTCAAAATGTGAAATTCTCTGCTTTTCAGGCAGATAGTTATACCACCCAAATATAGTAATAAATACTATCTCCCATATCTCTGCTTTATATTGGCATCATCTTTTGATTGTATTTTAATTTATTTTGGACGTTACAAGGCTTACAAGTGTAACAGCGATTTTCCAGATTTACAAGAAATGTAACTGTTTGTTTTGTTTGTTTGTTTTACACACTTTATTTTTTATTTTTTTTAAAAAACTTTTTTACATTTGTGCTGTAAGCACACTAGAACCAGTGATCAGAGAGGATCGCTGGTTCTATACTAACTATAGACTTGCAATACACGTGTATTGCAGTCTATAGAGGAAGCTAGCTATGCAGATGCATAGACTAGCTTTCTCTCGTCCCAGCATCCAAGGGGTTAACCCTCCCCCCATCGGAGCTCGCTCCGATGGGGGGAGGGATTAAGGAGCAGCGTGTAGCTGTAAATTACAGCTCACACAGACTCCTTATGCAGCCGGCAGCATGCTTTATGGCCTGCCAAACCCCTAGGGTGCCATGATCACTATGGATCATGGCACCTTAAGGGTTAAACAGGGGGGGTCGGTGCAATCACCGTCCCTGCTGCTACAGGGGAAGCCTGGCTGTCAGATACAGCCGGCCTCCCGTGGAGATCGCACGGGCTCTGCTTCTGAACCCGTGCGATCTCAATCACGTACAGGTACGTGGGAATGCGGGAACTAACCACATTCCCTGACGTACAGGTACGTGATTTAGCGTTAAGGGGTTAAAAAGCAGTGTTTTTGGCCCTTGGAGTGAGTAGAGCCTTTAAAATACAGTGCTTTTGGCCCTTGGCGTGAGTAGAGCCTTTAAAATACACTGCTTTTGGCCCTTGGCGTGAGTAGAGCCTTGCACCAGCCTTGCTTCACTCCTGCTTCCTCTATAGAGCACAGAGCTGTGACAGAAGAGACCACGCCCTCTTCATAGATGCCCCGCCCCTTGCTGTGACATCATAAACCCAGCAACAGCTCCATTCTAGCAACGACTGAGCAGGCAGGAGTACAGTGATGAGGCAGGGACTGTCTGCAGACGGCTCCTGCTTCACCACTGGATTCAACTCATCTGTGTCCTCTCCACAATGACAATTAAGTTTAAGGGGTTATAGCTATGTGATTCCTGTAAGGTCTTCCCCCTACTCCACTCCTATAACCCAGGGCAGGAATTTTGGTATCTCCCCAGGCCAGCCCCTTTCTGGCTCTGCAGCAGCGAATCTGCCATCTCCCTCCTTTTTCTTATGAACATAGAGGGATGTGCATCTTAAGACGTTGTTGTTAATTTTGGTGGTGATGCTTGGGTCTCTTTCTAGAGCTCTATCGAAGTATATTATTAAGTCACAGCTGGCAGTACAATCCAAGTTTGGTGGCAATGAAGGCGGACTTAGCTGCAGATGAGCTGCGGCCGGTATACCGCGTCATTCCCAATTCTCTGTTGTAAAACTATATACCGAGATATTTTTCATTAAAACTGTGGCCAACTCCATCCACCAAAAAGTTTATATGGTTGTCCTGTGTTTTATTTATGGGAAAGGTCACTCCATAAAACTAGAAATGAAGGGGACTTTAAAGTCTGCACAGTCTATTGTGAGAACGTACATTAGAAAAGTTTGTCATTGTTGTTAAAGGGTTTCATTCCAGGAGATGAACAATCGAGATCAGGGAGGAGATTCAGACTCCTAGGGGTTAATAATCAATTTCACTAAATGGGCACATTCTGGTCCATTGTTACATTGAGATGCTTCCCTGTGAAGTCACTACTAATGGCTACATGTCAATGTGACTTCCTCGTAGGATTCTGGATTATCAGGCTACATGTCAATGTGACTTCCCTGTAGGATTCTGGATTATCAGGCTGCTGTGTGTAAGGCTGTAGTATTTTCTTTAATACTACAGCTTCAGGTGGATTTTTCCAGCTACCTAGTTGTGTTGATCTTCTATATATACTTGGGTACACCGAGCCTCTCCCAGGCTATTTCAGTGCTGTGTGTGTCTGACTCTGTGCCCTTCACTGTCTGCACCGTGTGTGGGGCTGCAGCTCTGAGCTGGCACTAGGCGTGTGGCTGAAGCTGTTCCAATGTGGTGAGTGGGGCCAGGCAACCCCTCTACTCTGTTATTATACTGTACATTCCAGAGCCCACTCTGCTTACTCTGTATACACTATTAGGCTTAGTACACACTGCTGCCTTTCTGTCCATTCTGTCTGTCTAATCTTCAATGGGATTAAAACAACAGATTAACAATGAATGACAAATGATACAGAGCACCCTCCGTTTGCATCCACCACCATTCACTCCAATGTTTTTAGAGCTTTCTTATACGAGTCACCCTCTTCTGTGAAACTTCCGTTCACGTTATATAGCTAAAGCTGGATATCAACCAATATAGTCATCTCGCTCTCCCCGATTCTAGATAGCAAATCTCCCAACCTTTTAGTTTTACTGAACTGAACATATACTATCTCTACATAAAGTCTCATCTAGTTCTATGGAAATAAAGTTAGATCACAATGCAATGAAAAGTTCTGTCCCTCACTACTTTCTAGCTCTCTGCTGTCAATGAACATCCAGAGGCTGGAAGTCTATCATGGATCCTCAGGTGTCCGCGAGTAACCATTGTTTTGGTGGCCTGGCTATCCATCAATCAGGTTCCCCAGCAGATCCAAATGACGGAGACCCATGTGCAGATGTCAACCTAGCCTTAGGCCCAATTCACATCTGCATTTGGGCCATTCCCTTTACCTATCCTCATGAAATGTGCGGAGAGAAAAGTCCTGCAAGCCGCACTTTTCTCTCCGCATTTTTCATGTGGAAACCACACGGACCCCGTTATTGGGATCTGGGGGTCTCCTTAGGTAACTGCATTTTTCTGCAAAGAGGTTTCCGTTCGGGGGGTCCCCAAGCGGACTCCCCAAACAGAAACCCGAACGCAGATGTGAATTGGGTATACCTGCATTCATATCTTCTAATAAATTCTCTTTTCTCTGATGAGTTTTCAGTATCTCAGTGTAAACAATGGGGCAAATAAACTAAATAAAGTGAAATGCACCAAAATTCTGACGTAATTTCCACCAAAATACTTCACATCTCATTTTCTATATATTTTAGACACTTTAAAGTTAAGTCTTCATGTAGTGTCCCGCAGCAAAAAATCAAAGCGTGTCCGCCACACATTTTTTCCACAAAGTGGGGATGGTGTTCGCTAGAATCTCATCCACTTTACTGTGACTGTATAACGCCACGTGGGGCCCCGGACTTAAACAGTTTCAGGATCTCGTCTGATTGGTGGGTGGAGCTTGTGGAAAATAAGCAGAACTCAATATGCAAAATTGTACACCCCAAAAATTCACTAAACTTCTGCACAATGGTGGGAGTTTACCAACTTTTTTTTATTAATTTTTTGTAGCAAACTCAGCTTTTCTTGGGCTCTTTTTTCTGAATTCTGTGTTTTCTGGCATAGAGGTGTTAAAATGTGTTGCATCCTTGACGCAAAGCCCTGCAAAAAGTTAGCAGGGCAGAGAGAGGGATGGGGACACTGGCATAAGTTATACCGCAAATCTATGTCAGTTCCTAACTGGCATAGATTTCTATTACCGCACATAGGCATACAACTTATTTATGAAGAGACTGGAGCCTCTTCATAAATCAGCCATGCCTTACGCCTTTCAGGGTCTGTCAATGCACCAGATCAGACATTGGGGAGGAATTAAAATGAATTGGCAAATTTATGGTTGATAAACCACATCTTTAACAGTGCCCGGTCACCCTTTGACCCAGCATAATCCCACCCAGTCCTGTTCTGCTTTGTGGAACACACAGTAATGAAGCCTTCTAAGTAGAGATGAGCGAGTACTGTTCGGATCAGCCGATCCGAACAGCACGCTCCATAGAAATGAATGGATGCACCTGGTACTTCCGCTTTGACGTCGGCCGGCCGCTTAACCCCCCGCGTGCCGGCTACGTCCATTCATTTCTATGTGAGTGTGCTGTTCGGATCGGCTGATCCGAACAGTACTCGCTCATCTCTACTTCTAAGGCTTTCCCATACTATGTTATGTCCTCTAAGTGTCCCACAGTGTATAATGCTCTACTTAGTGCCCCTACACTGTATAATGCTCCTCTTTTTGCCCCCACACAGTATAATGTTCCACTAAGCGTCCTATGCCTTCATGTGTCCAAGTCACTGGAAGCTGTAACAGGAGGTGAATAGTAAAGCACTGAACTGATGCCACCTTCTCCACCATTGTATTCAACTGTGTCTTTGTCCTTAGGACGCAGATAGAACTGAAGTTGGGACATGGTGTCTAGTAGAATGGGACAGTCCCTGAAATCCAGGACTGTCTCACTGAATGTAGTGCAACAGTGTGGAATATCCCTTGGTTTACATTTAATCAGAGGTGCAGGGGGTGTAGAGGTGTTAGCTGTATCCTATTACCATGGAGGACTAGTATTGTAGGTAATGGTAGGGGGCTGTTATAGATTTGCATTGAGCCCCAGGAGCTTGAAGTTACATCTCTACTTCCAATCAGTGCAGAATAGAGCCACATAAGGTGCCTTGGTCCTCAGTGCTGTGAGATCTGCCTGACATCATGTGTTATGTTGTGCGTTACACATTTTACAATGGGGTTATTGCAGGGCTGCTACTCTGCTCACAGGGATAATGACAAGGCTTTTAACCCACAGATCTCTATATAGAACCATGTGGGTAACTTGCTCCCTGTAATTGTCAGGGCATCGGCCGAGGCATATTTGCTGCACAGATCCTCCAGAGCTCGGGCTGCAGCTTTACAACTTGTGGTCAGTAAATTACAAGCTGTCAGTAACCAGTAACATTTCTGGATATTTTTGCTCATCTTGTATTTTAATGAATAAAGGGATTTATTTTTGGAAAAATTCTTGCCAGTATTTAAGCTCCTAGTAAGGCGGCTGCCATCGTCAGTCTGAGCGAGGTCTTTGGGTTATTGAGGGGGGATAGAGGGACTTTTTGAGGTCTTTCTTTTAATTTTTGCTGATTTTCAATTTTTTTGCTGATTGTAGTAGCCAAAATGTCAATAGCACACAGGGCAGCAGAGTATATGCTCTCAGATGCTTTACTGCCAGATATCCCACCTAATAAGAAAGCCCTCCGCCTGGAGTTACCCCTGGATCATGTCATTAAGGTGGTCTCTGTTGGTCTACCTCTGCTACTTGTCTCAATGACTTTTGCTCGGGAACTTTCTACAGGTAAGGACAGTATGTGTTTGTTTGATATGTGTCTTATGTTACTGCTTTAAGCTTCTCTCCTCCATAGCCCACAGACAGCTTTGTTATTAATGAAGGTCTTATACGATGTATTATTTATGGTCACTTTGATTTTCATTCTCCACGATTGCACTCCTCTATCTCACTAGTTCTCTCTCCTGACATGTCTGTTGTAGTTATTACCTATAAGATGGTAATTCTCTATTTATCACTCTGTATTGTACTATTCCTATTAAATATTTATAAATACATTTACAACTAGGCGTTTCCAGATGGTGGGGCGTGCCTATACACTCTGACATTGCCCACTTAGTGCTCACTATGAGTTTATTCATACATTTCCAGGAGGAGTAACATAAGAATAGTACAATAGTACAATGTTTTAGGAAAAAGATGCTCTAGAAATATTATTTCATAGGGAATACAAAGAATTTCTTAATTCGCCCACGTCAGAAGAGGTGCTCTTAACAGTTGATCCATATCTTGTAGTATAAACCTGATAAAAGATGACTATTATATGTGACGGAAAAAAAACCTACCGCAGTAACATAGATAAATATGGGGTACTGTTTGGATGTGTCTTGGTCAATAAGTTTACGCACAATCCAAATCACAGAAAAAATTACTGCTAAAATATAAATTTTATTATTAAAAATTTTAATTATTTCCATTTTAATTAAAAACAAAAAGGGCTTATCCTATTAATATTATAAATGTGAAAGTTTGTGGGTTTGTGAGTTTGGATGTTCGGATGTTTGTTCCTCAATCACGCAAAACCCGCTCGACCAATTTGGCTGAAATTTTCCACAAACATAGTCACTACACCCGATTGCGCAATAGACTACTTTTCGTCACAATAGCGCACATACGTTTGTGCCAGGACCCCCACAAAACCCAAACTCACACCACCATCTCTGCAATCTCACACACTTTGGACCATAGCAAGCCCCAAAATTCATATTGCCCTCTACAGCTTAGCCCCTAACCCCACACAATCACATATACATAAACTTTACCACTTTGCCCCTCACCTTAACGATACTCCAGGAGGCTCTCTTTAACGCTCCGGAGCAGCCATGTTTGCCGACCCCCACCGCTCTGACAATCCGCGACACTGCCCACCCATGTCAATACCCCTAGGTGGTCTAATAAATGCAAAAAAAAAAAAGTTTAAAAAAGTAAAAAAAAATAAAAATAAAAAGAATTAAAAATTCAAATCACCCCCCTTTCCCTAGAACACATATAAAAGTAGTTAAAAACTGTGAAACACATACATGTTAGGTATCCCTGTGTCCGAAATCGCCCGCTCTACAAATATTTTTCCTATTCGGTAAACGCCGTAGCGGGAAAAATGGTCAAAAGTGCCAATCCGCCGTTTTTTCACTGTTTTGATTCTGATACAAATTTGAATAAAAAGTGATCAAAGCAATAACATTTCCCGAAAATGGTAGAACTACAAAGTACACCCGATCCCTCAAAAAAAGACGCCCTATACATCCCCGTACACGCACGTATAAAAAAGTTACGGCTGTCGGAATATGGCGAGTTTTCAAAAAAAAATGTTTTAACACAGTTTTGGATTTTTTTTACGGGATCAAAATGTAAATAAAACCATATAAATTTGGTATCCCCGGAATCGTAACGAAACACAAAATACAGGGGACATGTCATTTTGGTTGCACAGTGAACGCCGTAAAACCAAAGCCCGTAAGAAAGTCGCAGAAATGCATTTTTTCTTCACATACACCCCATTATGAATTTTTTCCCTGCTTCCCAGTACATTATATAGAATAAATAATGGTGGCATCATGAAGAAAAATTTGTCCCGCAAAAATTAAGACCTCATATGACTCTGGGAGCGGAGAAATAAAAAAGTTATGGGGTTTAGAAGGAGGGGAGTCAAAAACGAAAATCAAAAAATGGGTTAACTTGAAATACTTCTGTCCCAAAGTCACTATGTAAAGTTTCTCACAACACCGTATAGCAGCTCAAATACAAATTAACTTCAACACAAAAGTCTCACGTATTCTCTGAATTACAGCAAAAACAAGATACAAAGTTACATTTCATATCCCATACCTTATACACACTACGAAAACCTTACCCGCGCCAGTATATACCCACTTCTACAATCACCGCAGACGAAGTCGCGGGTACCAGCTAGTTACATATACATTTCAGGCTATGTGTATAATTGGGTAATAAATAATATCTATTTTGCCAGGGACAGTAAATGTCCTCTTGTAAGAGACTTAACAACAACATGATGGAGTTATAACAGGTAAAATCATAATGTTCCTTTGTGGGATCTAGGACAGATTGCAGCAATAAAAATACATGTACAAGTATTGCAAACAGAGACAGCTAAGAGAGAGTGGTTAGCAGAGTAGTGGGATGGTGGTCGCTAATGTTAGTGCTTTCTCTGGTTGGTCCCAAGAAGGACTGACCCAATCTTCTCTCTCTTGCCCAGTCCTTAGATTTACTATCCCTGGTTAGCCCCGAAAAAGGACAAATCTACGCGTTTCCTCCAAAATGGATTCTTAAAGGGATATTAACAAAATTAAAAAGAGACCCACCATGGCCTGGCAGCATGACCAAAGAAGTGGTCAACGCCTGAGGTCCAAGGTGTGCTTATTATACAAACCTATTAGTAAACCCATTAGTAAACTTACCTATGTCCGCAGGCAGTGGCCAATCCTGACAGACTACATCATTGGGAGGTGGGATACACTCGATAAACATGTCCACTTACATCATCTGTGGGTGGGGCTGTACATAGCATAATGTGATTTGGCATCTACACGTACAGTGTCAGCTATAAAAACGCACAGACAGCAGATGGGTGGATGGGCATACTCCTATCCAAAGCAGGTAGTGGGCACAAAGGCAAGAGATTCCAAGCAGGGTGCGACCCAAGTTGAGCGCATCTATTCATTAAGTGGCTCTGCTATCAAAACCGGGTTGAGAGTATAAATGCAAATAACGCCAACCCAAATGGGCAAAGTGCACTATACAACACTCACTGGCCTGTCAGATGTAATACAGGCAGCCAGATTACTGCCAGTGTCATGGATCAGGGGCGCCAAGATAGGCAACTTTCCCTCTCTGCCATAACAACGGACTGGACCATTTTGACACTGGACAAACCAGATGCCATTTCGCCATCCATATGTGCCCTCAACAGGGAGCATGACGACCAAACATATACTTGGGTAAGTGCCTAAATCGGAATTATCCCCATCATATGTGGTTGGAACCAGCACTGCCATGACACAAACTTGTCTGTCATAGGACATAGCCACTAATTATTCATCACACGTAATCAGGCCGATAAAATCATATAAGCCCTCCATAAGCAGAAAGGAAATAGGGGACATATAGACGTCCCAAACACTTGTATTTAAAGGACCATCAGAGAATCCCATAAGGAATCAGGGAATAATCCTCCATACTTATAGAATTCACCTTCTAGGTGAACATAAATAGACCACACTTCCAAATAGTCAAATGCCCTTGTACAAGAATTCATAAGTGAGATAAAATACCTTTTTTTTTTTTGGTGTTTGGATGTGTCATTTTCAATAAACTTACTCCACAAGTTCTGGTGTTTCTGTGTAAATGTGACATTCATTACAGGAGACCAGTGATCACTAATGGCCATAATTATGCCACCACCCAGCTTTTCCTAGACCCTGAATTCAGCTCCCCTCCTCTCATCCCACTTTTTAATTGTGCACCCACTGTACGTTCAAAAGACATGTCTGTGATGTAAAAGGTCGGTTACATAGTTACATAGTAGATGAGGTTGGATGAAAGCATCAATCCATCAAAGTCCCCCATATAACCCTACAGTCCCCTACAGTGTTGATCCAGAGGAAGGCCAAAAAAACCCATTAGGATTATGCCAATTGAATATTATTATCACATAATGTTCTATTACAGGGTCACAAATTATCTGCTTCCCTCCAAATAATTTTACTGCGAAGCAAGTGCAGTATGTGGATAAACACTGCTGGCAGTCACTGACGCACCACGACTTCACTGCCGATGGGAAACTCTCAGCCACATCCCTGTGGATCCATAAGGTAAGAATCCAGGAATACTGAAGCTATGTGATATCTGGGGTTATTGTATTACACTGCAACCTTGCAAGTGATTTATGTAATATTATACAATATGGCACAGCGTCCTGCAGAGCAGGAGCCATTTCCTGCAGCAGCTTCTAGTTCATTGAGCTGTAGGCCCCCTCGTGTTTCCCATAACATTTATAAGTCTTAATATTTAAGGGGAACAGTTTGCACCTCATATCTACTACTTATAATTATCATCGCAGCATGTACATTAAGCAGGGATGTAGCAGCTATCCCTATGGCTGGGGCCCCATATAGCATATAGCGATTTTGCTGTGGCAGTAACAATGCAGCAAAAATAGTAACTGCAAAGTCAATGAGATTCTGGCTAATCCAATCCACACATTGCAGAAAAATATCTGCAGCAGAAACGCTGCAATTTCAAAAGCCATTACGTTTTTCTAAATGCAGCATGTCAATTATACCCACGGAAATAATGACTTTTCCCTATAGATATAATTGAAGCAGCAAGTCCAGAGAAGAAAACTCTTCAGCCATGCCTCCTCTTCCAGCGATGTCCTCGGGTGCCGTCTAACTAGCGAACTGACATTGATAAAAAAAAAAAATGACGTGGGCGCTTGCTCAGTAGCAGTAGTAGAAGCAGCATGCTACTGCACATGCACCTGCGCCATTTTTTATCAATGTCAGTTCGCTAGTTAGGGCTAGTTCACACAAGGGCAAAGAGGCTGATTTTGACAGCGGATTTCGCTTCAAAATCCGCCCCTTTACAATAGTGGTCTATGTAGACTGCTAACTTTTTTTTTCTGCTAGCTGATTTTTCTGCTAGCAGAAAAAAAGAAGCGACATGACCTTTCTTCAGGCGTTTTCCGCCTGAAGAAAGCAATAGAAGTGAATGGGAGGCGAAAAATGCGTGTTTTGCAAAAAAACCATGACGCTATTTTTGGGGACATCGCTGGAAGAGGAGGAGTGGCTGAAGATGATGTCGGACCCTGAATGCCCCCCCCCCGTGCACGTTCGGTAAATTGAACATATTCTGTTTTAGAGTTTTATTTTAAAACGGGGGGTTAGTTTAATATAACTTTACCAGTGCCTGAATGGCCTTTTTAAAGGCTATTCATGCATATGTGGGGCTCTATCAGCATGATTTTGCTGATAGAGCCCCTTTAAAGATTAGACTGCAGGATTGGCATATGTATATGCAGCTGCAGCTCTTTTCAATCCCAACTGTGTATTTTAACTGTTGGAATATGGATAAGAATCTCATCTTCCATATGACACCAAAATCACTGTTGTATGTTTATAATGGCTGATATATAGCTGTTTAAAGTGACCCCCCCACCACCACCACCACTCGGTTTCCCTGCATTATTACAGCCTGTACACCCATACTTCACTGAGAAGCCAGTAAGAGAAACAAGGCAAAGAGTACAGAAGGGACAAAAGTAGATTTCAGCACAGGATTTCATAGAAATGAGTCAAATCCATTAACAAAGTAATATTTATAAATATCACAAATGCTGCCAGAAAACAAAAAATTGGCTGAAACTTTACTCTTGCTTTTAATAAATGGCAGCAGTATACCTTAGTTTCTCTTATTATCGAATAAAGCCTTCACCTTTCCTCTGATTCCACTAGGTGTTCCCGTTTATGCTGATGATTATCGGCGTTGTAATGTATATACCGGTCGCACTGTGGAGACACATTTCTAGGTCTTCATTATATCCAGATCTCCTCTTTATCATTGATGAGCTTGACAAATCCTACAATCGATCCATTAAGATGGTACAACATTTATTGAAGACCCACAGGACTTGCCCTGACCCTCTGCTATTCTGGGAGGAGCTGAAAAGGTGCAGTGAGTATTATACATCAGAAACCGTATAACAGCTTATGGTACATTGATGTAAAGATGGTTGTTCACATTCACTGACAGCAAGAAAGGATCTTGAAAACTGAGAATACTTAAAAAAACCAAAACAAAACTGTAATCTTGTGTAATCTAGATTTAGGACAGGTAGTCTAAGGACGTGCCAAACAGATCATGTGGCTCACACTGTGTGATAAATTTGATGTGTCTCTATTGGAGACTCCACTGCATAAAATGATAAAAGTCGGGTCCGTGGTTAAGCGGTCGGGTCCCCTGGTGGACCTGAAAGACAGAGAGCCCAGCGCAAGTGTGAATTTAGCCTTAATCTGCAGCAAAATTATGTGCTAAAATGTAGGTGCAGTTTATGTGCACACTGTCTCATCATAAAGACTACATATTGAGGACCTTGTGTAGGGGCTGTGTTTGTCATTACAGCTCAGCCCCATTCAGTTGTGTTGCTGCTATACCATGTGATCAATGAATATGATATCATTGGCAAAGGTAAAAAGTGGCAGTGCTCATGAGTAACATATTGAAACAACTGAAGTGTCAGTCATATCAATGACCTAAGGATAGCTCAACACTATATAGGCTAAAAAAAACCTCTAAGGGTGCATTCAGACTACGTAACGCCGGGCGTGTATGAGAGCCGTACACGCCGGCATTACGGCAGACTGCCGAACACTTCCCATTCACTTCAATGGGAGCGCTCGTAAACGCCGCTGTTACGAGCGCTCCCATTGAAGTGAATGGGAAGTGTTCGGCAGTCTGCCGTAATGCCGGCGTGTACGGCTCTCATACACGCCCGGCGTTACCTAGTCTGAATGCACCCTTAGGGTGCATGGCGCTGAATTTAGTATGGGATCCACGTCAGATTCAGCGCTGAAAAAAAAAGCCTCCCATTGACTTCAATGGGACATGTTAGCAGAAAAAGGAACCCATTGAAGTCAGTTTTTCAGTGCTGAATCTGACATGGATTCCACACTAAATTCAGCACCACTTTCCTCCATGTGAATGCACCCTAAAGGCTAAGGCACCATATGGCAGAAACTCATCATTTTTTGTTGAAGATTTTCGCGTTTTTTGAGCCAAAGTCAGGAGTGTATTTAGCAGAAGGGAAATGTCTAAGAGCTTACTTTATATTTTCCATTTCTTTTAAAGCCAATCCTGTAAAAAAAAAAAAAAATCTGTGACAAAAAAACATATTTCTGCAACCTGAGGCCTTAGCCTGAGGCCACATGTTGTGCAAAAGTTGTGTTTTTTCTCAGCCAAGACTGACTTTGAAAGGAATAGGAAAGGAAGCTCTTATACTTGTTATTTTAGCTAAATCCTGGCTTTTTCTCAAAAGGCATCACCAAAGTCTGCAAAAAACACAGATTTTCTGCAATGCGTGGCCGTGGCCTTAGGTCACACCTCTATGTATAGTGAGAGCAAGGTTTATCTAAAATGAATTTCTTCTATACCAGTCACATTCAGAGCTATAGTCACAATTTTGAAGGTTTCCTTTTTCCTCATAGTGATTAATATCGATGCCCCCACCCACTGGTGCATTGTCACTACTGGACATGATGTGATGTGCTGTTTAAGGGCCCCTTCACACGGAGTTTACGCTCCGTGTAATCTATATACGCTCGGCTCATTTTGTTCATTTTACACGTGTAAAAATACACGTGTAAAATGTAGTTAGCCATTGAGTTCAATGGCATGTTCGTATAACGCGCGTCTTTTTGCAAGCGCAAAAAGATGCGCGCAGAAAGTCACACGTTATACGAACATGTCATTGAACTCAATGGCTATCTACATTTTACACGTGTATTTTTACACGTGTAAAATGTACAGAATACACGGAGCGTAAACTCTATGTGAAGGGGCCCTAACACAATAGGGGAGATTTATTATGCCTTGTATGCCAGGTTTCACAATTTGTGGCTTTTTTCACTTTTGTATCACCCTCATCATTTTCCTAAAAGTGGGTGTGCTGGGAGGTGTAACATAAACACATGGACAAAATTGTTGGTCCCCCCAAGTCAGACATTGCTTTTCTCTTCAACAGAATTAAAAAAAAAAACAAAAAAAACCTCCTGAACAGGCCTGGACAGAAATGATGGTTCCCTTAACTTAATATTTTGTTGCACAACCTTTTGAGGCAATCGCTGCCATCAAACGATTCCTGTAATTGTCAATGAGACTTCTGCACCTCTCGGCAGGTATTTTACCCCACTCCTCATGAGCAAACTGCTCCAGTTGTCTCGGGTGTGAAGGGGGCCTTTTCCAGACGGCATGTTTCAGCTCCTTCCAAAGATGCTCAATAGGATTTAGGTCAGGGTTCATAGAAGGCCACTTCAGAATGGTCCAATGTTTTCCTCTTAGCCATTCTTGGGTGTTTTTAGCTGTATTTTGGGTCATTATCTTGTTGCAAGACCTATGACCTGCGACTGAGACCAAGCTTTCTGACACTGGGCAGGACATTTCTCTCTAGAATTCCTTGATAGTCTTGAGATTTCATTGTACCCTGCACAGATTCAAGACACCCTGTGCTAGATGCAACAAAGCAGCCCCAGAAAATAACAGAGCCTCCTCCTTGTTTCACAGTAGGGACAGTGTTCTTTTCAAGATTCTATAAGCTTAATTTTTCCCTATGTGAACATAGAGCTGATGTGCCTTGCCAAAAAGTTTGATTTTTGTCTCATTTGTCCATAGGACATTCTCCTAGAAGCTTTGTGGCTTGTCAACAGTTTTTATCTATTATTATTTTTGTCAGATTCAAGTTATTTCTGTGATCATTGTGGGTTTTTCTTTCATTAAACAAGGGGTACCAACAATTTTGTCCACATGTGTACGTGGTCCTGCCAGAATTATGATAATTGACATCAGTTTAGTGGCATAAATGATCCCCGAAATCAATTCCAGTCAGTTACAAACTGGCATATATTTTAGTGCAGGCACTGATGGAGCATCCGCCTCATTGAAAACGCCAGTCTTTCATAAATCTGTCCCAATGTTTACATCAGAGATGGTACAACAGTATGCAAAAGTAAAGTAAAAATACATAACCCACAATGCAATGGTTAAGTTTAAGTTTTGTGTCTATAGCTCTGGATGTGATTGCAGAAAAAAATGATATAGTTTAGGATTAGTACAATACAGTATATCATTTTATATAATATAAATTTTTATCCTGTTCTATCTCCATTTTTATATAATCCAGGGTGGAATACCTATGGTTTTCACTGAACAAAAATGAGCTCCCCCTAGTGGTGTTGGCAGGTGTCCAGAATTTTATCATGTAACTATAGCTGTGTGAATGGAGGCAGGGGATTTGGAGCTATGTATCCGAGTAGCCATCTCCAAACCTTGAAAGTATCATTACTGAATGTATCTGAATTGATGGGAATCTTTGTTTTCAGTGCTCGTCATGTCCGATACTTTGAATTTCCTCTGCTGGAGAAGTATCTGACCTGCAAGCAACGTTCACACTACATTGTATTCACCTACATCCTGAGGAACCTTCTCCTTTTATTTCTGATCGTCATCACCTGCTTGTACCTTGCATTCTTCCATCTCAGTGTCTTCAACCAGGAAGAATTCGTTTGTCATGTGACACCAGGATTCCATGTTTCTGAACCATCCACTTCTGAATTTGTGAAATGTAAGTTAGTCTCTCTGACCATCTTCCAGGTGATCAGCGTGCTCAATGCCGTGGTTTACATGCTCCTGCTGCCCATCATAATGTTTAATATGAGCAGACTTTTCCACTGGGACAAGCAGTTCTTGAATGTCTATGAGATGCTACCAGCCTTCGACCTCCTGACCAACAAGATGCTTGGTTGCCCTATCAATGACTTGAATATCATCATTATGTTCCTCCGTGCCAATATTTCTGAGCTGAAGTCCTTTGGCCGCCTCAGTGTCCTGTGCACACTCAAGAAGACAGCCCGTAACAATGAAAATATCGACACTGTGGTGGATTTCATGACACTGCTGGTAGGAATGGATGAAGATATAACTCCTGACTTTACCTCATGTGAAGAAAACATGGCAGCCAGTAAAACCCAACCCATATCAAAACCAAACAACTTTGGTAAGAATCACCTTGTCCTACTGAATATAGTTATATGCAGTTGTGCTTGGGGGTAGTTGGTATATTTAAGAAGTGAAGGCGTAAGCCTGAAGGTAGGTGTACAGTATTAGGGATACATCTTTGGCAGGGGCGTAACTACCGTGGTAGCAGCTATCACAGGGTCCGGAACATTAGGGAGCCCGGCAGTCCCCTGATGTTTTTTTTTTTTTTTTTTTTTAATAGGCTGTTACCTTCTGGAGTAATCCAGCAGGTAACAGGCCCTATTTACTTACCGATCCTAACTCCTGCTCACGCCCGCCGGCACTTCCCCTTCTGTGAAGGCGGCTGTGAGCGGGGGAGGGGGGGGGACTGGTAAGTAAGGCAATGAACCCCACAAACATTACTATTACTTTTCAGACCCCCGAGTATAATAATCGGAGGGCTAGGAGAGGTGAGGGAACATAAAAAACACTGTTACTTACCTCTCCTGGGCTCCAGTAGGCTTTGCCCCGCTCATGTGACGTCCCATACATCACTGATGATGGCTGACATCAGTGGGGAGTGCGCCGGAGCCCAGGAGAGGTAGGTAACTGTTTTTTTTTTATGTTTGTATCCTCCCCTGGGTCTCTGATTATTATATTCTGGGGTCTGAAAAGGTCATAATACTGTGTGCAAGGGCCACTACGGGGCATAATACTGTTTGCAGGGGCTACTATGGCGCATATTATTGTGTACAGGAGTCACTATGGGACATAATATTGTGTGCGGGGGGGAATCGGTCGATTGGGGTCTACGGGGGGAAGTCGGGAGCGGGAGGGGGGGCATGTCAAATGTTCGCCTTGGGGCCCTGCCATTCATAGTTACACCACTGATCTCTGGTGCTGTGAGATCAGGTCAGCAGACTTGTAGTTACTGGTTACTATGGCTGTGGGGGGGGAAGGGGAGTATTGTGGATTAAAACTGTTTTCTCTTTTTTTCAGAAATGGTAAAAATAGAGGGCAAAAAATAGAAGATCACTCCTAATGGGCTGTGTTCTGGATTTGTTACCAAGCTATTTCTAGAGGAAGGAGATTATGGGATATACTGAATACTAGTCCTACAATTTCCTGTTTGTTATTGTATCAACATGGTTGGACATCACCTTCGCCTTTTCTATGTGGACAAACGCAAAGCTCACCGATGAGGGGTCCCAGGGATGGGCAGATCTCATCTTCTGATGCTGCTGTGAGACACTGTCACCCAAGAAAGAACATCCCTGTACAGCACAAATTCTATTTACAGGGGTTTTACAGATTTATGTATAATAGGATATGTCCACCAAAGCTGAGGAGTGTGCAGTCCTATGTAAATAAAGCCTTATCATTGTAATAATAAATTGTTCTGTAAGTTTTTAATATAACACATTTTCCATCAGTTTTCTAACAGTAAATGGAGCAATTCATCAGGCAGAAAATCCTGTTTTGACATAGCTTTAATCCAACAGATAACAGAGCATAAATCTCTCACCTGTCCTGGAGGATCTTTCTTAAAGGGATCCTATCACTCACATGCAACTTTTTCTAGGTATCACGTCGGAATAGCCTTAAGAAAGGCTATTCATCTCCTACCTTTCGTCGTCTTCTCCACGCCGCCGTTCGCCTACAATCCCGGTTTCTCTCTGTATGCAAATTAGCTCTTTCGCAGCACTGGAGGCGCCCCCAAAGCTACGAGAGAACTCTCTCCAGCGCCACCTCCATCTTCGTCAGCAGCGTCCTCTTCATCCTCTTCTTCCAGCGGTGGCTTGTAACTTCTAGGCCTTGGGCAGAGCAGACTGTGCATGCCCACAGGCCACGAGAAAATGGCCACTCACAATACTGTGCAAGCGGCCATTTTCTCGTGGCCTGTGGGCATGCGCAGTCTGCCGTATGACAGGACCTGATACTGTTAACAATGCAAACATTTTATCTGTACTAATAGAAGTACTCAATGCAGAAACTGAGATATGTATGTATTTATGTATGTATGTGTGTAGGGGTGTAACTAACAAAGAGTGGGCCCCATCGCAGAATTTTTACATGGGCCCTCTATGGTATAGCACCCCATTTACTGGCCCCCACACATTATAATGCCCCATTTACACAAACTATAATGTCCCACAGTGGCCGCTCTACACAGTATATCATCCAGTAGTGGCCCCTGCACACTGTATAATGTTCTACAGTGACTTTCACACAATATTATGTCCCATAGTATCCCCTACGTTGTTCCTATTCCACCCACGAAAAAGTGGAATCCTCACACATGGAAGGTACTCCAGAACATGTATGGACCCTCTGCTCCGACTAACAGAGGAGGATCTTAACTGTGGCTAAACACAGGAAATATTTGCCATATGAATAAACATAACTGAGTACCTTTATGTGCGTTTGGACCATTTTTACCATTCCTCACATTTTCATGCTCATGCAATACTTTCTGGTTTCTAGTTCCTGGCTGTGGGAGTGTCAGACATGCCTAGTATATGTACTTTCTTGGCCCTATGATACACTTCCCAGTAAGGCATTTTGCTCAAAAAAACGCATATATATATATTTTTTTTAAATGCATGTAGTTTGAAAAACACACTTTTTTTTTTTTTAAAGAATGCAGTTTTCCCTGCATGATGCTAAAGATTAGGTATTAACATCTTTTGCACATGTTGCTCAACTCCTTCACTCTCTCCATGCTGCCAACTCAGCAGTGTCCATACAACCCTTTGATCACTCAAGGGAGAATACTTGTCTAATGGAGACAAGGGAGAGGCTAGAATTGTTATTAAAAAAAAAAAAAAAAAAAAAAAAAAAAAGATGGATACGCTTTTCTATTGCCTTGCTGCTTCTGCTGCCTCTTATCACTGCTGTGAACCAAGTGCTAGCTCGTCTGGTGATCAGGACCAGCCCCCATTTCCTCCTGGCTGCTCTAGCAGTGAATAAAGATTAGGCAAATGCTTTCATCAATGATGACATCATGCTCTTGGTGGGTGTGGCTAACACCTGAAGTCATAATAGCAATGAACAGCACATGATCAGGACAAGTAAGGATGTGATTGCAACAGAAAAACACATTCTTTGTCCATCTGTAAAAAAAATTTAATCTCTGGAAAACTCTTAATTTCCCAAACTGGTGTATTTACATAAAACTGAAGCATCCCTTCAAAATAGTATCATATTTTACATTGTTAATCTATTGCTCACTGATTGTTACTGAATTAGGGGGCGTTCCCACTTGCGCCCGGTATGTGCATTCTGCCGGGTTTCCATCCTCAGTGAAACTGTACAGGGGACGGAAACCCGTCGGTCAGCTTTAAAATCCTTTCAACTTGAATGAGTTTGTAAAGGTGACCGCCTGAGGCCTGTCCGCAGGGAAACCGTTTTGTGTCTGGCTAAAAAAAAAACTACAATTCCTAGCCTGCCCTGACAGCAACATATGGGAGTTGTACTTTTGAAACAGTTGGAGAGCCAGAGGTTGGATAACACTACTGTCTAAAGTCATCATATGTTACTATACGCCCCTCCCCTGGTCTAGCGCTCTGTTTCTTGGACGCTGGTCTTTTCCCCTCAGGCACACAGGTTGTGTTGGGTCAGATAGTGCTGGCGGCCCAATCCATGATCGCTCGTCAGTGGAAATCCGCACTTTGTCTGACCATTAGTGAACTAATTCACCTAGCCTTCACTTTGGAGAGGATGCTGGCTAACGGGAACCATACCTTCCCCAGCTTCCGCTCCAAATGGTCTCTCTGGTCCTCCTATATGGAATCTCAGAAGACATCCTCCCCTCCCCTCCCCAGCCTGATCCCACGGTGACTCCCTAATTGGTGTATGGTACCCGGTGGCTCCGTTTGCTTTCTACAATGAGACCTGGTGGCTAATGTGCATCTACCCTACGACTCTTTTACATCATACTTCGTATGCCCTTTATGGTGCTAGAATTTTGTCCAGGTGTGCTGTTCTGTGTATTTTGCTTTCTCTTCTTGTCTTTGGTTTCTTTACTCCCTTCCCTTCCTTGTTTCTCCCTTCCTCCCTTGGATTTCCCCTTCCCCTACCTGCTCCTGTTCCTACCTGAACTCTCTAACATGGCCTAGATAGATGATGCCTGAGAGGCTCATGTGGGCCCTGCTCTTGGTTTTCCTGTACAATTTCTCTCTCCTTACATGGGCGAACTTCGCATCCTGATTATTGTATGGAGCAATGTTCCTATGTTTGCATTGGTTTATGCATAGTTTCTTGATGTTTTTTTTTCTTTCTTATATATTGTATAATCTTTTTTTCTTCGCAATAAAAATCAAATTTAAAATAAAGTCATCATATGAGAAGCAAGGTCACAAAATAAATAATTACAATGGAAAACTTTGTGTTTTCTTCATCATTTAATTCCCAGTATTTTACAAAAGAAAATAAAACATTTATAAAACTATATTGACTTCATATCAATAGTATTGTGCAGCAAATAAAACTGTACATGACTATGTAACAGTGCCACTTTATGTACAAACACAAAATGCACAGATTGTACATTGGGGCAGATTTATTACTAGTGCATCTCAAATGAGAATGTCATCAAAAAGTTATGGACTGTTGCTCAGTGGTTAAAGGTGTTTTCAGATGAAAGTAAATTTTGCATTTCATTTGGAAATCAAGGTCCCAGAGTCTGGAGGAAGAGCGGAGAGGCTGCCGTACACAATCCAAGCTGCTTGAGGTCTAGTGTGAAGTTTCCACAATCACTGATGGTTTAGGAGCCATGTCATCTGCTGGTGTAGGTCCAATGTGTTTCATCAAAACCAAAGTCGATGCAGCCATGTACTAAGACCCGGTTTAATAACCACAGTATCACTGTGCTTGATTGGCCAGCAAACTCGCATGACCTTAACCCCATTGAGAATCCATGGGTATTGTCAAGAGGAAGATGAGAGACACCAGACCCAACAATGCAGACAAGCTAAAGGCTGCTATCATATAACCTGGGCTTCCATAACACCTCTGCAGTGTCACAGACTGATCACCTCCATGCCACATTGTCACATTGCTGCAGTCATTCATACAAAAGGAGCCCCCACCAAGTATTGAGGGCATTTACTGCACAGACTTTTCATTAGGGCAACATTTCTGTGTTAAATAATTTTTTTCTTACAGATAGTCTTATATAATATTCTAATCTAATTTAATGAGATAATGACTTTTGGGATTTCCTTGGCTGTAAGCCATAATCATTAACACTAACACAAAGAAACACTTGAAAAAGTTCACTCTGCAATGACTCAATATATGGGTTTTACTTTTTCAATTGAATTACTAAAAAAGAAAAATTACTTTTTGATGATATTCAAATTTATTGAGATGCATGAGTATGTCTATGTATGCCATTTTTTTTTAGTGTACAAAGCTTAAAAAGTCTCTATTTTTTGCGCAAAAATGTTAACTTTTTTTCCCTCTTATTTTTGTGCAGCTTTCACCATTCCCTAAAAGGGACATCGTGAGGACAGGGGCCGAGGCCATGGGTCCCAAAACATTTATCATTATTTACATCGAAGTCTGGCATAAATGATGTGGAATATATACACCAGCTATGAGCTGACGTACATTTCCTTTTCAGTGCACAGCCTGGTGGAGGGTGGATGTCATTTATAAGGAGGGATATACCTTGCCATAAGTGAGGTGCACCCTCTACTGGCGTAAATAATACCATTCTTTATACATGTGCCCCACTGTATCTATACAAGCGTAATAAATACAAGATATATTTACAGCATTTACTCTGGAGACCCTGGTGGGCTATACTGGTTGGTAGATGGAGACTTTAGGTGCTGGATGTCTGTAGAGAGCTGGGAAGGAGCCAGGAACATCTCCTGATAGGTGGAAATATAATCATGTGCAGCGTGGATCTCCGGGAGATCTAATGACGCTGATGTAAAGAAGAAAATGAGGAATATATTAGAAAACGATTTCACAGATACCGAAGCAAATTTCTCCAACATACATTTAAACCAGCAGTAATACTATGAGGAGTATTAAAAGACAAGCAGCTGGTATCCTTCACTTCTTATTACAGTACAGCAGTGATATATTATGAGTAGATCACATCACTCACAGCTTATTACAGTATAGCAACATTATAAGATGAGCAACTAATATCAGTGACAGGATTTTACAGTACAGAAGTGTTATAACAGTCAGGTTAGATATTCACACCTTATTACAGTATAGTGTTAGCTAAGAAAAACACACAAACCCCATAGACTATTATGGGGTCCGTGTTTTCCACACGAATCATGCAAAGAAAAAGTACTGCAAGCAGCACTTTTCTCTCCGCATGATTTGTGTGGACACCACGCGGAAAACACACGTACCCCATAATAGTCTATGGGGTCCGTGTGGTTTCTTAGCTAACCACTTTTTAATGTGTATAGGTTTCCATTCGGGAAGGGGAAGTCCTCAAGAAAACTCCCCGAACGGAATACCAAACGCAGATGTGAACCAAGCCTCAGAAAGAAGTTAATGTAATGTGATATCTTTTTACAGTACATAGCTGTTTATAAAAGAAACAGTCATTGCCACATCTTATCTTATGTTTACAGCCCCATTCTCTGTATATTATGTATTAGGATGAGTTGTGGCCTCCAGCATATAGCACTAGGGCAGAACGTATACAGGTCAGGTAAGACATGTGTTTAAAAGGTAAATCGTAGAAAGAACGAGAATAGCAAGAAGACCAGCTGTTACCTGATAAGACATTGTCTGGTTTAATCTCGGTCATGGATTGTCTCTGGAAAGCCTCGAAGTTTATAGCAGGACTATCTTCAGATAACTCCTGGGGAACTGGCCCATCTCCAGGCTTCCATACTTCAAACTTCACCCACTCGTAACTGAAATGATGTAGCAGAAAGAAGTTACTGGCTGAACTGCAAGGATTTAGATACCATTATATTTTTTCTATACATATATCTCTACACAAACACACACTACTTTCCTCACCTTACACATTTACGAGCACCAGGACAGCTCTGTATTAAGTTTTGAATAGTGGGGTGCGTAAACCCAAAGAAGTATTCGCCTGCATTCTCCTGAGCTGCGATAACCTGTCCACTGGGGGGAAAAAATAAAGAGTAATACATGAGGAGCAATAATAGTCAATGCTTCTTTAGATGTGACTGAGGTATAGACCACAAAGTAATTCTTGCAACAGCCTATAAGATAATAGAGGTTTGTCATGCAGGAGAGAGAATGATCCAGGATCATGTGATAACATAACACTGCCCATTAAGAATAAATTTAAATCATACATATGACATATAGTAACGTTAATAAAACTATTTAATATCATTCTTAGTGTATACTCTAGTCGCATCCAGAGCTGCATTCACAGTTCTACTCACTGATGGATTTAAATTTGCAGCCATGAATACAGCATTGGATGTGGCTGACGCAGAAGACACTCTTAATAGGATAGGGTGGTTTCACATCTGCGCCCGTGCGCGCTTTAAGCAATCATGCTGGGTGTCCTTCTTGTGCCCTGAGAAACTGGACAGGGGACGGAAACCCGGCAGTCAGTGAATGGGTTTGAAAAGTGACCACCCGTGAGAGTTTTGTACCTGTCCACGGTGAAGCAGTTTTTTTTTTTTTTTTTAACTGGACACAAAGTACTGAATGTCCGACTTTGTATCTGGTTAAAAAAAAAAAAAAAAAGGTTTCGCCGCAGACACTTGAATGGGTTTGAAAACTGACTGCCGGGTTTCCGTCCCCTGTCCAGTTTCTCGGGGCACAAGATGGAAACTGGCAGGATTGCTTAAAGTGCGCACGGGTGCAGATGTGAAACCGCTCATACATGTATTTTTTTTCTATAAATTGGATTATTGTACAGTTTCTGATTTTGAATGTGACTACAGCATAAAACATGACATTGACCCCAATCTAAGCATGCCTGAACTTACCGTATGGCACCAATGTTCTTCAGAAGAGCAGTATGACAATCTGCAGCGGAGTTGGCAATTATAGAGTTCTGAGGGTCATCTTCAGGCACAATTTCAAACTGCAACAAGAGATGAGATTTATCAGTACTGGGAAGAGTAGAATGCAGCAAAATTATATTTAGGGCAGAAAGTGCGACATCTCACAGTCTAGTTACTCATAGCTTACACTCTTCTGTCCTTGTTGTAAAGGAAGTCAGCTCTCCATGTGCTGATATTCTCCTAGGCTTGTGCTTATATATTAAAACAGCTAATCTGAACAGACATGGTGAAAGGACAAAGCAAGAAGGGCAGAAGATGCTCTAAATCATTTATGCAGATTGTAGTAGGTTAACTCTGTCACTAGCAATAGTACATTGAATACTACTTGCCTCCCCAGGCAGGAATTGTTACCTTGGGACCAGACCAGCCATCTTTTATCTGACAAGTATACAGACACTTCTGGTCAGGGCTCCTCATACTGACGTAAACTCTGGTGCTGCAGAAGCCAACTGGGTAAATAGCAGTTTTATCATGGAAGCTGCTGCGATCTGATACAATCTGTAGAAAAAAAAAAGAATGGTATTGTTGAATTAAATATGTATAGTAAAACTAGATTTAACTTAGCTAGAAAAAAATATTTATATAATCTATCTATATAAGAAAAAAAGAAAGTGTGAACTGGAACTGAAATTGCTACCAGTCTAATCAAGCTAGTTGTATAAAAGCCTTTGGAGGCTTCCACAGCAAAGATCTTTTGTAATATTCCTCACCTCTCCCAGACTGTAAACTGTCAAACCATCCAATACAATAGGGAATACCGGGCGTCCACAGGGGTCCAGAAGAATGGGCTGCACCCACCTGCGTGTTGCTCCTTCACTAACTTTCTTTTTCTTAGATAATTTCTTCATAACTGCAAACAGGATAAATAAATGTACTGTCAATTATAAAGGTCAACACATTCTGAACATTAGGGCTCGTTCAAAACTGCGCCCGGGACTCTGTTCTGCAGGTTTCCGTTTCCTGCACAAAACAGGACAGGAGACGGAAACCTGCAGGCATCTTTCAAATCCATTCATTTGAATGGGTTTGAAAAGTGTCCGGCTGTGAGGGCTGGTGAGCGTTTTATGCTCTCAGCGGTAAAACCGTTTTTTTTTTAATCGGACACAGAGTCGGACATGCAGTACTCTGTGTCCAATTTTAAAAAAAAAAAAAACGGTTTCACCGCAGAGAGCTCAAAACGCTCACCGGCGCTCACGGCCGGACTCAGCATGACAGGTTTCCGTCTTCTGCATGCAGAAGACAGAAACTGAAAGCGGAGACCCAAACGCTGGTGTGAACCCAGCGTCAGGATGTTTTTTTCCTGAAACACTCTGTACTGCTGGAGGACCATGCACTTTCCCGTGTAGCACAATTAGCCTGTGAATCACTGCATTCATCTTCTAAAATTCTCTGTGCCGCTGTGTACATTTCCATCCTCTAATTGGAAGTCACAGATTTAAACTTGGCCAATAAGAAAACATAGACATGATATAACCCTTAGCATACAATGCAGAGGACAGACAATGTTATGTGCTCCTTGCCTTCCGATTTGTTTTCTTTGCCCTTTTCTCTACGATCTTTCTTCATCTTTTTCCCTCCACCATCATCCACTGTGCTGTTTAGGCTCATTTCCAGATTTCCATCACTCAATCCAGACATGTCAAAGGTGAGAGATAAGCTGGAGCTGTGGGTCCCAGCTGGGTCATCCTCACTCAGAGCCTGGAGCTGCAGAAGTCTTTTTAATAAAAACCTAAAATATAACATAAAATGCATATAGTATTTCCTTCATTCCAGCCTCTGATAATCCAGAACATCTGATCACCTGCCATTTATTTCTAGCATAGATGTTCAGTATAAAGCAGAATGTCACAAGAGGGCGCATAAAGTTTAAATATATTAATCTATGACTGGCCACCTGCACTGATATATTCAAATAAATGTCCACAACTGAAATATATGTTGTTTCTGTGACTATCTGCAATGTATGAAGGAGAGAGAAGGCACCGAGCCGACCCTAGTGTAGTATGTTAAACCAAAGTAGCAATCTAATAGGTAAGCTAACAATTAGCTGCTCAGCTTGGGAGGTTGTGTGGGACACAACAACCAAAAGGGTAAAAGGCAGTGAGCAGACCAGAAGGGCAGCAGCCAGGCACAAGTCACGGGGATGTCAGAACAGCAACAAACATGGACCAGCCTCCTCAGAAGAACAGGCAAAAAAAGGCGCTCACCCCAAAGGATAAATTGAAAAATTTCATTAGGCACGACGTGTTTCGGGCTACTTGAGCCCTTTCTCAAGTGCACGCTGCTCCGGTCGCCGCGTCATGAACCGTGTCATGACACCTGACAAGGAGATGGGCCCCAGGAGCTTTCCCAGCAGCCTGTTAGGAAATGGCTGACAGCTCGGAGAGGTGCCCGGAGCTCAAGCACGGCTCTCGTCCCGCTCCGTCCCAGACATTTGGAAGCTATTCCCGGCTCCCCCGCTCTGCTGTGGGAGGACCTGACTCACCAGTCATGTGACTTTGTTTCTGACAACAGGAAAGAGAGCCAGATCTATATCTGCAATGTATGAGACTGATAGATGGTAAAAAAAAAAAACCTCAACTGCAAGAAGTGATTTTATTATGTTCTTGTGAGATTCCAAATGCCCAGATTTATTGGACTATAAGATGCAATTTTTAGCAAGAAAAAAAATCTTATTAAAGAGTCCCTGCGACTTATAATCCAAAGTCAGTAGTATTCAGGAACAGCAGACCCTCTGAATGCTTTCACAAAGCGCTCCACTGGATCATTGTATCCTACTAGTGATTCGCTGCCTCCTTGCACACTGTCTGCACCCCTTCTCTGATCATATAATCACATGATCACTATTCTATCACAGATGCCTGTCCATCCCACTATGCAGAACACAATAAAATATTAGTATCTCCTCTACCATAGAATACCAACAAATGATGCTTTTCCCTGGACCACTAGTGGCTTTAATTCCTCAACCTATTTAAATCACTAGTGAAATTTTAAATAATATGAATTTTTTTCCCAATTTTCTGTTGCCTAAAAATCTAGTGCATCTTATAGTCTGAAAAATAAGGTAATAGGCAGTTCTACGTCAGACATCACCAGACATTCTTCCTGTTGTACAACACACCAATGCACCACTGTTTAGTTACCTCCTCTCCTCCTTTGCTCTGGTAAATTTGCTTTCGACCCGTGCAACTTCATCACACAGAGCTGCATTCTCCTGAAAAGCACAGAAAATGTATGTAATAATAAAAAAAATAATAATAATAAAAAAAAAACACGGACGAGAAAATTCATTACATTTCTCTAATAAAAAAAAAAATCTAAATTCTCGAGTAAGTCTTCTTTGAAACCACCCAACTTTCTCAATAATCCTCAATACCAAAGTCCTCAATATCAAACATGGCTAAATCTGCAGCAAGATGAGAATAGGGATGCATCAATGGATAGCCAGGTGCATTTGCCCTTCAGGAGTATAGTAAAGTTTGGTGTACCTGGGAGGACGCCATTGGAAACTGTTACTTTTGGTATCCAGCATTACCATAATCAAAAAAGGCAATGACACTACTTGATATACAGTATGTATATTAGTGTAGCTTGCACACAATTTTCATTCAGCTTTCCTAAGGCCCAGAATTGCAAATGTGTATTTATGAAGTGAATTATCATACACCTATAGACAGTAACATTCCATAATTTGCTAGATTTCCCCTTCAAGGTGAGAAAAGCTAGGCATGACCTAGATCCTCAGCACATAAAAGATCTTGAGCTGCTTCCTAATGCTAACATCAGCTCAATTTTTAGTTATGTCATTGTCTTGGAATTGCCACTCAGATTTCCTGGACTCCTGAGAATCAAATCTGTCCAGATGAATAGGGAGGCATCATCAGATCCCATACTGAAGCATAACTACGGAGATTTGCTTTCCACAACTATGGGCCAGTGGAGCAGCAAAGGACAACTGAAAGATTATAGAAAAGCCCCTTCTTTCCAGCAAAGTAAGTTACTACCTATTCATAGGACAGGGGATAACTTGCAGATCAGCAGGGGTCTGACCCCCATTGATGAGGAAAACAAGGGATGGGGCACCCAACCCTTATATCAATGATCTGTTTAGGACTGCTGTCAAGGTCAGTACAATACAATGTACAGAACAGGAAGCAGAAGGAGACGTCATTACATTAGGTACCCTCTACTTACTGTTCTGTGGACTATATTGTACTGATCCTGGCAGCAGTCCTAATGTATGTATAGTACCAGTTTTGAACATGTGAACATCTGTTGTATTGCAGTGTATTGTACTTTTTTTTTTTTAAGCAGACTCGGCCCTTTTCTGGCAGGACCTAACACACAGTTCGTTGCATAATACAGCCAAGCACCCTGCACTTCTGTAGCAAGCACAGCTTTTGTGTGAAGTAAACTGCAGCGCTGTATTATTGCAACATTAACTATTACCCACACTCAGCGTGTCATAATAGTATGCAACTGAGCAGGAAGAGGTTGAGTTAAAGGGGTTCTCAGGGATATTTTGAAATCCCTACACTAATCTAAAAACCCTCCTACTTTCTAAATAAAAAAAAATGTATATTTACCCATATCCCTGGGGCAGTCATGTGACCACCCCAGGGATATTTTCTGATTATCCGGTGACTATCCGTTTCCCCATTTCCAGAGACGGATCGTCACTACTACTCCCCCCATCCACGGCTTCTTCCGGCAAGACGGCTCCTCCCTCTGTACTGGAAGGGTGTGTGTTCTTCTACTCTTCTCCTACCAGTGCACGCGCACTGCTGCCAGTAAATCACCTCTACTGAGTGTCTATGCATGCGCAGTAGAGGTGACTAATGGCTGGAGAAGGAACGCGCCCACAGTACAGGAGGACTGGCAGTTTTACAGAAAGAAGCATGGAGGGTAAGTATGTAATATGGGTTGGGCTGAGTAGGTAAGAAAGGACATATAGGATATCTAGGATAGGAAAGATAGCTAGAGAGACAGGGAGGGGGTGTATGGGGGGGAGTGAGGAAGGAGGGGGAAAAGAGTGAGAGGGGTTAGGAAGTTACATAGCAGGAAGCAGAAGGATGTAAACAAAAGTAGGAGACACTAGGAGCCCCCAAAGACACCCAGAAACCAGTTAAACACACTAAGGGCTCGTTTACATCTGTACCCGGAACTCCGTTCTGCAGGTTTCCGTTTCCTGCACAAAACAGGGCAGAAGATGGAAACCAGCCGGCATCTTTCCAAACCAATTCATTTGAATGAGCTTGAAAAGTGTCCGGCCGTGAGCGCCGGTGAGCGTTTTATGCTCTCCGTGGCGAAACAGTTTTTTTTTTAAACCAGACACAGAGTCGGACATGCAGTACTCTGTGTCCGGTTAAAAAAAAACAAAAAACCTTTTCAACGCTGAGAGCTCAAAAAAAAATCACCGGCACTCACAGCCGGACTCGGCATGACAGGTTTCCGTCTTCTGCATGCAGAAGACGGAAACCTGATAACTGAATCCAGACATTGGTGTGAACCCATCGTTAGAAGTATACAGGTACATTTATTAACCCATTAAATGCACCAATAGAAATTTAAAAATTTTTTGTATAAAACATTTTTTGCCCTTGCCAAGAAAACCCCTTTAAGGGAAGGATTTGTTACTCACAAAGATCATAGCCTTTGCCATTCTCCTGAGTCGCAAACATTTGAGGCGGTATTTTTCCTTGTGACTCCTTTTTTTAGTCTTCATCTTGGCCTCGTGGTATAAGGAATGTGAGGAGAATGTGGGATTCATCCCTCCTGGGTAGAGTTAAAAAACATAGAAACTTATTATAACCTTATGGACTACAGAGCCTTACAGTTTAGATACACACCTCTAACAACATCACTTGTGGGTCTAGAAACAGTGGGAAGGAAGTTTTGTCTATCAGTATCATTGTAAATTTGGGTGACAACCCCTGCTAGAGCTGTGATAGGATCCGTCATCATTGACACCCACCCTTCTAAGGAACCTAAAGGGAGCAGATAGTAACTGTGAGCTGTAGTATCAGACATACTGTGTGCTATATCTGTTTCTGGGAAAGCTGGGTGACCATGCCATTCCAGCTCTACCTATGTAACGCATTCAGGCTAGTTATGAATGGATAGATCACTGTTCCCATAGTGTGGTAGTCACTGCATCTAGGAAAGCTGGGTGGCAATGACTCTGTGATTAGTGGTATCAGAGTCACCCAGCTCAGCTTTTACAGACGCAATGAATGGGGGAGGTGTGACAACAATGCAGTTACGACAGTGTTTATACAACAGCCTAGACGTATTGTACACCTGCTTATTATACACCTCCATCTTTACTCACCCGTTATTTCCACTACCACCCGTGTCAGCGACACATTACCTCCTCTCTTCACCTAAACATCCCTCGTACCAATTATCCGGAGGTCTGAGAGATAGAAGGAGAAGCCGCTCTGTCCTGGTTTCCCTGAGCTCTATGGTAAACAGGCGGCCTCACACGCGTTGCTTCGGGAAGCTGTGATGTCACAATAAGGGGCGGAGCCTCTATCATAGTTCTGTTTGCGCATGTGTGTGAGGCTGCAGTGTGATAGTCTATTGCTGGCTAGGTCAAGGAGAGAAGCGAGGACAGGGCACATGGAGTGATGGAATGGAGTTATTGTACTAAGGACTTCCACACTGACAATGGGCTAAAGGAGCTTTAACCCCTTCCTGCATTTTTTTTTTATTTTCTTTTTTGACGTTCCCCCTTCCATAACTTTGTTATTTTTCCATTCACAGAGCCATAAGAGGGCTTAATGTTGGCGGGATAAATTGTACTGCATAACGGTACCCTCTATTATACTGTACAATGTACTAGGAAGCTGGAAAAAAATTCTGAATTGGGTGTAATTGGAGAAAAGGTGCATTTGTGCGACTTTCTTACGGGTTTCGTTTTTACGGTGTTCACTGTGCAGCCAAAATGACATGTCACCTGTATACTATGTTATGGAAAGATTCAGGGGATACCAAATTTCTACATTTTAACCCCTTAACAAATCTAAAACTTTGCAAAAACCTTTTTTTTTCTTCTAAAGTCGCCATATTCTGACATCGATAACTTTTTTAGATTTTCTTGTTCAGGGATGCATTGAGTTTCTTTTTTGCGGGACCAGGTGTACTTTTTAGTTATATCATACATCATATTTCATACACAAGTAATGTGTATGTGTTTCACAGTAATTTTTAACTTTTATATGTATTATAGGGAAAGGGGGGGGAGCGATTTGAACTTTTAGTCTTTTTTTTTTATTGCATTTAATAGACCCCCCAAGGGGTCTTGAGACCCAGGAGGTCTGATCACTGTGGTTTCTGTCCAGGGTACCACACACAGAGTACCCCCACTGAATAGGACTACTCAGCAAGTATATTAGCAGCAATACAAACGGAATGTCTGAGTCAGAAATCTGAGAATCAGTCCAAGGTCTCTACTGATTTTCTTTCAAATCGATGGCTGAGGTTTCAGGACTCCCTTGTGGGTGACAAGGTATTAAACTCTATAATGGATGAATAAAGCCCTGCCTGGAAGAAGCAAGATACAGAACCTACAGATTCTGTAACATACACTGTACTGCATTATAATTGGTTAATACAATATTAATAATGAGGAGACCGAAAGACGTCTGAAGTAGGAATGAAGAACGTTCTTTCAACACAAACCGGTGAAGCCTAACCAAATGTACCAAGTAAAAAGCTGTGGAAATAGTCTTTTACTATCAGCATTACCAAAACCAAAATGTTACATTTGATAGCTTCATGGTAAGTCTCAGAAATGTTTTAGGCCCCCTATTCAGACAACCAAGTTTCTGACTAGACTCGGACTTACTGATTTCAGTTGGACCGTTCAATCCTCATGGACCCTTATTTTTTTTTCTCATGGACCATCAGTTGACGTGAAAAAAAGTTACAACATGTCCTGTTCTGATTTCCTCAAGACTGCACACTAAAGACACTCAGACTCGCATCCATTTTTTTTTTTTTTCCCCATAAATCTTCCATTGTACCTGGAGTACTAGGGAACACGCAGGCCCTGAGCGGCGATGCATGATTACTGTATGGTCCTAACAATTTTCTGAGTCTTGCATTGACCCTTAGGGCCTATTCACATGACAGTATATGCTGTGGATTTTGACCCTCATTCAGTAGTAGATTCCACTCTTAGGACTAGTTCACTCAAGAGTTTTTTGCAGGTGGATATTGACGCAGAATCCGCCTCAAAATCCACCTGCAAAAAAAGCTCCCATTGACTTCAATGAGAGTCATTCACTTTTTTTTTCCGCTAGCGTTTTTTTTTCCACTAGCAGAAATAAGAAGTGAGATGCCCTTCTTCCCACGGCTGAGACAGCTGTGGTGTGAGACTCTCTCCTGACTAGGCCCATCCTAGAATCATCCGGTCCTAATCAGGAGCAGAATGCCGCAACGGGATACCGGACCCCTCCATTACACAGGTATCATAACTTACAAAACAGTGGGTAACATGCAGTAGTAATATCCTAGTACCTGCATAGTATAGGTTCGCTACTGAATGAGGCTTCCTTGTCTGGGCAGATATGCTCTCATAATTTGTTCAAATAGTAGCATCTTATTCAGGGCTCGTTCACATCTGCGCCCGGTCTCCGTTCATGCAGGTTTCCTGCACAAAACTGAGCGGAGACGAAAACCTGCAAGACTCTTTCAAACCCATTCATTTGAATGGGTTTGAAAGATGTCCGGCCATGAGCACCGGTGAGCGTTTTATGCTCTCCGCCGCTAAACCGTTTTTTAAAATCGGATACAGAGTCGGACATGCAGTACTCTGTGTCCGGTTTTGAAAAAACGGTTTCGCGGCGGAGAGCATAAAACGCTCACCGATGCACACAGCCGGACACGGTCTGACAGCTTTCCATCTTCTGCATGCAGAAGACGGAAAGCTCAGAACGGACTCCGGGCGCTAGTGTGAACCTAGTGTTATCTACACAGTTTGTGACTACAGCAGTAATGCAGTTTAATTCATACACTAAAGTTTGCATATGTCTTAGCACCCTCTACAGACAGCTGCTGCATTTTTTGTGTGTTTCTTTAGAAGTAGTATCATACCTGGCTGCTATAAATACATAGACTCTGATCCTGACCCAGAAATGACCGGTCAGTGATGCTAGATAAGACTACAACAATGCAGAACATGTAATAAGGGTCATTACTCAGATCACAGCACAATGTAATGCAACATTTCTGGATAGTTTATTTGCATAGGAAACAACAGACTAGAACACGGATGGTGCTACAGAACCAGGACTTATGATCCAGAGCAAGATCCTTCAATATATAATAAGAGGTTATGACATTATCATTGCAGCAGATGTTGATTCTGTTCAATTCAACTATATAACAAAAGCAAAATGAAATGTAAAGCTTTAACATGCTCTTAGAGAAAAGAGACAGTCAGGTCACCCTGAAGCACATCATTATGAAGCAGCAGAACTCCTTTATGTGTGAAAAATCTTTTCAGAGTCTCTGACAACACTTACTGTCACATATTCTGGCAGTTCAGCATTGCCATAGTCATTCCCATTGTCATGGACAGATGTTTGGCTCTAAATCAGTGTAGCATTCAATGACTAGATCAGAATTACTACCGGTAGTACTAAAGTTAGCTCTATTGTACACATAAATGTAGAAAGAAATTTGGGTCCACCCTATGGCAAAACTGAACCAAGTCTATGTGCAATAAAATTGCTTTTATAGAATGCTCTTGGTGCAAGCGGAGGGGAAACACAGCAATCTTACTTATGGAGATATGCTCATTCTCATGTTTATTCCTGCACAGATGAGCTATCGCTATGTCCCTCCTGCACTGGAACCACAGACAAATGTCCCTCCTGTATTGGAGCCACACAGAAATGTCCCTCCTGTACTGGAGCCACTGGCAAATGTCCCTCCTGTACTGGAGCCACTGGCAAATGTCCCTCCTGTACTGGAGCCACTGGTAAATGTCCCTCCTGTGCTGGAGCTACTGGTAAATGTCCCTCCTGTACTGGAGCCACTGGTAAATGTCCCTCCTGTACTGGAGCCACTGGTAAATGTCCCTCCTGTACTGGAGCCTCAGTGTAATGCCCTTCAGATACTGGATCCACTGAGAAATGCCCTTCAGGTACTGGAGCCACTGGTAAATGTCCGTCCTGTACTGGAGCCTCAGTGTAATGCCCTTCAGATACTGGATCCACTGAGAAATGCCCTTCAGGTACTGGAGCCACTGGTAAATGTCCGTCCTGTACTGGAGCCTCAGTGTAATGTCCTTCAGATACTGGATCCACTGAGAAATGCCCTTCAGGTACTGGAGCCACTGGTAAATGTCCGTCCTGTACTGGAGCCTCAGTGTAATGTCCTTCAGATACTGGAGCCACTGAGAAATGCCCTTCAGGTACTGAATCCACTGGTAAATGTCCCTCCTGTACTGGAGCCACTGGTAAATGTCCCTCCTGTACTGGAGCCACTGGCAAATGTCCCTCCTGCACTGGAGCCACTGAGAAATGCCCCTCCTGTACTGGAGCCACAGAAAAATGCCCTTCAGTTACTGGAGCCACTGGCAAATGTCCATCCTGTATTGGAACCACTGAAAAATGTCCCTCTTGAATAGGAATCACTGACAAATGTCCCTCCTGTATCGGAACCACTGACAAATGTCCGTCCGCTATTGGAACCACTGACAAATGTCCGTCTGGTATTGGAGCCACTGACAAATGCCCTTCCCGTAGTGGAGCCACTGACAAATGTCCGTCCTGCATTGGAACCACTGAGAAATGCCCCTCCATCATTGGAATCACCGATAAATGTCCTTCTTGCACTGGAATCACTGACATAGGTCCCTCCTCCATAGGGGCCTCTGGCAAATGCCCCTCTTGACTTGATGGTTTGTGCACAACTACATCCTGCATAGAGGCATCATGTAACTGGCCCTCACCCACAGACATCCCTGGTCCACGTTGTGCAGATTCCTCTGCTGAAGGTTCAAGGTTACCCTCATTGGCTGCTTTCCAGTTTCTCAATGATACAGGATGTGGAAGACACAGGAATAATCTGCAAAATTTGTAGGCTTTTGGAGAGGCGTAATACAGACTCAAGGCAAATTCCTTCATGGGGCTGCAGTACTGAGTGACACTGTGACGCCGGTAGCCATTCTTCAGCTGCTGAGTGAACAGAACCTGAGCAAGGCCACTGCAATGCTCTGCTATCACCTGCTCCGGATCTCTCTCCATCATATTGTTCTTCCGTAAATCAACCAGTGTTTTCTTCAGATTTTTGATCTTGGCACCTTGGCGCAAGACTTGCTTCTGTAGGGATTTGATCTTTCGTCTCAATTTAACGACTTTTGGGTCAGCAACAGGGGTGGGAATGTCATTCTCCTTGTCACCAGACACAGCAGAGTACGCATGGTCAACTGTAATGTAATCAGCTTGGTTCTCACAAGGAGGTCTGGCTGGTTCATGCCAACTTGTATGGTGCACTACAATTCTCATATCTGGTAAACGGCTTTCAATCAGTGCCCCTTCTCCCTGTTTCCTGCCCGGTGCTTCCACTGATTGCTTATGAGCAGACTGTTTAGTTGCTACCGGCCCATCCTCCATTACCTGCTCTTCCACTCTCTGCTGATTACCCGGGATTTGTGACTCCCTATTTGCAACCACCTGCTGCTCACTCTGTGTTTTTGGCTTCAATTTTTCATCCTGATTGTCTATTGCGTGCTTTCCGCTTCCTTGTGTCTCCTTCTCATTTTTCTTGTTCTGGGCTTCCAACTCCTGCGTTCCTTCCTCATCTCCTACCACCTGCATCTTTCCCTGTGTTATTTCCTCATTCTTTTGTCCTTGTGCTTCCATTGTCTTCTCCTCACTCTGCAATATCTGACTCTCAAACTGTGGTTTCACCGCCTGACTCTCAAGCTGCGGTTTTACCACCTGACTCTCAAGCTGCTGTTCTACAAACTGATTCTCATGCTGCGGTCCCACTGCCTGACTCTCAAGCTGCTGTTCTACAAACTGATTCTCATGCTGCGGTCCCAATGCCTGACTCTCTAGCTGCGATCCCATCGCCTGATTCTCACGCTGCGATCCCATCGCCTGATTCTCATGCTGCGGTCCCAATGTCTGACTCTCAAGCTGAGGTTTCACCGCTGGCTGCTCAAGCTGCGATTCATCATCACTCTCTACACCTTGCATTTCCTCTGTCTGATTATTGCCCTTTGTGTGATCCTCCACCTTCCCTGTTCCCTCCTCTTTCCCTGGTCTTTCCTCCATCTGCATTTCACTCTGCATTCCCATTTCCTCTTCATGAGTGTAGCTCACATCAGACTTTCCTGGGACCTCTTGCTCCATTTTCTCATCCTTTATTTCGTTGGGGTTGGCAGTTTTGCTTGTTGTCTTTTTTGTATATTTTCTCTTTTTAGTCTTCTTCCTTCGTTGGATGGGGTAGAGAGGGGTGGGCACAGCATCCATGCGCAGATAAGGACAGGCAGCCCCGGGACGTATCATGTAGTCTTTCTCTGTAAAGTGATCACTGCAGACTTTGCTGTGAATGGATGGGGTCCAATCATTTCTCTGGACAGCTTCAATCCACTTGGAGAGACGTTCTGGATCTTTCATGGGAAATCTACAAATTAGAAATCGCACATTTATATCCATTATATAGTTATTGGTGCAACTTTCTAATAATATAAATCATAAATTTGTCCAAGAAAAGCTCTCTGTTGTCCTTTGTTGGAGGAAAGAAAGTGGGTTGGGCGATATCCAGACCACCGGAATACAGGCTCTGGCAATATTGATCATGTGTTGTAGGCGTGGAGGGAGTAAGTCTGCTGCTTTTCATCAAACACAGCCCTTCATTTTCTGAGGCTGGAAAACCCTTTAATAATGGATGTCCCTTATGATCAGTATAGTTTCCTATTCATGGACAGCAAGCAGACATGAAAACTTGAAAATGGTGAGCAGCTGTAATACGGAGTTTATTAGAAAGTGGCAGAACTTTCCACTGTTTACACTTCATTTACTAGATGGTTCCTATATGATGTGCAGGAAAACTTGGAATTACCTGAAGAAGTGTTTTCCACAACCCTTGTGCATGCGATTCGTACACCCAAACATGGCACACACCGTCATCTTGCCACTGAAAAAAAACAAAAAAAACAGCCATAAATCTGTCACAACCAGACAAAAGTTTAATACAATGGCTTCTTAGTTTCTGGGAAAGCAGGGTGTCAGCATCATAGTTGCTATTTCACCCCAAGGTGTCACCCAGCTTTACCAAATTACTGAATGGTAAACATGCTAATTTATGTAGCAGTAAAGTTGTTACTACTAGACAGATTGGGGTGAAGCAGGAAGGCAGCCATAGTGATCAGTACTTAATGTCTACTTGCTTTTCACATTTGAAGAAATAGCTTTGAAAGTGAGGTGCAGCTCTATACAATAACAGAGTGTGATATAGGGGTGCAGTGGTGTATTATTATAGTGGGATATGGGGGTACAGCAGTGTATTATTATAGTGTTTTATGGCAGTACAGTAGTGTTATAGTGTGATAAAAAGCTACAGCTGTATATTACAGTAGTGGGATACTGGGGTACAGCAGTATATTATTGTTGTGTGGGTGCTACAGCAATGTATTATTTTATTATGATATGGAGAACAACAGTATATTAGTAAGTTACGCTATGTTCACACCTGCGTTCAGCACTCCGTTCTGTGCTTTCCGTTTTCTACATGCAAGAAAACAGAAAACACAGACCGTGTCCGGCCGTGAGTGGCGGTGAGTGTTTTATGCTCTCCGCCGCGAAACCGTTTTCTAAAATCCGGACACAGAGTACTGCATGTCCGACTCTGTGTCCGGATTAAAAACCCGGTTTTGCGGCGGAGAGCGTAAAACGCTCACCGCCGCTCACGGCCGGACATCTTTCTCACCCATCCAAATGGATGGACACAAACCCCAATTTAAGCTCAACAAACAGTAACAACCACTCCTTTAAATCACGTTCCCCATGACAACCACAAATGGAATAGGCAATGGGAATTCCAAAAGCCCTCACCCTTAACTGTCATTTTGAGTGTGTGTGTGTGTGTGTGAGTGTGTGTGTGTGTGTGTGTGTGTGTGTGTGTGTGTGTGTGTGATGTGGTAAGACCTTCCAAAATTCACTTTTCTAGCCCTTAACATGAGCCCTTCCAAACAAAGTTACATGACCTTAAGCTGAGCTACCAGCAGAGATTGAGGCCCTTGGCATGAGTAGAGCCTTGCACCAGCAGTGTTTTTGGCACTTAGGGTGAGTTGAGCCTTGTACCAGCGTGTGTCCCTTAACATCAGGCGGGCCCTAAGTTCTGCGCTTTGCACAAAAGTTCCACATTAACTAGGCTGAATGGTACAAAGATTAGTAGGCCCGAGAACCAGGAACAGGTCTTGCAATGGCTGTCGGATAACGCTTAAAGCACATTGTCCACCAGCCAGTCAGCCTCTACCTCCTCTTACCCAACAGTCTTGTCCTCCTTCCACCCAAAATTCCCAATCTTCCCAGAACAATAACCCCAACTGTCCCTGCTCCCCAGAGCTGTTCTCCCTTCCTTTGACTGTACCGCAACCTGCCCCTCCATTTCGCGATTCCACGGACCTAACAGACGAGTATCTGTGTCCAGATGCTCAAACACTAGAGTCTCCTCCATTCCATCTCCGGTCGATTTGGTGGCGGATGACCAGCAACCCACCCTCATCGACGACGATGAGACGCAGTTGCTGTCAGGGCAGCCAGTTGACATGCGCATTGTGCAGGAGGAGGAGGCGAAACAGGAGTTGGAAGAGGAGGTGGTGGACGACGAGGACACCGACCCCACCTGGACAAGGCAGATGTCAAGCTGGGAAAGTAGTGTGGATGTTGAGGCAGGTGCAGCACCAAAAAGGGTAGCTAGAGGCAGAGACATGTCCAGAGGCAGAGGTCAGCTGCTTTGCCGAAGCCAGGCCAGACCCGGAATGTCCGAAGATGTTCCCTTTTGTACCCAGCCCAGAAAAACTCCCCCATCGAGGGCACGTTTCTTGAAGGTGTAGAGTTTTTTCAAGGAATGCGCCGAGGACAGATATAGTGTCGTCTACACAATTTGCCTCTCGAAATCGAGTAGGGGCCCTGAGAAGAGCAACCTGTCCACCACTTCAATGCACCGTCATTTGGAATCCAAGCAATGGAATCAGTGGCAGGCAGCAACGGCAGGACAAACGTCGCCCGCCGTTCATGCCACTGCCTCTGCTCACAGTGCTGGCGATGCACTCCAGAGGACGAGCCAGGACATCACTTCATCTGCCTCCGCCACTTTGTTGACTTCTCCCTCATCCTCCCCTGTTTCTGTCTTATCTCCTTCTCCTGCACCATCAAAGGCACCATCAGGCGCTTCTTTACAACAACCCACCATCTCTCAGACATTGGAGCGCCGGCAGAAATACACCGCTAACCACCCACCCACGCAAGCCTAGAACGCCAACATCGCTAAACTGCTGGCCCAGGAGAGGTTGGCGTTCCGGCTTGTTGAAACTCCCGCCTTCCCGGACCTGATGGCAACTGTGGCACCTCACTATGCCGTCCCTAGCCGTCTCAACTTCTCCCGGTGTGGCGTCCCCGCCTTGCACCAGCACGTGTCACTCAACATCAGGTGGGCCCTTAGTTCCGCGCTTTGCTGCAAGGTCCACTTGACCACCGACACTTGGACAAGCGCCTGTGGTCAGGGATGCTGCAGTGCTTATCTTTAATGACAGGCAGGGTGAATGTGGTGGAGTCTGTTCCCCGGGTGCAAACTGGGGTGGCCTATCTCCTCTCCCAGGCCAAAATTCATGGCAGGAGTAGACTGAAACCCTACGACGCTGCAACCTCCACCACAGCTACTAGCGGCAAACGCTAAAACACTGGTGTGGGGAGACGTCAGCAGGCGGTGCTGAAGCTCATCAGCTTGGGGGACAGACAGCACAGTGCCTCCGAGGTCAGGGATGCCATCCTGGCTGAGATGGCATTTTTTTTTCCCTGCTACACCTGGGGCCTGGCATTTTTACGCCTGTGATAATGGCTGGAACCTGGTAGCGGCTATGGAGCTTGCCAGCCTCCAACACGTTCCATGTTTGGCCCACGTCTAACCTAGTGGTGCAAAGTTTTTTAAAAACATACCCAAATGTACCGAAGCTACTGTTGAAAATGCGGCGCTTGTGCGCCCACTTTTGCAAGTGCACAGGAGTCGCTGCTAGCCTAAAAACACTCTAGCAAGGCCTACATCTGTCCAAACACAGGCTGTTGTCCGTCATTCACACACGCTGAAACCCTACAATACCATATCTTGAGCAGGGTGTGTGAGCTGCACAGACCTTTGATGGAGTTCCATCTACAAAACCCAAGGGTTCCTCAAAGTCAGCAACCAAAGTTTCTGCACCATGAGTTTCCAGGGGTGGCAGAGTTATGGCTAGGGGAAGAGGCATGGATAGGGATGATGTCTAGGAGCAAAAGCAGTGTGGATGTGGAGGCAAGCTAAGCAGGAAAAACTGGGGGTACAAGCTAAGGCATGGACTGGGGTGATGTCTAGGGGCAAAAGCAGTGTGGATGTGGAGGCAAGCTAAGCAGGAAAAACTGGGGGTACAAGCTAAGGCATGGACTGGGGTGATGTCTAGGGGCAAAAGCAGTGTGGATGTGGAGGCAAGCTAAGCAGGAAAAACTGGGGGTACAAGCTAAGGCATGGACTGGGGTGATGTCTAGGGGCAAAAGCAGTGTGGATGTGGAGGCAAGCTAAGCAGGAAAAACTGGGGGTACAAGCTAAGGCATGGACTGGGGTGATGTCTAGGGGCAAAAGCAGTGTGGATGTGGAGGCAAGCTAAGCAGGAAAAACTGGGGGTACAAGCTAAGGCATGGACTGGGGTGATGTCTAGGGGCAAAAGCAGTGTGGATGTGGAGGCAAGCAAAGCAGGGAAAATGGTGGCTAGAGGCAAAGGGATGTCCATAGGCAGCAAGGGCAAAGATGCAAAACTCTCCCGTTTCAAGAATTTTCCTGACTTGTTTCCCCACAAAACATTCCTGGGAGGAGGGCTGAAACACCACCCTCCTCCTCCTCCGCTGTTAGATTGACCCCAGCTACGAGCTGAAAACGCTGCAACACTGGTGTGGGGAGACGTCAGCAGGCTGGGCTGAAGCTCATCAGCTTGGGAGACGGACAGCACACTGCCTCTGAGGTCAGGGATGCCATCCTGGATGAGATGGCAATTTGTTTATCCCCGCTGCCCCTGGGGCCAGGTTTTTTAGCTTGTTGGAGGGCTCTGGAGCTTGCCAGCCTCCAACACGTTCCATGCCTGGCCCACATGTTCAATGTAGTGGTGCAATGATTTTTAAAAACATACCCCAAATTAGCTGAGCTAAGGGTGAAAGTGCGGCACTTGGACACCCACTTTCCCAAGTCTACAGTACCTGGAGCTAGCCGCAATACACTCCAGCAAGGCCTACATCTGCCTGAAGCACCTACTGTTGTGCGAGGTCACCACACGCTCTAACCCTAGATACCGTATGTTCAGCAGGGTGTGTGAGCAGCAGAGACCTTTGATGGAGTACCAGCTACAAAACCCAAGGGTTCCTCAGAGTCAGCTCCCTCACTTTCTGCACCATGAGTTTCCATGGGTGGCAGACTTATGGCTAGAGGCACAGGCATGGATAGGGGTGATGTGTAGGGGCAAAAGCAGTGTGGATGTGGAGGCAAGCTAAGCAGCAAAAACTGGGGGTACAAGCAGCCGGTGGCATCATCACTGACAAGCACAGCTGTCTGTCAGCTGACAGGCTGACTTTCACCAAAATGAACAGACAATGGATAGACTCATCATATACATGTCAGTTACATGACAAATTTAGTGCAATTTGCAAGTCCAAGATGGTTTGGAGATCTGCGGAGAGGAATCTCACCACCTCTTGCGGGTGCCATCATTTGGAAGGCAAGCCCTGGGCTCAGTGGGTGAGAGCAAGCGCAGGATAATCGTCGTTTGGCCTGGCGGCCACTGCCTCTTCCACTGTTGACAGGGCTGGCGCTGCAGTCCAGACCAGGAGCCAGGACACCTCCACATCTGCCTCTGACACTTTGGGGAGTTCACCCTTATCCTCACCTTTTCCTGCCATTTCTCCTTTTGCCCGCGCCATCATGCGCCTCTTCCCAGCAACTCCCCATCTCCCAAGCCTTTCATTTCATGCTAAAGTACAGCGCAACCCACCCACATGCCCAAGGCTTCAACGGCCTCATCTCAAGAAATCTGGCCCAGGAGATGTTGGAATCCCGGCTGGGGGACACTCTGCCCTTTTTGGGCAGAGTGTCTACTGCGCCACCGCACTGTGCCGTCCACACCAGCACTTTCCCCCAAACATGAGGCGGTCCCTAAATTCAGCGCTTAGCCCTAAAGTTCCATGTGACCAGTTACGAATGGACAAGTGCATGTGGACAGGGACGCTAACTTTCAATTTGGGCACAGTGGTTGAATGTAGTTGAGGCGTGGACCGGGTCGCAAAATGTGGTGGCCTGACTTGTCTCCCCACACAACATTCCTGGGAGGAGGGCTGAAACACCACCCTCCTCCGCTGTTAAATTGACCCCAGCTACGAGCTGGAAACGCTGCAACACTGGTGTGGGGAGACGTCAGCGGGCCGTGCTGAAGCTCATCAGCTTGGGGGCTAGACAGCACACTGCCTACAAAGTGAGTCATGCCATCCTCGATGAGACGGCAATGTGGTTTTTGCCACTGCACCTGGGCCCAGGCATGTTGTCATGTGTGATAATGGCCGTAACCTGGGATTGGCTCTGTAGCTTGGCAGCCTGCAACATATTCCATGCCTGGGCCACGTTTTTAACTCATTGCTGCTAATCTTTTGAAAAAGGTACCCCAATGTTCCTGAGCTACTGGTGAAAGTGTGGTGCTTGTGCGGATAGTTTTTAAAGTGTATAGTTGCCGCTGCTAGCCTCTATGCACTCCTACAACGCCTGTACCTGCTGGAACAACGGCTGTTGTGCGACGTCTCCACACTGCTGGCACTAAACATATCATGTGTTGAGCAGAGTGTGTGAGCAGCACAGACCTTTGATGTAGTTCCAACTCCAAAACCCTCGGGTTCGTCAAAGTCAACTCCCTCAGTTGCTCAACCATGAGTGGCCATGGGTGGCAGACTTATGTGAAATCCCATCCCATCCATTGCACTGGACACGAAACATTAGCATGCGCTCAGCACAACTTCGGATATGGCAGATGCGTTAAGCAGGGTACAACACAGACCAGGCCTGAGCACCAGGAACAGGTGTTAGAAATACTGCAGCATCTGCCATTTCCTTCCAATTTTGGGGTTTTGGACCCGCCACCGACTTGTCTGGACCTAAGTGGGGATCATGAGACACAGTTGCCATCAAGGCAAGCTGTGGTCATGTGCGGTTTGCAGTAAGGGGGCAGTGCGCAATTGGAAGAGGAGTTGGTGGATGACGAGGCCACCGACCCCACATGGACAGGGGTGATGTCTAGGGGCTAAAGCAGTGTAGATGTAGAGGGAAGCTAAATCAACAAAAAACCTGGGTAGAAGCAAAGGCATAAACTGGGGTGATGTTTAGGGGTGAAAGCAGAGTAGATGTGGAGGGAAGCTAAGCAGCAAAAACAGTGGGTAGAAGCAAAGGCATGCAAAACTCTACCCTGTTGGAAGACTTATTCCTAGGTCTGGAACACGTTAATGGCCCCCCTGGACAAATTACTGCCACTCAGGGGCCTAGTGTCACCAGGAGGGACAAGTATAGGCGCATGTTGTGGGAATACCTGGCCGACACCAGCTCTGTCCTCTCCGATCCCTCTGTGCTCTACAGCCTAAACTTATTTTCTCATCTTTTTTTCTGAACTGCACATCTCTTGCCTGCTTCCTTTGGGATCTTAGAAATGGTGGTCCACTTCCACAGATGGTAACTTCAATAGACAGTGTAACGGGAGTAGCTGAGGGATCGCTGTCTTAACCACTTTTTGGCACAAAATTAACTTCCAAAGCCAAATATGGTGCAAGTATATGATGCAAGGACACCTACACACCTATCTCTGACACATTGGGGAGTTCACCCTCATGCGCCCTTTTGGCCTGCACCATCATGCGCCTCTTCCCAGCCACTCCACATTTCCCAAGCTTTTCATTGCAGGCAGAAGTACAATACAACCCACCCCCATGCCCAAGCCTGTAACAGCCTCATCGATAAACTGCTGGCCCTGGAGATGTTGGTGTTTGTTTATGCTTCTGGAGACCCAGGCCTTCCGTCAGCAGATGGCAGCTGGGGCACCTCCCTATGCTGGGCCTAGCCGTTACTACTTCTCTTGGTGTGCTGTCTCTGCCTTGCGCCTGCATGTGTCCCATAACATCAGTCGGGCCCAGAGCTCTGCGCTTTGCTGCAAGGTCCACTTGACCACCGACACATGGACAAGCGCCTGTGGTCAGGGATGCTGCAGTGCTTATCTTTAATGACAGGCAGGGTGAATGTGGTGGAGTCTGTTCCCCGGGTGCAAACTGGGGTGGCCTATCTCCTCTCCCAGGCCAAAATTCATGGCAGGAGTAGACTGAAACCCTACGAAGCTGCAACCTCCACCCCAGCTACTAGCGGAAAACACTGTAACACTGGCATGGGGAGATGTCAGCAGGCCGTGCTGAAACTGATCAGCTTGGGGGACAGACAGCACAGTGCCTCCGAGGTCAGGGATGCCATCCTGGCTGAGATGGCATTTTTTTTTCCCTGCTACACCTGGGGCCTGGCATTTTTGCGCCTGTGATAATGGCTGGAACCTGGTAGCAGATCTGGAGCTTGCCAGACTCAAACACGGTCCACGCATGGCCCACGTTTTCCAACTTGTTGGTGCCATGTTTCTTTGAAACCTACACCATTGTGCCTGATATACAGGTCAAAGTGGGGCCATTTTCGTAAGTGAGAACTAGCCTCTGCTAGGCAGAAAACATTCAGAGCACACTCCTCTCATCTTCGCACCGTTGGCTGGCGGAGGAAGACGAGGGGGTTGGAGTGGCATCTGATGTCCCTATCCCACACGAGGCTAGAGGGTGCACTTCAGTGCATCCCATTGCTTCACCACAAATGGTGTGAAGGGGAGTGGAAAATGGAGGAAATGGAGAGTGACCCTTACAGTTGGGGCCAGCAAAGGCATGCCAAGTAACACACTGGCACACATGGCTGACTTCATCTTGGGTTGCTTTTCAACACATATTTCACATCATGAAGAACAAATAATACTGGATTTTTTCAAGCCTCGAACCCCGGTCTAGGTCTAATGTCTGTTCCTTTCTTATATTAGGGGAGAGGGAAAAAAAATTACTTCAGTGATACGTTTAGCGTACATAGACTGACTATTAATGTGTATCCCACTTAGTGTTGTTAGGGTTACACACCGTCACAACCTGGCTAAAGCTTCTATAGCTGTTAATAAAGTCAACATAACTTTACGGTATCCAAAAAGACAGCTGGTACCGACAGAGAGCAAGACAAATGTCACCCAAAGCTGTGAGCTCTGAACACCCACAGTGACTTTGGTGTCATCATCATTATAAGGGAGCGGGTGGTAATAAATAACTTGGCAGTGCCTAAAACCCAAAAAGCTTATACAACTATATTTACATTAAGATACACAAATGAAACTTTTCAGTAGCATGTCATGAGACAAGCTGATAAGCTCTTCCTTTGTGCAGTGCTATTTGAAAGTTAAACGCTGCCTTTATTTTAATTCTGGAGAAGGTGCAGACATTAGATTTAGAACATGTTGTCTTCATTGTCCAAATCCTCTATATAGGTAACGTGTTTTTCGGGCCGAGCTGTCTGGGAACGAGCTGGTGCAGCACTGACAACCTGGGTGAATATGGCAAGAGCCTGAGATGTAGGGTGAATGAATCCCCAAATTATTTGTGGAATTCCCAGTGAGACAATGGCACTATCTACCAGTAGCAAAAATTATGGGTGCACGTAACCCCCATATATTCTTTGAATTCCCAGTCAGACAATGGCACTATATACCAGTAGTAAAAATTGTGGGTGCACATAACCCCCATATATTCTTTGAATTCCCAGTCAGACAATGGCACTGTATACCAGTATTAAAAATTGTGGGTGCACATAACCCCCATATATTCTTTGAATTCCCAGTCAGACAATGGAACTGTATAGCAGTAGCAAAAATTGTGGGTGCACGTAACCCCCATATATTCTTTGAATTCCCAGTCAGACAATGGCACTGTATACCAGTATTAAAATTGTGGGTGCACATAACCCCCATATATTCTTTGAATTCCCAGTCAGACAATGGCACTGTATACCAGTATTAAAAATTGTGGGTGCACATAACCCCCATATATTCTTTGAATTCCCAGTCAGACAATGGCACTGTATACCAGTATTAAAAATTGTGGGTGCACATAACCCCCATATATTCTTTGAATTCCCAGTCAGACAATGGCACTATATACCAGTAGTAAAAATTGTGGGTGCACATAACCCCCATATATTCTTTGAATTCCCAGTCAGACAATGGCACTGTATACCAGTATTAAAAATTGTGGGTGCACATAACCCCCATATATTCTTTGAATTCCCAGTGAGACAATGGAACTGTATAGCAGTAGCAAAAATTGTGGGTGCACGGAACCCCCATATATTCTTTGAATTCCCAGTCAGACAATGGCACTGTATACCAGTAGTAAAAATTGTGGGTGCACATAACCCCCATATATTCTTTGAATTCCCAGTCAGACAATGGCACTGTATACCAGTAGTAAAAATTGTGGGTGCACATAACCCCCATATATTCTTTGAATTCCCAGTCAGACAATGGCACTATATACCAGTAGTAAAAATTGTGGGTGCACATAACCCCCATATATTCTTTGAATTCCCAGTCAGACAATGGCACTATATACCAGTAGTAAAAATTGTGGGTGCACATAACCCCCATATATTCTTTGAATTCCCAGTCAGACAATGGCACTATATACCAGTAGTAAAAATTGTGGGTGCACATAACCCCCATATATTCTTTGAATTCCCAGTCAGACAATGGCACTATATACCAGTAGTAAAAATTGTGGGTGCACATAACCCCCATATATTCTTTGAATTCCCAGTCAGACAATGGCACTGTATACCAGTATTAAAAATTGTGGGTGCACATAACCCCCATATATTCTTTGAATTCCCAGTCAGACAATGGCACTATATACCAGTAGTAAAAATTGTGGGTGCACATAACCCCCATATATTCTTTGAATTCCCAGTCAGACAATGGCACTGTATACCAGTATTAAAAATTGTGGGTGCACATAACCCCCATATATTCTTTGAATTCCCAGTGAGACAATGGAACTGTATAGCAGTAGCAAAAATTGTGGGTGCACGTAACCCCCATATATTCTTTGAATTCCCAGTCAGACAATGGCACTGTATACCAGTAGTAAAAATTGTGGGTGCACATAACCCCCATATATTCTTTGAATTCCCAGTCAGACAATGGCACTGTATACCAGTAGTAAAAATTGTGGGTGCACATAACCCCCATATATTTTTTGAATTCCCAGTCAGACAATGGCTCTATATACCAGTAGTAAAAATTGTGGGTGCACATAACCCCCATATATTCTTTGAATTCCCAGTCAGACAATGGCACTGTATACCAGTAGTAAAAATTGTGGGTGCACATAACCCCCATATATTCTTTGAATTCCCAGTCAGACAATGGCACTGTATACCAGTATTAAAAATTGTGGGTGCACATAACCCCCATATATTCTTTGAATTCCCAGTCAGACAATGGCACTATATACCAGTAGTAAAAATTGTGGGTGCACATAACCCCCATATATTCTTTGAATTCCCAGTCAGACAATGGCACTGTATACCAGTATTAAAAATTGTGGGTGCACATAACCCCCATATATTCTTTGAATTCCCAGTCAGACAATGGAACTGTATAGCAGTAGCAAAAATTGTGGGTGCACGTAACCCCCATATATTCTTTGAATTCCCAGTCAGACAATGGCACTGTATACCAGTATTAAAAATTGTGGGTGCACATAACCCCCATATATTCTTTGAATTCCCAGTCAGACAATGGCACTGTATACCAGTATTAAAAATTGTGGGTGCACATAACCCCCATATATTCTTTGAATTCCCAGTCAGACAATGGCACTGTATACCAGTATTAAAAATTGTGGGTGCACATAACCCCCATATATTCTTTGAATTCCCAGTCAGACAATAGCACTATATACCAGTAGTAAAAATTGTGGGTGCACATAACCCCCATATATTCTTTGAATTCCCAGTCAGACAATGGCACTGTATACCAGTATTAAAAATTGTGGGTGCACATAACCCCCATATATTCTTTGAATTCCCAGTCAGACAATGGCACTGTATACCAGTAGTAAAAATTGTGGGTGCACATAACCCCCATATATTCTTTGAATTCCCAGTCAGACAATGGCACTGTATACCAGTATTAAAAATTGTGGGTGCACATAACCCCCATATATTCTTTGAATTCCCAGTCAGACAATGGCACTATATACCAGTAGTAAAAATTGTGGGTGCACATAACCCCCATATATTCTTTGAATTCCCAGTCAGACAATGGCACTGTATACCAGTATTAAAAATTGTGGGTGCACATAACCCCCATATATTCTTTGAATTCCCAGTCAGACAATGGAACTGTATAGCAGTAGCAAAAATTGTGGGTGCACGTAACCCCCATATATTCTTTGAATTCCCAGTCAGACAATGGCACTGTATACCAGTATTAAAAATTGTGGGTGCACATAACCCCCATATATTCTTTGAATTCCCAGTCAGACAATGGCACTATATACCAGTAGTAAAAATTGTGGGTGCACATAACCCCCATATATTCTTTGAATTCCCAGTCAGACAATGGCACTGTATACCAGTATTAAAAATTGTGGGTGCACATAACCCCCATATATTCTTTGAATTCCCAGTGAGACAATGGAACTGTATAGCAGTAGCAAAAATTGTGGGTGCACGGAACCCCCATATATTCTTTGAATTCCCAGTCAGACAATGGCACTGTATACCAGTAGTAAAAATTGTGGGTGCACATAACCCCCATATATTCTTTGAATTCCCAGTCAGACAATGGCACTGTATACCAGTAGTAAAAATTGTGGGTGCACATAACCCCCATATATTCTTTGAATTCCCAGTCAGACAATGGCACTATATACCAGTAGTAAAAATTGTGGGTGCACATAACCCCCATATATTCTTTGAATTCCCAGTCAGACAATGGCACTATATACCAGTAGTAAAAATTGTGGGTGCACATAACCCCCATATATTCTTTGAATTCCCAGTCAGACAATGGCACTGTATACCAGTATTAAAAATTGTGGGTGCACATAACCCCCATATATTCTTTGAATTCCCAGTGAGACAATGGAACTGTATAGCAGTAGCAAAAATTGTGGGTGCACGTAACCCCCATATATTCTTTGAATTCCCAGTCAGACAATGGCACTGTATACCAGTAGTAAAAATTGTGGGTGCACATAACCCCCATATATTCTTTGAATTCCCAGTCAGACAATGGCACTGTATACCAGTAGTAAAAATTGTGGGTGCACATAACCCCCATATATTCTTTGAATTCCCAGTCAGACAATGGCACTGTATACCAGTATTAAAAATTGTGGGTGCACATAACCCCCATATATTCTTTGAATTCCCAGTCAGACAATGGCACTATATACCAGTAGTAAAAATTGTGGGTGCACATAACCCCCATATATTCTTTGAATTCCCAGTCAGACAATGGCACTGTATACCAGTATTAAAAATTGTGGGTGCACATAACCCCCATATATTCTTTGAATTCCCAGTCAGACAATGGAACTGTATAGCAGTAGCAAAAATTGTGGGTGCACATAACCCCCATATATTCTTTGAATTCCCAGTCAGACAATGGCACTGTATACCAGTATTAAAAATTGTGGGTGCACATAACCCCCATATATTCTTTGAATTCCCAGTCAGACAATGGCACTGTATACCAGTATTAAAAATTGTGGGTGCACATAACCCCCATATATTCTTTGAATTCCCAGTCAGACAATGGCACTGTATACCAGTATTAAAAATTGTGGGTGCACATAACCCCCATATATTCTTTGAATTCCCAGTCAGACAATGGCACTATATACCAGTAGTAAAAATTGTGGGTGCACATAACCCCCATATATTCTTTGAATTCCCAGTCAGACAATGGCACTGTATACCAGTATTAAAAATTGTGGGTGCACATAACCCCCATATATTCTTTGAATTCCCAGTCAGACAATGGCACTGTATACCAGTAGTAAAAATTGTGGGTGCACATAACCCCCATATATTCTTTGAATTCCCAGTCAGACAATGGCACTGTATACCAGTATTAAAAATTGTGGGTGCACATAACCCCCATAACCTCCATATATAATCATTTACATATCTGTCACAACTTCAATTTTGCAGCTATTTGAAATTTCCTTCTGGGTGTGTTATTTTTGGTAATGAGTGTAATATAGTGTGGTGTATTATTATAATGTGATATAGTATGCACTATAATATTATATTCTGATATTGGGGTACAGCAGTATATTATTATATTTCTTTGTGATATGAGGCTAAAGCAGTATATTATTATAGTGTGATATGAGGGTACAGCAGTGTATTATTCTTATTAATACTGTGTGATATGAGGCTATAGCAGTGTAGCAATTTTTATTACAGTGTAATATGAGAGTACAGCAGTGCATTATTACTGTTATTATAGGTTGACATGAGGGTATAGAAGTGTATTATTATAATAGTGTGATATAGGAGTATAGCACTGTATTATTGTGTTCTGATTTGTGGCATGGGAATACAGCAGTGTACTATTATTATTGTGTGATATGGAAGTACACTAGTGGACTATTATATTACCTGTGTGATATGAGGCTACATCAGTATATTATTAATTATTATTTTTATGTGATATGAGGCTATAGCACTGTATTGCTGTTGTTATTATCGCGTGATATGAGGGTACAGCAGTTTATTATTATTATTACTGTGTGATATGAAGGTACAGCAGTGTATTATTAGTACTGTGTGATATAAGGGTACAGAAGACAGTGTATTATTATTATCACTGTATGATATGAAGGTACAGCAGACAGTGTATTACTATTGCTATGGGGGTAGAGCAGTGTATTATTATTATTATAGTGTGATAATGAGGGTACAGCAGTGTATTATTATTATTATAGTGTGATATGAGGGTACAGCAGTGTATTATTAGTACTGTGTGATATAAGGGTACAGAAGACAGTGTATTTTTATTATCACTGTATGATATGAAGGTAAAACAGACAGTGTATTACTATTGCTATGGGGTAGAGCAGGGTATTACCGGTATTATTATTATAATGTGATATGAGGGTACAGCAGTGTTCTATTAGCACTGTGTGATATGAGGGTACAGCAGACAGTGTATTGTTAATGCTGTGTGATATGAGAGTACAGCAGTGTACTATTATTACTGTGAGATATGTGGAAGTACACTAGTGGATTATTATATTGCTGTGTACTATGAGGCTACAAACATGGAATATTTTTATAGTGTGATATAAGACGACAGCAGCATATTATTAATTATTATTATGTGATATGAGGCTATAGCACTGTATTGCTCTTGTTATTATAGCGTGATATCAGGGTACAGCAGTGCACTATCATTACTGAGTAATATGGGGGTACAGCAGTGCACTATCATTACTGAGTGATATGGGGGTACAGCAGTTTATTATTATTAGTACAACTGTATGATAGAAGGGTACAGCAGACAGTGTATTATTATTATTATTACTGTATGGTATGAGGGTATAGCAATGTATTATTATATGATATGAGGGTACAGCAGTGTATTATTATTAATGTGTGATATGAGGGTACAGCAGTGTATTATTATTAATGTGTGATATGAGGGCACAGCAGTGTATTATTATTACTGTGTGATATGAGGGTACAGCAGTGTATTATTATTATTACTGTGTGATATGAGGGCACAGCAGTGTATTATTATTACTGTGTGATATGAGGGTACAGCAGTGTATTATTATTAATGTGTGATATGAGGGCACAGCAGTGTATTATTATTACAGTGTGATATGAGGGTAAAGCAGTGTATTATTATTATAGTGTGATATGAGGGTATAGCAGTGTATTATTATTATAGTGTGATATGAGGGTATAGCAGTGTATTATTATTATTATTATAGTGTGATATGAGGGTATAGCAGTGTATTAATATTATAGTGTGATATGAGGGTATAGCAGTGTATTATTATTAAAGTGTGATATGAGGGTATAGCAGTGTATTATTATTATTATAGTGTGATATGAGGGTATAGCAGTGTATTATTATTACAGTGTGATATGAGGGTATAGCAGTGTATTATTATTACTGTGTGATATGAGGGTACAGCAGTGTATTATTATTATTAAAGTGTGATATGAGGGTACAGCAGTGTATTATTATTACTATGTGATATGAGGGTAAAGCAGTGTATTATTATTACTATGTGATATGAGGGTATAGCAGTGTATTATTATTATTAATATTATAGTGTGATATGAGGGTATAGCAGTGTATTAATATTATAGTGTGATATGAGGGTATAGCAGTGTATTATTATTATTATTAATATTATAGTGTGATATGAGGGTATAGCAGTGTATTAATATTACTATGTGATATGAGGGTATAGCAGTGTATTTTTATTAATATTATAGTGTGATATGAGGGCATAGCAGTGTATTATTATTATAATGTGATATGATGGTACAGCAGTGTATTATTATTATTACTGTGTGATATGAGGGTACAGCAGTGTATTATTATAGTGTTACATGAGGGTACAGCAGTGTATTATTATTATTACTGTATGTTATGAGGGTACAGCAGTGTATTATTATTACTATTACAGTGTGATATGAGGGTACAGCAGTGTATTATTATTATTACTGTGTGATATGAGGGTACAGCAGTGTATTATTATTATTACTGTATGTTATGAGGGTACAGCAGTGTATTATTATTACTATTACAGTGTGATATGAGGGTACAGCAGACAGTGTATTATTAATGCTGTGTGATATGAGGGTACAACAGTATATATTATTATCATATCGTGATATGAGGGTACATCGCCGTATTATCACAGTGGTGGTAACATAGTGGATCCAGGTTCCCAGACACACACATACCAGTAGCCGTCAGTAAATCCACTCTACTTCCAGGCGATGTGTCTTCTCCAATATGGCCGCCACTATTTAGCGCTCTCTAGTGTTTGTCGTCGTCTCTGTCATGTGACCACACATTAAATCTCGCGAGATCCCGTCTCCAGAGCCCTGCCCTCCATAACGTCTCGCGAGAGCTGTCGTGATCTCTCTCTTTCTCTCGCAGCCGCCGCCATGGTAGGTAGTGGGACTGAGGCTCTGGGGCCACAACCGGCAGAATGGGGTGATAGAGACCGTTGTGAGTACCGGTCCGTGCCCTGCGTTGGCATGAATTGTGTTGTCGAGCTCTGGCCAGCCCTGGGCGCTTTTGTGCGGGCGGGATGACGTGTGGTGAGCGGCATGTGCTCGGAGCTGGAGGCCTGGAGAGGGAGGAAGCCATGCTGCGAGTCCAGCGAGGCAGAGTGTGAGCTTGGCTTACGAGGCTATGAGCTGTGTATGGATGGAGGCGAGTGTGTGACTAGGGATCACCTGTAGTACAGGGTAGGGGATTCGGTGTCACTAGTATATGCGGTTACTAATGGCAAATGCTATTTTATTCTCTGATTTCGCCATCTTGTAGCAGATACAATCTCCGCTGTCTCATTGGTATTTGTCAGCAATCTGGATAGTCGGTGGTAACACTCCGGATGGCAGATTACTGCATAGATTCACATTAAAGATCACCCTGCCCCTAGCCTTACTTCAGTTCACTGCTCTTCCTATATCGAAATCCATAAATGTAGCTCATGGTTTCCCCTTCTTGTCACCTACACATACCTTTGTCCCCTAAGCCATTCTCAACATCATAAACTTGTCCCTTCTGTTCCCCTTTCTGGTTAGACTCCATATTAAAGGGGGTTTGTAGTATGTGGGTCACAGAGCATTCACCGCACTGGGTAAACCTTCCTACTGATATAGGTGAGGGTCCCCTGATTTGTAGAGCACAGTAGTGTACAGAATCTGTGTTCACCCTTTCCTGATGGGGCTTTGGCGCTCTGTAATGTTACAGACTGCTCTATTCCAGTTGCATTTAGATAAAGCGGAGGCAGAGGAATGACCCTTCCAGACACCCCCCTCCTCCTTAATTGGGGCTCTGTGACGCATAGAGTGTAGTGAATGCACTGTGAAAACGTTTCTTCTCCCTACATAACCCTTTAAATGTTACTTTTGATGCATCCACACAGCATGGTACAGGCAGCTAGAGACAGTACTATCTCTGCTTGCTGTGGGACCATGTAATTATCCTTTTCTCTATAGAGTCTTTTGAATAATCTAAGACCAAACATACAATTCGGCCTCTTTTAATGTAGCATGCTTACTTGTAGCATGCTGCTTGTATCATTAGTAGATAATTTGTTTGGCCTCCCCTTATATGGGAGTCCTATGTGATACAGTCCATCGAGTGTTACTACATGAAAGTGTGTTGGCAGAGATGGTGACCTCTCCTTTAAGAGATCAGAATGGCATGTGATGACATAAAACACCTAAGGTGAAGAATCCCATGCACTTTCCAATACAATATATATATATATATATATATATATATATATATATATATATATATATATATATATATATATATATATATATATATATATATGTTGGAGAAAATAGATACATAAAAGTGTTTTTTTCCTCCATTTAAGTTTACAGTAGAATTAGTAAAGTTTTCACTTTTAGGGGCATTAATAGCAATTGTCTTTACTGAGTGAACTACATGTTGTCCAAATGCCTGAGACTAGAGTCACATCCAGGCCAGACTGTGCCATCGGTGTGCTAGAGTCCTCAGATAGAAATCGCTGTGCTTTATTCACTGGTTGGTTCTTGTTGTGGCTCATCCAGTCACCTGCTCAGTGACATTGATTTCTTGTTGAATGAATTGCTTTGATTGTACTTCTGGCATCTAATTTTTCTGTTCTTGTCAACAGCCAACCAAGCTAAGGAAGACTAGGAAGCTCCGTGGACACGTCAGCCATGGCCACGGCCGTGTTGGTAAGTTGTGACTGGCCTTTGATTGAAGAACTTGATTTGCTATCCTGGTGAAAGTGTCCAATATATTCATGAACTGTTCTATAGTGATGTTACCTCTGATCCCCGAGACTAGAGTCACATCCTGGCTGGACCGTGGCTTTGGTGTGCTAGAGTCCTCGGATAGCAATCACTGTGCTATATTCGCTGGCTTGTTCTCATTGTGATTCAGCCAGTCACGAGCTCAGTGACATGTCTGTGCCCCCCTTCAGGGCACCCAACTTATTTTTGACAGCATAACTTCAATTTTGTATTTGGAAACTAAAAACTATGCTGTGATTGGAAAACATAGTTTTTGTGTTTGACATGATCTTGCCTTATCATGTGAGATTATTTGGGGGAGGCTGGGATAAGCTAATGTTTGCTGGCAAATGTAGTTTCTCATAACTTAATTCTTTTCTTTTAGGCAAACACAGGAAGCATCCTGGAGGTCGCGGTAATGCCGGTGGTATGCATCACCACAGAATCAACTTTGATAAATAGTGAGTTTTGTATTCCTCTTTAGTGATATATTAATGTTCATGTAGTTCAGCTAAGATGCTTTTCGGTGGATGGAGATAAGCAGCTGTTTATCTTGGAATCTGGATCTCTGCTCATTTGAACCCTGTGATCCTACCGGTTTCTCTAGATGGGGCGTAAACCTTGTTTTCCCCTCTGTCAGATTCCTGCTGATTTACTTCCAAGACGGCTTTGTTTATGATAGGAACTCAATGCATCACTGAAATATTGTAGTCAACCCTCTATATTTACCTGACTTGCGTTATATTTTGCAACCTGTACAGATGAACTTCAGTCTTTAGTTTTGACACTTAGACCATGGGCTAGGAAAAATACCTCCAATATTTCAGAGGGGCATTTGGCCCCATAATCATGTTGAGTGATTCTACAATAACCTGAACTCTCACAATAACCAGTGCTCCTTTCTTCCTCCAGCCACCCTGGTTACTTTGGTAAGGTCGGTATGAGACATTACCACTTGAAGAGGAACCAACAGTTCTGCCCCACAATTAACTTGGACAAACTGTGGACTTTGGTTAGTGAGCAGACCAGGCTCAACCATGCCAAGAACCCCGAAGGCCCAGCACCCATCATCGATGCTGTGCATGCAGTAAGTGGAAACCTTTCATTTGTCATAACATCTGCAAATGTTACTTGTTGGCATCTTTCTGGCATGGCACCTGATATGACTTTCCGCTGTGGAGATGGAAGGCCAAACCACCAGCTTCCATGACCTTCAGATGGGGTCACTTGTATAATATTTCATCATCATTTTATTTGGAAGCTATGATTAAGTTGGTTTTTTTTTCCCCTCTCCTTATCTTACTCAAAACTATTCCAGACTCTACAACCCTGGATGTAATCCATCTTTACTAGAGTGCCAAAATGTACATGGCTGTGCTGCTGTCTTCTATTCTTCATTGACTAAAGCTGGCCGCACATATTACAATTGTCAGACATTGATTGGACCTGTAGATGCCGTGGACTGTCCAAAATATAAAGTGTATGGCCCTACATTACGCCAAAGATATCAGAAACGACCAGATATAAGTTCTTATTCACATGAGGCTAGGTTCACACAAGCAATTGGATCCAAATGGGGACCTGAAATCCTGTTTATACTGTAACTGGTGGAGAGAAAACTCCTCTTTGCAGGACTTTTCTCTTTGCTGATTTAAGCAGATGAGTCTAGCTTGACTGGGGGGGTTGCCTTCTTTAACAGCTTTCCATTGGACGGCTTTTGTATGTCAGATGATATCAACATGTTTTTTTAATAGAATTCCCTTTTTTAGGACACGTGGTTAGGTTTTTTTTCCTCAACTTGTGTGTACATAAACCCATGGGGAAAGCACTAATGCTATGGATGCCTAATTCTTGCACACCAAAGGAGGACATGTGCACCAGAATTGAAATCTATTCAAGTCAGAGACTAGTATAGATTATGGATATAACTTTCAACTGTCTTTGGGCATAGTTATAGTAAATCTGTTATGTTGAGGTGTGCCTGGCCCACTGATCCCTGCACTTCCCACTTCTTTTGAAAGTGTCCGACAGGTCAGAAATGGACAGGGTAATGTATGTTGGGTGCAAAGTTGTGTGCCACTGTTGCACCAGAAAACTGGTGAGAGGATTAATAAATTCCCTCCACTACCTGGAAATGCTGGGTGACCACTCTGGTGGCGATTGTACTTGTACACACGTGCTGTTAATACTGGGTACTTACACACTATCCCCTTTTTTTGCTACAGGGTTACTACAAGGTTCTAGGGAAAGGCAAACTCCCTAAACAGCCAGTGATTGTAAAGGCAAAGTTCTTCAGTCGCCGTGCAGAGGAGAAAATCAAAGGTGTCGGTGGCGCCTGTGTCCTGGTAGCATAAACTGTGCACAGAAAACGATTAAACTTCCATTCTTTACAATCTGTGGTGTTTGGTTGTTTCTCCTGGATATGTCACTCTGCAACGTGTAATGGCTGTAACAAGACTTGTGTAGCCTATGGCTGCAGTCACGTATTACTCTGCCCATCTGCTTTATTTATTTTTTTTTTTTTTAGGTAACTTGTTGGATTTTTAAGAGGCAGAAGAGTAGCGTGACTGTAGAACCTGAATTCAAAGGGGTGGTTTGTAGTCTGGAACCATGGCGATGCATGTCTATATTGGGGCTTTTTACAAATATAGGATTTTAAAGATGGCAAAGGGCATTTTATGGTTTTAAACACCTGCTTGATACGCTAGGAATTACACTACATAACGATGAAGAGTTTGTTGAGGTTGCGATCACACCCATAGTGAGCATTGCAGGTTACAGAATGAGGCTGAATGTACACCTACCACCTGTAAGGTGGCCACCACATGCGGTTTGACACCTTTGCCCTCCACCTAAAGGGATTTTCCCATTTTAGGGTTTCTAAAGTCGCCTCTCCCTTAGTGTTTTTTTTGTTCAGGCCTACTCCAGAGTAATTTTGACTCATGGTTTAATGGTCCTTTAACAAACTAATTTTAAAAAAACCCCAAAATAATACAATTTTTTAAATCATAATTACAAAACCTAAAAAATAAATTAGAAAAGCAATATATCTTTGACAACAGCCAAATGTTTTCCTAACTCTAAAGTCACAGTTACATAGTGTACCAGCTAATGCTGTAATAGTGATAGCTGAATAATTAATATAATGTAAAATCTACTTGATCCAAAGTTTGGCAGGTTTCCTTTTGGATTCTGGAAAAGTTGAGGAATAGGGGATATTGAATATTCTTGCCTATATCAGTCTCTTTGTACTGTAGCTTGCCAGGATTTCCTTTGCAGGGTTTTGAAAAAGCTGGGTAACCTATCGGGTAATACAGTAGAAGTATCATGTAATAGCGACTGCCTGGTTACTAAATATACCAAATAAATTTCCCTGCTTGCTCCCAAATCGTACCAAAGCTATTTAAATTTGCTTTTTTTTAAAGTTCTTGGAAAGCTAGGTAGCAAAGCATATGGCACTGCAATAGGGAATACTACATTTATCTAACTAAATCCTAAGGTTTTCTACATAACTGTACCATGTCAGGTGTGCTTTTCAGGGTCCTGGGAAAGCTGGGCAGCATAACTGGTAATGCTTTATTAGAGGTGGGTGCAAAGAGTACAGTAAAATAAAAAAAAACCTGTAAACTAGAGGAACAGGTAATGTGTCATGTCACACTCTTGGGTAGTAACAGGTCTTTTTCTTTATGGCTACATTCAGTGTATTTTTGCTGGAAAAGTGTTTTGTTTTTTTAATGTTTCAGAAAAACGGCACCATATGAATGTGGCCTAAACCATATAATGTGGCAAATCAGAGTGACTTAGATTGGTTAGGGTGCTGCCATGTAGTGTTTCTGAATGCGCCTCTACCTGCACAGAGTCCAGGGGCCGCTGATGCTTTCACTTCTCAGTAAATGAAACACTGACTCATTTCAGCTATGTTTTACTACTGGCCTTGTGGGGCTAAGGCCCCATGCAGCGATCACTGCAAAAAAAAAAGAAAAGTGGTGGAAATGCACTCTGGCTTTTCTCTTTCCTTCTCTGCAGAAGTTTTTGCAGCCAGACTGCAGAGTCTACATAATTTATTTTTTGCCTGTTGATATTGCTGACTCCATTACACACTTTAACCTGCATTCTGGATTATTTTTTTTCTTTAAGACAACCATTTTTCTGCATGAATTTGAGTGGTTGGCTCAAGTTTCATTGTATCTGAATAGGCTTTATAAAATTCCATTCAAATGCTGCTGCAGAGAAATGCACATTTTAGGCCATGCTTTATTATTCTTGATATAGCACTATTCCATGGTGCTTTACATTTGAGGGTTTACATACAGTACACAAAATGTACAAACTGCGACCAACTGGCACAGTGGAATGGAGGCCCTGCCAAGCAAGGGTTTACAGTCTGAGGGGAGCGACTGTTCAGATGGTGGTGTGGTGGCAGTAGTGTTACTGAAGGTTGTAGGCCTTCCTGCATAGGTGAGTCTTCAGGCCTTCTTGAACCTTGTCTTTGGTAATGGTTTGCAGACTGGGATGCACAGGAGAAATCTTGGAGACAGTTGTGTGAAGAGCGGAGTAGGAGGTCTTTGGAGGATCTGAGGTTACGTGTGGGTGGGTAGCGAGAGATCAGGTCAGAGATATATGGTGGAGACAAGTTGTGGATGGCTTTGTATGTCAGCGTCAGTATTTTGAACTCTATTCGCTGGGCAATGGGTAGCCAGTGAAGGGATTGGCAGAGGGGGGCTGCCGCTCAAGAATGGGGGGAGAGGTGTACTAAGCGAACAGCACAGTTTAAGGTGGACTGGAGGGGGTCAAGAGTATTCGCTGGAGAAGGGTGTTACAGTAATCTAAGCAGGAGATTATGAGGGCATGGACGAGCATCTCTGTGGTTTCAGGGGTGATATTAGTCCTTAGCAAACTATATACATACTAGCAGTACCCGCGACTTCGTCCGCGGAACCCTGACCCCCCTGCGCGACCCACCTGTAGCGCCGCACAGGCTTCTTCCTTTGCCTTGTGTCCACATCGGCTCCCTTTTCCTCATCTCCCCCCTGGCACCCGCCAACCCCCTTTTTTCCTACCCACTCCCTCATGTGCTCGCTTCTTTCTCCTACCCCGTACCCCTTTTCCCCCCTAGCCCCGTGCCCCCTTTTTCCCACCACCCCATGCCCCCTTCCCTGTCTTACCTACCCAGTGACCTTTCCCCCCACCAACCTGTGCCCACGGCCTCACCAAACCCTGGGCTCCCCGTGCACCGATGTTACAGGGGTGCCTATGAGAGCCCCCCTCCTGCGGCAAGCATTGTGCCCCCATTCCATCTGTGGCGGCCCTGTCCCCGTCCCCCTTCCAGGGGCCCCCAGGTTTACCTGCCCAGGCCCCCCCATTACCGCGTCCCCCACTGGACCGGCAACCTCCTCACTCCCAATACCCCACCCCTCTCCTTTCTCAAAGTCCCCTAACCCGTCTGTCGTCACAACCCTTCTCCTGCGGCCAATTGACACTGTAGATAGTCCTGAGCAGACATTGGCGACATCCCCGACGGACATGCAGAGTCTAGAGGCCGCAGCCGCCACGCGACCGCAGGCCGAACCGGCGTTCCAGACCGCGGCGCAGGCGACCCCCTGTTCGGCTGCCGCAGAGCACTGTGGTAAGCCCACACTGGCGGGGCAGCGTATGCACTTCTTGCTGCCGCCGAAGTGCGGGCACTGGTTCAGGACGCTCTGGACCTCTGAGAGCTGCCATGTTCTTGTGGACGCCGGCCGATAGCTCCGCCCACATAGAGAAGCGGCACCCATCCAGGTGAGCTGCTGATGGGGCTGGGATGACGTCATCCCAGGTCCTACAGCGTCCCAGGTCCTGCAGCGAATTCAAAAGTGAAAAGCATCGGTCACGGGAGGGAATTGCGGTGGTGTACAGGAATTCCATGTAGCCTATCGTTCAATCCGGGACCCAAGGTATGTATGTGCGCAATTTCAGCCAAATCCGTTCGCCCGTCTAGGTGTCATTGCGTCCCCTTTCCAACCCCCCTTCTCCTCCCCCTGACCCCTTTGCACCCACCCCGGCCTTGGCCTCCTCCCCTGCCTGGGGTTAGGAGCTAGGCCCGAGAGGGCAATAGGAAGTTTGTGGCTTGCTATGCTGAAAAGTGTGTGGGATTGCAGAGCTGGTGGTATGAGTTGTGGTTTTGTGGGGGTCCTGGCAAAAACGTATGTGTGCGATTGTGACGAAAAGTAGCCTATCGTTCAGTCCTGCCTAGGAATTATGTTTGTTGAAAATTTGAGCCAAATCGGTTGAGCGGTTTTTGTGTGATTGAGGAACAAACATTCAAACACATACTTTCACTTATAATATTCGTAGGATAGGGCCCTCAGTCCCATTGTGTGAAATGACTTTCTTTGTAATGTATCTTTGTCTGTATTTGAACCCTACAAATTGTACAGCGCTGCAGAATATGTTGGCGCTATATAAATTTTATTATTATATACATAAGAAGTTGTTGGTGAATGTCACTTCACCACAAACTTGGAAGTGAAGGAGTGTAAACTCCTAACTTTCTCTAGCCTTGAGAAAGAAGCCCTGTTTTATTAGTAATTTTGCTAAAATAAATAGAATAGTGGTCCAGAAACGGCTATGATCTCAGATCCCCACCAGTCACGTCCTTATATCTGGGAATCAGCTGGTACGTCCAGGAAATGGGGTCTGAGATTGTGTCCCTTTAAAGTTTACACATTTTCTTGCATGAATAACATTTTCCACTGCTAACTAAATACAAAGTGACTAGGACATTAGTGACATTAGCTGTGGCCACAGAGCATCCGGTCTTGTATTTTCTACTTTCAGTAGACTGATGTGCATGTTAAAAATCTATAGCCTATATCCCTCCACTGTACATTATATGAATGTAAAGTCACAGGGGAGTTTAGTGACCTAGGAAAGGCCATACATACAGTCATGGCCAAAAGTTTTGAGAGTGATACAAATATTAATTTTTACAAAGTCTACTGCTTGAGTTTTCCTAATGGCAATTTGCATATACTCCAGAATGTTATAAAGAGTGATCAGCTTAACAGCAATTACTTGCAAAGTCAATATTTGCCTAGAAAATTAACTTTATCCCCCAAAACACATTTCAACATCATTGCAGCCCTGCCTTAAAAGGACCAGCTAACATTGTTTCAGTGATTGCTCCATTAACACAGGTGTGGGTGTTGATGAGGACAGGGCTGGAGATCAATCTGTCATGATTAAGTAAGAATGACACCACTGGACACTTTAAAAGGAGGCTGGTGCTTGGCATCATTGTTTCTCTTCTGTTAACCATGGTTATCTCTAAAGAAACATGTGCAGTCATCATTGCTCTGCACAAAAATAGCCTAACAGAGAAGAGTAGCTAGAAAGATTGCACCTCAGTCAACAATCGCATCATCAAGAACTTCAAGGAGAGAGATTCCATTGTTGGCAAAAAGGCTCCAGGGCGCCCAAGAAAGACCAGCAAGTGCCAGGACCGTCTCTTAAAAGTGTTTCGGCTGCAGGATCGAGCTACCAGCAGTGCAGAGCTTGCTCAGGAATGGCAGCAGGCAGGTGTGAGTGCATCTGCACGCACTGTGAGGTGGAGACTCTTGGAACAAGGCCTGGTCTCAAGGAGGGCAGCAAAGAAGCCACTTCTCTCTAGAAAAAACATCAGGGACAGACTGATATTCTGCAAAAGGTACAGGGAGAGGACTACTGAGGACTGGGGTAAAGTCATTTTCTCTGATGAATCCTCTTTTCGATTGTTTGGGACATCTGGAGAAAAGCTTATTCGGAGATGCCGAGGTGAGTGCTACTACCAGTCTTGTCTCATGCCAACTGTAAAGCATCCTGAAACCATTCATGTGTGGGGTTGCTTCTCAGCCAAGGGAATCGGCTCTCTCACAGTCTTGCCTAAAAACACAGCCATGAATAAAGAATGGTACCAGAATGTCCTCCAAGATCAACTTCTCCCAACCATCCAAGAGCAATTTGGCGATCAACAATGCCTTTTCCAGCATGATGGAGCACCTTGCCATAAAGCAAAGGTAATAACTAAATGGCTCAGGGAACAAAACATAGAGATTTTGGGTCCATGGCCTGGAAATTCCCCAGATCCTAATCCCATTGAGAACTTGTGGTCAATCATCAAGAGACGGGTGGACAAACAAAAATCTACAAATTCTGACAAAATGCAAGCATTGATTGTGCAAGAGTGGACTGCTATCAGTCAGGATTTGGTCCAGAAGTTGATTGAGAGCATGCCAAGGATGTTATGTCAGTCCAGGTAGCTGCAACGGGGCTAAGGAATAGCAGTAGGAAATCTTGCCCTGTACTACTCCCACTAGCTAACCCGGTCCCTGCCTCACGGGTGTGGGTCGGCTGTTCTCAGGCTAAGCCTGACCCCGACAGCTCCTCTCTCACTGATACCATAGGCCTAGAGGGAAGTGGGAGAAGGAATGCCCTATAAGATCTCTAGGGACTGGAGACTAAAGGGGGTCACCCCTAACGAACAAGTGAAGCTGCTACTGACAGGGACTGACAAGGGTGTGCGCTGACTAACAACACAAGCAGCACACAGGAAACATGTGGGAAAGGTTCCCCAAACCAATATGGGAAGGAACTTTACACTAGGAAACAAACACAGGGAAACTGAGTAGAAATCAAAGGATAAGGCAATTCACTCACACAGTCAATTACACACAGAGGAAGGATTGGTGAACACAGAAGGGAAAACACACAAACCAACTCGTTCACCCAAACCTCCCAAAAACCAACCACGGAACTTCCTATATCCCAGATAACCACCTACTCCTCCTGCTAAGGCCTAGCTCTGTAAAAGCGACACTCAGCACAGAACCATGGGAGGCATGGGTTTAAATACAGAGTAGAGACCACTCCTCCCAGGTGCAAATGGGAGGACAGACTAATCAACCAGGAAATAAAGCTGCCTACCAGCAGTGCGCGCGTGCAAGTCAGAAGGTGTGGACCAATACCCACGACAGGACAACCCCGCAGCGCCAGGATGCCACCCCAGACACCGCGCAGCCAAAAACTCCCCAGGTAAGAAAAATAGAAAGCAATGAACCTAAATACTCCTAACAAAGGAGAATTGCAGAGGTCCTGAAGAAGAAGGGCCAACACTGCATATATTGACTTGCTGCATTAACTCATTCTAACTGTCAGTATAAGCTTTTGTTACTCATAATATGATTGCAATTATACAGTCCTATGAAAAAGTTTGGGCACCCCTATTAATCTTAATCATTTTTAGTTCTAAATATTTTGGTGTTTGCAACAGCCATTTCAGTTTGATATATCTAATAACTGATGGACACAGTAATATTTCAGGATTGAAATGAGGTTTATTGTACTAACAGAAAATGCGCAATATGCATTAAACCAAAATTTGACCGGTGCAAAAGTATGGGCACCCTTATCATTTTATTGATTTGAATACTCCTAACTACTTTTTACTGACTTACTGAAGCACAAAATTGGTTTTGTAACCTCAGTGAGCTTTGAACTTCATAGCCAGATGTATCCAATCATGAGAAAAGGTATTTAAGGTGGCCAATTGCAAGTTGTTCTACTATTTGAATCTCCTCTGAAGAGTGGCATCATGGGCTACTCAAAACAACTCTCAAATGATCTGAAAACAAAGATTGTTCAACATAGTTGTTCAGGGGAAGGATACAAAAAGCTGTCTCAGAGATTTAACCTGTCAGTTTCCACTGTGAGGAACATAGTAAGGAAATGGAAGACCACAGGGACAGTTCTTGTTAAGCCCAGAAGTGGCAGGCCAAGAAAAATATCAGAAAGGCAGAGAAGAAGAATGGTGAGAACAGTCAAGGACAATCCACAGACCACCTCCAAAGAGCTGCAGCATCATCTTGCTGCAGATGGTGTCACTGTGCATCGGTCAACTATACAGCGCACTTTGCACAAATAGAAGCTGTATGGGAGAGTGATGAGAAAGAAGCCGTTTCTGCACGTACGCCACAAATAGAGTTGCCTGAGGTATGAAAAAGCACATTTGGACAAGGCAGCTTCATTTTGGAAACAAAAATTGAGTTGTTTGGTTATAAAAAAAGGTGTTATGCATGGCGTCCAAAAAGAAACAGCATTCCAAGAAAAACACATGCTACCCACTGTAAAATTTGGTGGAGGTTCCATCATGCTTTGGGGCTGTGTGGCCAATGCCGGCATCAGGAATCTTGTTAAAGTTGAGGGTCGCATGGATTCCACTCAGTATCAGCAGATTCTTGAGAATAATGTTCAAGAATCAGTGACGAAGTTGAAGTTACGCCGGGGATGGATATTTCAGCAAGACAATGATCCAAAACACCGCTCCAAATCCTCAGGCATTCATGCAGAGGAACAATTACAATGTTCTGGAATGGCCATCCCAGTCCCCAGACCTGAATATCATTGAACATCTGTGGGATGATTTGAAGCGGGCTGTCCATGCTCGGCGACCATCTAACTTAACTGAACTTGAATTGTTTGTCCAAAATACCTTTATCCAGGATCCAGGAACTGATTAAAAGCTACAGGAAGCGACTAGAGGCTGTTATCTTTGCAAAAGGAGGATGTACTAAATATTAATGTCACTTTTCTGTTGAGGTGCCCATACTTTTGCACCGGTCAAATTTTGGTTTAATGCATATTGCGCATTTTCTGTTAGTACAATAAACCTCATTTCAATCCTGAAATATTACTGTGTCCGTCAGTTATTAGATATATCAAACTGAAATGGCTGTTGCAAATACCAAAATATTTAGAACTAAAAATGATTAAGATTAATAGGGGTGCCCAAACTTTTTCATAGGACTGTATTTCTGTATGTGATAAAAACATCTGACAAACACACATAAAAACCAGAGGGCAGCAGATCATGTGAAAATATAATATTTGTGTCATTCTCAAAACTTTTGGCCATGACTGTAGTTCCCTAATATTGCCAGAAAGAAATATCCCATAGAGCACCAGCTGCAGCTCCTGCCAAATACCAAAGGGTTGTTAGGTTGCAGTTGTGTCTGGTCATATGACAGGTCAAATGTCAAGATATTAATTTAAAAAAAAATAAATAATAATTCTTATGCCTGAACTGGGGGAGGTGAAAGAAGGAGAAAAAAAAATCCTAACCAGTGTCCTCCCAGCGCTTTCTGGTCCGGTGGCTTCTCACGGGTCTCTTCCTGAATTCTGCTAATTGGCCTCAGTGGCCATGTGAGCACTGAGGCCAATCACGGGTCTCAGCAAGAGACACGTGATGTCAGATCCTTTGTTGAGACCACTGATTGGCCGTTTCCTCTATGGCCGGAGACTATAGTTTTCTGTAGGGAGTAGCTGTGGTGCATCTTTTGGCCCATGGTCCCTTTTTGCACCTAAGACATGCCGCTTTGTTTCTGTGCCCTGCTCACCACTTTTTACAACAGAAACACCTTAGTCTGACAATTGTAAACTGGCATGAGTTATAACTGGAAACTGCCTGAACCTTTGGTAGAAAACTCACATTTGTGCAGCTATGTGATCTTTTTCAGACTTCAGTTTGCCACAGACACAGAAAACTGATGAAAACACAGAACAGGTGCAGATCTTCTATTATTCCTTATCTCTGTGCTGTCTCCACTCCTGTTTACTGCTTACAATGCTGATGCGAAACACTGACGTGAATAAAATCAGTTTCAGACAGGTGTATGTCGGCTTTATTTACCAGGCTGATCACTGTCTTGGAACCCAGATTCACAGCTTCATGGTCTCGTTGCATATAGAAAACATGACTACAGACCCTAACAAAAAAAATGACTACAGAAAGGGACAGTAGTCCCATGGTGAGACAGTGTCTAGTAGCATCATGATAACACAACTATGGTAACTGCTATTGTGACATGAGGTTCCTAGACTGTGTTCAGTATGGGATATACAGCCACGTACAGTTCATATTTCAAAGACTGAATTGGCCCCTCTGAAGCTGGCCTAAGGTAGACGGGTTTACGGGTTTTAGACGGGTGTAATGTGTCTGCATATTAATATCTGTATTGCATCTATAAATTTTGTCCAAACCATGGGTGACATGAACTAGCAGCAATATAAGGGTGCGTTCACACGATGTAAAATTGAGTGTGATCTGGCACGTATACGGCGCGTCAGAGTTTGAGCACTCAAAAAGATCCCATTGATTTCAATGGGAGTTACGAGTGTATACGCTGCGTTATTTTGCGCCTGCATATGCTCCCGTATATGCTCGTAACTCCCATTGAAATGAATGGGATCTTTTTGAGCGCGCAATCTGCTGACACGTGTATACTCCACTTTACATCGTGTGAACGCACCTTAAGGAGGCAGAAACATCAGCCTGAGAGAGACCTTCACAGGGTGATTCGCAAATGGCACTTGCTGGTAAAATGAGGAGGGGTCTTTGCACAGGGCAAGGCCTTAAAAAAAAAAAAAAAAAAAAAAAAAAAGATACATCTAAATGTAGTCAATAAATGAAACCCCAGATTGTTATAATTTTGACATTTTTATTTGCACCATTTAGTGATCTTGTTAAATATTGTGCTAACTTTATTGTGTAGTTTGTAATGGTTATGGCGATGTCAAATGTCTACACTGATAAAAGGGTAACAATGTTTACAACCTTTGATTTTTAGGCTCCATATCTCACCATTTACTGCAGCCTCAAAGGTGAGACTTCCATCATTTTATAGACAATCATCTTGGCTATCTCGTACATAAATTTGACTTGCAACTATTTAAGATAAGATAAGATAATCCTTTAATAGTCCCACATTGGGGAAATTTCAGCATATGATTAGTTATGCAGATTCTTGTCATGTAATTGTATTGTTACTGCTTTGCTCCTGGTGGTGTAAAAGTCTTTTTGTTCTTGTATACTACAAATTACACCCTGTTCCCACATTCCCTAATAACTCGATGTGGTATTAGGTTGATTCCTAAGCCAAAGGTCACTGGTTCAAATTGAGAATCGGCCATGAAGATTTCCCAACAAAAGAGCATCCAGTGCTTCCTGCTCTACCATGCATTTCAACTGTATCCTTCAGACCCTGATATAGTTGAGATAATTACATGTGTTTATGCCGGCCCTGGGGTGAGCCCCAAAGACTCAAAAGATATTACACATCCAGCTCATAAACAGTCCTGCTATATATCAGGCTGTATATACTATCTTATACACTATGTTCATATGTATGCTATGTACACCCAGGGCATGGCATTCAAAAATGTCAAGGCCTAAAGGAATCGTTCATTAATGTTAATAGAGGTAAAATGTACAATTAATCATGATTTTGATTTAGGTCATAATTGTCCAGCCCTAGCACACGGTCCTACCGATTTCAAGGTGCCCATGTAGATCTATGGGAATCGGACCAAACACGCCCTTAAAAATCTATGAGCTACTTGTTTTCATGGATCCAATACATTGAAAAGTATTTTGAAATGCTTTAAAAAAACAAACAAAAACATGAATTCCATGGATAAAAAAAAAAAAAGTCCTAAAGCCAGATCATTGCTAATTTGGAATGCAGAATGCCAAGTGGTCAATGACAGACAATTAACTTTCATTATATCCGTATTCCAACTATTTGTAACTTGGTTAGTTTTACCTTCTGCTATAGTCACATCTGAACCCATGTGTTTGTTGTTTTGGTCAACTGGACGGCCAACACAACAGACACATGGACCACTAAGGCTAAGGCCCCACATTGCGGAAACGCAGCTTATTTTTTTGTTGCAGATTTTGATGCGGTTTTTTGAGCCAAAGTCAAGAAAATTACAATATAGCATCAAATAACTGTGCAAAAGTATTCACCCTGCCCCCAGTGACGCACCTAAATCATCACTCCTTCAGAGCTCACATAGTCGGCTGGTCGCCATATGTGAGATTTCTCTATGAAGTCCTGTTCTCTCTCACGTTCTAAAGAAAAGCAAAAAAAAACAAGCTGTGCATGTGATACTTGGATTTTTATTAAGTTAATCCAAACAATGTTATTAAAAAGGCCCATTCGGGGGATGGATACAGACTTGGACTGGCCCACAGGGGAGCAGATGAATCGCCTGGTGGACCCCTCAGACAGGGTGGGCCCTCCACCCTCTGCAGTAGAGGAGCACAACTCAGTATGCTTACTGTACTATGTGCAGATGGACCGTACATGCTAGAGACTGTACATGCTAGAGAGGCCCTAGTTCAAGACTAGAGAGAGGACGCAGGGACCTCTGACAGGAACCCTAGATCAGAAACAGTGCAAGGCAGGGGCGTGACTTGAGGGGGTACAGAGGGTGCAGTCGCACCAGGGACCAGGAGCCTTAGGGGCCCATAAGCACTAGCATCAGTATTGAGAGTGCAGCTTCCATCTGGCCCATAACCCAAGGAGACCCACAAATTACCCTAACCACACTAAGGTAGATTAAATTCCTTAGCTCCTGTAACCATCACTATCAAGAAATCGCTGTAAGGATGAGGTAGGGGATCCTGGACAAAATATTGCATTGGGGCCCACAAGACTTTAGTTACGCCACTGGTGCAAGGCAAGGTATACGCAGCAAGCTACTACTGGAGGAAAATGGATGTCTGTGCAGTATTAGGAATTTTTGAATAAACGTCAAGTACGGTGGCCCCTAGTCGGCTCTAGTCACCTAGTTCTACACAAGATGGATACAAGGAAATTTCCAGAAAACTGAATGACCTGTGCACAGTGGTCACTTTCACACGACAGTGTTCTGGTCTGAATTTTGCATTAGTACCTGTAAGCAAAAACCAGGAGTGGCACCTAAATACAGCCGAGCTGTAGATCTCTCCATTGTAGTTTTACGGCTATAGCTTCCATGGTTTACAAATAGCGATGAAAAATCCCAACCAAAATGCTGCTATATGAATGAGGCGTGTTGTAATTCTACAAGGAACCATGAAGAAGGGACTAGCCAAGGAGGGTATCAAGAAGCCTATAGCTACGCTAAAGAACTTTCCTAGTGGCTGAGGTGGAAGTGGAATCCTGGCAACCCCATAGTAGTGAATGGACCACTGCGTGCGGAATAGCAATTTAAGGGGTTATACTTGCTCCCCTGCTGATGCACCTACTCTTGGTCATATGATCCACTTGAATGGAGTATGTCATGTGAACTATAGTAGAAATGGCAGCAGGGGAGGCAGAAGAACAAGACTTACAGCCTCTGCTGTGCTCTACAAAGTGGGGTTAGGGAGACCGACATATATATTAATAACTAGAGATGAGCGAAAAGTAAAATATTCGATATTCGTTTTGAATAGCCGCTCAATGTAATTCGACTATTCGATTGAATATCGAACCCCATTATAGTCTATGGGGAAAAATGCTTTGTTTCAGGGGATCCCACCATTCGACACAGGAGGGTCACCAAGTCCACTATGACACCTCAGCAAATGATGCCAACACCTCTGCAATGCAACTGGGACGGCAGGGCAAGCATGTCTGGGGGCATCTAACAAGCCCAAGTCACTGTTTTACCCCAATATCACAGCCTATCAACTACACACTTTCCACACTCAAAAAAACCTCTATGAAAGTGGGAAAATACCTGGAAACCTTCTTTACTCCCCAAATGGATGGACAGAAACCCAAATTTAAGGTAAAGAAACATTAACGAGCACCCCTTTAAATCACGTTCCCCATGACAACCACAGATGGAATAGGCAATGGGAAATCCTTCAGTCTCCACCTTGAACTGTTATTTTGAGTGTGTGTGTGTGTGATGTGGTAAGACCTTCCAAAATTCACTTTTCTAGCCCTTAACGTGAGCCCTTCCAAATTAAGTTACAGGCCCTTAAGCTGAGCTACCAGCAGAGATTGAGGCCCTTTAGGTGACTTCAGCCTTTCACCAGCAGAGTTTTTGGCCCTTTAACTTAGTTCAGCCTTGCACCAGCAGAGATTTGTTGGCCCTTTGGGTGAGTTGAGCCTTTAAACAGCAGTGTTTTTTGACCTTCAGGTGAGTTGAGCTATGCACCAGCAGTGTTTTATTTTTTGGCCCTTGGGGTGACTAGAGTGATGCACCAGCAGTGTTTTTGGCCCTTGGGGTGACCCCTAAAAAATTTGATTTCAGGCCCTTGGGGGGAGCCCTAAAAAATTGCATTGCAGGCCATTGGGGGGTATCCATGAAAAATTAATGAAGTTTTTAAAAAAAAAAAAAATTACATTAGGGTGAAGGGGCTGGGGTTGGAGGAGGAGGAGGATGAGACCAAGCTCTCTCTATCACTCCAAAACGAAAATGAGATGAAGATGGCCGACACTATTCTTATGAATCAGAGGTCACATATTTTCGGCAGCCAATGGGTTTTTCCAATTTTTTTTCAATTCCTACGTAGTTCCTGTCCCACCTCCCCTGCGCAGTTATTGGTGCAAAAAAAGCGCCAGGGAAAGTGGGAGGGAACACAAATTTTTACTGCGTATGTGGCCTAGTATTCGATTGGAATCGAATACCGCGAACGGCCTGATATTCAATCGAATAGCTACTCCATCGAACGGTGTTCGCTCATCTCTATTAATAACTAAATTTATCCCCTGCAGTGAATGCACTGGTAAGCTTTTTATAGCCTGGCATAACCCCTTTATGTAATGAGTATTAAACCGTAACCTTATGATATAACTTGCGCCCGTACCTCCAATATATGGCCTCCTGGAATATCACTCAGAATTAATCTCAATATATGGAATGTGTTTGTGCAAGCGGTTTTCCCCTTGGCTGTTTGAAGAACGTCACTTGGGAAGGTTCACGGGGCTGTGTCAGAAATTTGTGAATTAAAATCCCATTGATGTAAATGATCCTATTGCAGTAAAACCTTTCCACCACAAGGAGGCAGATGGAGAGGATGACTGTGTGCCAGAAGAACTGAATGTGCATAAAATGGGCAGTAGCTGTGAATTCCTTATTGCTGACAAATAGGATTGCTACGCTGCCCCTTTAAGAAGGAGGGGAGGGGGAGTGTGCCTGAAAGACACATCTTTTTGATCCATTCAAACATGACTATTACCTGGCGGCAGGAGGGGACAGGGGGCTCTTGTGTCAGGGCTATTGGTACAATGTGTCACTTCCTACCCTGCCTGTGACTGCAGCACCAGGAAGCTTCTGCTGCTGCTGCTACTGCTTCTGCCTCTTATCACAAGCTGCTGTCTGTGACATGGCTCTATGCTGAGGGATGATACATTAACTCTTCTCCTACCATGGCTGCAAAAGACGACCTGTACAGCAAGATCATCCCCAGGAAGAACAGGCAGCACCGTACTGGGACCATAAAGCATGGATCATCCCTCGAAATCCTACTTTCCATGGGATTCCCAAAAACCAGGGCGTGAGTTCCGTTTTACCCTGACATATATTGGGGTGGTGGGGTCGCTTGTCCACTTTGTTGCTCATCATCTCAGTGAACAGGCAAATTCCTGCATGGTTTGTGTAGTAGTAGGGGCCCTGCAGGGTCCCAGGTTTTTGGCATGTGTCCCTGTGTTGTGGAGTGTTCCTGCATTACAGATGGACTGCGGAGTAAATAAGACACAGCTGCAGTGCTGGAGGGATATGGGGTTCATACTGGGATACATGAAGGCACGTGATGGGGAAAGAAACTTGTGTAAAGAGGCTCTGCAGCAGCTTCTTGGCTTGGCTGAGTGTTCAGTGTTTCTCCACTGTTCCTGGGGCCTCTATTGTCACTGTGTAAGAATTCAGCAGAATACCTAGGAGTCCTAGGGCCAGAGTGACTGTTGCATCTTGCAGGATGCTTGCTGCTTATGTGGTCATCTTGTTATTTTCAGAATGATGTAGTTTTTTGGGGTTTTTTTACAGTACAAGATAATATTTGCTGGTCTGCTTATACAGCGAGGGTCGCGTTTGCAAGTGGCGCAGTGACATACGCCATTTCAAAGTTGAATGGGCGTTGTACATTGTGGAACATTTTTAAAAAGTTTAGTTGAAAACTGACGGAAGTGTATCATGGCAAATAATTGCATGTGATCTCACTGACGTTTTTTTATGTGTCACACAACTGCGCTATTTTTACAGGTTTACCAGCGAAGTGACCCATTTCTACATGAGCCTATAAATCCTCATCTATTTCCTAATAATAATCTGTTGGCCCAGAGATGGCTTTCAGGGCAGAATGCAAATTGTATAAGAAAACACTTTGTCCAGTTTCAGCCTCCCCCGAGTGGCTGCGGATCATGGGCGTAAATATCCCAGACAACTTCTTATGAGAGCAGGACCTGACTAACTATTCCATCTACATGACTGTGACTGTCTACACATTTACCATAATACAGTGTATTCGAGCAGCTATGCAACTATCAAGAACACTGGGCAGAAGAGCTTGCAGATTCATCTTCTTCTAAAATATGCAGCGCTGGTAGTGGCTCAGTGGGTAAAGGGACAGTGATCTTGAGTTTCCACTCTCTTCGCTATGCTGATGAATTTAATTCTATTGTTTTATGGTGTCAGCCTTTTCGGCTGGTGAGAGAGCCATCAAAGATGAGTGTCTGGAGGTGTAGCTAGCCATGATCACTTCTTTACGCCAGTGCTGGGAATCTCCAGAGACATTTACTGTCTATCCACATGTCACTTGTATGAGTTGCTCCGTTTATAACGCACTATTCTAAGTTCAGGACTTTATGATAATTGTTCCTTTAAGGACACATAACAGAACTGTTACATTAGATTGTAAGTTCCATTGGTTAGAAAAAATTTTAATGAATTTGTGTAGATCTGAAATTGAACAACACATCATATCTTCACCAACAATGGATCAACTACCATTAAACAATTGTAAAGGATCAATATATATATATATATATATATATATATATATATATCAATGAAGCTTGGTCATTCGCTCATGCGATTATCATTGTGACTGCTCACTCTTCAAGTTGTCTCACTTCTTAGTGGATCATACCTGGCCTAATATAGACGTACAATGAGGTTTAACTGCCCGGATGCAGTTTTACAAGCATAATTGATAAGTATACGGTGATGGCAGGTGGCAATAGACCTCTCCTGGTTTGTGGCATCTTATTTCCCGTCTTGTATTCAAGTGATTTTTAGGATTGCAAACCCATTTTCCTATACTGAAGAGAGTCTGAGTAGATAGACCATGGCCCGTTCCAGACTCTCATATTTGTTGCTGGGTTTTTTCCAGACCACTGAGGTTCCTATCAGTAGGGGGTCTTATTTTCAGGGACATTTTAACAAAAAAGGATTGGATTGATCAAAACAGCTGCTACACAATAAACTGTAATTGAAAGATCATGTCAAATAGTCCATATATGGATATGTACTTTACATTATCTGGGCACCTCTTTAGTTATCCAACTCTTTTATTGTTCTGTACGGGGACTTCTGTATGTTTGCTGCATTTATTTCTCATCCCGATACTGTGACATCTTTGTGTCCTTCCAGTGCGTTTTCTTATATTTCCGCAGATATCAGCAACAACACATAGGAGTCACCTCACCGCTCTGCTGCTAAAGGAGACGTCTTATAAAATATCCTTAAATAGATTATTGGCTGATCTGCAAATATTACACTTTATAAAGCAGAGGTTTGCAAACTTCAGTTGCTCTCAAGATTCCCTGAAAGCCAAGACAGGGCAAACCAGAGTTATATACACGTAACCTTGGTGTAAACTGGCCATAACTAATACAATTTTCCATTCACAGAGTCATATGAGAGCTTCATCTTTGGGGGACAGATTGTATGTTATAAGGTGCAATTCGATATTCCATATGATGTACTGGGAAGCTGTAAAAAAATTCAAAATGGAGTAGAATTACAGAAATTCTGCGTTTGCGTGACATTGTTATGGGGTTAGTTTTTACAGCGTTCACTGTGCAGCCAAAATGACATGTCAACTGTATAATATGGGTTGGGATACCAAATTTATATAGTGTGTGTGTGTGTGTGTGTGTGTGTAGATAGATAGATAGATAGATAGATAGATAGATAGATAGATAGATAGATAGATAGATAGATAGATAGATATGTTATGTGTATATAGATTTTAGTTTCTTGGAGTCACCATATTCTGACACCTGTAACTTTTTTATATTTCATGTACGGGTCTGCAGAAGGTGTAATAGTACGGCAGATGGAGAAGGGTTAAGGGCATTCTCCAGGTGTCTATAAATATTTATATGCTTTCTGCTTCCACTCCCGTGTTGTTTACAGGACGGGGTCTGGGATAGGCTCCATACAGCTGATCGGCTTGGGTGCCGGAGGTTGGCTTTCTATCGATTATCAGTCCAAAAGAAGATCCCTTCAAGGTTACATGCACATGTATGTGTCTGTGGAATGGGCCTGTGGAAAGCACATTGACCATATCCGTGTGCCGTCTGTGCCCTCCATGCACCTATTGATTTCATGTATTGAGCCCAGGCGATAAAACAGACTGGAAAAAGACTTGAGTTTTGCCATGGAGCCATAGAAAATAATAGGTCAGTGTGCTACTGACACTTCCAGTAAAATGGTCCTTAGCCCCTTGTCAGCTACCGGCGACATTATTCTTAGCCCATTGTTATTTTGATGTCTGATGAAAGTGATGGGGTTCTTTGAGGACGCAGCGGTTTGACCCAAGCTTCTATCAGAAATCTTGTATAAGTGGTGTTACTGAGGAGGAGAAAATGTTTCTGATATGGTGTTTCTATAGTTCATATAATGGTTTTGTGCTTCTAGTGGAATTTACAGAACGTTCCCTTCTAGATGTTCATCACAATGACATGAAAATTTGGTGGTTTTGGTGTTTGGTTTATATAACTGAATGAGGGTGTATTATGCTGATGGAATATAATTGATATGTAATGGTTATTAGTAGTATCTTGTAATGTACTAAAACATCTTCAAAGGTTTACCCCAGAAAACTACAGCTCTGTATTTGCATGATAGTTTTCCATGTGATCTTAGGATTAAGCTACACAGCAACTTCTGTATTGCCCTTTCTAGCACATCTAAATCAAGTGATTTTTTTAACATTTTCCAGTACAGCTCTGATCAGTGATCCATGCAGTATAGTTGCGTTGTCTAAGGTAGTCCGAAATCCACCCCCTGTCTTATTAAAGAGTGAGGTTTCTGCACTGTCTCTTTCCTATACTTTACACTTTACACTTCTGTTCAGTCCCATTAGCACACAACTATGATAAGGTCTCCAGCCTGAGTGCCTTGTCTATTTGAGTCCGAATTAACCAAATCCACCTCTTTACTCCTTAGAGTCTCAGGATAGGTTCACACCAGTGCTTAGTTTCTATTAGGGAATTCTATCCCCCTATCCACTTGAAAAATGCGGAGAAGGGTCATCAAGAATCCGCGAGTAACTGCTTTTAAGCGGATTGGGTTTCCATTTTTTGGGTCCACAAGCAGACCAGAAGAACGGAAATCCAAGCAAAAAGTGTGAACTTGCGTAAGTCTGCTGCTCTGTCATCCATACTTTACACTGCAGCTCTGCTTGTGCAGATGTATTGCTGGGAATAAGCACAGGCTTAGTGTATGGAGAGCTGATTTGCATTACAGAAAGGGCAAAATGATTCTAAACTAACAAAGCGATCATTCATTCATCAGATTAGTGGTGATGAGTGTCCTTCTCCCCCTCTGCCTGTTATCGTTACATATATTCATGTGCTCAACGGAAATGTTTTATACATGTGTGTATAGATATTTAATGTAAATCCAAACCTATATGCTGTACTTGAGTCATCGGCAAACAGCGTGGGCCTGGATTCCATGCAATGGGGTAAACCCGACTCTGATGGAGGCCATTCATGCTTTCTGCAATCCTTATATCTAACACTGTTTTTGTTCTCTGCCCGATCTTGTCCTCTTCTCACAATTTGTCCAAATCTTGTCACATCTTCCACGATTTGGACAACTATTTATATCCTGATGTCATATTGTGTTACCTGCCCTCCCTGCTCGAACGACTGTACCAGTAGGGGCCTATGTGATAGGTAGATAAGACTTACAGGAATCAGGCTAGGTTCACACCAGCACCGGTTCTACATTCGGAATTTCCATCCTTGAATCTGCGTAAAAATTACTTTGGGGGGGCAAAAACCAGCGCCATTTTTATGACACTAATTGAAAAACTTTAAAAAAACAGAGCAAGAATGTGAATAAAAGCCTTAATGAGAAAAAAAAAATAATCTTACACTTTCCAGACTGTTATCACTGGACAGCAATGGAGACTTTTTTAATATTTATTATTCATAAACGTTTCTTATGTCTATTAAGTTTCTCGGGTCAAGAAGGAACTTCATTTATAACTTAGCGTTTTTTTTTAATATACTATATGTATGTATTTTTTGGGAGGGGGAGTATTATATAGTTGCAAATAGAAACGTCAAACTTGTTAAATTAAAGAATTCTATTGAAAATTCCATCCAAATAGCTACATCCAAACTTATGCAAAAATGGATTAAATGGACATGGATAATTTTGCTTTACCATCTGTTTTTTTTCCGGAGACATGCAGAAAATGCTGCAGACTGTTTAGTCTTGTAGAAATCTTATAGATATGTCAGAGGTTTCCTGCTGATCAGCTCCTTGTTCAACTAAGAAATTGCTAAGGTGCCTGACAGTGGATAGGTTGGAGGGGAAGGGGGTTGTTAAGACTGGAGTTGCTTACACCAGTCTAAGGCTCCGTTCCCACGGAGTAATGCGCCGCTCATTCTGACACGTAAACACGTGTCAGAGTGAGCGCTGTAAAGCAGAATCCCATTGACTTCAATCAAGCCTCCCATTGATTATAATGTGTAGCGCGCGTAAGACGGCACCCATTGAAATCAATGGAATTCTGTTTTATAGCACTCACTCTGACACTTGTTTACGTGTCAGAATGAGCGGCGCGTTACTCCGTGGAAACGGAGCCTTAAGTCATTCTCTTTCAGGTGCAAGATGCTCCAAAATTACTAGACACTATGGCCTCTTAGTAAATTCTTGTGCATGTGGGTGCATCGGATGTCAGATCTACAGCTGGCATAGGTTTGTGGTATAGCTCATGCCAGTCTGGGGTAAGTTATAGTAAGTCTGGAAGAACAGGGTATCCTTGCTCTAGCCCCCTTAGATTGTAAATCTGGGTCTTTGTATACTACTGCATAGGTGGGAGGCTTCAGCTGCAGCCAGTTGTCTTATAGCCAGGCACAAGACAGTGAGCAGGAAGAGGAGGGACATGGAGAATGTTCTGGGGCATATAGAGAATATTTCTTTATATTTATCAGTTTTTTAATTGTAGTAAGAGAAAACATAGGAAGAAAGGAGGAAACTAAGGGAAAGTGTTTTTATTGTAAGTCTTCTTTGTTCTTTAAAGACTTAAAATTAGTTTCTTTTGGCACAAAATACCATATTGTGTAACACAATTACAAGATGTTGCCAACTATCTCATGCACCCAGCTTTCCCATTGTGTTGTATATGCACAACCACAATTACTGTATAGCCATAGTCTGACCTGGGTGCGCAGGCTGACCCTGCTATTTGTTTATATGGTAGTTGCAGGCTTTGCACTTGCCAGGTACTGTGCCCAGTTACCTGACCCCTTTAGTCCCCTCCAGGTCACTGTGTAATAACATGGGGCATGTTTTATGTGAGTAAATCTGAAGGCTGATCTTGCTTGGTAGAGTCACCTGGATGTTCAGTCTATAAATACCTATGTACAATCTCCTTGTTTAGTGACCTTGGTTAAATTTCCTTGCGTAAACCACAACCTGTGAGAAGCTTGTGTCTCATGTTCTTCTGCTCGCCCCCTCTGACCTTTACAGTATTGATCAGCGACTCCATTGTGGTTGCGTCATCTCTTCTACAACGAAATGTTCCCCTGTAATGACCACACACTGAGCAGAAACTGATATTTATCTGCACCCCCTCCTTCCAGAGTAATGGTCACATTGTGAAATATCCAGGCATAGAGAACAGGTTTGTCTAGTAAGACAATCACTTATTGTGAATTATAGTTGTTCGGTGGGAGAGAAGCAGAGCATCCCTTCCTGCTGAAAGGGATCAATAGCTCTTTTCACCCTGCTTTTACTGGCATATGCATAGAATGCCAGAACATCAGTGACAACTGACACGTTTACAGGTTATTGTGCGAAGAGTGAAAGAATCCAATTTATATGTCTTTCACGATTTGTAGAAAACTGAAACTTTATGCATTTCCTGAAATAAAAAAAATACTTTTAACCTGCTTATCTGTAAAGTTTTAAAATATATTTCTATTACTATACTCTTTAAAAAACGTTACAGCAGGCTTAAAGGGGTTGTCCAGTTTCAGCAGAGAAATGTTCTTGTTTGTGTAATGAAAAGTTATACTTTCTGTATCAATTCCTAATACTTTTCTAGATCTCTGTCCATGGTCATGGGATGGACATTCCATGCTTGTATGTTGAACACACAGGTAGATGGCTGTGCTACGCGTGTCCATCACATGACCATGGGCTGATTTTTATCCACTGGAAGTAAACAAGGAATGACAGCAAGCAGAGATCTAGAAAAATGTGAGAAATTTTGGAAAATTGTGTAACTTTTCATTATACAAACAAAAACATTTACTTTGTGAAACTAGAAAACCCCTTTAGGCTAAGGCCCAACGGGACATTCCGCAGCAATAAAGCGCTGTGGGAAAAACCCTGGCAGCAACGCATTGTGGTTCTTCCCGTAGCGCTTTAGACAGAGAGTTTGTTTTGCTTTGCGGACATTCTGTTACAATTATGCCTGTGGGGAAACAACTGGCGTTTCCGTAGGTATAACTGACATGCTACGATTTCCAAAACCACGCCGGTTTACCGCAATGTAGGCATGGGATTGCCATTACTGTAAAACGCTGCATTTTTTTTGTCCCCGTGGCGTTTCCACCACGGGCATATTGTGGCGTTTCCGTCCCGTGGGGCCCAGCCATAAGGAATCCAGTGCCGCATCTCAGATTTTCCCATGGTTTCGGTGTGGTTTTGGACTTGGGAATATACCAGTAAAGTGCAATGTGCCAACTAACATATTCCCACAACTCAAGCATTAAACATTAAAATGGATAATTCATTAGGTCTAGATGGTATACACCCCCGAGTCCTAAGAGAATTAACTAATGTAATAGACAGACCCTTAGGGTGAGTTCACACTACGTAAACGGCAGCTTATTCTGAACGTAAAACACGTTCAGAATCAGCGGCATATAAAGCAGTTCCATTCATTTCTATGGGAGCCGGCATACGAGCGCTCCTCATTGAAATGAATGGGCTGCTTTTTTCACTACGAGCACTCCCATTGAAGTGAATGGAAAGTGCCCGCGTGTACGGCTAGCTCTGCTCATGCCGAGCCGTACACGCAGCGCTTCCCATTCACTTCAATGGGACTGCTCGTAGTGAAAAAAGCAGCCCATTCATTTCAATGAGGAGCGCTCGTATGCCGGCTCCCATAGAAATGAATGGAACTGCTTTATATGCTGCTGATTCTGAACGTGTTTTACGTTCAGAATAAGCTGCCATTTATGTAGTGTGAACTCACCCTTAGGCTGCCTTCACACGATGTAAACGTGAGCTGATTTTGTCAGAATACACGTGTAAAAAATACACATGTAAAAATCAGACTCGTTTTTTGCACTTTTTTTTACACGTGTAAAAATGGCATTGAAGTGAATGGGAGTCTGATTTTTACACGTGTATTTTTTACACGTGTATTTTGACAAAATCATCTCGCCTTTACATCGTGTGAAGGCAGCCTAACTTCAATATTCCAGGATTATATAAAGCATATATAAATAATAACCTTGTAACACAGTATCGGTCCTTTTAAACTAATATTATCAGCTTCTAAGAGGAGGTGAGTTCCAGACTGGAACCGGAGGGAGATGGAGACGTTTTTTTTCCAAAAGCAATTGATACTGCACCACGTAAGAGGTTGGTGCATAAAATGGAAATGCTGGGACTGGGTGACAATGTCTGTAAGTAGGTGTTTGTGGTTATTAGCGTACATACTGAGACTGGGTCGCCGTTTCTAGAGCGGTACCACAGACTTCAGAGGAAAACCTGAGAATACAAGAGTTTTCTGTGTAGCCTGTTCAATGCTATTTGTCTTACCAGACAAGAAGGATCCCTCACATGAGTGCTGTATATTAATGTGGCGTTTAATCCATCTAGGCCCATTCTCTTTGCAACTGGAACAGGCTCTGTGTGCAGGTGACAAAGGAGAGCATGTATAATTCAGTGACATGATGTTACAGAACACGCACGAGACATAATTCTGCCACTTTATCAATCATCATAGAAGATACATGAATATTAGCTCAGATTTACTATTGTGGTTACGACTAGATACTGGTGTAAACGTGGAGCAACTTGGAGTATCTTTGGTGCATTTAGTTTGGGCTAATATTTTTCCGAACGATAGACATGGGCCTTCTCCGGAAATTAACAGGTATAGCTTTTATGCGCCAAACTTGTGCTGTTATATTCTGGCTTAAAATAAGACAACCTTTTCAGACTCTGAGTACCCCTACCAAATACTGTTTTCCAAAAGACAATAAAAGTCTTAACGACACAGTGTGGCACAGACCCCTGGCTAGTCTCCAAGGCATCCCTGGGTGCCTTGGCACCCCTGTTGGGAATTGCTGGTCTAAAGATCCACCAAACAGAATCCCAAACTCAGGTGCAAACCTATTGTAAGTTTGTAAAATCAAATTTATATATATATATATATATATATATATATATATATATATATATATGAATGATTTATTATTATATATGTATATATATATATATATTTTTCAATAATCAGCACAGAGATCTCTGCCAGAAACAAGGAGTCGTCTCTTCTGCGTTTAGAGGAAAGAAAGTTTCTTTCTTAAGATAGAATAGGGTTCTTTACTGTAAGAGCAGTGAGACTATAAAACTATACAAGACGTTGTAATGGGGGAATTCTCTAGACGAGTTCATTAAAGGCTTAGATGCCGTCCTTGAAAGTAGAATTATTGCAGGTTACAGTAGTTATTTTTGGAGTTGAGATGTTGATCCAGGGATTTATTCTGAAATGAGGAAAATTGGCTTCTGCCTTGTGGGATTTTAACCTTCCTTTTGATCAACATTGCAAGAGGATAGGCTGAACTGGATGGACATATTGTATTTTCAGCATTACAGACTACGTTATTATGTTACGTAACTGCATTTCTTTCTGACTTTTCGTCTTGGAGATGCTAATTGGAGAAGAGACAGGCACTGTTTGGACCCCGCAAACTTTAAGAGCTGTGTATTGAGGGATGTTCTTAGTGCACATAAAGTTTAACAATATTACTCCATTTTGTTGAAAGTTTTTTTTTGTTGTTTTTTTTCAACATTTTTTTTTCTTCTTTTTCTGCATCTTCTCTATTTCTTGTTGTTTGTTCATTTCCTTTTCTCATTAATTCACATAAGGGTAAAGATACAAACTGAAATGTTGGGTTAGGTCAGCAGTGTTTTCACATTAATTAATTAATTCTAGTCAGTAACAAGTTAATTAGCACTAATTATCTGTTTACATAGAGAGATAACAGACTCTATCAGCAAACTGCAATTAGCTGAATAATTGTCCTGCCTGCAGAGCTGTAGAGATAACAGTGAGAGCAGTGAGTGAGGTCACTTGTCTTATCACACAGATCTGTGGTTATGGAAACGATGTATGAACAATGGTAGAAATAAGGTCACATAACAGGCAAACAAAGCAGCATTTCTAAAGCAATATTTTAGGAAAAGTCTTCAATTTACCTAAGCTACGTGTATAGTTAAGATCCTTGAGATGGGAATAACCCCTTTAATGTGCCTCTGACACAGTATAAAAAATTTAAAAGATTCATAGCACAATTTCAACTTTTTTAGTAATTTTGTTGTATAGAATGACAAGTCATAAAGAAGGCATATGCCGAACAAATTCCATGCTATAAATGAAAAAGTTTGACTGGGCTCCTGAAACAAGCAGGATGGGGCCTTTATCTCCTGCTTTTCTTTTAACTTTATGTGAAAAAACTGTCTATAACTGGCTGCCCATAGGCTCCCTTTAAATTACCCAGCCGCCATTGCAGATGGGGAGTGTTTCTGCAGCAGCAAGCTTCTTCACAGCCAGAAACAATGCAATCTGACTGTTTATGGGTATGGTGTTATGGTTGTTTTAGCACTGGATGTGCAGGGAGAGACAGGGATACAAGATTTCAATTATGTTGTTTTTCTTTATCTCCAGCCACATCTGTTCATTGAAACCCTGTTTAGTAATATATATATATATATATATATATATATATATATATATATATATATATATATATAGTAGTGGCTGGTGGTGTTAGATAAACCTTTGTTCAGTTGGGGAAAGTTTATTAGCCTGGTTCATCATTTACAGGATCAAATGGAGAGGCAAAGATGGTCATCACTAATGTTAGTAATGACAATGTAATTCTTACACATTCTTACACGACTTCACATTTCTGCTATTCTCGAAGAGGAACCTACTGTACTAAAATAGCAAGAGTGGGTTTTAAAGGGAACTTGGATTAGTTTTATACATCACTATATGGTCAAAACTACATTGTTCTAATATAGAGCACCAAATCCCCTTCATAGACATAGTTGCATGATAAAATTCTGTCTTCCAGCAGCCAACACTGACGCTAGGTTCACACCTGCGTTCATGTCTCCGTTCTATGGTTTCCGTCTTGTGCATGGCAGAAGACGGAAACCATAGACCGGGTCCGGCCGTGCGCGGCGGTGAGCGTTTTAGGCTCTCCGCCGCGAAACCGGATTTTTTAATCCGGACACAGAGTAGTGCATGTCCGACTCTGTGTCCGGATTATAAAACCCGGTTTCGTGGCGGAGAGCGCAAAATACTCACCGCCGCTCACGGCCGGACAGCTTTCTCACCCATTCAAATGAATGGGTGAGAAAGTCTCCTGCAGGCTTCCGTCTCCTGCATCTGTTTTATGCAGGAAACGGAAACCTGCAATAAGGACAGATGAACGCAGATGTGAATGAGCCCTTAGGCCAAGTTCACATCTGTGTTCAGTATTTCGTTCGGGGAGTCCGCATGGGGACTACCGAACACATTAAAATGCAAAGCAAGTGTGTTTTCCGCGCAGTTTTTGCACAAATCATGCGGAGAGAAAAGTACTTCCAGCACTACATTTCTCTCTGCATGATTTGTGCAGACACCACGCGCAAAACACACGGACCCCATTATAGTCTATAGCAGGGGTGGGCAATTAATTTTCCCATGGGGCCGCATAAGAAATTGAAACTATGCTAGAGGGCCGTGCCACGGCAAATTTAGCTCCACCCACTTCTACGTTGACTCCGCTCATTCCCAATCATCTTTCCATGTGCCCCCACAAAGTATAATCCTCCTACAGTCACCTGTACATTATATGCCCCCACGGTATAATGTTCCCTTCCAACTGCCCCACAGTATTAAGTCCCTCACCTGGTGCCTCAGTATAAACTGGGGGAAACTAGAGGGGACATGAAACTGGAGCAGCTGGAGGGGGACATTAAACAGTGGCGGTAGTTGGAGGGGGGCAATAAATTGACAGCTGGAGCGGGACATGAAACTGGGGGCAACTAGAGGGGGACATTAAAATCGGGAAGCAGACATTAAACTGTAGGGGTAGCTGGAGGGTGACATTAAACTGGGGGCAACTAGAGGCAGACAGGTCCCCCTACAGCTTCCTCCACGGTTTAATGTCCCCCCAGTCTAAGTGCCCTCTTCATCTACCCCCAGTTTCATGTCCCCCCCTCCATTTCTCCCTCAGTTTCATATCCCCCTTTATTTTCCCCATTTCATGCCTCCCCCCTCCATCTCTCCCCCAGTTTCATGTCCCCCCCTCCATCTGCCATCTCTGCCCTAGTATAACATTCCCCTTCCATCTCTGCCCCTAGGTTACTGAGACACACACATACAGATAGACACATATAGACACACACACACACACACACACATATAGACAGACACATAGACAGACACACATAGACAGACACACACACATATAGACACACACACACACACATAGACAGACACACATAAACAGACACACATATAGACACACACACATATAGACACACACACACACTCTCTCTCTCTCTCTCTCCACCCTGCAGCTCACCTTACATCTCTCAGTACTTTATGACGCGCTCCACATCTCCATCTTCGGCCGGCACTAAGACACGCCCACTAGACACGCCCCCCCTAGTCAAAGCTGTGCGGGCCGGGCTGAATCAGTCAGAGGGCCGGATATGGCCCGGGGGCCGGACTTTGCCCAGGTCTGGTCTATAGGGTCCATGTGCTTTCATTGCTCGCCGTTTTTTAATGCGTTCGGTTTTCCGTTCGGGAGTGGAGGTCCACAAGCAGACTCCCCGACCGGAATACCGAACACAGATGTGAACCAGGCCTAACAGAACTTCCTAAAGACTAGTTTAATAAAGTAGCTGTATATACTGTATCTGTTTCCAGTGAGCTGCTGAATCACATAGGACATGCTGGGGCATGTAGTTCACTTCCACTAGTAAATTTTGACTGCATGTATAACACGTAACGTAAAAACAGAGCTTTGAGCCATACAGGCTGGCATTACCAAGGACATTACTAGTCAGATGACTGGACACTATTGGTAACAATTCATCTTTACCTCCCCCTTCATGCTGGTGTCCTCTGCAGTATTCGGGGAAGATGGAACGTGACTTACAAATGCAATAAAATCTCTGAGAAGACTCAATTAGAGCTTGTTAAGTACTCAGTAAGAGCTTGTCAGTGCTTGTCTGCGCGGCCTGGGCTCTGCAGGGAAGCTCTAATGCACACTTTCGTCTATAGTGATCTGAGGACTGGTGTGGAGCTGCGGCCTGAATCTTTTAAACAAATCAATAGAAATTGCCCCAACCTGGTCAGGAGTATAGGTGTAGTAAATTGGGGGCAGTATGAAAATGAAAGGGCTTGTCCGACTCTGCCCTACAGCTCTGGTCTTCAAGTTACAGGTCCCCAAGTTGTTTGTGACAACCCCTTTAATCACCCCATATGCATTGTAATCCAAAGTTCACAACCATGATGCATTGCAGTAGAAACTTTTATAGGTTGAGTATCCATATAATCTTTACCATGAATAAATATTTACAATTTTTCATCAACTTATCATTTCTCATCCGTTTAAAAGCAATAAAACCTGCAACATGTGGCTTTGTGTGGAAAGCTATATCATGTAACAGCAAACTGATGTCAGTAAAGTCTGCCAGTGGCCATATTGTGTTTCAAGGTTATTCTGCCGTTTGCAGATCTGCGTGTATCATTCCTAACAATGTTGGTTTATCTGTTTTGCTGTAATTGAATATATTCACTTTGCATTCGCTACCAGTTTTACTTGGCGCCCTAGAGTCGCCCTTTACTTGTACACGATGACTCCTGGGCAATGCCAGTGTGTTGGAAGGTGTGATTGAAAAATACATAGATAGATAGATAGATAGATAGATAGATAGATAGATAGATAGATAGATAGATAGATAGATAGATAGATAAGAAAAGGTGTGTATCTTATCTAATATCTATCTACCTACCTACCTATCATGTGTGTGTACAGTATATATATATATATATATATATATATATATATATACACTCACCGGCCACTTTATTAGGTACACCATGCTAGTAACGGGTTGGACCCCCTTTTGCCTTCAGAACTGCCTCAATTCTTCGTGGCATAGATTCAACAAGGTGCTGGAAGCATTCCTCAGAGATTTTGGTCCATATTGATATGATGGCATCACACAGTTGCCACAGATTTGTCGGCTGCACATCCATGATGCGAATCTCCCATTCCACCACATCCCAAAGATGCTCTATTGGATTGAGATCTGGTGACTGTGGAGGTCATTGGAGTACAGTGAACTCATTGTCATGTTCAAGAAACCAGTCTGAGATGATTCTAGCTTTATGACATGGTGCATTATCCTGCTGAAAGTAGCCATCAGATGTTGGGTACATTGTGGTCATAAAGGGATGGACATGGCTATACTAGAGGGCCATAGCTGAAGGTCTGAGAACCCTTGCTCTGTCTGCACTATTGATGTGAGCCTCCCTCCCCCTCCCTTTACATCTGGCACACATAGACAGTGTCCCTTGGGACTAACTGACAACACTTCCACTGGTGAAGGGGTTAATGCAGTGTGTAAGGGAACTCTTCTGCTCTCTGAACCCCTTGCTCTACCTGCTGCCTGGCCTCCCTGCATTGCCTGAAGTGGAGACACCTCACCCCCCCCTGCTGTTTGGCTCCCATCCTGACACTTTCTGCTGGGACATTCTGCTAACTCTGTGAGTACTCCCTGCTGTTTTTTGGACTTTCTTACCCTCTTCAGAGACCTTTCTAGCAGGGAATTTTTTTTTTTTTTTTGTTGTTGTCGTGCACTGCAGTGGTGTGAAGGGAGTGCTGAGCCCCTACTCCACCATCAGGGGGGGCTCCTCACCTTCCTCCACTTGCTGTGTGTTCCACGTTCTGCAGTATATCCCCACGGAACTAGCACTTCTCCCATTGCTCCTTTTGCACCTCATGGGTACCAGGTTTGATTATGAAACTGTGTGACCGCCTCATGTAAGGCCTGGTGATACTGCGAGTGTACCTTCCTTACTTTCTATGGTCGCTTCTCATTGTGATATGTCCAGAAGACGTCCTAACACCTCTACTGCTCCTTCCCGCACGCCGAGTCGCTCTCTTACTCACTCACCGTCAATCTCTACCTTCCTGTCCCGATCTGGAACCTCGGCTACTGGGTCTGGCACTGATGACATGGCTCCTCCATCTCCTCCGCTTCGCCAATCGCAGCCACCTCCTTCACTGTCTGCCACCCTCCCTGGACATGACGTGCAATCCATGGATTCGGCCTCCCTGCCCTGCTCGGCAGCCCATATTGCCTCTGCGGACTTTCAGCTACTTCGGGACCTTATTCAAGCTCTGCCCACTAAACAGGACCTGGATGCTGTAGTTTCCCGAATGGAACAATCCCAGGCACAGGCCCTCGGTGCGATCCAGTCTGATGTGTCTCAACTTACTACTAGGGCTGACGCTACTGATCAAACACTGTCCTCTTTGGAACAACGCCTGTCTGCAGTGGAGAGCAATCAAACCCACTCTGAGGCCCGCCTTCAACAAATTGCCTTGCTCCTGGATGACCAGGAGAACCGGGGTCGCAGAAATAATATTCGATTACGAGGAGTGCCAGAAAAAGGCCCTCAGGATGATCTGATCAGCCGTATTAATACCATTTTCAATATGGCGACTCAACGCCCGCTGGATGCTACCTTCATGATGGACCGTGTGCATAGAGTCCAACGTTCTGGCCCGCTTGACCCTGCTAATCCTAGAGACGTTCTGTGTAGACTACATTACTTCACGGACAAGGAACACATCCTGAGGTGTGCCTGGGATATGGGATCGGTGCCTTTTGAGAATACCTCTGTCAAGCTCTATCCTGACGTCTCATCCCGCACATTGGCTATGCGCCGTGCCCTTCAGCCGGTGTTGACTCTGATTAAGGACTGTGGAGGTTCCTATAGGTGGGGTCATCCCTTCCATTTGATTGTTCGTGTTGGCTCGTCTTCGATTGTTGTCCGTTCCCCGGCGGACTTGCCTGATTTGTTTGCCTCCCTGGATGTGCGCCCTGTCTCAGTCCCGAACTGGCTTGCTCTGGATTCCTCCCGCCCTACTATACCCAGGCGCGGCCGCGGTTCCAGGCGTTCTTCTTCGGCTGCTTCCAGAGAGAGACCTCGGCGAAACTCATCTCCACGACGTCTTCCAATACCGGATCCGCCTGGGTCTCCACTCCGCCAACCAGATCTCTCAGCTCAGCTTCCCATTGAAGCATGAGCCCTCATACCGCCGGTCTTTGATCTGCCCACAGGACAGTGTTAATATCCTTTTATGTTGAGTGGTCTTGGACTTGTTTCGCGGTTGGTGGACATTTTCACTATGTTTATTTTATTTTGTTCTGTGACTACTCTGTTCCTCTTGATCCTGTTCCTGCTGGGCTTTATAGCTGGCCCTTGTTGTTGGTATTGCTGTGTTTTTATACAATGTTGTTATTTGGACCTTAGAGTCAGTTTGTAGCCCTGTGCTTCCTATCCCTTTACACTTTGTTGGGGGTGGGGGCATAGGGTCTTCCTTACCAGGTACACTCGTGGTGCTTGCGGGCCCACTTCTCCCCCCATCTTTTCTTACTCCCTCACTCCTTCCTGTCTGTTGTTGTGCCCCTGGCCCATTTGTCTAGGGGTAGTTAGATTTGTTCTACTCTTGGTTCTTTTTCCCTTTCCTTTCTCCCCCCCCCCCCTCATTCTTTACTGCTCTCCTTCCTCTACTCTGTTACTTTTCTCTCTTTTTTTTTTCTTTCCCTCCCCTTTACCCTCTTCAATTCTTCGCCCTCTCCCCTCCCTCCCCCCTCTCCCCCCTTTTTTTTTTTTCCCCTCTGCTCCTAGGGTGTGAGCTGGGAAAGCCCGTCTCCCTCCATGCCTCCGCTTGATCGCCTTTCCTCCATCGCTGTGGGCTCCCTCAATGTGAGAGGCCTTCATAGTCCAGAGAAGCGCTCCGTACTCTTCAATCTGCTCAAAGGTAAGCGCCTTCATGTTGTGTTTTTGCAGGAAACTCACCATTGCTCTACCAAGCCATACAAGTTGACTAATGCTTGGTTTCCTCATGCATATCATAGCTCCTCTCCTGATCCGAAATCCAGAGGGACTAGTATCTTGATTTCTCGCTCCCTGCCTTGGGAACATTTGGAGACTCGCACTGATTCTGAGGGGAGACTTGTTATGGTCAAGGGTCGTATCTCCTCTCAGCTTTTTACTTTTGCCTCTTTGTATTTGCCTAACTCGGGACAGGGTCGTGCCCTTAGTTCTTACTTAGGGCTGTTGGACGGCTTTGTGGAGGGCTTCCTGGTGGCGGGGGGTGATCTTAATCTGGTCCTAGACCCTTCATTGGACTCTTCTGCTGGCATCTCTTCTCACCCTTACTCGCTCATCAGGAGGATTAAGAGGGACCTTCATTCCCACCAGCTTGTGGACTCCTGGAGGTTACTCCACCCATTGGATAGGGATTACTCCTATTACTCTCCGGTCCATCACCGATATTCTCGTATCGACTACCTCTTTATCCGTCACCAACATCTCCACTCTTTGTTGGCTGCGGAAGTCGATAACATTACTTTCTCCGACCATGCTTTGGTTACTTTGTCTGTTTCCTTGTCCTCTCCTATTCCCTTCCAGCGTCAGTGGAAACTTAACGCATCACTTCTTGATGACGTAACCATCCTGGATGACATTAAGACCCATTTGGGGGAATACTTTGAGAGGGAGGAATTGTCGGGGATTGCTCCTCCAATGGTGTGGGAGGCTCACAAATGTTTTATCCGGGGTATCCTGTTGCAACATGGTTCCCGCTTAAACAAGGAACGCCGGGCTTGTATTGAATCTCTGCTGCAGCGGATCCGCTCATTGGAACTTCTTCATAAACGCCAAATCACTCCTGATGTTTATTCCCAGCTTGCCAGCGCCCGAGAGGAATTGCGTACGCTCGTCACTGATAGGGTGAAGGGTACTCTAGCTAAATGCAGACGTCATTTTTATGAGTTTGGAAATAAGAGCGGGCGTTCACTAGCTAGGGCCCTTCGGGTTCAGCAGTCCTCCACCTACGTTCCATGCATCAATTCCACCCAGGGTACTCGATTACACATGCCCCTTGATATTGCAGCTGCCTTTCGGGACTACTATGCCTCTTTGTATTCTGTAAACTCTGGCCCTTCTCCTCTCCCTGAAGCGGAGTTCCGAGATCGCATTCGTTCTTATCTCTCCTCCTCTGGTCTCCCGTCGTTGTCTCTAGAGGAATTGACGGCCTTGGAATCTCCTATTGTTGAAGAGGAAATTTCTTTAGCTATCTCCAGTATGGCAACGGGTAAGGCCCCAGGCCCAGACGGCCTTACCTTGGTATACTATAAGAAACTTGGCCCTGAACTCCGCCCCAGACTGTTGAAAGTTTTCAATTCTCTCACCGATGGCTCGGCCCTTTGTCGTGACTCCCTGTGTGCTCACATAGCGGTTATCCCCAAACCCGGAAAGGACCCTCTTCTGTGCTCTAACTACCGCCCCATTTCGTTAATCAATGTTGACCTAAAAATTTTAGCCAAGATCCTTGCGACGCGTTTATCGCCCTTGTTAGGAAATATTGTTCACGCGGATCAAGCTGGATTTTTACCCGGCCGTGAGGCTCGAGATAATACTACCAAAGCTATCAACCTCATGTATGGGGCTAAACAATCGGGCTCTCCTCTCATGCTTCTTTCAACTGACGCTGAGAAAGCCTTCGACAGGGTCAACTGGCGGTTCATGGAAGAGACCCTGTTACATATTGGCCTTGGAAATCGCATGATGAGTTGGATCATGGCTCTATACTCTCTCCCTACAGCGATGGTTAGGGTGAACGGTTTATTGTCCCAGTCCTTCCCTATCCGAAATGGCACTAGGCAAGGATGCCCCCTCTCGCCTCTCATTTTCGTCCTGACTCTTGAACCCTTCCTCCGCCAGGTTCGAGCCGACCCGAACATCTCAGGCGCTGCTCATTCTTCCTGTTTATACAAAGTGGCGGCTTATGCAGACGACTTGCTATTTTTTCTTTCCTCCCCTCATGTTTCTCTTCCAGCTCTGATGTCTGCCTTTCAGGTTTACTCGACCCTTTCGAATTTTAAAATCAACTTTTCGAAATCAGAAGCCCTTAATGTGACCCTTTCCTCCTCGGCGGCCACCTCCTTGAGTCAATCTTTCCCTTTTCATTGGGCCCCCACTTCTCTCAAATATTTGGGGGTTTATCTTACTCCGGACCCGAAAGATCTCTTTCGTTGCAACTTCCCCCCACTTCTGGCGTCTATCAGGGCTGATTGTACTCGATGGTCCGCTGGAGCCTTTACTTGGTTCGGGAGATGCGCGATTTTTAAAATGAACATTCTCCCTCGTCTTCTCTACTTGATGCAGGCGCTTCCCATTCACATCCCTCTGTCTTTTCTTAGATCCCTCACTTCCGTCCAACTGAAGTTCATCTGGTCGGGCAGACCCGCCCGAGTGAGCAAGGCTTTTCTCTTTCGTCCCAAGAGTTGCGGTGGTTTATCGCTTCCGGACCTGAAGTCCTATTACTTGGCTACCCACCTGACTCGTGTCGTGGACTGGTGTAGGCATGCTGTTTCTAAACCTTGGGTCTACATCGAACAGGCATTCTCTCCGATCCCTTTGCAGGTTGCCCCATGGTTGGACTCCTCCTCATTGTCATCTCTCTTTTCTCACCCTACCCTTGGTCCCACGCTTCGGATTTGCTCCAGGGGCCTTGTTCGCTCCACTCTCCTCCCTAAGGATTCCGCTCTTTTCCCAGTGCTGGGCAATCCTGCCTTTCCACCTGGAATGTTTGACCGAGTTTTTCGTAATTGGCGCCGTCATGGGATTTTCCGTGCCTGTCACTTCCAGGACGCTGGGGGATGGACTACACTTCTGAATTCCCAGGCCCCTCCTGAGCTGCCCCCTTTGGACGCTTGGCGGGGGATGCAACTTCGTCACTTTTTACATTCTCTCCCTGCTCCTGCAGAGTTCCGCGTCGAACCTACCCCCTTGGAGAAGATTTTTGTTGGTGCTGGCCCCCTTCGCCACTCCCTCTCGCTCACTTACCGGATCCTGGTTGAACCTCCGGAGGACTTTGTTCCGCCGTTCTTGTTGAAATGGGAATCTGACTTATCCCTTTCCCTCTCTCAGGAACAGCGTAGGCGCATTTTTCGCCTTTCTCATACTGCTTCCATCAGCTCTCGCCACCAGGAGGCCAGCTACAAAATCTTGTCCCGATGGTATAGGGTTCCTACGAGACTCCATGCTATGTTTCCTCAGGTCTCCCCATTATGTTGGCGCTGTGGCGACGAGGAAGGCACGCTGCTACACATTTTTTGGTCCTGTCCTGCCCTTTCGTCCTTCTGGGAGGGGGTCAAGCGGATAACCCTCCAGCTTACTGAAACTTCTCACCATTTGGGCCCTGCCCTGTTCCTCCTTAATCATTGTGAGTCTTCTGTAAAGGTCTTTAAGCGTTCCCTACTTAGATTCCTGATCCTCGCTGCCCGGGCTTGTATCCCCCTTTTTTGGAAACGAGTGGATCCTCCTCCTCTCTCCCTCTGGATTTCGAAGGTCAACGAGATAATGCGCATGGAAAATCTCACGTCTTTCCTGCATGGCACGACTGAGGCGTACATCAAAACCTGGTTCTACTGGTTCAGGTTTCAACAGTCTGCAGAGTACCGGACGCTCCTGGGCTCTGACCCCTCCTCTGATTGATACTCTTGTTGTTCGTCTCAGGTATTTGACCAGTGGTTGCTCCCGAGCCCTTCCCAACTGGCTGTGGTATGGATGACCTGGCGAGCGCTCTCACTGGTTTCCTGACTGCTCACACTCACCCCTACCTACCCTTTCACCCCCCACATTTAGTCCTCTCCCCCACTCATCTGTCCCACTAACCCCTCCCTCCCCCCCCCTTTTTTTCCTTTTTCTTTTTTTTCTATGTTGCTTTCTTTGTCTTTAATTTTTTTTTATTTATTTATTTTTTTTTTTTTTTTTTTTTTTTTAAATTTTATTCTTCTGATTGTATTTTGTGTTGCACTGTGTGCTTTTTCTGTTCGCAGGGCGGGTGTTCGCCTTGTAACTTGTAATTGTTTTTTCTTTTCTTATTGTTTAAAAAAAATTTTCAATAAAAATTTGAGTTATAAAATAAAGGGATGGACATGGTCAGCAACAATACTCAGGTAGGCTTTGGCGTTGCAACAATGCTCAATTGGTACCAAGGGGCCCAAAGAGTGCCAAGAAAATATTCCCCACACCATGACACCACCACCACCAGCCTGAACCGTTGATACAAGGCAGGATGGATCCATGCTTTCATGTTGTTGACGCCAAATTCTGACCCTACCATCCGAATGTCGCAGCAGAAATCGAGACTCATCAGACCAGGCAACGTTTTTCCAATCTTCAATTGTCCAATTTCGATGAGCTTGTGCAAATTGTAGCCTCAGTTTCCTGTTCTTAGCTGAAAGGAGTGGCACCCGGTGTGGTCTTCTGCTGCTGTAGCCCGTCTGCCTCAAAGTTCGACGTACTGTGCGTTCAGAGATGCTCTTCTGGCTACCTTGGTTGTAACGGGTGGCTATTTGAGTCACTGTTGCCTTTCTATCAGCTCGAACCAGTCTGGCCATTCTCCTCTGACCTCTGGCATCAACAACGCATTTCCGCCCACAGAACTGCCGCTCACTGGATGTTTTTTCTTTTTCGGACCATTCTCTGTAAACCCTAGAGATGGTTGTGCGTGAAAATCCCAGTAGATCAGCAGTTTCTGAAATACTCAGACCAGCCCTTCTGGCACCAACAACCATGCCACGTTCAAAGGCACTCAAATCACCTTTCTTCCCCATACTGATGCTCGGTTTGAACTGCAGGAGATTGTCTTGACCATGTCTACATGCCTAAATGCACTGAGTTGCCGCCATGTGATTGGCTGATTAGAAATTAAGTGTTAACGAGCAGTTGGACAGGTGTACCTAATAAAGTGGCCGGTGAGTGTATATATATATATATATATATATATATATATATATATATATATCACATCCACTATGGCCTGGATCATATCTGCGTTCGGTTTTCTGTTCAGGGAGTCTGCTTGGAGAGTCTCGAATGGAAACCTATACGCATTAAAAAGCGGTTACCTAAGGAAACCACAGGGACCCCATAGACTATAATGGGGTCCATGTGGTTTCCGCTCGGTTATTGCACGAATCATGCAGAGAGAGAAAAATGCTGCTTGCAGGACTTTTTTTCTCTGCATGCTTTGTGCGGAAACCACATGGACCCCATTATAGTCTATGGGGTCTGTGTACTTCACAGGTAACCACCTTTTAATGCTTATAAGGTTCCCAAACAGAAACCCGAATGCAGATGTGAATTGGACCTATGATTAGAAACGTTTCATGAAGTTTAATCATTCTCTTCTCATGATGGGAGAGCTGGGTGACAACCATATGACGTCCAGTACAGTTTACATAGAGGTTATCTCCCAGCTTTCCTTCTTTCATGACAATTACATCTGTATATATGTGAGTATGAATTATTAGGATCTGCTTGAACGGCAGAAAAAACTGTAAGAATAATGAGATGTATTTTTTGCTGTGGAGCCATGGTAGACATCTCAGCCTCTGGCTTCTGCCATAGTGTGCAGTTCAGACGGTCATGGCTCTTCCCGCAGATCAGCCCTGTTCCTTGAGGCGATATCATGCAACATGGTTTTCTAAGCCGTACACACAAAAAATAGCCCAGCATTTTCACAGTGGCGCAGTTACCCAGCCAAAGCAGCAGAACGTTATTGTGCCCAATACTGATATGGATTCGGGTAAAGACAACACACCAAAATTCATGAAAGTAAAACTCTGTGTGAACATATCCTTATAGGAGGTGTTATGAGAGCCATATTGGAGATCACTCAACCTTTCTAGAAGTGAATAGAAATAAGAAACTGCTGAACAGAATTTTTTTTACAACTGGATACCAGGTCTTCTAGTTATTGGAACATTCTCTCTAAATTTCATTTCCATCTTTAGGACATCAGACTATAGAATTGCTGGTGTATGAGATATGGGTACACCGTATGGAATATTTCCGTCTTCAGTATCGCACAAAGGATGCGCAGCAGGTTAATAACTGCTTTCGTCTATCCCCACTACCCTGAGTATTGAGGCTTCTCTTTTCATCTTGACAGTTGCAGTTCTAAGTGTCGAGGAGCAGAACATCTTCAAGTGTTGGTTCAGCGGGGACTTGTGCTGTATGTGTTGAACACTGGGCTAAGTACGCTGAGGGGGGAAGGAGCGGGGGGGCAGTCTTGCTATTTAAATGTATGAAAGGTTGTATTTGGGTCAGCAGAACTGTAGAAAATGAAGGACGGAGGAAGATCTGCAGATGAATCAGGGGAGGTTTGAAACGAGGCCAGAAAGTAGGTCAATGCGATGCTGTATAAATCTGAATGTGTGTAAAGATTTCCATAAACTGCAAGGTACGTACTCTGTGGAAATGAATGGGAAACAAGAACCCATTACATTACATCTTACAGATCAGATCAAATCAGTCAGAATATGACTGCCATAATACTGACCAATGTGAACGAATGTAACTACTATAATACTGCACTCTATGTACAAGCATATCCCTACTATAATACTGTTCTACTATATATTCAGAAATATAACGACTCTAATACTGCTCCATTGTACAAGAATGTAAATACTATAATTTTGCGCCCTATGTACAAGCATATCCCTACTATAATACTGCCCTACTATATATTCAGAAATCTAACTACTCTAATACTGCTCCGTTGTACAAGAATGTAACTACTAGAATACTGTGCCCTATGTACAAACATACACCTACTATAATACTGCCCTACTATACATACACGAATGTAACTACTAGAATACTGCACTCTATGTACAAGCATATACCTACTATAATACTGCCCTACTATATATCCATAAATATAACAACTGTAATACTGCTCCCTACCACAATCCTCTAGTCTATAAACAAGGATATAACTATTATATTTCCTCCTACATACAAGGCTATAATTACCATTATATTGCCCCCTATGTACAAAAATATAAACCCTATAATACTGTTTCCTATGTACAACAATACTGTTTAACTATCTACAGACCATATGTTGCCATATGTTTTTCCTGGACAGAACTTGAGCAAGGACCTGGACTTAGGCATTATAGGTATTGATGTGATAACATAGATGGGAATGACGGAATCCAGGACCCTGTTCGACATTTGGTGCGGAAAATATGACAGACATATAGTATATTTAGTATATTTCACGGAACAAATACGAAGCTGGTGTAAGAATATGAAGCTGATTTCTTCCGCTATCTCCATTGATGTCTCGCAGTTGTCAGCTGGTGGTAATTCTCTAGTGTCTGATAACACTGAGGACTCAGCAGTCGTGTTGTTCTCCATCTGATCCTTCAGTTTGTTCGTTGCTGGAACATTTCCCTCTATCAGTCCGGAAGTGTCATTGCTTCCTCTTTTCTTGATAACTTTGTGTTCTTGTGTAAATATAATGTAACCTCATGGGTCGCCGTGAAGTTTTCTCCCATGATCGGGGGAAGGGACACATTGGATATTATGGTGGAGGGGCTTATTCACTACAGCAACTCATGTCTCCTGTCTGTTGTGTTATAAGACATTGTATCAGCTTCCAAGGAAATTCCTGTTATTTGTGTCCCTGGATTCGGGAAATGCTTTTTGTATGACCCTGAGGACTGATACATACAAATTCTATAAAGAGTGTCTCACTCTGGTTATTTGCATTCTGGGACCGTGTAGTCTTTACACCAGTCATCAGATTGCCTCTTGATGTTAGGAGTATGTACAAGTTTTCTGCATGTTTGCAATAATAAACAGCAGAATAGTGAGTGCAGCTCTTGAGTATAACACAGGCTGTTGCTGAGGATCAGTACAGGATAAGTAATATAAATGTATAGTTAAAGTGACCCCGTCAGCGGAATAGAAAGGTTTCCTCTGCTGGCTTTGCTTTTATTATACCTATCAGGAAACCATCGGCATCTCGTAGGTATAATTGACATACTGCAGTTTCCACTGCACGTATTTTTCTGCATTGTATGGTTGGGATTCATTAGAATCCCATCTGGCTTGTAGTGACTGGCAGCGTTTACACCACGTGGGGCCCAGGTCTAAATCATAAGAGGCGTTTCAAAGTTACAAACCTTTGGTTTGCGACGTTTTTTTCAGCTAAAGTGGTTCTTCAAGCAGAAAAGTGAGTGCAGCTCTGGAGTTTAATGCAGGCTGTAATGTATGATCAGTACAGGATAATGAATGTAACATCTGTATGCAGTGACTCAACCAGCAGAATAGTGAATCTCTGAGTTATAGGCTGTATCTCAGGATCATTACAGGATAATTATTATACAACCCAAGGAAATAAAAGTGTGACTAAAAGACAGGATATCATTCTGCATTACTAAATCATCTTATTTCGAAATCATATTTTCTGCTGTATATGAGATCTGCTTACAAAATGTGTCTACTTACAGGTTTTATACGTATAACTGATCCATGTGATGCTAAGTTGTTCATATGCTCTGTACCTGCCCCACCTGTAGGGGGCATACATGCTGAATGATTGTTATTTTGATTGGCTGGGCTTTGTCTATATACACAGGTAGCAGTGTTACTTATGTTATGCTATGTTGGGGTTGGAAGTGCAATCTGAAATGCAGTATGAAATAAATTTTCCTAATTTCTTAGACTGTTATGATGTATGTATGCAGTCCATCATTTATGCAGATTATATCTAGATATAAACTATAAAATGGGGATTAGAGGTAGACCGATTCCTTTTTATGAACTGAAAGCTTTTTCTTTGGCTGCAGATGGGTCATCCCAGTTCTACTGCACCCCAATATCTTAGGCCTGGTTCACATCTGCGTTTGGTATTCCCAAGTGGACTCCCTGAACGGAATACTGAACACATTAAAAAGGGGTGAGGAATGAAACCACACAGACCCCATAGACTATAATGGAGTCTGTGTGTGTTCTGCGTGGTGTTCACACGAGCCATGTGGAGAGGAAAGTACTTCATGAACTACTTTCCTCTTCGCATGACTCGTGCGGACACCACGCGGAAAACACACAGACCCCATTATAGTGAGTGAGGTCCGTGTACTTTCATTGCTCACTGCTTTTTCGGTATTGAGTTTGGGGGAGTCCCCAAGTGGACTCCCCGAATGGAATACCGAACGCAGATGTGAATCAGGCCTTACATGCTCGGATACAAGCAAAATGCAAGGATATTTTCCTACACAGCAGATTTGTTAAAAACTGAATGGACTCTTCTGCAGCATGTGCAGGCATTTTTGCTAACCCCCTTCAAAAGTATGGGGCTGTTGCAGAAATGCCTACAGCAAATGTGTCACATGGGAACTCATCCTGATTCTTGGCTTCCTCATTCTATGTATACAGTATGCCTATGGAATTAGATTTCAAGCCTCTGTGAGAACTCTGCTTTGCATTCTACGTACTGTACTGCAGCATGTGTTGGCACCATATAAAAATAACTTTCTGTAGCAAAAAATATATAGATCTGATTATAAAATATATATGTGTAGGGATAACATAAAACAGACGTAGCCCTTTCCCAATTATAAGGCCAGTGGGGTGGGGACGGGGGCAATTTAAGTTTTCGTAGTCATCCTACTAAGTTTATAACCTAAACTGTCCCACAATTCTCCCTATTAGTATTATTATTATTGATTTATTTTTAGATCACCATTAATTCCTTGATGAAAAGGGATTTACATGCATAATACAAAAACAAGTACAATAGACTGGCATAGCAACCCAATGGTACAGTGGAAGAGAGGTCTCTTACAATCTATAAGGGGAGGGAAACCGTAAAGGTGGGCTGTATGTGCGAGCGCACTAAAGGCGGTGGGGTGAAGGAAGGGTATGTTCTATACCCCTCTACATGTTATAATTGGTAAATTACATTCTGTACTAGCCCCAGGATAGGACACTATGTTCCACTTTGTGTTAGGATTGCAGGCTGTTGGCATGTAGAAACTTTAGAGTTGTGAATTTGCAGGAGATGGAGATTTTCTGGAGACAATAAGCTACAATTGTGTTTCTAATTATGAGCGCAGGATATTGTTGTGTTATTAAGGAGGGGGGTTGTACTGTAGGATCCTGCAGCAAGGCTTCAGTTTACAGGGAGAGAGCAGACAGAGGGGATAATGGATGGGACCGTCTGCGGAGAGGGAATAGTCTGCGAGGACAGAGGGAAGGTTGATTTTCATAGAAAGGGAGTGGTGTTTGCTTCCTCTCTTTGTAAAACATTCATGCTGTAAACAGAACGTGCCGCGCCAAGAATTCTGCAATCCTTCCCATCCCTGTTATTTTTATTTATGCTTTTAATAGTGCAGGAGAGAAATAATGAGACTTCTTCCATCTGTTTCCCCTCTGGATACACGACTTCTCTGCCTCACAGATGAAGCAGCCGCCATTCATTACACTGCGACAGACGGCAGCACATTTTATTTTAATACATCAAATATACATTGAATTAAAGGGTCATTCCAGTATATCATAATAAAGTTCAAGTTCTGCATCTTTCTTATATATACTTTGTATTACATTCCTTTACTATATTTAAGATATATGCTTGCTATCAGTAAAGCTGATTGTACACGACCGTGTGCTAACCGGCTGCCGTGAATGAACGGCATGGACAGTGACACGTGGATGTCACCCGTGCGCTGCCCCTGCTTTGGCTGTGCTTCTGCGGGCCCCTTTCAATAAAATGAATAGGAGCCTGGTTAGCACTGCAGCCTTGCAGCGCTGGAGTCCTGGGTTCAAATCCAGCCAGGAACAACATCTGCAAGGAGGTTGTATGTTCTCCCTGTTGGACCTATTTGGTATCTATATCAAGTAATGAATATAACCACAAAAATCAGTATTTCCAATAAATAGATTCATTTTATTATAATCATCAAAGAAAAAAAATTAGACAATAAAAACAATTAAGATCACAACGATATGAGTGGAGGTCACAGTGCCGAACAGTACATGGTAATCACACACATGTATAGATAATCAAATACAACAACAGTGTTTAGATGATAAGAAGTACACAATTGTATGCATTTCCTCCCATAATCCAAAGACATACTGATATGGGAAAAATGCACATTGTGGGCCCAGTATGGGGGTCACAATCTACATAAAAAAAAATAAAAAATGAATAGGAGCCACGGAAGCAGGGCTGCTAAACCAGACAGGAATAGGATCTGTTCCATATAGCACACTGACCAGACATATGGTCGTCTGAAGGGGGCTAATATTTTTGTTTACCTCTCATCCTGACCTGATACTTCTCACAGAGTGTGGCTTCTGGTTCACGTCTACGTTCGGTATTCCGTTCGGGGAGTCCACTTGGGGGCCCCCGAATGGAATACTGAACGCATTGACAAGTGGTGAGCTTATGAAAGCATATGGACCCCATAGACCCTTGATGATGAACCTACGGCATGGGTGCCAGAGGTAGCACTCAGAGCCCTCTCTTTGGGCACCCATCCGTGGAACAGATTATACTGTGTGGGGGCCACCATGGAGAAAATTGTACTGTGTGGAGACCACTGTGCAGCAGATTTTACTGTGTGGGGGCCACTACGGAGCAAATTGTACTGTGTGGGGGCCACTGTGGAGCAGATTGTACTTTGTGGGGGTTACTGTGAAGCAGAAAGCTCTATAAAGCCCCATTCGTATGACAAAATTTTGCAGGTCTGTAATTGTGTGCAATTGTGGATACACACATTATTAAGGTTAAATTGCCGTGTTGGCACTTTGTGGTAAATTAGTGGGTTTTGGATTGCAGTTTGAGCACTCGGTCTCTAAAAGGTTGGCCATCACTGCCATAGACTATAATGGGATCCATGTGTTTTGTGTGCGGTGTCTGCACGAGTCATGTGCAATAAAAAAATAAATATAGCATTTTTTAGCTGTGTTTTGCTGTGTGAACCTAACTTAGGGTAACATAATTTACCTGGCAGGTGTACAAAAGTAAAAGAAACTTTGGACCCTATGCTCTACTGGTTGTACTTAACACTGCTTGCTTTCTTTTGTGGCCATCACATGTCACAGTTGAGGTCATTTGAGGAATTTTTATTACTTCCCTGTGAAATTAACATTCTGCAGAGATGATGGAGATGGTGAATTCTTGATGAGGATCTAGAGTATCAGACTGAACAGTTTAGGGGGTGGCATAGTTAAAGGGGTTATCCTAAGTAATGGCCTATCTTGATGTAGGCCAACAATTACACATCAGCTGTGGGTTTTTTTCCTTTTTTTTTTTTGCAGTATCGCAGCATCCTGCATTATCTGCATGCTGGGAGCTGCACTGCACACTTACCATCTATGTCATAGTCGCAGTTATGAATACTACAGTAGTGCTCCATTGAAGTGTATGGGACACTGCAGCAGTACTCAAAGCCACTCACTCAATCTAGCACTCATTCTTCACACATGATGCAAATTGAGTGTAACTCACAGTCCAACACAGACCAGGCACCATAAGTGCACACTGCCACCACTACTGACTTTGAAACCTTACTCACATATGCATGCATCTCTCCCACATTTTAGAAAGGTAACAGGTTCATAGAGAAAATACAAAGTATCATTAAATGTAATGATTTAATACCCAAAGGGGTTCAGTGCTAGATATAAAAAAGGCAAATAAGATGACAAACAAGCAAAACAGTTTTTTTTTTAAATAAAAAGGGAGAAAATACAGAATAAACCTCGTAATTTAGAGTCCTCCAGTTTCCATGAAGCTCGGAGGATTTCTCTGATGGACTGGGCACACCCAGCTTGCTGGCTCCAAAATGTGACAAAAGCTCCAAGGTATTCCCAGTCCTTTGTAATGCAAAACTCCTGGCTTGTGCATATTCACACCTCCTGCCAGAGTGTCCCCTCCTCCCACTTTCCACATCTTGAAAAGCAGGGAAATGGTTGGTTTCATTTGTGCCGTGGAACAGATATCCAAGGTTGCTGCCTGGTCACCTTCTCTTATGCTTGACTGCCCAAGTAGATGTAAAGCTTTTCGCCTGCTTTGGCAGTATATCTCGTCTTCATGGCAGGAAGAAACATTTTCACCCCTGAACCCTCCCCGACGAAACTTATATACACACATAGCAATGTAATATACTGATAACAAATGCATAAACACTATATTAACTAATGATAGATACACGGACAGTATAATTGAGTAATGATACATACATAAATGGGCTTCTTTCATCCTAGACCTCTGGGTTGTTTAGTGTCCCAAATCACCCTGACACATTCCCTTTAAGGCCAGGGCCCCATGGGCCGGATACGGCGTGATTTGCCTGTGGTGGCTACGCTGCAGGAAAAATCACAGCATTTTACAGTAACAGCAAAGTGGATGGGATTCATGTGAATCCCATACCTACTTTGCGTTAAAATCCGCAGTGCGAACACGCCACCATTTCCAAAACAGGCACGGTTTTGGAAATCACAGCATGTTAATTATATCTAGGAAACGCCGGCGGCTTTCCCGTAGATATAATGGTAACAGAAAGTCCGCGGAGGAAACCTCCGTGAACCTTCTGTTCAAAGTGCTGGAAGAACTGCAATGCGTTCCCACCACGGTTGTTCCCGCAGCGCTTTAACGCAATGTTTCCAGTCCGTGTAGCCTTAGCTTAAAGCTGAAGCTTCATGTTGCAAAAACGCTTCGTTTTACAGTACCTGAAAAGTGGATGTCAAATATACCTGCAGAAACACTGGGGTTTTCCACATTATTATAGGTCCACATTATTCCACATTATTAGAGGTCAGAAAGTCTGCTAATGCTGTGGGGAAAAAAAGTGATGGGTTTCTGCCACATTTTTTTCCGCAGCATTTTTTGCTGCATTTCACTTTGTGGGAAGATCTCTGAAAGCTGTGTGACTATCTGTGTGGGAGCCGTAATGATGGACATGGTGGTATCAGTCATCTTTCATATCCTCTATGCATGGGCGCAGGAGATCACCCTGATGAGCATGTAAGGCTCTACATTTGGGGATTCTGCCCCCGAATCCACTTTTTGGGTGGGATTGGGTTTCCGCTGAAGAACGGAAACCGGTCGCAGTTGTGAACCTAGCAGCACCCTCACTATATTCCTTACTCCTTCTCTATATACTCACTTTATCTACCACATATATTCCCTTGAGCCTCCTAATGTTGGCCTGACGAAAATGTTTGATAGACGACTAAAACGTTCGATAGATGTTGAATGGCATTACCTTTTTACATTGTGACTTTGTGGAGTTTTTTTATGTGGAATAAATTATATTTATTATCACTGAGTTACCAACGTTCTGATTTTCTTTTTTTTTTCTTTATTTTATGTTTAATACCAACCTCTGGTTGGACATGTGGTCCCGGGTCTGAGCTGCAGCTTTAACCTACATTGACTTGTGTACCCCACCTTTTGGCTCAGGTGACACCACTCGGCAATACAATCCATGTCCAGTTGAGGCACCACTGTGGTCCTACCTTTTTCTCCATTCTCCTCTATCTTAATCATTCTTGTGTCTTTGTATCTAGAGCTCTTCTTAGAGAAGTGATACCTTGAACTCCAATTCAAAATCAGGGATTATGGTGTTTTATGGTGGTGCAGTGAAGCCTTTTTTACCTCCTCAGACATCAGGGCCTGAGTGTAACCTTTGGAGCTCCTATAGCTACATTCTTCTTTGATCTCTCTTTTTTCTCCAGCCTCTCCATTTCCTTTCTTTTCTCTCTCTTCTTCCTCTCTATATGTCTCTGTCTTGTGCCTCCTCTTCCTCTTTCTCTCACTCTCTTGCACTCTGTATTCTTTTGTTATATTCCCCTTCCTCCTTCTGTCTCCCTCTCATTCTCCTGCTCTCACATTTCCTTTCTTCTCTCTCTCTTCTTCCTCTCTATATGTCTCTGTCTTGTGCCTCCTCTACCTCTCTCTCGCTCTCTTGCACTCTGTATTCTTTTGTTCTATTCCCCTTCGGTCTCCCTCTCATTCTCCTGCTCTCACATTTCCTTCCACCTCCAGCACTCCCATTTCTCTTATTTCTGTCTCTTTTGTCTTTCCCTCTTTCTCATCTCTCTGTTGACTCTCTCTTTGCCCCCTACTGGTGATACATCTCTGTCTCGGTTACACTGTTGCATCCACTACAGACATAAAGGCCTTTTCTTCTGATATAATAAAGCAGGAAACTGCTGAAATATTTATAAACAGAAGCATCCACCCCCACCCCCCACGTGTAAATAGTTTGCCGAATATTTGTCCTCAAGCAGAACCAGCCACAGTTAAACAGCAAGAATCCATTAACTCCGCTCTGTCTGCAGGAAGTTCCCTCCTCTGTGATGTGCAAGATTTTTCTTCCCATCAACATCAGTGAATTATTTATATTTTATTTTTACATTTATTGCTGCATTAATCTATCAGGATCTGTGCAGGGGAACTGTGAGTCACTGATAAGATGTGGTTGCATTATCCGAGACTGCTGGTATATCAGATATATCTATGAGGCCATGTGTGGGTGTACAAACCAAACTGATAGATATATATGTACCCACACATATCTATCTATCTATATGTAATTATATATGGCTGGCTGGCCCTGAAAAAAAAAAAAATTAGTTCAGGCTTCTGCGCAAATCTCTGTACAGTACTGCCTTGGACACTGATACATTGTGATGAATTGCAAATGTGTTAACAGAAATACATCAACGTGGATTGAACCTTTGACTGTAAAATAGATGTCTTCGTTCATTAGAGCAAGCAGAGATCTAGAAAATGGGGAGGAAATGAAATGCAACGTGTTAGAAAATTGCAGAAACTTCCATTATACAGTGCTAAAGACTAACCTTCAGTGTTTGACCATATAAGTGTCACTGAAGCTGAAAGTATCCTATGCCACTGCACTAAGTAGGGTTTGTGGGGCCCATCAGACACAAGGTTCTTGTGTTCTGCCCAACATCTGTGAATTTAATAGACATGTGGATCCAGGCCCTTGAAAAGCTGGACTCATCTGTGCAACAGTAGCCATTGTGCTGTAAAAATAGTGCAGCATGTGACAGTATAGCTCTGACACGTAGCGTTTCCTCTTCCCGCTCTGCAATCTTCACTCTCCTTCCACATTCAGACAATCTATTTATTACAGGGATTTCCCAACATCTGTATGATGTGCAGGATCCAAAGTAACAAGTGTAGAGTCTTGGTCCGCCATGGCACTTGGTACTGGTATCTGGGCCAGTTTTGGCTTATTTCGTACTTTTCCTCTCCTCTGCTTTTGCCCTTCTCTTCTCTCCCTTTACATGAATTACCAAATACCAAGGGAGTCACATCTAGGTATTTATATCTGGATTTGGGAATCTTTTTGCCAATCACTAGTAACATTTTTTTGTGATCTTACATCTAGGGAAGATCTGTTTATTCTGTTCTTAAACAACTTCTTGTAATCTCTAGACATTATTGTATTCTCTATGTTTAGCAACATAGCAGTAATAGTAGCATAAGACTCACATACCGCATGACTATGATTCGAAGACTAATTGCTATTATTGTGAAACTTTGTGAATTCATCTCGTCCTTTGTAAACTGCTAGGAAGATTCTACAGAGACTTGCAAAATACCGCAAAGAAATGTCCAAAAGATATAGTATAAAAGGATGTAACTATAACTATACTACAATACTGTGTCCTATGTACAAGAATATAGCTGCTATAGTACAGCACCTGGAGCAATACTATAGTAGTTATATGTATGTACAAGAATAGAGCTACTATATCACTGCCCTCTATGTATAAGAATATACAAAGACATACTGATAGGGAATTTAGTGTGAGTGTGAGCCCTATATGGGACAGTGACTGTCAATGTCTGTAAAGCGCTGTGGAATATGATGGCACTATACAAGTAAGCGTAATAAATAATAAATAAATAATAATAACTACAATAACGCTTTCAAAATGTATAAGACTAAGCATCGCAACTCCTGTAAGAAAACCTATAAGAATCTGCTCATTATAATACTGTACTTTATGGACAGGAATATAACTACTATAAAACTGCCCCTTATGGATAAATATATAACTAGTAAATCACTGCTCCCTATGGACAAGATTATAACTATTATATTGCTGCTTCCTATGGACAAGAATAGAACTACTAAAATATCGTCCCTATAATACTGCTTCTATATACAAGAATGCTACTATAATACTGAATTATTTGTATAAGAACTAGCATTGGAGATGGTCAGAAATTCCAAACAGAATCTTATTTTACACTTTGGTAAAGTTTACAAACTTCCTAATGATGGACGGAAACCTTAGTGACATTACACAGTGCAGGAAATGGTTGTTACTTTACACCTGAGCCTTGTTTTAGTCTCATGAATTATGTACAGGGGAACCCATTAAGAAAAGTCCTCTTCCTGTCGGCTCTTTCGTCCTATTTGTAGCAATAAGATATCCCTGACAGCAGCCTATCAGATACGGTTTATAGAATGATAGTATTTGATTGACCCTTGTATCTTATTTTATCATACATCTCACTGGCGACTTTCAGCAAATTATGCGGCAGTGGTCTCCAGCCTAAGGTTCTTCCAGTATACTATCCGGGGAACCACAAGCCCTAATCTACCTGATAGATGATATTCTGCTGCGTCCAATATAGTTAATTTGATCAGGGTCATCCTATGCTACAGTGTTTACACTATTACAGTGGAGAGTACAGTTAGGGCCAGAAATATTTGGACAGTGACACAAGTTTTGTTATTTTAGCTGTTTACTAAAACATGTTCAGAAATACAATTATATATATATATATATATATAATATGGGCTGAAAGTGCACACTCCCAGCTGCAATATGAGAGTTTCCACATCCAAATCGGAGAAAGGGTTTAGGAATCATAGCTCTGTAATGCATAGCCTCCTCTTTTTCAAGGGACCAAAAGTAATTGGACAATGGACTCTAAGGGCTGCAATTAACTCTGAAGGCGTCTCCCTCGCAAACCTGTAATCAATGAAGTAGTTAAAAGGTCTGGGGTTGATTCCAGGTGTGTGGTTTTGCATTTGGAAGCTGTTGCTGTGACCAGACAACATGCGGTCAAAGGAACTCTCAATTGAGGTGAAGCAGAACATCCTGAGGCTGAAAAAAAAGAAAAAAATCCATCAGAGATATAGCAGACATCAATCAACATTCAAATCAACAGTCGGGTACATTCTAAGAAAAAAGGAATTGACTGGTGAGCTTGGGAACTCAAAAAGGCCTGGGTGTCCACGGATGACAACAGTGGTGGATGATCGCCGCTTACTTTCTTTGGTCAAGAAGAACCCGTTCACAACATCAACTGAAGTCCAGAACACTCTCAGTGAAGTAGGTGTATCTGTCTCTAAGTCAACAGTAAAGAGAAGACTCCATGAAAGTAAATACAAAGGGTTCACATCTAGATGCAAACCATTCATCAATTCCAAAAATAGACAAGCCACACCTCAAGAAGCCAGCTCAGTTCTGGAAAAGTATTCTATGGACAGATGAGACAAAGATCAACCTGTACCAGAATGATGGGAAGAAAAAAGTTTGGAGAAGAAAGGGAACGGCACATGATCCAAGGCACACCACATCCTCTGTAAAACATGGTGGAGGCAACGTGATGGCATGGGCATGCATGGCTTTTAATGGCGCTGGGTCACTTGTGTTTATTGATGACATAACAGCAGACAAGAATAGCCGGATGAATTCTAAAGTGTACCGGGATATACTTTCAGCCCAGATTCAGCCAAATGCTGCCAAGTTGATCGGACGGCGCTTCATAGTACAGATGGACAATGACCCCAAGCATACAGCCAAAGCTACCCAGGAGTTCATGAGTGCAAAAAAGTGGAACATTCTGCAATGGCCAAGTCAATCACCAGATCTTAACCCAATTGAGCATGCATTTCACTTGCTCAAATCCAGACTTAAGGCGGAAAGACCCACAAACAAGCAAGACCTGAAGGCTGCGGCTGTAAAGGTCTGGCAAAGCATTAAGAAGGAGGAAACCCAGCGTTTGGTGATGTCCATGGGTTCCAGACTTAAGGCAGTGATTGCCTCCAAAGGATTCGCAACAAAATATTGAAAATAAAAATATTTTGTTTGGGTTATGTTTATTTGTCCAATTACTTTTGAGCTCCTAAAATGTGGAGTGTTTGTAAAGAAATGTGTACAATTCCTACATTTTCTATCAGATATTTTTGTTCAACCCTTCAAATTAAACGTTACAATCTGCACTTGAATTCTGTTGTAGAGGTTTCATTTCAAAACCAATGTGGTGGCATGCAGAGTCCAACTCGCGAAAATTGTGTCACTGTCCAAATATTTCTGGCCCTAACTGTATATAGATTTGCACACACAAATATTGGAATCCATTTTTTGTATCGCGCAAAGATAATTTCCAAGATTTAAAAGGATTTTCCCATAAAAGAATGTTCTTCTATCTTCCCGACCAGAGCTCCATTCAATATGGGGTTCAAAAGTCCCCTGTTCTCCTGATCAGTGGGGTTCTGACCGGTTGAAATAACTTGTATGGGTAGGGAATAACTTTGATGGGAAAACCCCCTCTGTACCAAGCTCTGTACAGAGACTGAACCAAGAAGTAATGCTCCGGGAGCAGCTCTGGAATATGATGCAGGATATAATGCTAGCCAATAAAGGATAAGTAATGTACGTACAATGTGATTCTACAAGCAGAATAGTGAGCGCAGCTCTGCAGTATAATAGGGGCTACAACTCAAGATCAGTACTGGATAAGTAATGAAGTATTTGTCCACAGTGACTCTGGAATAGTAAGTATAGCTCTGGAATATACAGTTGTAGAGGCTATAGCTCAGATTTACTGATGGATAAGTAATGTAATGCCAGTATACAGTGATTGCACCTGCAGAACAGTATAGCTCTTAAAAGGGTTTTCCACGCTTATAAACTGATGATCAATCTTTAAGATAGGTTATCAATATCAGATCAATGCGGTTCTGACACCATGGTCTCCTGCTGATCAGCTGTTTGAAGAGCTCACAGTGTTTGGGTGAGGGGTGTGGTCTTTTCACAGAAAAACAAGCACAGTGGGCTGGGCATGCCATTAAGGCTTAGTCCCATTTACTTACATATACACAGTGACTCCACAAAATGTCGACTATTTGTATGTATGCTAGTATCCAAACTTTACAGATGTTGGGGAAAACAAGGATCAGGGATGTTGGATTTCAGCATGTTTGCTACTTATGGAAGATAAGCCGCTATCAGAGGTGTCAGTGCCGGATTTAGATGAAAAGAGGCCCTAGGCTGTTCCACCTCCCATTTTTAAGTTTGTAAATTACATGAGAGATAATAAAATACATCATTCCTGTGATATACAGTTAGGGCCAGAAATATTTGGACAGTGACACAAGTTTTGTTATTTTAGCTGTTTACTAAAACATGTTCAGAAATACAATTATATATATAATATGGGCTGAAAGTGCACACTCCCAGCTGCAATATGAGAGTTTCCACATCCAAATCGGAGAAAGGGTTTAGGAATCGTAGCTCTGTAATGCATAGCCTCCTCTTTTTCAAGGGACCAAAAGTAATTGGACAATGGACTCTAAGGGCTGCAATTAACTCTGAAGGAGTCTCCCTCGTAAACCTGTAATCAATGAAGTAGTTAAAAGGTCTGGGGTTGATTCCAGGTGTGTGGTTTTGCATTTGGAAGCTGTTGCTGTGACCAGACAACATGCGGTCAAAGGAACTCTCAATTGAGGTGAAGCAGAACATCCTGAGGCTGAAAAAAAAGAAAAAATCCATCAGAGAGATAGCAGACATGCTTGGAGTAGCAAAATTAACAGTCGGTTACATTCTAAGAAAAGAGGAATTGACTGGTGAGCTTGGGAACTAAAAAAGGCCTGGGCGTCCACGGATGACAACAGTGGTGGATGATCGCCGCATACTTTCTTTGGTCAAGAAGAACCCGTTCACAACATCAACTGAAGTCCAGAACACTCTCAGTGAAGTAGGTGTATCTGTCTCTAAGTCAACAGTAAAGAGAAGACTCCATGAAAGTAAATACAAAGGGTTCACATCTAGATGCAAACCATTCATCAATTCCAAAAATAGACAGGCCAGAGTTAAATTTGCTGAAAAACACCTCAAGAAGCCAGCTCAGTTCTGGAAAAGTATTCTATGGACAGATGAGACAAAGATCAACCTGTACCAGAATGATGGGAAGAAAAAAGTTTGGAGAAGAAAGGGAACGGCACATGATCCAAGGCACACCACATCCTCTGTAAAACATGGTGGAGGCAACGTGATGGCATGGGCATGCATGGCTTTCAATGGCACTGGGTCACTTGTGTTTATTGATGACATAACAGCAGACAAGAGTAGCCGGATGAATTCTGAAGTGTACCGGGATATACTTTCAGCCCAGATTCAGCCAAATGCTGCCAAGTTGATCGGACGGCGCTTCATAGTACAGATGGACAATGACCCCAAGCATACAGCCAAAGCTACCCAGGAGTTCATGAGTGCAAAAAAGTGGAACATTCTGCAATGGCCAAGTCAATCACTAGATCTTAACCCAATTGAGCATGCATTTCACTTGCTCAAATCCAGACTTAAGGTGGAAAGACACACAAACAAGCAAGACCTGAAGGCTGCGGCTGTAAAGGCCTGGCAAAGCATTAAGAAGGAGGAAACCCAGCGTTTGGTGATGTCCATGGGTTCCAGACTTAAGGCAGTGATTGCCTCCAAAGGATTCGCAACAAAATATTGAAAATAAAAATATTTTGTTTGGGTTATGTTTATTTGTCCAATTACTTTTGAGCTCCTAAAATGTGGAGTGTTTGTAAAGAAATGTGTACAATTCCTACATTTTCTATCAGATATTTTTGTTCAACCCTTCAAATTAAACGTTACAATCTGCACTTGAATTCTGTTGTAGAGGTTTCATTTCAAAACCAATGTGGTGGCATGCAGAGCCCAACTCGCGAAAATTGTGTCACTGTCCAAATATTTCTGGCCCTAACTGTATATCAATATGTTAAATGAAACATGTTGTTATTGGTACTAACCTTTATAAAAAATGTGACACGGATAATAAATTTTAAAAAAGTCGAGACATTGGACATTTATTCTCAGCACCATATATAGCACTTGTAACAATAACTAATCAAACATAACGCACAACATTTACAAAGAAACAAAATTCAAATAATGAAAATCTTTGACTACGAAAATAAAATACGCAATAAAAATTATCATATTTTCTATCAAATTAAATAAAATATATTCAATACATTGAAGATTAAACCAAATTCAATTCAAATAAAATTATTTCATATTCCATATTTTCACTTTGAGTTGGTGCAACAGCCGTGTCCTCACATACAACGTGCTGCATTGCTTCCAATTGAGTAGTACTAGTTGGCACATGCATGTAAGCAGTAATCGGCGTTCGCTTCTTTGCCGCATACTCTTGTAGCTTCTTTTTCTTGCGTTTGCAAGCGCCACTTTCAAATCTTTTACTCATTCTTAGATTAGCTGAACAAATACTTTATTGTCGAGAGCGCGATCCTTCATTGCTGCTCACCGTGTCGAATACAAAGTAGAAGAGAGAGTGACTTACGTCAGCTTCCGGTTTTTGTATATCGCGGGCAAGTTGTTGCTGCCCTCTGGTGGTAGCTCCGCCACAATCTTAACCAATACATTTTTATATTTGTTTATTAGTCATATGCGTAGAAATTTCTCCTTATTTTCGGCTGTGTTTTAGTGTTCACTGTTTTTAGAATAGTGTAATTTTAATTTTGCTAACAATTTGAATGTAGGCCCCTCTTAATCTTGAGGCCCTAGGCTGAAGCCTAGTTAGCCTATTGGTAAATCCGACACTGAGAGGTGTGTTCTGTGGGCTATGTTCAGTAGATATAGGCTTTTAAGCAGTGGCGTACCTACAGGGGTGACACTTGTGGTTCCCCTCACCACACTACCACTGTTTGCTCTGTTGAACTGTGTAATTCTCTTTCACCTGCACTGTGATGTGATGTGGCACCAAGGAGCCTGTGTGCACCTTCTATTCTCCTCCCAGCTACTCTGTTTCCTGCTCTGTGTAGCTAGAAGATAATTATAGAATTATCAACAGTAGCCAGAAATAATGTGGCCTGAACGGTATGTAGGGGGGCTATTAGGGCACTGTTACCTATGTGAGGGGGACTATTAACTAGATGAAAGAGGTATTACCTATGGGGGACACTATTTACCTGTGTTGGGAAACCTTTTCTCAGTGTAACCTTAGCCTTACAGACACGTGGGTATCCAAGTTGAACTTTCGCATGTGGGCGTATGAGCCATTAGCTACACTGAGTGTTCTTTAATGGGGGAATAGCACCTACAATCCCCTTAATAACTCTCCTGTAGTCCCTTCTTCATTGCAGCATATATATATATCCAGTGTGTGTGTTCCAGGTGCTGGGAGACTTTCTAGTTTTATGATTAGATCCGATAAAGACGGCAACATCTCGAGCCATCCTCCAATAGACACAGTTACTTACTAATTACATCCCTCTCCTGCTAATTACCCACTACTGTTGATTGAGGATGCCGCTAATAAGGCAGCAGCGCGCGGGTAGCGTGTTATTGGAGAGAGACTCTCTGTTTGTCTCACATAATTATAAGTCAATACAGTTCAAAGTCACTTATAATCACTGAGTAACACAATCTCATTCATTATAATGGGATACAGTCTAACTCATGTATCTAAGACTATCCTGTGTGATACTGTCTGGTGAGCTGTGTATCAAAGTGTTATTTTGAGAATTTTCGAACTCAATTGCGTCCCTTTTCTGCCATAGATGAGGCACATCTTTAGTATACGGCCCTTTTTTTGTGCTAAACATGCACCCCATTGTTGGTTCTAAACTCGCCAGTTTTTATGAAAAGTGGTTGGAAACCAGTGTGGGGACATCTTGATCTGATAAATATAATATAGCGTACATCAGAAAACTGATGTGTTATACCTGAAATGTGATTTAGATTTCATTTCTGGCACACGGGACCTCCTGGGGTCAGAGTCTCATAATAATTTACCAAATCTTGGGCTGCTGGGGGATGGATTAGGGGTGGTATCAGTGGTGTAACTAAAGTCTTGTGGGCCCCAGAGCAATCTTTTGTCTGGGACCCCTTAACTCATCCATATAGAGAATTCTTGATAGTGATGGTTACGGGTGCTAAGGAGGTTAGTCAACCTTAGTGTGGTTAGGGTAATCTCTGGGTCTCCTTGGCTTATGGGCCAGATAGAAGCTGCAATCTCAATACTGATGCCAGTGCTTAGGAGCCCCCCAAGGATCCTGGGTCCTGGTGAAACTGCACCCTCTGCACCCCCTCAAGTTACTCCCCTGGGTGGTATATGTATATTATAATACTTATCCTGAACTGCTCCTACATTATAGCTTGTATTTTACTCCAGAGTTGTACTGGTGGAGTCGCTGTATACATACATTACTTTACTTATCCTGCATTGATCCACAGTTGCAGACAGTATCAATATTGATTATCTGTTTATGTAGATTAACACTATAGGTGACCTTTATCGATAAGATATGCCATAAATACCTGATAGATGTGGGTCTTAGCTATCTCAAGAACAAGGCTCCATCTGTCCCCAAAAGTGGATGGAGAGAGCCAGAACATGCACATGGCTTTCCATTCGCTTGTACAGGAGTTATGGAAATCGCCGACAAGCAGTTTTGACTATTTTCATAGCTCTATAAGTGGATGGAGAGATGCACACTTGGCAGCCCCTCACCATTCACTTTCAGGAAGTGACAAGGCCCAGTTCTCGAGATGGTATATGTCAGGGATTTATGACATATACTATAATATAGCAATAAAACTGAGATGGAAATGCCCCTTGAAGCCATGGCTAGGTGTCAGATTGCCTGGTGTATTATTCTGCCTCTAGTAGCAAACAATGGATTAGTCAGAAGAGAAATGAAAGTTGCAGGATGTGGTTAGCTGGTGATGGCTCCTCCAGGTGATGCTGTGAAGTCACTATGCTGTCATTGCCTCGTAATTGCTATCCTAGTAATGAAAGGTGCTGCTGGGAAATCCTTGTGGTTACGTTGAGGCAGATCCTCTGAAGGAAGGATCACTGTGAGTCACGTTTTCTACACGGTGTCTCCGAACCCAGCAGATATATCATTACTTGTGAATTGAATCAGGGGTGGCTCTGGCACCAAACATTTCTGTGTATAAAATTCAGAGTGTAGGGTTTCCTATATGTTTATATACATTGTTATTATAGTATAAAAAAGGGTATTCTCCTTAGAATTGTATTTTGTGTGAACCCCAATAATATATTATTCTTCATTCTTAAATTAGCAGTGGGCGGGGCTGCAGTGCCCCTCCTATTACTTAAAGAAATTCTAGCTTTAAGAAAGGCTATTCGTCCCCTGCCTTTATAATTCTGCTCTGCAACACCGTTCTGTTGATATTCCGGTTTTTCCTGGTATGCAAATGAGTCTCCAGAAAGCACAGGGGGCGTTCCTCTGTGCTGCCTGAAGACTTTCCAGCGACGCCTCCATCTTCCTCAGCCTACGTTCGGGATGGAAATCGTGCGCATTCTCAGTTGGCTCTGCCATCGGGCTTTGGGCAGAGCCAACTATTCAGCCATTTTACTGTGGCTGCTTACACGAGCGTACTGTTCTTGTAAGCGGCCACAGAAAAATGGCCGAACAGACATATGCAGACAGCTCTGCCAAAAGCCCAATGGCAGAGCTGACTGAGCACGCGCAGGATTTCCATCCTGACCGCTGGCTCGGCCTGGGGATGACGACACAGAGGATGTGGCGGAGAGGCACGGCAGAATAAGATGGAGACGCCCCCTGTGCTGTCTGGAGACTTATTTGCATACTGGGAAAAACCTAATGATAGAATCCCATTAAAAAGGATCAGTGTTGCATGTGCTGTCTGTCCAATACCAACTTCTGGCACCTGGAAGCTGCTACAACAGGGGATGTTGGAGGTTTGGATGTTAGACCTCCCCACAGATCACATATAGATGAGGTATCATGTGGATAGATCATCAGCGTGAAAAATCCATTTGGGGACGGAAAACCACTTTGACTGCAGGGCTTCCTGGGTAAATCTTCCTGTCATCTTCTACAGACATTTTTGTAAGCTCTACCCTGTACTGTAGAACTTCTAGGAAAAATTTCAAGGAACTTCTATTTCCCCAGGAAGTCCTGCAGTGGTGTCACATCTTTCCTGCTGCTTATAATTTCTATATTATTCTTACATGAGGGGATTGCTACTTGAGTAATGGTACATGTCAAGTGTTTGCACTGGAAATCATTATCCATGCATCAGCTAGATTTCATAAATCCAGACATTACATGGACTAAGTTTCCTGTCCAGAACTCGACTATCTGAAACCTTTCACACGACCCGGATAGAATATGGCCATGAAAAATGGATAAAACGGTCAGTTTTTCACATCAATTTTGTATCTGAAGAATCCATGTTTATGTATTGACTTAAGTTTATTCATGGGTCCATGAAAATGGACTAAAATTGAACTTGTGACTAGCACCATAAACTTTCGTTTGAAGTAGTAGTCGTGGTGGTGGCGGTGGATCTTTGTCGCTGAGCACTTTTCAGTTTACTATATCATCAGTGATGTGGACAGGTACAGTGGTAATGGTGGTGGTAGTTATGTTGTTGGTGGATAATTTTACATGTAGGGCTGGGAAGAGGTCCTTTTCTGGCTCTGTAATTTTGGCATAGAGAGTATGACGGTGGTGGTGATGATGCTGGTGTTAGTAATGGACATAGTGGTGGATGGTGAATCATTGCACCTGTAAGTTAGCTAAGCACAGGACTTCTTATGTTCTCCTGAGTGCTGCATTTTTCATCCTGTCTGTTTCTTTATCTGCATATTATTGCACAATCTCATCTTTTGTGAATGATTTATTGGCGGTTTGATGTCTGGGAGCACAAAGCTTCCTGCCGCCTCTGAGCTATAATGAAATCAGATCTCATTGTAAGAGCATTGGGTGATGGAGAGGAAACGTCTTTCCTCCACTTATGTAGCAAGGCTCGGAGATACAGAATAGCTGTGGGCATGATGGACTAGGACAGGGAACCAGCTATGTCACTATTGAATACTGAGAAGAATTTGGGTTTTCATAAGAAACCTCTGCAGTCGTTGCAGTAGAAATGGTGCCATATTTACATTTTAACAATTTTCTGAATATTTTTATGAGTGTGCTTGTAGGTTGTTGGGTGACCCATATATGTATTAATGTGTATTTAATGGTACAGATTAATGAAAGTGTCTAAAAGTAAAACTTTTACCAACCAAAGCACAGCTCTTATTTCTTATAGCTTTCTTGAAAAATAACAGCCCCAATGTGATTGGTTAAATCTGCCCTATTGAATATGTTAGTAATGTTACATGTATATTCACTTTGCATTATTTTGCTCAGATCTTGGTCTCCTGCTATGACCTGTTTCTGGTTCTTGGGAGCAACAAGACAACTTTTTTCTTTTCTATGATATGGATACATGAGTCAGTGTTTTGTTTTTACTGTTTAGTTCTGCTATCTTCCCTTCCCCCAGAGAGTCTGTCTCCTGCGGTAATAGTTGGCCTTCTGGGTGGGTGACCTTCCATTTTGAGCCCACCATCACCTTGGTAACGGCGCTGGTTTTGAGCATCTCTCTCGGTTTCTGTGGATGCTGTTGTCCACATGTAGATGTATTTTGCTTATAAAACATTTAAGATTGAACTCCAGGGTTCTATGTTCTTGTGGTTTCCATGGATACATCATTGTCCGCACCGGACCTCTCTTTTCGCTTAGTGCTTCTTAATCAAATGTGGGTTTCATAGTCCAGCACAGTCCTACATAGGGAGTATTAAAGGGCCAGTACAGTAAATAAAGTCACCCACTATAAAATGAAATGTGATAGACTTTGGTGAAAATTTACCAGTCAAAATGCACCAGATTTCTATTACTGTTTGTGTGTATTTTTTAATACATGACTTGCACCACATTTATTAAAGGGAGTGTGTCATCCAGAACCCAACATATCGACTCAGCCCCTAAGATTAAAGTTAGGGCCATCTGAATCAAAGAATGACCCAAATTTACTAACGCTGTCTAAAAACTACTCAGACTAGACAGTCAAAAACTTAGACGAGACACCAGATTCATCAAACAATATCAGACAAAGTTTACACCATCTATTAGTTGTCTTAAAAGTTCTTGGTGCATTTTTTGGCACAAGTTTGCCGCACAGAGGCATAAGTTAAATCATACCCCTTTTCCTGAAGACATGCCCATTTTCCATGAGGTCTCACTCCCTTTTCGGGCATAAATATAATAAAAAATCCGGGGCCACCCGGCGGTTTAGTGGTTAGCACTGTAGCCTTGCAGCACTGGGTCCTGGTGTTCAAATCCCACCAAGGGTAAAACAACATCTGCAATGAGTTTGTATGTTCTCCCTGTGTTTGCATGGATTTCCATCACATATTCCAAAAAAGACAAACTGATAGGGGAAAAAAGTACATTGTGAGCTCTATGTGGGGCTCACAATCTACATTTAAAAAAAAAAAAAATTATAAAAAATCTTACATACAATTGGTATTACTGCATCAAAACAGCCTGCACTAAAAAGTTAACGTTTTTTATCCCGCACAGTGAATGCCTTAAGAAATTTTTTTTAAAACAAACATTGATGTTTTTGTTTACTTCTATGAAAAATGGAATAACAAGTGATCAAAAAGTTGAAGTACCTGAAAAAAGGACAGATGAAAAACACAGCTTGTCCGCCAAAATGTTGTCCTAACAGCGTGATAAAAAAACAAACAAAAAAACCCCCATGGCTCTTAAAATATTTATTTTTTTTAAAAAAAGGTTTTATTGTGCAGAGTCATAAAACGTAAAATAAACTTTATAAATTGGGTATCAATGTAATTAATGTAATGTAACGACCCACAGAAAACAGTTAACGTCATTTATACACTGCAAGGTGAATGCTGTAAAAAGGAAACAAAAAACACCAAAACATTGAAGAATAGTTAATTTTTTGAAGAGGGAATAGAAATGAAATATTAAGAATTTTTTAATGCATTACATGTAACCCAAAATGTTTCCATTTGGAAAAAATTTTTTGCCAAAATTGATGTTTTTTCTTTTTTTTTTTTGTTAACCATTCTACCCATTTGAATAATATTTTACCTAGCTGGAATACCTCTTTTAAACAACATAATGCTAATATCTTGTGTCCGATACCAGAAGACTCCAGAAGACCTCTGAGGCTAAAACCCCACCTTGAGAAAAAGCTGCTTTTTTTGTTGCAGATATTGCTGCAATTTATTTTTTTTTCTTTTGAGCCAAAGCCAAGAATGAATTAGCAGAACAGAGAAGTATAAGAGCTTTCTAGATATTTTCCATTCCTTCTACAGGGTTGGCTAAAAAAAATCCCAGCAAAACCTTCAACAAAAAATCAGTGTTTCAGTAACGTTGGGCCTTAGCCTCAGAGGTCTTCTAGAGTCCATGCTTCAGTGCTTCAGAGCAGATTTGCAGCAAAAGAGGGACCTACATAATATTAGGCACATGGTTTATACATTATGGAAGCAGGTGACATGAGATAATGATGTAAAGATCTCGGCATCTAATGCCTCAAGCAGGATGAAAACTCATCCTTATAAATAGAGCGTGAGCATCCGAGTCATTATATTCATCAATAATGGTTCTGGAGATTTCAGAAAGTTTCTCTTTATATTTATTTTCTATTCCTTCTTGCCTTAGTGCAATTCAGTGAGATAACCTGTGCGCCATGGTCAAGTCCTAAAATGAGATATCATACATCTTTCATTTATTAATGACCAAAAAATTCAGGGATGGGGGTGGAAATGTTGTTGATAGATAGCGATATACTGTAGATAGGGTTGGATATGTGATAAAATTTACACCTAATAGCTCGGTGGCAGGAAGGACAGCTGCCAGAAGCCTCGGTTAAGGCTTCAGATTCAGGTGAACAAGCATCTTTATAAACACTTGTTCCAGATCATTGCCTTGTGTTAACATGGCTGCAGTTAGCTGACAAAGGAGTTAATGCTTATTTGCCGTCTGATCGCATCTTTAATATCACTGTTTTCGGCAGCGTACCTTCCCATGTAAACGGGAAATGGGCTTCCGCCAATCTGCAAACTGTATGGGGACTGAATCATCTTATTAACAAATAGCATTCTAATATATTTTGCAGTAAGTCATATAAAAGTCCCTTCAAATGATTGACTTACTATATTGCTGGCCCAGCATGTGTAATAGGACCCCATAGACAGAGAAGATTTAGATATTAGAGAATCATGTTTACTGTATATACCATACATCAATAACAATTCATATTTAGAAACATTAATATTTCATAGAAAACATAGTTCCAGAAAATGATGTGAGATTGAATCATGTCAGACCTAGCAAGAGAGACCGAAAATACAACGGGTTCATCAGAGCTGATGACTGCGACAATCAGAATAGGTGGTCTGCACCAGCCATCGCCAGTTAAGTTCTTAGAAACGTGGGGAGAAATATGGAAGCCGTTAAATAGAGACCTATTATACATAAACAATACTAATACTAAAACACTACCCTACTACGCTACCTCCTCTCCATAGACATCTATTGTAAAGATTTCATCAGTGGAAGAAGAAGACAAATAAGTGGAGAAACAAGCACAATTTAGCTATAGCAAAGGAGAAGACCTTACAAAGATATATTTTACCTCGACTGAGACAGACAATAACAATGACAATGATCCTTAATTCTCAGAAAGGAATTTACTAAATCCACTAAAGTTTGGGTTAAAAAAAAGTGACTTTAGGTCCTGGCCTAGTTTTCGGAGTAGAAATAAAGCAATTGTCGAGAGACTGGTCATTCATGTTAGGACTCTGACATTGCTAAAGTACAGAGCAGCTCTACAAGGAACAGATTTCCAGCTAAATTATTCCTGGGGAGACTGGTAAAAACAAAATTACATGTACTCAAACTTTAAGTTGGCCATACAGCTTCAATGGCTGTCAGCTGAAAGATCAACCATCATCTACAGTATTCCTTCCAACTCCATCATACTCATGCACACTTGGCTTGGCTGTGCGCGGACACTTGTTTTAAATGGGGAGAGGTAAGTACGCTGATGCCACACTTCTCTGGTGTCAGCTACTCTCCCCTTTAACTGTTAACTACTATTATGGTGTCTATCATACACCACTACCATAGACATATCATTATGATAGAAACCATGATAGTACTTAAAGGGGTTGGCCACTTTCAGCCCAATATTAAAAGACAAATGTTTTGGTTTGTATAATAAAAAGTTATACAATTTTCCAATATACTTTCTGTATCAATTCCTCACAGTTTTCTAGATCTCTGCTTGCTGTCTGTTACTTCTAGTGGATAAAAGTCCGACCATGATCATGTGATATACAGTCCATGGTCATTGTGTAGGGCTGTTCTTGGGGTTGCAGTTTAGCCATGTGATGAATGAATATGATGCCACTGACTGGTGAAATGGAATACAGCTGTCGCTTTGAGCCTCTAACCTGGTGGGTGTTTTGGGTAGGTATTGATGAACTATCCTAAGGAGAGGTTATCAGTATTTAAGGACGTCTGTCACCAGAACCTAGCATTATCAACACAGCCCTGCAGATAGGTTAGGGTCACCTGAATCAAACAGTGTTTTTTCCTTGTGAATCCCTGCCTCTGTTGCTGAGATATCGCTGTTTTTGTCAGTATGCAAGTGAGCTCATTGGAGCTATAAAGGTGTTATGGCTTAACTCTTTGGAGAAATGTCAACTCTGTCATTGCTAATTTGCATATTGACAAAACTGCAATATCTCACAATGGAGGCATTGAGTCACAAGGGGAAACAATTCTTTATTCAGGACACTCTAACGTATCTATTTGCAGGCTTAATATTCTGGGAGTTAATGGGAGTCTCACCAAAATCCACCATAAGTGATACCACAATTCTGATAAAATGTGAGTAACAGAAGAGAAACTATGACAAATTCACCAAATAACTTAAAAATTGGAATGGATGAACATGAAGAATCACAAGTGCATCAACTTATATCACCTCCATCTTTATGTGGTCAAAATAAATGGCTGAAACGTATTAGGAATAAATGGTATTTATATAAAATATTCACAAGGATGAGGCATGGTGTAGTTAGATCAGCAGCAACATATCCGGTCAACTGGAAGGACACCGGACAAATAAACTAAATAGACATTGACAACAAATGTGTACAGATAATACTGATGACAACTACGCACTGACTGCAGATGTATATGGAGATACAATGTAGAATAGACAACTGTCAGAATACAAGGCTGTCTCAGGCTGTAAGGAGAAGGAATGGACACCTGAAGAGTCACCTAGCCGTTACTAAGAAGCCAGAGAGAAGCCATGTCCACTTAATGTGCAAAGTTATATTAAAGAGGACCTTTCACCATATCTGGGCACATGCAGTGTTATATACTGCCAGAAAGCTGACAGTGCGCTGAATTCAGCGCACTGTCGGCTTTCCCGATCCGTGCCCGATGTAAAGCGCTATCGGTCCCGGTACCGTAGCGCTTTACAGTCAGAAGGGCGTTTCTGACCATTAGCCAGAGACGTCCTTCTGCCTCGCGGCGCCAATCGCGCTGTACTGTGGAGCCGGGAGGAACGCCCCCTCCCGCTCCTGATAATGCTAGTCTACGGACAAGCTGTGTGAGCAGAGGGAGGGGGCGTTCCTCCCGGCTCCACAGCACAGCGCGATTGGCGCCGCGAGGCAGAAGGACGTCTCTGGCTAATGGTCAGAAACGCCCTTCTGACCATAGAAGAGCTACGGTACCGGGCCGTAAGCTCTTCACACCGGGCACGGATCGGGAAAGCCGACAGTGCGCTGAATTCAGCGCACTGTCAGCTTTCTGGCAGTATATAGAACTGCCTGTGCCCGGATATGGTGAAAGGTCCTCTTTAAACTATTCATATTCAGAAACCTTTAGAACATCATTAAAATACATTGGATGAATCTCATCTGAACCAGCTTATTTCCCCTATGCTTAATAAAGGCTGGAGCCCCATGTTGCGAAAACACAGCGGCAAAATTGGGGCGTTTTACAGTACGTGCAAAAGTGGATGGGATTCTGTCTAATACCATCCACACAGAAAAATATCCACAGCGGACATGCTGCCATTTCAAAATCCATCACTGGTGTTTTCCATATGGGTATAATAGGGACAAGTCGGTGGACGTTCTGCGAAAATCACTCCAGAAAAAAATATGCTCGAGTTTCCGCCGTGGTCTTTTCTACAGTGCTTTTTGGCTCACTATGTGGGGCTTGCCTGAAAACACATGCATGCTTGACCAAGCCAAGTCAGCAGGACTTGTTCAACTGATCTGCTATCTATTGTACTTGACCAACATAAGTGGAGTCAATACTGTCTACCTATATATTCATCTATGTATACTCTTTGTCTGTATATTCTATCTATCACATGATTATATCACTATATTCCTCTCCTGAAGTACCCTGTGCTGCTAGGAGACAGAATCTTCGCTTTACTTGTCTGCAGATGACATCACTACAAATGTATTAATAGAGAACAAGAAAGAAGTTACCATCGTGTTGTCCATTTCTATATCACTCATTGTAAGACACTGAATCATCTGGAGACAGTGTGACTATTTACTGGGAAATATGACAAGGACATGCATACTCTGCAGCTGCTGTGAGGATATTCATAGCTGTGAGTGAGTCTGTAATGTGTTTCCACTGTGTAGGAGGTAAAGTAGTTTCAGAGGTTTTTAGGTGTCGCTGCCGCTGTTACTTGCTTTTCATGCATTTTCCATCATATATTTTGCGCAGATGGTGGCTGACGCTCCGCACGTGGCAGGGACCAAGCACTCAACCCAATAATGGGGAGCAAAACTTTACCACAGTTATTTACAAGTGACTTAGAGGCAGCAAAAAGCCACTTAAAATCCCCAAGAAATAGAAGTCCATGAATCATGAAAATATGAGCTTATTTTAGCCTTACTTAGCCTTACTGGGGCAATATTATTTCAGTTGTATTGTTTTATGTAGAGAATATAGAATAATACAGAATTATAGTAGATATTCTTGTATATGGAGAACAGTATTATAGTAGTTATATTTTTCTATAAAGAGGGACGGTATTATAGTTGCTATATTCTTGTACATAAAACCACAACAGCAACAAGTAAACCACACGTCACACACACACACACACACAAACACACACGTATATGAACAATGTATTTTACACCAAGGCAATATTATAATAGTTATATTCTTGTATATAGGGAACAGTATTACATTAGTTATTTCCCTGTACATAGGGAGCAGTATTATAGATGTTATAGTCTTAAATTATTATTTTTATATTATGGTACATAAAACAATTAAAGAAAACAAGAACACCTATATGACACCAAAGAGTGCACACAGTCTTATGTGAACAACGTATGAAAATCTTTATTTTGCTACATTGCAGCTCACAACTAACCAGAAAATGAATATGCAAAGACCATACATTGTAGCCCTGGAATTTGCAGAGAAAAACCATATGCAGTGAAACCGCTTTGAGCCGACCATGCAAATTTACACAAATAAAATGGTCTTTTTAGGGGTGGCCCCCTCAAAGAAAGAAGTATACAGAACAAAGGTTAAAGAGTCAGCAAGAGTCAGTCTCAACACAACATCTCTTTAAAATTTGATCACTGAAAAAAATGGTCTTTTCAGAGGAGGGGTCTTTACAAAGGGGTGATCTCTTAGGGAGGTTTCACTGTATTTGGTACCAAAGTGTAAGCCCTCAACACTGTCCTAAAACTACATAAGTTATGTGTGCTATATAAAGAGAAATAAGTCCACGGTAAACTCAAAAAATCATGGGGGGAGGGGGAGTAAAAAAAAATATAATTACAAACATATAATGGTATAAATATAAATATATAAAAATACAAACCACAATGGAAGAATAAACCAATAAGCCATAATATGTGATCAATTAAGTATGGCAATGAGTGCCAAAAAAATCACAAAACCCAAATAATGCACAAAAATTAATAGAGAAAAGGGTGATAAAACTGGAGCTATAATATCACATGAAATAAAGGTATACATCCGGCAGTAGAGTGAGAATCACCATGAGTTATATTCTTGTACATAGGGAGTAGTGTTCTAGTAGTTATATTCTTATATGGGCAGTATTAGGGGGCATTCACATGGAGTAACGCTGGGCGTGTATCACAGCCGTACACGCCGGCATTACGGCAGACTGCCGAACACTTCCCATTCACTTCAATGGGAGCGCTCGTAAACGCCGCTGTGATACTCCGTGTGAATGCCCCCTTATAGTAGTTTTATTGTTGTACATAGTGAGTAGTGTTATAGCAGTTATATTCTTGTACATAGGAGCAGTATTATAGTAGTCATATTCTTGTATATAGGGAGTAGAGTGCTAGTAGTTATATTCTTGTACAGGCAGTATTATGGTAGTTATATTCTTGAACATAGGAGCAGCATTCTAGTAGTCATATTCTTGTACATAGGAGGTATTGTTATAGTAATTACATTCTTGTACATAGGGGCAGTATTTTAGTAGTTATATTCTTGTACATAGGAAGTAGTATTATAGTAGATATATTCTTGTACATAGGAGGTAGTATTATAATAGTTACATAGGGGTAGTGTTATAGTAGTTATATTCTTGTATATAGGGGCAGTATTCTAGTAGTTATATTCTTGTACATAGGAGGTAGTATTATAATAGTTATATTCTTGTACATAGGGGCAGTATTCTAGTAGTTATATTCTTGTACATAGGAGGTAGTATTATAGTAGTTATATTCTTGTACATAGGAGTAGTATTATAGTAGTTATATTCTTATACATAGGGTTAGAATAATAGTTGTTATATTTTATTAGGCTTTTAACCTTTTTTTTCTACTTTAACAAAATGTTACTTTTAGGTGGATTTATTTTATAATGTAGGAATGATGAGTATAAAATCAACTAGAAGATTTATTAAAAGGCTGATAAGTTTGTTGTTCTTAACATACATGAAATGAAAGCTGTAATACATGACATTCTACATAAGCGACTGACTCAGAAGACAATACATATTTGTTTCCTTGAATGGTTACTGTTCTGATTTTAAAAAAGTATTACAAACACCCTGTGGTAGTAACAGGGGCATATACTTGCAGTAACACTTGCATATCTGTACTGCTATGACAAATCACTGGGCACATTGTATAGACTACTAAGTAAAGGTAAACTCCTGCTAATGGGACTATTAGATACATATGCTGTATTTGCAATATTTCCAGATTAATGGACGTTCTCTTATAGGCTACTCCTGCACCCATTAGCCTGATTGGACAGTATGTTACATTAGACTTGGGGTTTTGTCTGTTAGACCACAGCTTGTGTGAGTGACATATAGACTCGGCTGATAACTCTGATAATGTACTATTTCTGCTTTGACTAGTAACCGTTCAACAGCTCACGAGGAAGGAAAATGTCGTGGTTTCTAAAAACAGCTCTAAGTTCTCAGAGCCAAGTTTATGGGTCTAGATAGTATACAGATACAGACAGGCTGTTGAAAACCAAACCAAGCCCCTGTAAGACCAAAGGTGACCACCACAGACTAGTACGGTCACCTTCAATAGAACCAAAGTGCAGCTGTATAGGATATACATTGTAAATAACTTGTTCATGTCTCTACCTGAAAGAGAACAGTAATGGAATATTAATAATGGCCTCTGTAAGGCGGTGTGGTCAGTATTTGGGGCTATTCAGGACTTGTCCCTCTTTCCTATTGGGAAAATGGTGATTCCTTTATACCAGCCTGATCAAGGGACCTTTTTAGTAGTCCCGAAAGCTTGCAATATGTCATTATTTTTAGTTATCCATTAAAAAAAGGCATCAACTACTGAAGACTCCACAAGTAATGATGTCATAGTGTGTATCAGATGAGTTCAGTCAGGAGCGAGGTGATGTCACCACTTGTCAGGTGACTGATGGCCAGCAGTAGTGTAGATAGTAGTGTCATTAGTTTGAAAAGGAGCATAATGATATTACCACTAAAAACAGGAGACTGATGATGTCATCAGTTGTATCAGGAGAGTGGTGATGTCATTGTTGTATAAAAAGAGGTGTGACGTCATCAACAACATTGTGCTTGGTGGCCTATGACTTAGTGTTTAGAAGGTGTATAATACTTTGGTATGAGGAGTGTGTCAATGATAAACTTCATCTCCTCATGTAACTCAGCGGCTGACATATTGCAATGTGTTATATCTTGTCACAACAGTTAATTGAATTGGGGCCAGGCCGTCTGAGCAGCTGTCGTCTCTCGCACACAATGAAATGTGTGTTATTTTTGCAATGAAGGAATAAGAAAGGTCTGTGTCCTGCGGTACGCTCTGATTATACAAAACAGGCCGTGCTAATATGAAGCACACAAACTGCTCTGTCAACCGGTAGTCACATGTCATGGGGTGGCTATAAAGGAGCCATTCATTGTCATGTGACCTAAGCCGCAGATAAAATCACCGCGCCCCCCCCCCCCCCTCCACACAGATCTAAGTATTGTCAGTCTAGTGCACATGTGATAGGCCTGGTTTCCATTGGATCTGTCACATATACTGGAGCCAGTTTGTTTGCCCTATCACATAGCTGTAAGGGATCAGAGGCATTGCTATAGGGGGTGCAGCGGTACCATTCGCTACTGGGCTTTGGAGCCTCAGGGGAACCAAAGACTTCAACATAAAACAGCAGTATTTTGGATAGCACATGGTAAACGGGTGTCCTGTTACATACTTTGTATTGGGGCCCAGGAACTTAAAGTTAACCTCCTGGTATAGGTTGTTAATCTTCTATAACACTTCCATGGCGGCAGACTTATATTCTGGAATATGGATGTCTTTTATAACCAATGCATTTTTAGTACCTATTGACTGAATAGATTTTGTAACTTGAATCTTCTAAACATCACTCGAAACCTTGTGAGCCTTCCCCCTACCATTTCCATGCTGGTACCATTACAATACCGGTACTATCTCTGCAGACAAGAATGGGTACAAAAGGAATAGGAATTATATACGAAGTTTTCATACTTCTACCTTCTGCTCAATCCATTCCTAGCTTTAGCTAAAAAAAACGCATCAAAATCTGCAACAAAAGAAGCTGCGTTTCTGCAAAGTGGGGCCTTAGTCTTAGGTTGAGGCCCCACGAAGTGGAAACGTGGCATGTCTCCTGTAGCGGAAACACAGCAGAAAAAAACCACTGCGTTTTACAGTATCAACAAAGAGAATCGCATTCTGGTTACTGCCATCCAAAGCTGTATGTCAATTATACCTGCGGAAACGCTTACATTTTCACTATAAATTTAATATGAAAAGAAAAAACACAGAGAGAACCATAGCAAGAAATGCAATGAAAAATGCTGCGTTTTTTACTTGTTTTCCGCAACCTGAGGCCTTAGGCCCGGTTCACATCTGCATTTTGTTTTCCGTTCAGGTAGTCCACCTGAGACTATAATGGGGTCCGTGTAGTTTCCACTTGGGTTCCACACGAAAAATGAGGAGAGAAAAGTACTGATTGCAGAACTTTTCTCTCCACATGTTTCGTGCAGACCCCATTATAGTGTATGGGGTCCACAGGTTTCCCAGATAACTGCTTTTTAGTGTGTATAGGTTTCTGTTCAGGGAGTCCCCAAGCAGATTCCCCGAACAGAAACCCAAACGCAGATGTGAATAGGGCCTTAGCCTTTAACATCTTTATGTGTTGCAGAATTTAATCCTGTGAAAAGTAAATTTACTTTTTATTCAGTGAATACATTTTTTTTTTCAAAAACATTTTTCATTTAATTCCATTTCATATTTTTTCCTTTCCTTTTTTCAGTTTTTTTTTTTAATGTTCCTCTAGGTCTTAGACCTCCAGCCAAGCTGGCGTAGGGTCTTCTCTCGCCGCTTTCCTCTTCTGTCTCAATATTTTCAGATTCAGATATTCATTTGTTTAGCGGTTCTGCTTGACCTAGTTTCCTGGTGAATTATTTTACTGCCCTGACAGGATAACATCAGTCTGGTGAATATTTAACAACTGGATTATTTTGGAGATTGTAGGAAGTCACAGAAGAGGGACAGGTGGTGAGTTGAGGAAGGTGTGTGGGGGATGTATGGTGGTTACAAATATCCAGGGCAATGTAAATCTAATGCCATTTAAAGGGCCCTGGTCAGACTAAGAGAATGCAAATACAAGTAAACTAAGTACGAGAGCCCTGACTCTAAGGAGAAATACAAGAAGTGACGGATGCAACATATTATGATGCAAATGTCATGAAGGTGGTTTTACAGAAATCCAGAAAGGGATGGATTTCTTGTGAATGTTGGGTCGTGGACGTGGTAACTTTAACTCAAATGCAATTACATTCACTATCATTAGTTAAATTGTAGTAGCACAGCATTACACTCTTGTGTCACCTGACTACATATCGCCATGTTGTCCTAGCTTAAGGCCTTATGGACAGAACAGTGAAAAATGGTCATATGCAGGGGCGTAATTTGTTGCACTGGGGCCCAGGAGCCTTAGGGGGTCCCATAAGCAATGGCATCAGTATTTAGATTGCATCTTCCATCTTGTCTATAAGCCAATGAGACCCAGAGATTACCCTAACCACACTAAGGTTGATTAAACTCACCCATAACCATCACTAGCAAGAATTTGTTGTAGAGATGAAGAAGGGGTCCCAGGATAAAAAAATTGCATCAGGGCTGACAAGATTTTAGTTATGCCCCTGGTCATGTGAAGGCAATGGCAATCACATAGCTGTTTTCTGAACAGTGAAAGCCTATGGGTGTATTCACACAACTGTTTTTTTATCAGTTTGTTTAATAAATAGGACATGTCCTATTTTCACAGCCAGACAGACCCAATGCAAATGTATGGGCCTGATATCCATCAAAATAGTTGTACATGGTGAAAGGTTTCAGAAATGTTTTCTAAATTTCATGTCATTTCTGCTATACAGAATCTCTTAACCGTTATTTATTACACTGTATAGTACATTAACAGGATTAGAAAAACAAGGCTACTTTCTTGCAAAAACAACACCACTTATTTTCACACATTGTATATGGTATTGCAGCTCAGCCCCATTTACTGTATTGGAATATTGGAACTGAGCTGCAATACCATACACAACCTTTGAAGAGCTGTGGTGCTGTTTCTGCTTGAAAGCAGCCATGTTTTTCTAGTTCCGTACGACATCTTTAATGGTTTTCCATATTTGGTGCTTTTTTCTCACTTATTTACTTGTACATATCTCTTTTTTAGGCTAAAAGCATTAGCATCTACTGGAGGGAGAAGTGTCCAGGCTGCTTGTGACTGGTGGGTATTCATATTTATGATTATGTCCAGAAATTCACTACAAACTACTGTAATACTAGAGTGACAATGACAGACTTTTGTAATGCACTTTTCCCACACAAGGGGCACAAAGGACAAGGAGTGTTGTGGAGCAGGGGGGTTAGTGATGGCCATAAAGGTGCTCATCTCCAACATCCACAATGGTCAGTTGTTTCTACAGGAAGCCACTTTACCTATTAGTATATTATTGACATATGGGAGGAGACTGGAGTACCCAGGGGACCCATACAAACACAAGGAGAACATACAACTCTATGTTTCTCTTGGTTAGATTTGAACCCAGGACCCCTGTTAGGCAAAGCAACAGTGCTAACCTCTGAGCCTCAAAAATCTCCACCTCTTACAAGTGTAAACCCCCACTCTCCTCAGCCAGCCCCATCTCCTTGAAGGGTTATGGCTTGGTTTAGGTCACTAGTCTTAATTCTTGTTTTCCAGGCTGTTCTCACATGTAGACGATCCCTTCTTGGATGATCCACTGCCTCGTGAATATGTCCTGTACCTGCGACCGATGGGCCCCCTTGCCCAGAAACTCTCAGACTTTTGGCAACAATCCAAGCAGCTATGTGGGAAGAACAAGGCACACAACATATTCCCGCACATCACGCTCTGCCAGTTCTTCATGGTAAATCACATGTCATGGCATCTCATGACACAACACTAAATGGGGCCCCATACTGCCATCAGCAAGTGAGGATTAACTCGCTACCTCTTCAGATGGTTCTTTAAGATTTATGATTGTGGAATGTGAAACGTCTACCTATTTTCAAAATCTCTGCTTGCTGCCAGTGAACAAAACCATTAATTGCTGCTATATTGAGACTTCTAAACCCATATGACTCTCACTGTGACCTGGAAAAATGTACAAGAGCTATAAGGGTGTAAAAGAAAAATAAGCATACTCTCCTGTCCCTGGGGCCCCATTGTCTGCCGCTGGTCCCTTTCAGTCACGTGCCAGGGCTGTGGCACCAAAAAACTTGGGCCTCATGTGATCACTGAGACCAATCGGTATCTGGAGCAGTCGCTGGAGAAGATCTAGTGACGTCACTCACATAAGTCACTGGTTCCAAGCTGAGGCCACCGATTGGTCTCAGTGGTCACATGAGTCTCAAACGCCATAATGGGAGAGGGACTCCTAGCAATACAGTAATTTATGCTGCTAGGAGTCCCTGCCTTTCAGCGACACACTGGCCTGTACTATAATCACTAGAGGACAGTATGCTGCTGGGTGGCAGGGACCCCTAACATCATAGATGGCTATTATGCCAAGAGTCCCTATATTGGGATACTGTTCAGGCCAATACATCCAGCCAACACACGGATCAGGTGAAATTCTGTTATGTGAATGCAGGGTAACACATGCTAGGAGTTGAAAAACAGGACTAGGTCAGTAAGGGTAAGTTCACAGGGAGATTTTTGGTCAGGATTTTGAGGCCATAAATGCCTCAAAATCCTGACCAAAAAGACGGCTCCCATTGAAATCAATAGGAGCTGCTGGAGTTTTTTCCAGGAGCCGTTTCTTCTGGCTCTCGGAAAAAAGAAGCCGTTTCACATCGCAATTCGGCCTGAAAACACTCGCTCCTCTGGACTAGGCCCATTCATTGAGCCTAATCGGAATGGAGTGCACGGCTGGATGCCATTGCACTGCATCGGCTTTCAGTCGCGGCTACCCGGTTTTTGGAGCGGAACCTGAGGCGGCCTCCGCCTCAGGTTCCAGTCCGAAAAACCACGTGTGAACTTACCCTGAGTGTTTTCAATCTTTGGATGTAAAAAAAATAATCTTGCTATTCACTGGCAAGAAGTAAAGATCTTGAATATGGTGAGGAATTCAAGCACAACGTGTATTAGAAAGTTTCCGAATCCTTCCTTATAAAATCTTTAGGTCTTAACATAGGACTGGCCCTCAGTGTAGGTGTGGGCAGTGCGTTTGTGCAGGGTTTTCTGTTGTTTATTTTAGGATGCTTGTTCTGTCACATTAGTATGAGTGTGAGTCTGACGCTCACGCCACACAATCTGATATGTAGTTGTCGACTCGTTGCAATCATGTCAAAAGTAACGGTTTAGAGAAGATACGGGAGGGGAAGTGAGACCTCTGACTGCAAGCCTTCTCCTCAATGTGAGTGTGAACATGTTAGATCTCTGTGTTAGGAGCTTATAAACTCAGGAAATGCACTCATAAAATAGAGTTTTGGAAGATTTAGATCACTGCCACTGAAAATATATTCTGTCCATTCTACTATTTACTCCATCATCCTTAGCTTCCTGGGTGCTGAGTAGAGTGCCAGAACTATAGTGAATACTGACCTATACATACACGGGCAGAACAGGATTTGTAATCTACTGTATATTATAAGCCAAGCAGTAATAGTTATGGTTTCGGCTGGATATGACACATGGCCTTAATAAAATTTCAAAAGATAAATGACACTGTAATAACAATGTGACTCTAAATCTTCACCCACAAACCTGTATATCAGTCTTCTCCGCAGTTCTGCTCTGTAACATGCTACCTACAGACTGAACTGCATTTTTCATGTGACGCGTTGCCTTTAAGAAACATGTCTGGTTTCCATTGGTTTCCATTGATCTCCGGTTGTGGTAATTGAATCTGAAGCGTCCAGGAGCAAATAACACGATTACATTGTGCTGATATTTTGTGCTTTGCCTCTTTCCAGTGTGAAGATAAGAACGTGGATGCACTGTGTGAAGCTTTACAGACCACCGTCTCCCGCTGGAAATCCAAATTCCCTAATCCCCTGCCCCTGGAGCTCTACACATCCTCCAATTTCATTGGCCTCTTTGTAAATGAGGAGTGCGCTGAAGTTCTCAAGAAATTTGCAGCAGATTTTGCTGAAGAAGCTTTAATGAAAACGGGTGAGGGAATAAGTTGCCATGTAAAGAGAATGGTGTCATGCACAAGTCAACGTCCCTTCTTTGCCCCTCTATCCCCTATACCAGCCCCCGAACAATTGCCCATTGCCCCCACATTGGTAATATCTGGGCTTGATTGCATTAAATGGCAGGTGCCAGGTACTCTTCAATACAATACTGTGCCACTTTGGTTTGGTTCATTACGTAACCCTTTCTTCCATCCCAACTATCCCAACAATAATATGACTTTATGGCTGCCATCAGTTCTGAAGCATCTGTCCTAATATATTTGTTAGGCTAGGCTCACACCTGCGTTGCTTGCCTCTTAGGCCATTCCATCCTCCATTCTGCTAAAAAATGTGAAGAGAAAAATCTTGCAAGCAGGACTTTTCTCGATGCATTTTTAGTCTATGGGGACCGTGGGTTTCCTCTTGTTAAACAGATTATATTTCCATTTGTGCAGTCCCTAAGCGGACCCCATGAATGGAAACACAGATGTGAACCTAGCGTAAGTGGTGCAAAGATGGTGCTCACAATAAAATGAGACCCCTTTAAATAATGAGACATTAACTCTTGATGGTTAGGTATGTGGAGACATAGGGGTAAATATTATCATGGTGGATGACTGTCTGGACCATGTATGTTTTCAGATGTTCGGGTGGAGCCGCACAAGAAGCAGTTACACGTGACGTTGGCATATCACTTCCAAGCCAATCACCTGTCCACTCTGGAAAAACTGGCTCAGAACATTGACCTAAACCTTGGATGTGATTGGGTGGCGACCATATTTTCTAGAGACATCCGATATATAAATCATGAGGTAACTCAAAGATAATAACATAAAACTAACCCCCGAGTTCAGCCTAGTAATAGATACTATGTCAGATTCTTAGTTTTCATCTAGCTTTCTTCAGACACAGGTATGACTAACATGGCTACCATAACCGCTCACATAGGGTTTACATTCAGCCCTCCTGATCTTCTTAGAGGAAAGTCTGGCTTCATATTCAGTGATATATAACTAAATTTGATATGAGCAACCATTCTGATTGAATGCTGTTAAAAGCTGAGGGTTTGCTACAATATACAGAGGTTCAATATACTGTGTGAGTTAAACACATCAGCACTTTAAGGCTTAATCCACTACTGACTTTGGCTCAAAAAAAACGCAGCAAAATTTGCAACCAAAAATGCAGCCTAAAGGGGCATTCACACGGAGTAATGCGGCGCTGATTCTGGCACAATAACTCGCGTACAAATCAGCGCTTCAAAACAGAATCCCATTGAGTTCAATGGGTTCCATTTAACGCGCATAATACATTGAAATTGATGGGATAAAAAAGCCTCCAACTGATTTCAATGTGTTACGCGTGTTAAATGGAACCCATTAAAGTCAATGGGATTCTGTTTTGCAGCGCTGATTTTTACGCGAGGTATTGTGCCAGAATCAGCGCTGCGTTACTCTGTGTGAATGCCCCTAAATCTCCTGCCACGTCTGGCATCTGTCATTTAATAGGTTGTGTTCTCATGTTTAGACTTTACAGGTTTTGTACCCGTATGTACCGCAAAACGATGACGAACTGGAGCTGGTGCCTGGAGATTTCATCTTCATGTCCCCTGTAGAACAGACTACCACCAGTGAAGGATGGATTTATGGCTCCTCACTGGCAACTGGATGTTCAGGCCTCTTACCGGAAAACTATGTCACGAAGGCTGATGAATGTGGCACATGGGTATTTCATGGGTAAGGGCACCGAGGATATATGTGGAACACTCTGTCCTGCTTTCTGTTTTTAAGGACATCCCACGATATAATGTATAATGTACTGTGCTACATTGTGTTCTGTAGGTCATACTCCCTCCTTAATATGATGAGCACCATCTCATACCCTCTTAGTGATGGAGTACTGGACAGACGACAAGATGACCACGCACTTGTGGACACGGCGTCACTCACCATTATCTGCCCACCCATGCAGGTGAGCACTGCAGTTTATGTAACACATTAGAAATAAGACATGAAGACCAGCACTCCATATACACTACATAAAATTCTTCTACATCCTTAGTAACATAGCAACCTGCTCTATTGGTTGTACTTTGCTTCTTATGTAAAATCTAACAACGATTTAAAGGAACATCCTATGCCCTGGGTTCAGTCTTATCTTTATTAGATTTACAGGACCCTTGCACATTTGTGAGTTCTCAAAGGTCATTTCCACTCCGGGATTCTCAGCAGCACAGAGTACTTTAGTGGGAAATGTCCTGATCTTGTGGGAGGTCACTGAATGAGAGAAGGAAGAAGCTGGGCTGCCAGCAACACAGGGTATGTCAGGAGATGAGTGTCCTGATCATGTGTGCAGACTTACATAATACATGGTATCGGCTCCTTAAGTAGCACAGAGTATGTCTGGAGAGGAATGTTCTCATTGTGTGTGCAGGTTCAGACTGGTTCACAGGGAAGCAAGTGAGTGGCCCAGTGGGCTCCTGACCTAGAGGAGCTAGTGGGCCCCTAGTCACCCAAACTCTGCAATAGAAGTACATGACGCAGAACGCTTACTGCACTATATATAGATAAACAGCATCTCACACAGCCTAATCTCTCATATAATATAATGGCTAGAATATTTAACAAACTACCCTCTACCTACCTAGGCACAGAGGCAGGTCAACCACTATCCTCCATCCTGGGCCCAGTCTCCTCACTGTCACTGTAGGACACCCATCACCTATCATCTTGCTTGCAGAGCTAAGAGGACCTAAATCTAAAGAACAAGCTAATACTGAAAAAATAGGAGTCAAATAATTTACCAGAGAATGATAGATAAATAATAAAAGGTGCAGGGTTTCCCAGCAGCACAGAGCATGTCAGAAGAGCATTGTGCTGGGGGTCACAAACTGAGAATTACGTAATACATGGCGCAGGGTCCTTAAGTAGCGCAGAGTATGTCAGGAGATGAGTGTGTTCTCATCTACCATGTGGTTATGTGTGAGGTCAGGGCCTTCTATGTTAATATCTTGTACATTCCCATTTCAACATCTGCAGCCTCTTGTGTGGTTGAGGCCCCAGCCATGTTGCTGACTATAGGGCCCTGAGGAGTTAAATCTTGCAGCCACTGTCTTCCTGCTGCTGAGCACAGTAATGTATAACCCCAGATATAAGATCTGTAGAAGGAGACTGATGAGGAGGCCAAGACAATGGGGAAGGAAACAGCTAAATGAAATGAAAGCGGCAAATAATTACAGCTCAGAGATAATACCGCAGTCATCAGCTGAGGAGTCAGCACTCGCCGCCATTGTCACAATGTTGCTGTGCTCAGCTGTGAGCCGTTACAAGTCTGTGTCATACCTATGACTTATTTGTTAATAGCTTAGCGTCTCGTAACTAATACAGTCCTTGCTCTGAGATGGTGATTGTGATCAGATGTCCATGAGATGTCTCCTTATACTACAGTAACCGCTATTCCATCTATTTGTACAGACAACTCACCTCTATATCATGGCTGAGAGGTTGTCACAGCCCTGCCCTGCTACTGACATCACAAAAATAATACGATTGTAATACACAGTAATAACATTGTGATCAGATGTCCATAAGATCCACACACTATATTCCATCTATTACTGCTGACAACCATCCACTATATCATATATGAGAAGTTGTCACAACCTTGCCACCTGTTACCAACATCACTGAATATAATATAATAGTAATATCATTATATTCTAATCCTACTTCATGACATCTCCACAATATATACTATACCAACTGATTGCTATTCCATCTATTACTACAGACAACCATTCTCTATATCACGGCTGAGAGGTGGTCATAGCCTCTCCCCAGGTTACTGCCATCACTGAATACAATATAATAGCAATATAATGACATTGTGATCAGGCAAGTGAAGCACACACGTTATACTGCGGTAACAGTTATTCCATCTAGGTCAGTTTTAACACATTGGTGGGCCCTGTGCAAAGGTTTCATAAGTGGCCCCCACTATCACCACCACTTAGAAATACCTGACCTGCACAAATTATAATGCCGCCACGTATACTGTATATAACACCCCTTAACGCAACATGTGACCCAGTGCTTTTAGACATAGGCTGACTTTCTCGTGGACTGTGGTTGTCATGTGATCCCTTGTAATGTAACTGACTGTGAAATTGCTATTGACCGTCATATTATTCATTATAATCATACTAAATTGAGCTGTTATGTAACCCCATGAACTATTACAGTGGCGGCTCAGTTATTATCAACTATGGCAGGGGCTACATAAATTTTTTGCAGTCTGCTGAAAGATCTGCAGTCTGCATATAAGTCACATGACTGCAAATTTTGACTGACCTAACCCTGTATGTATTCCTTCTGCTTCTGCCTGAGAATCAGACCCACAGCAGGACTCAGATGTGAGCTGTTTTTGGGGCTTCTCTTTTTGTAATGGTCATAACCAGGATCTGACTCTTTAAATGTGACTGAAACCAATTGTGGATATTTTAACTAGTACAAAATGACCTATAAGCTGGAAGTGACCTCTGCACCGCATTACCCTGCACTTCTCCAAATTAGTTCTGGTTCTCATTTAGCTCCATGAGTTTCATTGTGTTTTGCAGCATGTGGTCTGTACGCAGCTAATTGTGTAACTTTGAGGTTTGCGCTCATTTGCACGTCATTGGACATTCCATTTTGTACATTCATCACTTCTTTATCTCCCATTACAGCCATGAATGTAATGTTTCGCACAGTGTTCCTGAGTCAATGCAGTTAGCAATTTTGTTTTCCACTATAAGGCAGTGCCACCTAGTGGATTCTAACAAAATAAATTCCATTCAAATAAATTTTCCTTTGTAACTTTCTAAGAAGGAGCTTCTTTTTTTGCCATTAGAGTAACCTCTTTTGGTCTGCATCAGTATTGCATGTGCAGCTTCTCGACTGGGCCTTCAAGTGACGGTGAAATTCTGACCTCAGAGTGACTATTGAGCAGGGGTCAGCAACTTTTATCACTCCCAGATGCTGTGAAGCTACAACTCCACACATGTTCAAATGCATATGTTCCATGCTGACAATGGACCTACAGTAAACTTAATGTTATCTTTGTGCTTATATAAAGGCTCAGATAGTGTCTATTATGTCTCTATCAGCAAACTTCAATTAGCCAAGCTGAATGCCTGGACAGAAGAGCAGTAAATTACAGCTCCAGAGAGCAATGACTGAGTCCCATTGTCAACCCTAAGATCAGATAACAGGCTGAGTGCCTTGACAACAATGTCTAAACAAAGGGAGGAATAATTTCACATAGCAGGCAAACAAAGCAGCATTGCTAAAGCTCCTTCTGTCATATTTAGCAAATTATAGGCCTTATTTTGAAGTAAGGAATTTACTGTTTTGTGACATACAGATGAAGAGTAGGTAGGGCTGACATATTTCCATAAGGCCCCATGTTGCGGAAACGCAGCTTTTTTTGTTGCGTTTTTTGGAGCCAAAGCCAAGAATGGCTACAAAAGGAATGGGAAATATCTAGGAAGTTCTTATAATTCTCCCTTCTGATCAATCCAATCCTGTCTTTGGCTCAAAAACCACAACAAAATCTGCAACAAATAAAGCTGCATTTCCGCAAATGTGGGGCCTTACCCCTGGTTCACATTAGCGTTTGGATTCCGTCCCGGGGAGTCCGCATGAGGACCCCCCCCTTCCCAAACGGAATACCAACGCAACTGTAAGCTCTGTGCAGTTAAAGCACACGGACCCCATAGACTATAAATTCCGGGCAGTGCGTGGAAAGCACCAGGACCCCATTATAATCTATAAGCATAGCGCTTGCAATTGCGATTGTATTGCGTCCGGGGGGGGGGGGGTCTCTATGCGGACTCTAACCGGACAGAATACATACGCAAATCTGAACTGACCCTTAGCATCAAGGATTTTTCAGTGCCAATTTAACTTCACAGGTGATATGATATCACATAAATTGGGCAAGTGGCCTGTTCGAAGCCCAGTCCCATTCGAGTGAGTGGACTGAGCTGTGATACCAAGCAGAGCCATCATACAAATTTATGGCTCTGTGCTTGCTAGGTAGTGAAGAGGCTGCAGTCTTCACCTGAATGATGCAGCCCCTTCAAACAGCTTTTCAGTGAGTGCCCCATGTGTAAGACCCCCACCAATCTTCAATTGATAGGTCATCGGTCACTAAGCCTGGAGCCCTCTACCGGTATTAACTCTCTAATGGGCTATATGAAAATTAGCTTTCTAAACTGGAAAACCGATCTGTCTGGAGCTGAGTACAGCAGAACTAGGAGGAACTCTGGTACAAAACAGCTTTTTGTATTTGCCTAGATGAATTTTTCTAATTATTATTTCAGTGCACCCCTCCTCATGTAACCTATATTAGTTTATATTATTAGTGGTATTATTACACAAGGGGGTAGGGAAAGAGTCCAGCATTCTCCCCTCCCACAGTCGAATGATAAAATCCAGAAAAGTAGTCACTACTATTGTTAGTTTAAGGTTAGTTACTATCAGTAGCGGGGATTTCAAGTCAATTATTTGTTAAGCAGTGAGGTCCCTTTGATCCCCAGTGCCAGGCGTTACAGGTCAGGGGACATGAGGGGGCGGAGAGGAAATATCACTAAATACCAACATGTGGGCGACAATCAAGATAAAAGACAGATGTGGTATCTCAGTGTCACCGACCTCTCATGTAAGCCAGTGGAAACGTAATGATATTTAGCTGTAAAAACTGCTTATAATACATCAAAGCACATTTTTTCATTTATTTATGCTTTGTGTTTATATTGGGAAGGTTTGGTGGAAATAGAAACATTGTCTCACTGTTCTTTACACTGTTGCAGTAACTCATGGCTCTGTAGTATCATTGACTGTGATCAGCCACACTTTGCAGGAGCCCAGTTACACTGGATGGGTTGAAGGTGAAGAGCAAAGAGGGAAATTTTTGCTTATATTTGTAATATCAGTTGCACATTTTTCTACAATTCGAGAACAAGATTCTTCCAACTCAAAAGTTCTCCTAGGTAACTCCTATATTTGTCGCCTCATCTAGCCCCTGCGAATTAACAGCCACCCAGGCCCCAAGAAACGATGTCTGTTTGTTTGCCGACATGGTGAGCGGATGGACGTAGTGTTCGGGAAATATTGGCTATCGCAATGTTTTGATGCTAAAGGTAAATGTAATAATATATACAAGACACTAGCAGAAAAAACGCTCTACTCCACGGAAAATATATGACATTGAGATCCAAATAGGTTGCGCGGAAACCCCCGACTGTATTGGGGTAAAATAATCATATGGTTTGCTGGAAAATCTTTTGGATGCATACAAGACACTAGTCGCTTTCTTCCTAATTTCCATGCACTGCAGGCCTCTCTTGCCTGGGAAGGATGTATTATTATTATTATTATTATTAGGGCCCCTTCACATGGCGTAAGCGCGCCACTCATTTAGACACGTATACACGTGTCCGAGCGCGGCACTTCAAAACAGAGCCCATTGATTTAAATGGGAAGCGCGCGTATATCGGCATATACACGCGCTTTTCATTGAAATCAATGGGCTCTGTTTTGAAGCGCCGCGCTCGGACACATGTACACGTGTCTAAATGAGCGGCGCGCTTAGGCCGCATGAAGGGGCCCTTATTATTATTATTATTATTATTATTATTGTTTATTTATATAGCACCATTAATTCCATGGTGCTTTACATTTGGGGGTTACATACAGTACACAAAATATACAAACAGATATAATACTAACAGTGACTGACTGGCACAGTGGGGTAGAGGGCCCTGCCCGCGAGGGCTTACAATCTATGAGGGAAGGCGGGGTAAAGACAGAAGGAGAGGGGGAGACTGTTTAGATGGTGGTGCGGTGATAGTGTTATTGGAGGTTGTAGGCCTTCCTGAAGATAGAATACTAAATTTACTCAAAGATAGAATACCAGGTTAGACTGGGTTCACACTACTGCTGCTGTCGTAAACCCCGGGGAAACTGGACAGGGGAAGGCTTGCTAGCGGTCAGCTTTAAAACCCATTCATTTGAATGGGTTTTTAAAGTTGACCGCTGGTGTTTGTATGCGGCCTCTCCGCCTGGAAACGTTTTTTTTTTTTTTTTTTGCACGGACACAAAATTGTACATCCAGGACTTTGTGTCCTTGCAATAAAAAATGGTTTCCAGGTGGAGAGACCGCATACGGACACCAGAGGTCACCTTTAAGAACCCATTCAAATAAATGGGTTTTAAAGTTGACCGCCGGAAAGTCGTCCCCTGTCTAGTTTTCCTGGGGTTTACGACAGAAACCCTGACATTAGCTATGTGCAATCAGTGTGGTCACAATACAGATGGCGCAAACGATATGTGGCAAATGGGCACAATAGTCTACAAGACTTATTAAGGATTTTCTCTTATGACAGGCAAGCAGCATCAAAAGTGCCACTTAGTATGCCGCTTGACCTAAGGCTGGCCTGTACCTTATACAGGGTCTGTGGAAAGCTGATCAACGCCTATGTTCACTGTAATGGCTGCTATAAGTATGACTCTGCAGCATTTGTAACCAATGTATGAAGCAAAGCTGAATAAAATATTAAGGGGGCGTTCACACTACCGTCAGTGTCCGACAGGTAGTGTCCGCTCCTAGTGTCCGCTCAAAATCTGTCACGGACATTAGGAGCGGACATGTCGGGTTTTTCTGTCCGCTTGAAAAGTCGGACATCTTTACATGCGGACAGTGAAGGAAGGGCACGGAGTGCAAAAGAACGCACCCGATGCCCATTTAAATAAATGACAGGTGTCACGGACACAGCTAGTGTCCGCTCCTAATGTCCGTGCTAGATTTTGAGCGGACACTAGGAGCGGACACTACCTGTCGGACACTGACGGTAGTGTGAACGCCCCCTAAGACTGGACATAAAAGGTTACTTGGACATTTTAGCCGAGGAGTAAATGCCCTATAATGGATCAGCAGAGAACATTGTATTCTGTAACATGTATGATTGTGATATTATTCTTGTCTTGTTCTGGGTATTTACAGGCCGCTACATCCGGACAAACCTGAATATGCCACCCAGCTTACCACAAAGATGTGGTGGATATAGAGACTATGAGAAAGATGCCCCAATAACTGTCTTTGGATGCACACAAGCAAAACTTGTTGGTGAGTTTTAGTTATTTATTTTGTGACATTTTTTGGGTCATTTGTAGAAAACATATTTGAAGTAAATGCAGCATGGGCATACAGAATATGTAGTAAACACTCCTACAGAAAATGTAGATTCATTCGTATTGATATTTATTAACAGGCATCTTTACAGGTATATCAGTCTATAGCAGGGTCAGCAACTTTTTGGCACTCCAGCTGCTGAATGGTTAACTTTTATTTTCACAACTGTGGCACACCTGCCTTCCCATTACAAAATAGTTTTGAGCCAGTTAGGGGCAACATGGTGGCTCAGTGGTTAGCACTGCAGACTTGCAGCGCTGGAGTCCTGGGTTTAAATCCTGCCAGGAACAACATCTGCAAGGAGTTTGTATGTTCTCCCCGTGTTTGCATGGATTTCCTCCCATACTCCAAAGACATACTGATAGGGAAAAATGTATATATGGGGCTCACAAGCTACCTTAAAAAAATAAAAATTAGTTTTGAGCCAGTTGATATCATGACCCATCATGACTGGTAGCTCGGATTGTTCAGGGAACTATACTATGGAGTCACAGTGAACATGTTACTTAGGCTTAGCAGATAAGTACTGGTGGCTGGATATATATCTGATAGTTTTTGCCTGCATTACAGGAGAAGCTTTGCTGGAGAGTAACACTGCTGTAGATTTTGTATATTGTTCACCATCATTGCGCTGTGTCCAAACTGCACACAATATACTGAAAGGTGAGTAGATCAGAAACAACCACAGACCTCCAGGTACTTGGCACTAAGTGTAGTCCTGTTGTATACTTTGATTGACAGGTAGTTGTGGTCCATGTCTTGTGAACACAACCTTTAGGCCAATTGCAGATGACCGTGTGCTTCCAGTTGGCTGTGAATTAAAGGCATGGGTGGCACATGGAGGACATGCGGATGTCCCCCTTGCGCCGCCTGTGCTTCCGTGGCCCCTTTCAATAATTGAATAGGAGCCATGAAGCAGGGCCACAACATAGGACTGGAATAGGACCGGTTTTATATTTTGCAACACGGACTGTTGTCCCGTAATTCATGGTCATGTATATGGGCCCATAGAAATGAGTGGGTCAGTGCGCTATCTGGCAAAAACATGGTTAGCACACTGATCTTGGCCACGGTCGTCTGCAAGAGGGCCAAGATCTTCAATTGACATCTACAGTAATTGCACCTGTCACTGTGCCTAAACTGCACTACTTATATGTTTTATACATACAATTTTAGTATAGTCCGTAGCCATTCTAGGACATTTTTGCAATATCTATATTGGATTTTTTTTTTTTTTTTTTTTTTTTTAAATTGAACTTCACTGTATTTTTGAAATTTTTGGTGTAAACGTTCCAATAACACAAAACACAGCATGCAAGGACACTTGCAGCCATAGAATTGTAATGCAACTCTGAATGTGATTAGAGTAGAGCATTATATTTCATATTATCTGTGCTAATCCCTCACTCTGAGCTTCTAACACTGATCTATATATCTTTCATTCTCCAGGGCTAAAACAAGACAATAAAGGCAAAATCCGCATTGAGCCGGGTTTGTTTGAATGGACCAAGTGGGTGTCTGGCACCACTCTCCCTGCCTGGCTCACCCCTGCCGAATTAGCATCTGTAAATCTCAGTGTTGATACAACGTACAGGTAAAATACTCACCTAAATCACCAATAGTTTGAGCCCTTGTGGCCAGGTTTGTCCTTCCTCATTTGGCTTGTTTTTTGGTCTATACAGAACTATAGAGTTCTAGTTATGCTGTATAATACCATGAAACCACACAGATGGGGAGGAATTGAGTGCACACATATATATATATATATATATATATATATATATATATATATCCACCCTATTTGTCCATCCTAACTACACCAAGCTAATGGAGGGGAGGTGGGATATACAATGTATACATCAGTGCTCTGCATCCTAGGGCTCTCTGACTATAGTGAATCTAATATTTCTAGCATCTCTGGAGCAGAAGGCAAAGGACCATGTGCATAGAGACATGTAATGATGGTGGTTTCATTGTCATATATGCTATGTTCTCTCTGTCTTAACTGTTTCAAAACTGTCAACTATATTTCTATAATGAGAAATTATTCATACAATCTGTCAAACATTCACTTCAATGAGGTCTTCAGCGCAAAGTCCTGGTAACCCAATGAATACCAGTCAGCATCCTTCCAAAATAGTTTGCGCCCAGCTAATCAAAACCCATCTTCTTCCAGTCTTAACCAAAGAACAGAACATGGCTGAACAGGATACCAGAGCTATGGTAGAGGCCAATACACAAACTTAGCGGTAGGAAACAGGACCCTGTGGATCAGTTTTTCATGGACACCATAGATCACAATAATGTTTGCATGTAAGAAACCGTGCAACTCATTCACCAAAGTGTAGCAGTGGGTTTAAGTAGTACAGTGATGACCCATTGAAGTATATGGGACAGTGCTGCAGTACTTAGATCCGTGACTACACATTGTATGACAAGTTAGCCGTGCGACTCCTGGCATGTAAACATTAAGGAACAAAAACAGTTGAACTGCGGGGGTCCTGGCTGTCAGACCCCCACATATCTAAAACTTGGCAAGGTCATCAATATTAGAAGGTAGATAAACCCTTTAAGAAATGGCTAAGCAGAATACAGCTTTTTTTTATTTTAAGGAAAAATTTGATTTTGTGGTAACACGTAATATGTTTTCTCCAGACCTCACATACCGATCAGTAAGCTGGTGGTGTCAGAGACCTATGAAACATACATGAATCGTAGCTTTCAAGTGACCAAGGATATTTTGGGTGAATGTAGAAGTAAAGGTAAGGAAAAATCGGCAGTTTATTTAATTATAGACTACAACAATAATCCAAATAAGCTGTGACCAGTGCCGCACCTCCCATGAGGCGACCTGAAGCGACCGCTTCAGGCGGCGCTATGTCAGGGCCCCAGCGAGGGTGTCATTTTCGATTACCTAAGCCAGTCCAGGACAAGCTGTCCTGGACTGGCTTAGCACCGAGCGGTGGATTGGGGAAGCCGTTGAAGCAGCGCTGCTCCAGCAGCCTCCCCTCACGCTCAGGCAGATTGCAGGTCCTCTCCCTGCCTGCTCTCTGCCTACGAACGCCGCTAAGCCCTGCCCCCTTTGCTTCGCCCTGCCCTCTCCGCGCTCCGCCCCCTCCTCCGGGGGGGGGCTTTCTGTAGTTCGCCTCGGGCGGCGAAAGGGGCAGGTTCACTCCTGGCTGTGACAACCTCTCAGACGTGATCAGGGGCATAATAAGGCTACCATGGGTCCTGGGTTGAATCAAGATTTTGGATCCCCCACCAGTCTAAAGCTTTTAAATTATCTGATACCTATTGGCTACATACCATAACCCAACCAAACTTACTACGTAGATACTGTACCAGGAACAAGCTTACTACATAAATTACTGGAACCATGCTTACATACAATGGCCATTCTACACACATTATATAAATATATTACTGGTATCAATGATAATGCTATAGAGGCTGATCATCTGATGTGACTGTAGTATATGGGGTGTGAATTATATGCCTGATCACATTTTACACCAATAGAACAGGTGATCATACACATATACACATCATGTATTCTGTGTAGAGTTACCTTTTATATTCATTTAAAGGTAAGCCTCTTTAATAATATTTGATCATTTTCAGCATTTGTGAATTTTTCCTGTTTAAAAAAATAAATGTTTTGTCTTCCTCAGGTAATAACATCCTTATTGTTGCCCATGCCTCATCACTGGAGGCCTGTACCCGACAACTGCAGGGTCTCACGCCGCAGAACTCAAAGGACTTTGTGCAGGTCGTCAGAAAGGTAAACACCTGAGCGCTAACATTCACTATCCGTGTTTGACGCCCAGGATCCTCCTGGAAGAACAGCTAGATCACATGCTTCCTATTATAAAGATACCTAAATGATCCTATTTCTTAGATAATGGTATCGGTATAAACCATAAATGTTTTCGCTTGGAATTTCCCCTTAAATGTTTATACCTTGTAAAAATAGCAGAGCGATGAGTTATTATTCCTCCATATGACTCTCACATATTAATGCTATGTTCCTACGGGTGGGTTTTTGGGATATAACCTTCTGTCAACATCTGCAGTTCTGTTTAGTTTAGATTGTGAAACAAATAGTAGATTACAGAATTAATATCAAGTCGGGCTGGGATCACATCTGTGTTGAGGAACCTGTTTGTATGCTCACGCTAAAAAAAGATAGGAATATTCCTTTAGGCTAAGGCCCCACGTAGCAGGCCACAGTGAAAAACCGCTGCAGAAACACATTGCGGTTGTTCCTGCAGTGCTTTTCCCTATAGGGAAACCACCAGTGTTTCCATAGATATAACTGATATTTGCGCTGCATGTATTTCTCTGCAATGTGTGGATGGGATTCACTAGAATGCAGGGAATATAAAACACCTTGTCTTTTGCCACAGAGTTTCTGCCACGGTCAATCCACGGGGTTTAAGCCTTGTGGGACCAAGCCTTAAGCATTTGCAAGATTAGGGTCCATTCATACGGAGTAACGCGTGATCTGGCACGTATACGGCGTGTGAGACTTTGAGCGCCGTAAAAGCTCCCATTGATTTCAATGGGAGCCTGGATCGTATACTCCGTGTTATTTTGCGGCCGCAAAATCACAGCTGCAAAATAACGTGGCATATATACGATCCAGGCTCCCACTGAATTCAATGGGAGCTTTTACGGCGCTCAAAGTCTCACACGCCGTATACGTGCCACATCACGCGGCACGTTACTCCGTGTGAATGGACCCTTAGAAAAACATAGCGGTTGTCTTCCAAAAACGGCACCACACATGCCAATAAGTTAAGTTGATATGCATCTTAGGCTTAGGCTCCATGCACACATCTGAGTGTGCCATCCGAGGGCATTTGATGGTCCATTCCACTCCGATGAAAATAGAGCAGGTTCTATCCTGCTCCGTTCCATAATTGGAAGCCCCCATTGAGGTAAATGTACAAGGTAGTCTTCGACTTACGACGTTGATCTGTTCTTACGCGGTGTCATAAACCGAATTTCTACGTAAGCCAGAAACATAACATACGACGCCGCATAGGAACGGATCAACGTGATTTAGTGTGCAGCGGCTCGGAACCGAGGAAGACTGTACCATATACAGTACAGTAGAGTCTTCCTCGGTTCCGAGCCGCTGCACACTAAATCACGTACTGTAACGTGAGAGCTGACAGCTTGCATTTATGCGGGAGCTTACTTTTTCTCATAGGAATGCATTGGCCAGTGTTGATTGGCCAGTGTACAGCATTCGGCCAATCAACGCTGGCCAGGAGGCGGAGTCTAATATTGGACCACAATGGAGACTGCTGTGGTCCGATCTTAGACTCCGCCTCCTCACAGACGAGCCTCCGGCAGAACCAGCGTTGATTGGCCGAATGCTGTACACTGGCCAATCAACACTGGTCAATTCATTCCTATGAGAAAAAGTAAGCTCCCTTGTAACAGCAAGCTGCCAGCTCTCTTCCGACTAGCAAGGACGAGCCTGCTGCAGAACCAGCGTTGATTTGCGGCAGGCTTGTCCTTGCTAGTCGGGAGTGCTGGCAGCTTTCTGTTATGAGGGAGCTTTACTTTTTAGCTCCTCTCTAGTCGTAACCACGAAACGTCGTAACCCAAGACCGTCATAACCCGAGGACTACCTGGTATAATGGAATGCACTTAGATGAGATTCGGACATTACTCCAAGTGACATCTGACTGCATTTCGCAGCAAACTTGGCTGAACCTCGGAAGCCCACTCGGTTGCGTGCATGGGGCCTTAGTTGTATTAGTTTACATTTCTCTTTATGCAACTCATTGCTCTCATCAACCATAGGATGAGAACAATGGAATTGTAAGAATGACAGATGGCGCCACCTACCCACAGACTACCTCAAGCTCCTATAGACACTGTAGTTAAGCTGGAGTCCGTTTCATAGCAGTTCCCTGATGAAGCAGTTGACACGGTTTATGATAAGTAGATACACAGCACCTAGCAGTATTGTTATGTCACATATGTTACATTATACCTCAATATACTACAGAAAAGGATGAGGGTGGGATAAGGATCTGATCTCATGTCTACCTCTCATTACAGATCCCATACCTGGGATTTTGCTGTTGTGAAGAACTGGGAGAGTCTGGTCTCTGGCAGCTGACAGATCCTCCAATACTTCCTTTAACTCATGGACCAACTGGTGGATTTAACTGGAGAGAGACTTTACTCCAAGAATGAAACGTCTAATGGACCAAGCTATTTATCAAACTGTAGAACATATCGCCTCTGGATGCAAATGCAGGCAAAGCGTCAGGCGCCTCCCAAATATACCAATGTATTCCATGTTTTGCCTATTATATATATATAAATATGAATATATGTGAGGTTTATAATAGATATTTTTGTTGAGAATTAATATTTGCAAGGTCAGAGTGATAGATCTGTATATTAAACTGATATCTATTTGTTGGGAATACAATAGGGCATGAATCTAAAGCCACTTTATACAAGTATAACCTCAACTCAATGTCTGTGAGTCAATATGCAGCTTATGTCCTGTCCGTAGAGCTTCCTGGCATTGAGCTGACATACAGTTACTGTCTTCCTAGTCTTCATTTCATTATGAGATGTGTCCATTCCTCACTTTTGAATTGTATAAAGGCCTGGTTACTATGGGTGGGTATAATCCAGCTCCAATGCTTGTATGGCATAGCGACAAAATATTATCACTGGCTCATAGCTGTTCCTATGGTAGCAGTTTTGGAATATAGTTTATTAACCTATCTAACTTCTTTTTTTAATAGAAAATAGGCTGTTACATTCTCCCTAGCAACCCTCTAACTGAGTGGTTACTAGGGAAAGTCTGTACAAATTTGTATGGTAAATATTCAGTGCTGAATAATTTACCAAGGGGGGTGGTCACTTCAAATGGCTGTATCTCTGGTTTCATACCACCTAGATAGGAAGCTGAGATATCGCTAGTTAAAAACATTGTCAGGAATTGGAACTTAATATGCAGCAGTTCGTGTTGTTTATAATATCACTTTCCCCACTGTGTTTTTAATTAGTGATATCTCTAATACCTAAATCTTGTAATACCAGAACTATGTTTCTAGGTGGTATAACACCGGAGATACAGCCATTTGAAGTGACTTTCCTTTGGTAAATGCTTAAACTCTACATGCTGCATTGAGTACGGATGTACAGACAGTCTCCCTGACAATGCTTAGTTAGAGAATTGCTAATGGGCTGCTGAGGACGCTGCTTCTCCATTATGTATCACTCTCCATTCCCTCCCCTTACTCACATCATGATACATCCTTTGTCTACCTTATCATCATCACACTTGTCTCCTGAAGTACTATGTGCTGCTTGGGAACCATGTTCCTGTCCTTTTTTGGGCTGTCACCTCCCTGCTATGTCACTCTCCTAAGTCTCAGTTCCCCCTATCACATCATCACACTCTTTCCTTAAACACTCTGTGCAGCCCCCATCGTGTACTAGACATAATCTTAGATATAATGTTCTGTTGCTTCCATAAAGTATTTGGACCTAGGTTTAGCCTACCCATTCAGTGAGATAGAACAGGTTACTGCATACATTACATTTCTATCATTATCTATTGAGCCGTACAGTTATACATACGTATGTGTATATATAATACATAGGTTTGTTTTTCAATCTAAATACACCTAGGGGGAGATAAACTAATAATTATGCACCACAATTCTGGAGTAATTTGCACCAAAAACAATGGTGTACATGCTTACACCTCATTTTCCATGCTCTTAAGACACTTTCTGGGTAAGGCCCCACGTTGCGGACACGCAGCTTTTTTGTTGCAGATTTTGCTGTGGTTTTTTGAGCCAAAGCAAAGGATGCCTACAAAAGGAATGGAAAATATAAAGGGTTTTCTTTTTCTCCCTTCTGCTTCTGCTCCTGGCTTGGGCTCAAAAAACTGCAGCAAAATCTGCAACAAAAAAAGCTGTCTTTCCACAATGTGGAGCCTTAGCCTCTAACAGTTTGGGTACCTTGTACAGCGTGTGGGCGGGGCTTGTCAAAAAGGGAGTGTGACTTAATATGCCAAACTAGAAGCCAGAAATTTTACCAAAATTTTGGAACTTGCACAAAAATTTCAATCATTGCAGCAGATTTTTGCACCAAAATTTGGGTGGAAACAAAGGCAACTAATAAGTGGTGTAAAGTCAGACTAGACTGTGTAAAAGTGTGCCAGATTTTTAATCTTTGGAAAATCTGGAGCAGTTTAAGACTATCTAGTCTAACTTTCACTGTCTAAAAGTTAGGGGAATATCGTCACTCCTTGGGGAGAGACCATCATATAGGTGTGTGGAGACTTATTAAGCCTTTAGCACTCCACTTTGCAAGGGACCATGGGAAGAATATGCAAATCTGTCTTCCATGATGTAATTAGGAAGTCAGGTGCCTCAGTGTTGCAAACCAATAGAGTAAAAGTTAGACAGTTTTGGTTTATCTGCCCCCTTGTCTGTATACTCATCATATACATCAATGTGATTAAGCTATGCAGGAGGTGGGTTGCAGTAAAGGTGTTGCAAAACTGAGCACCCACTGCAGTCCTTTCTATGATACAAATCTAGGGGAGGAGGTTACAATTTGCATAAATGAAAGAGACAAAGGGGACAACTAGTTGCTGCATATCTTATAGGAAATAGTATCTGAAATGTATTTTCTTAGGAAATAACATTTAAGGCAATTATTGCTGGAATCGCTTCATTTACAAGTAGGGATAATTCCATATATATAAGTAAACTTGCAGGATTGTGAGAAAGCCAAACACTCTGCTGCCCCCTACAGGACGTATGTACAGTGCACCATCCGTGGAGTCTATAATCTGTTCATACAGGGGTGCAGGGCAGCAGTGGGGTATTTCATATATCTATAAAGTCACTCCCATTAAAAACTGAGCACGTTCAGTAATAAAGTTATACTGGAAGTTGCTCATAAAATAATTCCGTAATTTAAGAAGGCGTCCACAAACCAGAGCCTCGAGGCAGCCGCAGTCAATTAAAATTTTTGTAACTTGAAATTCTGGTCATACGGTACAAAAGTGGAGTCTTCCTTCGTCTGTGGCAGCTAAGGGTTAATGAACTGTGGAGCTCTAATACCTAAAGCCTCTAAGCACCACTGGATCCAGTGACTTCCAGTGTATTCACATAGGCTGGTTTTATGATCTGTTTATGATCTGTTTTGCCGCAATTATCAGAAAACTTACGCAAAAAAGTGTGAACACACCACTATAAAGACTAGTAGGAGCACAAAAAGTCCAGAGTGATATTATTTATTTAATGTAGCAAGTCCTTTTAATGTAGAAGCATGAAGAAATCTATATCTATAGAAAATATGTAGATCCATTATATATAACTATATCTTATAAACTTAAAAGGATTATTTAGTTTCAGAATATTACTGAGACAAATGTGTTTGTAGAACGACAAATTCTACAATTTTCCAATATACTTTTTGTATCAATTCCTCACAGTTTTCTAGATCTCTGCTAGCTGTCATTCGTTGTGCTTACTTCAATTAATTAAAAATCAGTCCATGGTCATGTGATATACAGTCATGTCACAGCTCGTTACCAGGCAGATGTCTGATTACTGTGCTATAATTATGACGTGCACCTGTTTGCACCTTGAGGAATTGTTACAGAAAGTAGATTGGAAAGTTGAAGACTTTTTCATTATACAACCAACATTTGCCTCTTAACATTACTCTGAAACGGGATAAAGTTTTTAAGGATATAAAAAAAACGAAATTTCTCACTTATTTCAGTGGGGGACAAAGCACCATGGGATATAGACTTGGCCACTAGGAGGCGGACACTAGGAGAATGAAAGCTCTCATCTCCGCCCACACAGTCTATATCCAGTTTTAAACCTAGTATCATAGGAGACAGTCACAATCTGCTTCAGGCTTTCTGTCTTGCATAGTTTTTATTTTTTCTTTTCTTTCAGGTGTGTGTGGGGGGGTGTACACCACACTAGTCGCACTCCCCTGTTGGGGCAGCGCTCTGTATTAGGGCACCTCGCCAGTCACTTAGTCCCCATTCTCTGCTTGCTGCATTGGCGGCTGGATATTTCGGTGACCCCACTCACTCGTGCAAGGGTGTGACCCTGTGGTGCCTGAAGACATCACATAGGGTCCTGCAAGCGGCTGTGAACTAGGTTGCTCGCATTGTTGTCAGTTTTCCCTTCCTTCTAATACTGCTTTAGGGCATCCCAAGGTGCTGTGTCAGTGAAATAAGCGAGAAAATGGGATTTTTTAATACTCTCTGTAAAATCCTTTTCTCGTTGTATTTATTGGGGGACATAGATCCCTCCCTTTGTTTTTTCCCTCCCGAGGTTTGTTTGTTTGTTCCCAGGTTTAAGACTTGTTGGTGGTTGTTGGTTCCATATTCTTTTCTTCTTTGGTCTCTCTCCTACTGCTGTGGTACAAAACTGGCTTAGTGCAGGAGTGACGGAGTATAGACTGTGTGGGCGGAGCTGACAGCTTTCGTTCTCCTAGTGTCTGCCTCCTAGTGGCCAGGTCTATACCCCATGGTGCTGTGTCCTCCAGCGAATATAACAAGAAAAGGATTTTACAGTGAGTACAAAAAAAATCCCATTTTTTAAATCACCTTTCCCGTAGATTTGAAATAAAAATAGACATAAACAAATTATACATCCCGATGTACAAAAATGTCATAACGGAAAAAAAAAAAATCATACAAAAAATATATACATTTCGTATCCCTGGAATCGTACCAACCCATAGAATACAGGTGACATGTCATTTTGGCTGCACAGTTTTTTTCCAATTCCACCCCATTGTGAATTTTTTTAAAGCTTTCCAGTATATCGTAATATCTGTTAATATTCTGTACAAAGTACAATTTGTCCTGCCAACATTACGCTATGATATGGCTCTGTGAGCAGAAAAATAAAAATGTTATAAGGTTTGGAGGCAAATTTGAAAAATGTCTGCGGTGGGAAGGGGTGAAAGGTGGTTTTTCCTGGATTATTTGTTATAAATTCTGTTCAACTACAGGTGTCTGTTTTTGGGAAATCTGAGTGGTGACGATAAAATCGGCTATTACCCAGCTTTCGTAGTCATATCTCTCCTTTGATATATCACAGGAAGTCTGATGGTAGCCACATATTGAGCGCCACTTTGCTTTCCCCCAAATAGACCCAGCGAAGAAAAGACTTAATAAAATGAACAGTTTGGCTGAAGAGCACGGCCACCTATATTGTGATTTGGGGATATTTGTTGCTCTTAATTAGAAGTGGAATTGTAGTTACATCATTAATTACTGGAGTAGGCCGCAGCAGAATAAGTGATATTAATGTCAGGGGGCAAGTTCCAGAATGGGCCAGTACTGATCAGACCTGTGCCCCTATTGCACCTTCTTCATGGCTTCTACTATTAATCATGAGCCATGGATGGAGGTCATTAGTATGGTCCCTTCAATGAAATCCAATGGACAGTCTCAACATTAAAATGTCCCTGAAGCCAATAATTGTGTCCTGTAGGGGCCATTAATAGGAGCAGAAACATAAGCTGAGTTGTAGATCATTAAAAGATGATTATCTCTACATTGTTTCCTGGGTTTGTGGACATACAGGTAGGCTTCCTTTTCTATTAAAGGCCCCTACACAGCACTACTATGACTTCCAGAGGCATTTTGGACCTGTTAAGATTCCCTTTAGGCCAAAGCCCCATGTTGCAGAAATGCAGTGTTTTACAATACCTGCAAAGTGGATGGGATTCTGGCTAATCCTATCCACACATTGCATAAAAAACGCTGCAGCAGAAAAGCTGCATACGGAAACGCTGGCGCTTTCCGCATAGGTATAGTAGAGGCAGAAAATCTACAGAGGACTTCTCTGTCAAAAACGGTGCAGGTCTTTTTCCGGAGCGTTTTTTGGCTACAGGTTGCTATGTGGGGACTTAGCCTTAAAGTCACTTGTTGCCTGCTCAGTCCCCTTGTAGCTTTACAGGTTATGCATTTGGTAAGTCTGCCCTCTGCAGGATTTATGAGAACTACAGAAGGGCTACAATGGCAACTATAACAGGGTTACAGAGGGTCACTATAGAGTGGCCAACTATAGAATGGGTTACAGAGTTCTCCAGGAGGTGGCTCTAATAATCAGAAAATGTCACATTGTTCTTTGTGATTGTAAATATTATATTTGTCCAGATGTGAATTTTCACATATTGTTGTATTTACCTATCTGCAAAAAACAGCCAGAACATGGCAAAGTCTGGCCTGCACTGCATGTCAACAGAAACAACCCCGGTCTCTGTGTGCCTCATGACTTAAAGAGGACCTTTCAAGAGAAGGTTTGTTATATGTGATTGCAAAGCTGAATTCCATTTAGAATTAGATTTGGCTACCGATATCCCTGCATTGTCAGAGGGCCCGGCCTTACAGCTCATTATTATTGAGACTGGCCCCTCTGACAGTGCAGGGATATAGGCACCAATATTTCTGGAACCAGGGTAGATACTTAAAAAACTGAAAGTGTGTTGAATTCAGAAAGCTGTCAGCTTTGCAACAGTATATAACATGCCATATCTTTGGGAACATGAAAGGTCCTTCTACGGTGCCACAAGTTTTTGCGTAGCTCATGCCATAAGAGAATAGTGGCTTATAGAAGGTTTCTAACTCCCAGCATGCTTTGCCATTTGTAACTCACCACAGGTGACGGACAAAGATTAGCTGGATACTATTGCACTGTACTACAGAGTATTAGGATATATTTTTATTTAAAGGACGACAATCAAAAACCAAAAATTCTGACTCTTATTTTGTGAAATGTGTATAACATTTTGATGTCTATTAGATTATTGTACAGAGGTTACTGCTCACAGAAAATGCAGCAGTGTGAGCAGAGGGTTATCAACCTTCAGGCAACTTTGACTAGCTGTACAAACATGCCTGCAACTTTTACCCTACATAGGACATTATTTACTATGGATGCTAGTTAGGCAGCAAATACCAAAGGAGATATTCTGATGATTTCTAGTTTTTGGCTTCTGTTGCACACAATTTTTCTTTTAGAAGGTTGTGAGATATTTTGCAGATACTTCTATTTTCACTTCTTGTATCAGTGGAATTAGGTACAGGGGTTGTACTTTTATGTGGTCGCTGGTGTGTTAGAGAAATAATGTAGAAATACAGTATTCCTTATATGATAGAATTCAGAATTCCTTATGAAATATTTGGTACTTGAATGCATATTTGTTTTATTCCATAACATGTAACTACACCTCAATACAAGAAAACTAAAGCAACGTGTTTGCAAAGTTTCCTATGATACAATTGGAAGAATATTTTTTCAGTAAAAGTTGCACGAAAGACCAGCATGTTAAAGTCATCTGAAGGTTCAGTCTTTCAAACTTACATTGCATGCAGGTTAATTGGGAGAAGACAATGTTTGTATTTTATGATGTTTTATTGTATCAGTGTTTTACCCCAGTGAGGACTGTGTGATAAATATTATCACTGCGGATAAGTAGCTGCCTTCTGGGAAGTCTCTGAGAACTCGACATGGACATTTCCTTTAGATACAGACTGGATTGGAATACTCCTTTAAGAAAAGCAGTAATAAATGTCTCAGCCTGGATGAGATTCAAGGACAATATTGTGGATGTGTTCATTACCACTGCGACCAGAGAGCGCCTTTTTTATTGTTGCACTTTTTACGCTTTGCCAGCTACTAATCTGCTTGGGGGATTGTTGTAGCATTAATGGGAGGGGAATATGAAAGATTTGCAACCACTGAAAGTAAAAGACATTAAAATCTTTCATTGTCCAGTCTACGTGCAGGTCCTGTATTGTGTCATTAATGCTTTGTTCTCCTGAAATAAATGTGACAACATGTATCTGAGCTGCAGTACTTATGTGGTCATGGAAAAGGTAGAGATTCATGCGTCTTATTGGCAGACATCAAATGGGATGATGTAGAGACTCTGCTAGACTGCTGTGAACTCGTAGTTGTGCTCATGACCTCATTTTGAACACTGAGTAATTTTAGGTCCAAAATCCTGTTTATTATTATATATTAAGAAGGTCGAGATTTCTGCTCTTTCAATACATCCACTACAGACAATGTTATATGGTAATCTGCTGTCTACAGTCACCACTAGAGGGAGCTTACTGTATACTGGTTATACATTGAACTCTATAACAACACAGCATGCAGTAGGCTTTCCTTGGCTTCTATGAGCCCTGAGACTTTAGCTGAATTGTTTTTATACACATTAGAACTGTATATTAGAGGCAGCATCTATGGCTTTTATAGGACCATTGGAGACAAAGAAATAGGGAACAACCAGAGGAAAGTGGAAAATAAGTCAACACTCAGGATCAAAATGAAAGTTATCCCCTCTCCAGACAAATGGATTGAACAGAGGCAGCAGAAAGGAGAAAAACCATTACAAAATAAAACCCCAAATAGTTCTACAGATTAAAAAAACTTGCTGTTCTACTGTTTACAATCCCCAAAAATAATACATAACTGTATGTAGCGAGCTGCAGCAAAAAAACACTGCAGAAAAGACTATAGTGAAAACACATTGCACTTTTTCCACAGCATTTTTCACAGAAAGTCCACAAAGTTTTTCCTCTGCAGGCTTTCTCCTCTTATTATACTTATACAGAAAATTCCAACATTTCTAGGGGGCAACACGGTGGCTCAGTGGTTAGCAAATGTTGTTCCTGGGTTCAAATCCAGCCAGGAACAACATCTGCAAGGAGTTTGTATGTTCTCTCTGTGTTTGCGTGGATTTTCTCCCATTCTACAAAGACATACTGATAGGAAAAAAATGTACATTGTGATCCCTATATGGGGCTCACAATCTGCAAAAAATAAGAAACTCCAGCATTTCTACATGCTTAATTGACATGCTTGGATTTTTCAAAAATGCAGGTCGCCCCATATAATGATTCCTTATGTCCCCATAAAGTGCATAATAATGACCCCTAATAGTATAATGGCCCTAATATTATAGTGGTCATTCATCCTATACAATAAAATGCCCACTTTAGCAGTAAGGATGTAAACTGAGTTCGTTCATTCTATAAAACAAGGGTCAATAGCCCTTATATGAAGTTGCACATGTTGGTTATAGTGCATTTACTTCTGAAATTCTAGGGAAAAGGACTCATTCCGATAAAAAATGTACTGATTAAAATGTTGGAAAACATGTAGAAAAGTACAGCAAAATATAGGCTGTCCAACTGAAATTATCTCAAATGCCTTGAATGGGTCAACCAATAGCCAAAATGGCAAAGGCTCACCCAATGATCACCTCCAGAATAATCAAAGAAGATCTGGTTACCAGTGAGTTCTGCAACCATCAGAGGACGAGTAAGAGAAGTCAAGTTGCCTGCAAGAATTTCCCAAAATGTTATTTTGTTGAAAAAAATACATGTCCTGAATAGGCTAAAATTTACCAAGAAACACATTGTCCAACCAAAGAGAAATGGCATGACTTTTTGTGGACCGATGAAAGCAAAATAGTTCTTTTTGCGTCGTTACCCCAGGCAATATGTGAGACAAAACTTAATTTAATATGAAGACAGTAAAGCATGGTGCTGTGCAAATCATGATGTTAGACCTATTTATCACATGAGAAATTATGGATCACTTTGAATATTTCAATATACTTATGGGGATCATATTACCCTATACTAAAGGAGAAATGCCCTTGAAATGGGAATTGCCCATTGCACATCAATTGCCCCAAACTCACCAGTAGGTGGATAACATCCTGGTTCCAGACAAACAAGATTGAGGTACTATAGAGAACTTGTGGGGTGATGTCAAAAATACAGTTTATGATGCAAAACCCAAAAATGCAGAAAAATGTAGTCCAATCTTCCTGGTCTGGGACACTTGTTCAGAGATGCTATTTGAAAATCAATCTCAACGTAATGACGGCACCTTGTAGAGCGGCGTCTACACTTTCCAAAGATGCCTTTCTTTTTCTACATTGCAGGTCCTTTTTCATGAAAATAAGTGTTTTATTCTTATGCAAATTAGTAAAGAAGGGCATTTCTTCTCTTGATATGGTTTTGCTCTCCACTCTAGATAACTGTCCCTAACTGCAGAAAGTGTAACATGTAAGATAGGGGGTAGGGCTTGGTGGGTGTTATGGGCCATTACCTAGAGCAGAGAATGAAGCCCCAGCAGGAAAAGAAAAGCCCCTAAGGCCCTTTTCAGCTAATTTGCATGTGAATAAAATCCTGATTTTCATGAAAATGCAGATGCAATGAGGAATAAGAAAGGCATCTTTGGAAAGTGTAGAACCCACCCTACACGGTACTGTCTTTAGTTAACCGATTCTCCTGCTGAAAAACTCCTTTTTAAATTTTTAAGTTTTTAAAGACAAATGGTGACACTGCTATTTTTTTTGAACGGACTAATATTCCTTTTTTTATTATTATTATTATTTTGATTTGGTATTGTATGTGAATTTTTTTTAGTGCATTTGCATCTATGCAAATATAACTTTTTATAATGATTTTGCATTTACCACTGTTTTGTCTACAACCTGTAAATAAATTCAGCATATTCAGAGGCCTTGTATACTTTGTAGGAGCAAAGGACTCTGTGTGTCTTATACACCTCAATACATCCATACATCTCCATACTTAAACCCAACCATTGTCTGATCACTTCATGGCTAAGGATGAAAGAGTTCCAGTGTGTAGCAGTCCTGGTTTCTTATTCATACACTTCTGCAAACAAAGGTGGCAGCAGCTGACTGTCAATGACATGACATGCAGTAGGTGCTGTGACACCAAATTTCCTTCTGCTTAGCATCTAGAAATGGTCCAGGTTGAGAGCAGGTTATGCAATGAAGGCGCTACTTTCATCTATATGGTGAATGCGGAAACTGTGGGAGATGCTTGTGCTTTTTGGCAGATCAAATGATCCTCTCTACAAGTGATTTGTCTGAACCATCTGGAGCCTCTTGGCCATATGTGCATGCCCTTACATAATCACTGCTCCCAATAACTCCTGACAGGTAGGTCAGAACAGCCTGGATGGCAGGCAATTCATAGAAGAGACCACCCTGCTTATTTCAATCTGATGATGCATTCTCTCTCAAAATCTGTCAACTAAGAAAAATATCTTCAAAGGCATAGTAGAGGCATGTACAGCAGTCAGTCTCTTACCAAGAAGTACACTCCTCAAAAGTAGCCTCTGAGAGCATTCTTATAGGGCAGCAGGGAAAAAGCACTTTTACACACTCTTGCGGCAAGAGCTAGTGTTTAAAGATCTGCTGGATCCTGCTGACAGACTATCATTGAAATACACGAGATGTTGGATACAACCCAAGAACTCTTGTGGACTGGAGATTATTATGGCTGCATGCATTTTTAATATCTGTGATAAATTTTCTTTATTCTATAAAAGTACCTTACAAAGTAATATAGTATACCAGGCAATGATTTTTCTTATTGGATCTGTTTCTTGTACTGTAGAAAAATAAAACCTGCGTACCATGATTTAACTTTTACTGACTGGCGCCTCATTGCTTGTTTCAGTATTTTCTGGACAATAAGGGACTACTAGGCAAAATACAAATCCAGCTTCCTGATAAGATTTCTTTAGGTCAACCTTAAGACAGAAAAAATTGGGTTAGAGCAGCAGAGCAGTATTAAAATACGATACAATTACAACATACAAACAATGCATACCAGTTTTTTGGGCTCAAGGCACAAACCAATCACTGCGCCGCCACTCCCTGGTAACTTCACTGGACACCCATGCTGCAAAAAATCCAACGCAGAATTAATGGCTGTAATAATCACTTCTGGCCACCAGGTGGCAGCCCAGATCTGTGTCAATAAATCCTGCAGAGTCAATAACGTTTGCTGCAGTTTCTATGTGATGCTACCTGTTGAGCGATTTCTATCATCTTTAGGTTTCCTGGACCCAGACATTCATCAGTGAATATTGATCTACAAGGCAAGAAAATAATTGAGAAACTGAAGAATGACGAATAATGAGCAGATTACTGATGCCCGTCCAGACCACCCTGCATGCAGAAGAATATATGTGGTAACTGCGTACATGCTGGGTGCTTCCTTATACTGCGGAATTATAAGTTACCTCCTAAGTGATAGATTCCTCTCCATTAATTCCCCCAGTTCTTTCCAGTTCTTCTCCTCTATGGCCATCCTGGAAGAGGAAAGATTTCACCACCATTAATAATATATATAATATACAGTATATATTCTATACATTACAGTGCACTCATTGTAAACCTAATTATGTTGTATACATTACAGTGCACTCATTGTAAACATACATATGTGGGGTTGTACCATACATAATCTTAAAACTCTGAGCATATATCTCTCATTTCTGGTGGTAAAATGAACTTGTCAGGAACGTCTCAGCATTGTGCTCACAGTCATGGTGGTCATATGACATCATTTTGTTTTTATGGAAGAAAAAGTCAACAGACTACCACGTGATGGTGACTGCCGTAAACATTTGGTACATAGGGAAGCCTTCTGGATATTCTAATTGAATAGAAGACATCCATTGAAACTCATTTTTAAATGTGATTTGTTTCATCATTTTTATTCTTCTACGTTATTACTTGGGAGTGAATTGGACAATTGCATTATATGACATGTTGGTTTTAATGGTGGTACTTGGTGGTATTTACAGTGTTGCGTTTATCATTGGTTTTATACATCATTATTATTTTATTACATTTAAAGAGGACCTTTCACCGATTTGGGCACAGGCAGTTCTATATACTGCTGGAAAGCAGATAATGTGCTGAATTCAGCGCACTGTCGGCTTTCCCGATCTGTGTCCCGGGTAAAGCGCTATCGGTCCCGATACCGTAGCTCTTTACAGTCAGAAGGGCATTCCTGACAGTCAGTCAGGTACGTCCTTCTCCACAGCAGCCGATCACGCTGTGCTGTGTGAGCGGGGAAGAACACCCCCTCCCCTTCTGATAATACTCGTCTATGGACGAGCACTGTGAGTAGAGGGAGGGGGCGTTCCTCCCCATTCACACATGTCCCATGTCCTTTCCTTAGGCCACTGATTGGCCTCAAGGCCAGAACTAGACAGCGTCTGAGAAGACATGACAAGGTGTGGCAGGAACGGAAATTATTGGGTCATGATAAACATAGATTGTATGCCACTATCCAATCCTGACCAAGATGAGTGACCATCGACAAGAAACACGTTAAACTGTGAAATTTCTAAAACTTTAGATCTTACCTTGCTTTATCTGTAAGCTCAGCAAATACTGTCATGGCCTCAATAACCTCAGGGTCACCTGCAGGAAAAATATAGATGAAGTATTGGATACATAGCTCAGCCGACAGTAGTAGACATGACAGGATTATATTCAGTAGATCAGCTGACAGGATCACAAATAATAGGATTATGACAGGAGAACCATTTATTTTCTCACCATTCAACCAACGTTGTCGGACATTATTATGAATTACACCAGAGTCACTTGGATCTCGCAGATATGCAAGCCAGAACTGCGGTGCACACGTGGCATCCATGGGAATGTAATTTCCTGCATGAGAAAGAAATATCAAGACACGGAGTTGAAGTTTGACTTAAGGGCTCGTTCACATGGGGCAAGAGGGGGTGGATTTTTACGCGGAATCTGCCTCAAAATCCACCCCCTCAAAATAGAGGTCTATGTAGACTGCTAGCGTTCTTTTTTCCGCCAGTGTTTTTTTCCCGCTAGTGGAAAAAAGAAGCGACATGACCTTTCTTCAGGCGGATTCTGCCTCAGGAAATCAATACAAGTCAATGGGAGGTGGAAAAACCTCTAGCTTTTTTTGGCACATTTTTTGGCAAAAAACGCCAGGCGGTTTTTTTTAAGGTCCATTCACTGTGCTGGAGGAAAAAACCTGAAACAAAAAATGCCTCAAAAAATGTCAAAAAACACTCCAAAAAAAAGCTTCCTAATTCCTGAAGAGGATTTTTTCCTGACCAAATTCCTTGACCACCCTAACACGTGTGAACTAGCCCTTACAGAAACCAGAGGAGGCGCTATCACTAAAGGAATTGGCAGGGAGAATAAAGAACAAGTCTGGCAACAATGTAGCAATATAAAAACGCCACTGCATCTGTTCTTTACATTCGTTCAGCAGATTTGTTTGACTGATTAAAAAAATGGATGCAAACAAATGGCCATCTGTTTACATAGTGATCAATGTATTAATATTGTATTTTACATTGCTCTCTATGTGAATGGATGGCCATCCATTCGGATTTGTTTTTTCCATCCGATAAACGGATCTTCTAAACAGATGTACAAAATGTGAATGTGAATGGACCTAAAGAATAACACTCACCATAACCCTGCTCCTCCATGATGGATCTGCTGAAGTCCATATAGATGAGACCCTCATAGACCTAAATAAAAAAAAAATTACCTCTATTCAAAGGAAATGTGTGCTGAGTCTGGTACAATAATGGAGGAGAACAAGCAGGTGACTTAGACAGTATATACAACCGACTGTCAAATGATATATATATACAGGGTGGGCCATAATTATGGATAAACCAGATAAAATAGATGTGGTTGCTGATATCACCTTACCGTTTGTGGCATATTAGTACATGGGAGGGGGAAACATTTGAGGCCATCCAAAATGGCAGCCTTGCAGATGGCCATCATGGGAGTCACCCAGTCTCAAATGTTTCCCTCCTCCCATGTACTAATATGCCAGGAATGGTAAGGTGATATCAGCAACCACATCTATTTTATCTGGGTCTATCCATACTTATGGCCCATCCTGTAGGACAAATTAGATACAAGTTCAGACTCTCTACACGAGTCTACATTGAAGAGAACACAAACAATTACATCTAAACCACAAACTAGGTAATACAACTAAGTAATAACCTGTGATTTATGGATGTTTTAAAGATTGTCACCTGAACTACACGGTCCTGAAGGCCAGCCGTTATAAATAATTCTTCCTTCTCAACATCAAGAATAAAATTTGGTTGTACAGATTTTGGGAGATCCTACAACAGAGAGAGAACATGATCTGACCAACATATACAATCTCCCAAAATGGATGACACAGACCTGTGCATACACATTATTGCACCCTACTATCTTTAGAAACACTGTATCTAAGCACTTCATATATGATACTGTGTACCGAGTCCGTGTTTGCAAGCCTATCAAGTGTGATACAGTCTCCTAAGGCACTGTATCTAATCCTATCATGTGTGCTACTTCCTGAGCTCCGCTAATCCTATTAGGGTGCTTAAAGACACTTACGTCATCTGTTAGATTATAGAACTTCATGAGACACTTCAGAGTTGCGGATACAATGGCGCTGAAAGACAAAGTTAAAATATTCTGCCAGTTAATAGAATTCATATCTGAATACAAGTAACAGGTGTCATTTGCTGGATATAGGATGTTGCAGACAGCGCATTTTAAGTAACTGCTTCTATCCGTCCCCGGAAATGATCCAATCTGCGCGCTATTAAAATTAAATACCCTTTGACAGTGAGAGCGCTCATGAATGTGTTGCTGCCATTTGGAGAAGTGTCTGTAAATTACTCCGTGCAGCTATGAACACACAGTGAAGGGGCCGGAGAGGCAGAACTGCGCTGACTGCGCAGCACATTTCTGCAGGAGAACAACGCATTGTATGATAAACACCAATTTACAATCCTCCATCTGCAGCCGCCATAAACTCCCTCATAATGTGCAGGGGAGAGGAGCGGCGACCAGCGGCCACTGCTTCATTTACACAGAAAATGGGAAAAAAGTTTCTCAAATTGTGAAAAGAAAAAAAAATGGAATCATATTATTTTACATGGAAATAGGAAATTACAATGAACAACAGAGAAGCAGGAAAACGGGACAGAAAGCGAAAAACAAAGTTCTCAAGCCGAGAGTCAATTATAGAAAAAAATCATGTCATAAGAACTCATCAGACCATAAATCACAGCAAATCTGAAGTATTATCATAGCCGATACAAAAGCAAAATCTAACTCCTACATATATATTATACACACACACACAATATCACTCCCTATATACAAGAATAGAACTACTCTAATACTGCCTCCTATATACCAGCATAGGAGGAAGTATCACTATGTACAAGAGTATAACTACACCACATTCCAAATTATTATGCAAATCAGATTTAAGGGTCAAAGATTACATTTTTTGTTTTTCAATTACACTCATGGTGTCAGGAGTCAGGCCTCTGCAGTGATGCATGGAGGTTGCCGGCCCTCTCCTTTTGTGCTGCCCGTTCTGGCTCTTCCGAGTTGCTCAAGTGGAGGGGGGGTTGCCAGTCTTCTGCTTGTCCCAGAGCATGGACTTTTGGGTCAGGAGGTCAGGCGGCCTGGTGTCTATTTAAGTTTGACTCTGGCTCCAGCTTGCCACTGGTTATTCAGTTTCTCCTGTGCAAAAGCTCCACTCTGTGTTTCTTCCCCGGTGTCCTGCTTCCTGACTACCTGTTTTTGCCTTCTGACCACAATTCCTGCCTGCTGATTCTGTACCTGCCTTGGCCTTCTGTTGTGACCCTGCTTGCCTTCCAGACCACCTCTCCTTGACCAACAAATTTGCACTACCTGACCTCCTGTGTTTGTCCTGTGTTTCCTGACTATCCTTTTGCTCCATCTTTCTGTGCCACGTGACCTCCTGTGTATGACCCGGCTTGTCTGACTACGTTTTGCCTTATCCTTGGAAACTGCGTGACCTCCTGGTGCTGACCCGGAAAGTACGATAATTCTACCCTCTTCTGGTGCTCTCCTTCAACTGCACCCACTTCTGCTGACCAGTTCCATATGCTTCCACACCCACTGAGGTGAGTGTTCTTCAGGTTTCTGTGTCATTACAAAGCAGCAAACAGGTATTTGAAGCTGCTGGTGTCTCTGCAGTTCCACGGACCTCAAGGTGTAGGATCCTCCAGAGTCTTGCAGTTGTGCATAAATCTACTATTCAGCCACTCCGAAACAGTACTCACAAGCAGAAATGGTTGCAGTGGGCATAGACATACATGAAGACTAATTCTGAAACATTCTTGTTTACTGATGAGTGTCATGCAACCCTCCAAATGGGTGGATTAGTGGATGGTTGGTGGATGGCCAGAAGGTTCCTACCAGACTGGGATGTTAGCAAGGAGGTAGCGTGTTTAGCCTGAATTATGGGGAGAGATCTGCAGCAAAGAATACCTCAGAGTCATTGGCTGCTATGGGCATAAAAGGATCCACCTCTGACCTCAACCTAATTGAGAACCTTTGGAATATCCTCAAGCAAAAGATCTATGAGGGTGGGAGGCAGTTCATATCAAAACAGCAGCTCTGGGAGACTATTCTGACATCCTGCAAAGAATTTCAAGCGGAATCTATCCAAAAACTCACAAGTACAATGGATGTAAGAAGGTGATAGTAAAGAAGAGGTCCTATGTTAACATGCAACTTGGCCTGTTAAGATGATTTTGATTTAAATAGCTTTTGATTTCAGTAAATGTGACCTATTAACGCTGCAAATTCTTACAACCTATGAAATATTTAGAAACTCTTGTGCATAATAATTTGGAACAGTGAATTGTTATTTATTCATTTGTGACAAAAAATGTTATCCAATAAAATTAGATTTATATTTTACGCTTGAAGATTTTAACGTTATATCGACTGTTATTTGCATTGAGCATTTAGAAAAATCAGGGTAAAATATACTTTGTGTGATAATTTGGAACACAGGTTTACTATAATGGGAGACATCCCATGCAGTGGCATAACTACCGCCATAGCAGCAGAGGCAGCTGCCACAGGGCCCGGGACATTAGGGGCCCGGTGACAGCCACTACCGCTGCTATCATTATACTCGGGGGTCTTTTCGGACCCCCCGAGTATAATGATTGGCGGACCGGGAGAGGTAAGAAACATAAAAAACACTGTTACTTACCTCTCCACGATCCTACCAGGCCTCCTTCCTTGTTGTCTGACGTCTCTGACGTCACATGAACCCGGCCTGCGTCCCAGGTCATGTGACATCCGACTTCATTGCAGAAGGACAGCAGCGGAGGCCGACAGCGTAGGAGCCGGGGGACAGGTAAGTAACAGTAGTTTTTTATGTTTTTATTCCCCCGGATAAAAGACCCCAGAGTATAATGATTGTTTATGAGTGTCCACAGTGGGACATAATACTGGGTGCAGGAGCCACTATGCAGGATAATACTGTGTGCAGGGGCCACTATGGGGGATAATACTGTGTGCAGGGGCCACTATTGGGGATAATACTGTGTGCAGGGGACACTATGGGGGATAATACTGTGTGCAGGGGCCACTATGGGGGATAATACTGTGTGCAGGGTCCACTATGGGGGATAATACTGTGTGCAGGGGCCACTATGCAGGATAATACTGTGTGCAGGGGCCACTATGGGGGATAATACTGTGTGCAGGGGCCACTATTGGGGATAATACTGTGTGCAGGGGCCACTATTGGGGATAATACTGTGTGCAGGGACCACTACTGGGGATAATACAGTTTGCAGGGGCCACTATGGGGGATAATACTGTGTGAAGTGGCCACTATGGGGGATAATAGAATGCACAGGAATGCGTAGGAGGGGGTCGGTCGAGGTCTTCGGCGTCGGTGTCGATGGGGGGGGGGGGCATGTCAAAAGTTCGCCACGGGGCCCCGCCATTCCTAGTTACGCCACTGATCCCATGTATAACAATATTGTGGTTATAATACTGCTCTCTATATACAAGAGTATAACTACCATGACACCGATCTATGTACAAAAATACAACTACCAAGATGCTGTCCCATGTACAAGAATCCCTATTAAAAGAAAACAGTACAAAGCAAAAAAAAATAGTTACCTGCTTCCTGCTAATCCCTGCAAAACAGATGAGAAATCACAATTTAATTTTGCTACATTTATTACATTTTGATGCAGCTGTAATATATGTGTCATTATAGAGCGAATATGGGGCTAATTTATCAATACTGTCACTCTTTGCAATGTTTTACGCTAGGAATCACTGCAGGATGGGTGCCATTGTGTACTATGTCTCCCGCAGAGCCTGTCGTCCAGTTAGAAGCATCACTTGTATGCACTTACCACTTGGCGTGGAATGTTCACATTATATTTAAGCGTAAAGTTCTGTTTCGACAAGGCGATTCTGGAAAGGAATTATAACAGGATATAAATCCAACTCTTCCAAGTCCACACCAGTTTAGTTACACGTAGACTCAGGTTATTGAAGAAAGTTGGATATAAGAATTCTTACCCCTTCTCAGAGCAGTACTGATAAAACTTCTTGCAGGTGGCTTGTAGCAGTCTCAGCCCTCCCAAATACCTGCCGGTCAGAGAAGATGGTGGGAGAGGCACAAAATAAAAATAGTCAATATAAATATATATACAAATAATATTAATACACAAAGAAATATTAAAATTTTAGCTTTAGGTGAATGAATTCTGTATATAAAGTAACATGGTTTATTCACCCTAGACCACAAATAATCCCAGAGTGAACTCGGTCCTAGCTTCTTCTGTGTGTCAGCCACGCATGTGCGAGGTAAGAGTGCCCTAGAATCAACCACTCACAGGGAGGCTGCGCTACTGCCATTACATCGCTGTTCCTGAGCGGAATACTGAGCCCTGCATATGATACACACTGGTGCTCTGACATGCCCTGTTGCACTCTTGGGCTCTTCTGTATATGCACAGAAAAAACTTTTTTCTGAAAAATAATGCATTCATTTGAAAAATCAAATATAGGACAGACTCCCTTTAAGTAGTCACAAGGGGTAGCAAACAGCTTCATCAAGTCATCAGGTCATTGCAATAAATTTCGCCATGTTGGTTAGATAGGATATCAGGCATTGCATATGCTGATCTAAGGTTTTAAAAGCTTAGGAAAACCATAGGAAAGATGAGTACTTAATGCTGCATGAACCTTTGGACCTTTGTATGGTGTAAAACCTCTTGACAGGTTCCCTTTAATCATTGTACAGTTATGCAAATATCTAATAGATATGGGGGGACTTAGCACGACCCTGCACCAGCCAAGAAGTGCCTAATGTATGATGAGGTGCATTTATTATAAATTACACTCACTTTCTGAGTGTCTATGTGCCTAGTCTGAAATGTAGCTTGTAGCCGACATACTGTAGATTTCGCTCATCTTTTAGAATCCGGCCACTATTGCCATCTGTCAAATGGAACTGCTAAATGGATGTAAAAAACGTGATGTGATTGTACCTTTAGATCAGGGGTAGGGAACCTTCGGCTCTCCAGCTGCTGTGAAACTACAACTCCCAACATGCTCCATTCACGTCAATGGGAGTTCCAAGAACAGCAGAGCAAGTATGCATGCTGGGAGTTGTAGTTTTGCAACAGCTGGAGAGCCATACGTTCCCTACCCCTGCTTTAGATGTTTTACCCAGGATAGAATATTGTGTTGCTGCTAGGGTTGAGCTGATCTTGAGATTTCAAGATCGATTTTAAAATCCGATTTCCGATCATTTTCCAGCCGATCTCGTTCCCGATCTCGATCGTGAAATTTGCTCGATCGCCGATCGGAATCCGATCTTTTCCGATCCCGATCCTCAACCCTAGTCAATGCTTTTCTATGGGAAAAGACACTTTTGGGGTTGAGCTGATCTTGAGATAACCTCCAATCTCGATACCACTGGAAAAGATCGGGTCGGAATTCCGATCGCGATCATGAAATTTACTCGATCGCCGATCGGAATCCGATCTTTTCCATTCCCGATCGCTCAACCGTAGTTGCTGCTAAAGAGGATTACAGGCACTGATGCATTGTAAAGGTATGTTCACATGGCGGAATTAACCAATGATGTTGGGACAGACTCCATCCCAAAATCAGCAGTAAACTCCACCATGATTCAGCCTTCTATTGTTCCCAATGGGAAGCAGAGATCATACCAGGACACTGAAAAAATAAGCGTCCTACTCGATCGTGCCACAGATTCGAGACTCCCTACTGACTAGGCCCATTCATCTGAGAATGTGGGGAGCCAGGCAGTGGAAAATGAAGAGGAGATGTCTGCCTGAAATTCATTTTACCATTCATTTTATTCATGTCTGCCTCTTCATTTTACACCATGTGAACTCACCCCCAAAACTCATTCAGCAGGATCTGGTCATTCTTCTTCTATACACAATATGTTATCATGATTGCTGACAAACCTGAGATCATTTATACTATGTATCAGACTTTGATTAATGCTGTTTGCAGCCTGTTAACGTTACAAGAAATGGTTAATAGATCACATAACGTGCATAAATCCTCAGACTGCACTAGATAATGTGAGGATAACCAGACTCACCCCTCTTTCCTGCTGATATAATGTAGATCCAGCAAACTCCCAAACTCTGTTGGGTCATTTAAGGGATGAGGGACCAAAACCTGATTTAATAAAGCACAAAACAGTAAAATTACAAGAAAGCACCAACAGAGGATGTTATTGAGGACAGAGCTGTATAAAACACGAGCCATCTAATCCAGCAGGTCAGAGGGTACTGATCTTGTGGAAGGTTACAGAGTTACATAGTGGAAGGAGAAAAGTGCTATAGCTATGGATTGTGTTATGGGGAACAAACTGGGCAACTATGAAGCATCCCCATCCCGAAGGAGGGGGGAGCTTTCCCTTAGGCATCTACACTGCTGGACTGGTGCCCCTGGGCAAGAGACTGTTTCAACTGTATTTGCATCCTCAGAATGCAAATCATAGGCTCACTGTGACTTTCTAGGCCGAACCACACACAGGATATCAGTATCTGTGTGCAATCTGGACATTGCCACCATATCAGTTCATTGCACCATCTGCATGCAGATATTAACTTTACAGAGCAGAAGAGGCCTCGGCTGCTTTACTTGTCATAGACTTGTCAAAAGACTGTTTGCAACGAAGACACTTGTACTATAGCTAGCCCATAGTTTGGGCCGAGAGCCTTCAAGATACACTTCTGGGTATAGAGTCTTTTAGTATTAATTACAGGTCCTTTCTAAACCCCAGATAGGGATAACCACCCCCTCCCCCCCTTTCTCCATATTCAGATGTGTTTTTTGTTGTTTTTCCTTATGCGCAAAACTTTAATAAAAACTTTAATGAAGAAAAAAGAAAAAAAAAAGGTAATATAGGTGTTTGCATATTGACAGTGACTGTAGTCAATGCAACTATATTGTTAGTACCCAATTTAAGCATTTGGGGCTCCATTCTCAATTTGCTCAGGGATAAACTGGCCACAATTTGGCCTCTCCCCTCCCCCCAAGCACAGAAACTTTCAGAATAAGAATTTGTTGATCTTGTGGTGGACAGTGATGTCTCCAGGAACACGGTTATATGTGACGGGGTATGATGTATAGAAGAGGAGAATGAAGACAAGAAGGGTACAGACATGGAGGGAGCTCAGAGTATTTCAGGATTATACTAATGTGTTAGAAAGCCCCAGACTAAAATTTTGGGAATGTGAAAATCAGTTCTTGTAGGCCACACTGAGAACTGCACTTAAAAGTTGTAAAAACTACAATATAAAAAAATAAAAATAAATAAAAAATCTCCAGGACTATAAACATTAGATGGAGATAAAACCTGCATTCTCAAAAGAAGAGTTTCGCATATTTCAAAAGACAATAAATCATGTGATCAATGCGGCTCAGGGAGAAGTAACGTGTAGCGTGTGGAGCAGGAGAAGAGGCCATTAAAGCTAATTACAATTCTGTCATCATGTAAAAAGCCATTCGCGCTCATTACACTTTGAGGCCGGTTTAAGCCGTAAGCTTTGAACCAGGCTGAAAGCAATCGGTAAATGAGGACTTCACTACTGCAAGTCCCAGATCTTCAACCCTGAGACAATGCTACAATGTCAACTTCCTCATCCCCCTTCCCCGGGAGATCGCTGCTGCTCTCAGAGATTTATAATAGGGCTGATTCATCTGGCTTTGATAAAGGACAGATTTGCATATTTTGCACTTAGCCGATGCATATTAGACTAAAAACCTCCTTATGTAGAGAATGATGAGGATGAGAGGATGACCGAGGCACACAATGCAACCTCTCATTTCCCGCCCACAGACTTATTTCAAGGAAAAAGGGATTATCGGCAAAGGTATTCCCATTGCAGAACCCATCTTCATCAAGGAGGATGGACACCCAAAAGCTTTTTACCAGCTTCTTGCTCTCGGAGATCGTGACCTCAGCCCAAAAGTTGGAAATTGTCATAGAAATAGTCTTCCCATGATATCCATCTGAAGGGTTTCCAATAATGCCAATTCTGAAGAGGGAGATGGGAAAAAGTTAAATTTAGAGTCACTTTAGCTTCAACAAACTTTATGTAAATCAACAGTGTAAATAAAAGTAAGAAACAGATGGGAAGATACTGGCAGTGATAGAAGTAGTCTATGGGTCATGTCCACAAAGGCTACACTGCAGAAGACATTTTTCACCATGATGCCAGGAGATTACAAGAATTTGATGCAATATGTGAATGGTCTGAAGGGACTTCTTGCCATTGAGATCTGTTCAATATGGGACTGGATAACCAATCCCGCAAAATATGGTAAACACAGCAAGAGTAACCAGGTGGGATTTCCACCATAACCAAGTCTAACCAAGTAAACTATAGCAACTATAAGATACAGTTCATGTTCAGTTTAGTTTTGAGGTACACTTCTTACTTCTGGTAAGAGGATGATGGACCCAATTTTTATTCCTTCTAAAGAATCTTCTCACCATTCTCCTGCCTCCTACATTGCATGCTCACTCTCAGTTTGCTACTAAAGTCAGAGGCAAACACTAGATGGAATTTCTGCTTTAAACTAAGGCCCCACATTGCAGAAATGTAGCTTTTTAGTTTTTGTTGTGTTTTTTTGAGCCAAAGCCAGGAGTGGATTGAACAAAATGTAGAAGTCTAGTCGCCCTTGAAGCGACTAGGGAAAAGGGCAAAGACTATTTGTCAGTTGCATCCTGGGCCTAGTTAATAGAAGTTTTGCAGACTCCTGTTTATTTGAACTTTTCACCTCACTCCCTCCCCCTGTTCGGGAACTTTCCAGGGGAGGGAGGGGGGAGCGGAGTATGTTAATGAGAAGGGGAGTCTCCAGTATATTACAGGGGTACGTATGCGGAGACTCACCTTCTGCCATTTGTCCTTGATGGTGAGAGGAACCCCCGCCCACCCTACCCTTGCAGTGGTTTTTTGTTGTTTGGTTTGTTGTCTGGTTTCTGGCTGGTTTTTTCTTTGTTTTTCAGTTGTCACAGCGGCGGATGTTCCATGCCCCTTGGCGATAAGAAGATTGGCCTACATGTCCGCTGTACCACAGCGGTAACATTCGGGAGGAAGATTGGAAGAAGGAAAGGCGGGGCATGGAGGTTTTTTCCGGGTTTATTTGTTTACTTTCATAAAGTATTTGTTTATGGTTGAATTTTTTCAAATGTTTACAATATGTTAATATAGAATAAAATCGCTGTGGCCAACCCACCTTTTACCAAAATTTAGGCGTTTGTGGTTTGTTGTATGAAGTCAGCAATAAGGTCATGGTTAATCGTCGGTATGTACAAATAGTCTTTCCTATATATATTTCCCATTCCTTTTGTAGCCACTCTTGGCTATGGCTCAAAAAACCACAGCAAAATCTGCAACAAACAATGCTGCGTTTCTGCAATGTGGAATCAGGTTACATCTACTGCTCATACACATTTATGAAGGTCCAGGGTGAGACAGTAGCTATAAAGAAGGAGGAGCAGAAACAAAGTTTCTTCTTACTGTCTCACACCAGTGTTGGATTTACTGGTACACTGCTCAGAACTGCTGTACAATGTCCTTTCTATGTGCTGTGTATGGGATCCATCATAGCTGGTCTCTACTCATTCTGGAGCTTAGCTCAGAGAACATTGAGAATTTGAGATGGAACTGTCAGAAGACAGAACTGGGAAAAATGCAGTATACAAATAATATAATGACCAGATATAGTCTTATTCCAAAGTACACACATGTAAGCTTACCGTATATACTTGAGTATAAGCCGAATTTTTCAGCACAGTTTTTGTGCTGAAAAAGCCCCCTCGGCCAGCGCCGCACCTCCCATGAGGCGACCTGAAGCGACTGCTTCAGGCGGCGCTATGCAGCCCGGCATGGGAAGCAAGCGGTGGATTGGGGTGGCCCTGTGGACGCAGCGCTGCTCCAGCAGCCACCCCTCACGCTTAGCAGAGAGCAGTTCCTCTCTCTGCCTGCATTCTGCCTGCTAACGCCGCCCACTCAGCCCCGCCCCCTCCGCTCGGCCCTGCCCCCTCCTGCAGTATAATGCAGTATACAAATAATATAATGACCAGATATAGTCTTATTCCAAAGCACATACATGTAAGCCGCCACAGATAATATGGCATATTATCATGTAATCTGTAAATGTGGTTACTATTGAGTTACTATAAAGTTTCACTGTTGTATTCCTACCTGGCATATGCTCTGCAAGTGATCATCTTGACCCGTGGCTGACTTTTAACTGCAGAGTAGTGAGCCAGCCATTTTGTGTAATCTGGTAATCCCTATTAAAAACATTACAACATCAACATGACAAACAATGGTAAAAAGGGGTTTCCAGGCAAATGAAGGGATACATAAACGTTCTAAACATGGAGACCCAAAATTAACACACCTCTCAATGATCCCCTATGGCTTTGGTTCAGACACTGCCCAAATCTCCACCTCTCAACACAATTATATAACATTATATAACTTATACCAGCTGTACATCGAGAATTGTATACCAGAAGATGCCGAGGTTATACTATCTGGTCCATTTCACTATATACTCATGTTATTCCAGCAAGCAATAAGGCACTCACTTTCATAGCCTTATGAATATGAAAAGATACAAGCTGACTGCTGATTGGCTACTCAGTGCACATACTGCTATATATATGTATATGGCAGACACTCACCACTTGTCCTATAAGCTGGAAGCCGGTGGGAAGTTTCATCCCATACACAGGGAAAGCTGCAGAGTTTATGAGCCATTCCTTCATCAAAGTAGAGATATAAAGTTAAAAAGTGGAAATTCATGGAATGCAAAAAAATTTAATATTTATGTGTTACCATATATCTTCCCAAGACTCTGTCTTCAATTTTGGGAAAGCTGCTAAGAAAGATCTCGAGAGTCGGCAGCGTCTGTTTCTGGAAGCAGTAGAAGACTACACTGGCCATTCTTGAGCTGGTGTCCCCTTGTTGAGGTTTCTCATAAAAACGTGAAATTCTTTTCGGACACAGAAGATAATAATTAATAAAGTAAACACATAACAAATAAAGATATATAGTTTTTTTTTTAACATATCCCCTGGGCCTCTACAGACCCCAGAGTATAATAGTTTCACTTTCACTTTGACATAACTTCTGCCTAGAAATTTAGAGCTAGAAATTGGATAGACAGGTTCCTAGGAGCCCTGGGAGTGTTACACACCGTTCTTAGGAGTGTTCTATGTTGTTTTAAGCCAATTTAAGTTGTAATTTGTACCAAACTTAGTAAGACTTAAAAGGTTTCTCAGTCGTGACTACTCAATGTGGGTCTGTTACAAGTGTCTCATGAATTTCCGATGTCAGCTTCTCAGTTGTGTCACATTATAACCTGTGCATCAGACTGGATTTTTGATGGTTTATCATTGTAGTATATTCAGGGTCTCACCTGTGACTTTCTGGGCACACTTCCACTATACCACGTGAAGACGTACTCTCACCTTCTTCCATTTCATAATAAATTGCCAGCTCACCCCCCTAAAAAAGATAAGGAAATCTGTAAAGTAAAAGATATAGGGAAGTCATAGAAAATCATGCCAACCCTCACCACTTCCACAATATTAATGCACCTCCTAAAAAGACACACGATTTTCCCACTTCTACAAAAACTGATATTGTTTCCCTGCCATGCCCCTAGCATTTACTCGTACCACCACCATAAATTGAGCAATGGCACATGGCACCACCAAAAACTGAGCAGTCACATGGGGCACCATCAGAATTCCCATAGTCACAAGCGTCAACGCACCACAATTTTTTATTTTTTTTTTAAATGTAGATTGTGAGCCCCACATAGAGCTCACAATGTACATTTTTCCCTATCAGTATGTCTTTTTTGGAATATGGGATGGAAATCCATGCAAACACGGGGAGAACATACAAACTCCTTGCAGATGGTTTTTTGCCCATAGCAGGATTTGAACACTAGGACTCCAGCGCTGCAAGGCTGCAGTGCTAACCACTGAGCCACCGTGTGGCCCCAACGCACCACAATTTAAACAGTTACACGTGGCACCTCCATAGCTTCATACACACATAATATCACCAAAACTTCAGCCCATCATAATCTCAGCACCACCCTAACTTCAGCAGTTACACATGGCATCACCCTATTATCGGCAGTGACATGTGGCCTCTGTAGTCATAACCTTATCAGTCATACCTGCACCCCAAGAACTTCAGTAGTCACACATGGTAGGCTTAGCAACACACTCTGATCTAAGCAGTTAAGTATGGTGTCACCATAACAGTAATGACAAAAAAAAAAGAAGACATGATGAACGTTACCTTCAGTCTAAAAAATTTAAGCACTTGGGCCATGTCAAAGTTCTGATCAGCACATAACATGTCAGCAGCAATCTGTGAAGGAAGGAAGTAATAGAATAATATCAAGCAGCAAACGTAAAATATTAAAAACCAGTATCTTCTGGACACAGCACCCTCCCCATACACTGTGTCGCTAAATTACATCGAAGAATGAAAGTTAACCTGTTCTCTCTGGTGTCACTGGCAGAAGGCGCATGAATTTTGAATAATGAATTTGGATTCTAGAGCAGCGGTTGGCGTGTGCGCTGGCATCCACCTCTGAATGTTATTCCGCACAAAATACAATGGACAGGAGCGAAGGAAGAAACGCCATAAGAGACTGATTAGAGCAGAGGAGACGCCAGGAGAGAGAGCAACACGGCGGCTGACATTGTCTAATCTTTAAACTACCTTTGATTGGACAATCACATGTTCAGCCATGATATCCCCTCAGTACTGCCAGCCATCTCCATCTCTCCAAAAAAGGCCACACTGCAGGTATTAAAGAGACAGCAGCCAAATAAATCTATTTACAAGGCTCAGCTGTAAGATCAGGAAGAGACACTTATCACTGAGGATGATAGAACACCGGAGAAGCCGCTTCCATTTCAAGGGTCATTCTGTATGCATTGCAAAGCACTACAGACAGCAATGTACACAAATGCACAATTATGCAAGAAAAATGTCACAGCAGGTAAGGAAAAGGCCCACTTACGAGAAAGACGGACTTATAACATGGCTGCTAACCTGACACTAATTCAATGCAAAAGACAATATTACAGGGACAAAGTAAAGAAAAACACTTCCAGCCACTAGACTAGTATAGTTCACATATTGCACAATGTTCCTGTATAATTTATATTTAAACTTAAATTCTACTTTTTAGCATAACCTAAATATTTCAATGTCTCTGTGATGGTTTATTTCACAATATATCTTTATATGGGTTACAGTTTAGGTTTTCTGGTAAAGAAATTAAAATCCCCTTCACAGAAAAAGAATCACCCAATAAAATTATGTCTATGCAAAGCCTCCACAAGAGGGAGCTCACTGCATAGGGATATCTCCAGTTTCCAATGAAATCAATAATACATTCTTTCTCTGCAATCTCATGAGCACCACCTAGAGGTGGCTGCAGGAAGACAGATATTTCTTATGTATGTGGCTATGCAGGGAATTTAGAGCTCTATAACAGAAATGTGGAGCTGTAATCTCTGCAAAAAAAAAAAGCTGTCTCCTTATAAGCTGACACTCACCACCATGATATCATCATTCAGCTTCTTGCTGGATATTACAAGCTCCAAGTCAGCGACTGCTCCAAGCCTGGTCTCATAGGTGGTTGTCCCATCATTAATGATATTGTCCACGGGGAAGTCATTGGCCGTTGCCCAACGCTCATAGTGTTTATATCTGTTGGATAACAGAATCTGAGTGTGAGACAGAAAAATCCCCTACAGGCAACATTGCATAGGACACATATAGAACTAATCGCCATAAACCACCGTGTACATGAGTGCAACTCTACAACAGATTCTTTTTGATGGACATGACGTTCCAGCCTGGTTCTGGTCCTCAACCCTTAGGTCGCTCCGCCCCATCCCTCCTCTTCTGATCTCATAAGTTATCACCTGTGCTATGGGGGTTTACTATAGTCAACCAGCTCCCATAGCACAAGTATTTACCTGTAAGATCAGGAGAGGAGGGAGGGGATGGAGCAACCCTGAGTCAGGGGCTGGTTCCGATTACGTGACCTGGGGATTGGAACCAGACTGTAACTCAGGATCAATATATGATAGGGATGAGTAATGTAATCTATGTACACAATGGCTCCACCAAATGATGTGTTTAGCTCTGAAGAATAATACAAACAGTAACAATATAATATATGTGCACAGTGAATCCATTGGTTCTGAAGACCAATTCCATATCTGTCCTGTAATGCTGGAATGAGAGGGTTTCATTTAATATTTAGGAGTCTAAGTGAAAAAATTGTTGAAAAAAAAATAATTTTTTTTTTTGCTCATGATCATACTTGTCTGCATTTGTCACCAGGTAAACTTCACTGAAGAGCTGTCTCCTGTGATAAAACACAAACAGTCAATGACAAATATTCATATACAACATGAAACATGAATGTATCTGATCGATATGGACACATAATAATAATAATAATAATAATAATAATACATTTTATTTATATAGCGCCAACATATTCTGCAGCACTGTACAATTTGTAGGGTTCAAGTACAGACAAAAAGATACATTACAAAGAAATAGTCACTTCACACAATGGGACTGAGGGCCCTGCTCGCAGGAGCTTACAATCTATGGGGTAGAGGGGGGGGTGACACAAGAGGTAGCAGGGGCGGCATCGGAGGTAGCATTGCTTATACAGAGGTCAGACAATTTTGTAATAGAGGTGACTGTCATTACACAAACATAAAACTGTACGAGCCGTCACCAGTTGTGTCCTTTAACGTGCAGATGGTGCCTGGACGTATACAGTTAGCCTCAAACAGCATCATATTATGTGAGGTAATTGTGAGAGCGGGAACAAAGGAGGGTTCATTTTAGGGATTCTAATTATGGTACAGAAGGGTTTACATTAGGAATTGTGATAGGCCTTTCTGAAAAGATGTATCTTGATGCTATAGAAATTGGGAGTTAATCTGATTGTCCAGGGTAGAGCATTCCAGAGAAGTGGTGAAACTCAGGAGAAGTCTTGTGTACGAGCGTGGGAGGTTCTGATAATAAAGGATGTAAGTGTTAGGTCATTGAGTAAACAGAGAACACGGGTTGGGCGGTAGACAGAGATGAGGGAGGAAATGTAGGGAGGTGCAGCATTATGGGGAGCCTTGCGGATGAGGGTGATAACTTTAGGAGGGTGATATTTTATTCTATAATGAATAAGCAGCTAATGTAGCGACTGGCACAGACCAGAGGCATCACTGTAGCGTCTAGCCTGATAAATTAGCCTGGCCGCTGCATTCAGAATAGATTGTAGAGGGGAGAGTTTAGTAAGGGGAAGACCAATTAGTAAGAAGTTACAGTAGTCAAGGCGAGAATGAATTAGAGAGACAGTAAGTGTCTTTAATGTATCTCTGGTAAGGAAAGGGCGTATTCTAGAGATGTTTTTGAGGTGGAGGTGACATGAGCATGTGAGTGATTGGATATGGGTGGTGAAGGAAAGGTCTGAGTCAAACACAACCCCGAGGCAGCGGGCATGCTGTCTAGGAGTTATAGTAAGACCTGAGACTGCAATGGATATATCATGGATAGACGTGCTAAGAGCTGGTTGGCTCCTGATATGCAAAACATAACGATCACCCAGCAATTCAAATGAAGAGCTTGCGGCAAGACTTAGCATCACAGCTAGATCACACTTGAGCACTGTACCTGTGATCCTTAACTCTGCTACATCAGCATCCGTGTCATTTTTGCGGACACAAAAAAAGGGGATGATACATGGATTGGAAATGGATGGCACACAGAAATACATTAGGATACAGAGATGTAACTTGAAGCTTTCGGGCTCCAATGCAAAAGCTGTATCATTTAGAATACTGGTATATGTGAACTCTAATTCATCTTCCAAAAGATTAGCACACTCCTAGACCGTTGATCTCAACCCAATCATGTTATATTCTTCCCTATATTTTGCAGCTGTGACTAGTGATGATACTAAATTCCAGTTCATCTTGCTCATCCCTCTGTTTGCTTCCAAGCACTTAAATTCTTTGCTTATAACCTATATTGCTAGCTAAGGATTCTGTAGATTTCTTGTGGCTGAAAAGACTGAGTCTTTGCAGCGAGCAATGGGTCCATATGACTACCTTGCAAGTGTATTGTACAAGTACGCATGGTGGTGTTACCAACTCCAACATTGCCAATATGTTGGTGTATGTGCCTGGACAGGACCTGGCACTCTGAAGTTATGTGTAGAATAAATGACTATGTTTTGCAATGCACCCTACAAAATAATATTTTTTTTTCCATAGATTACCTTCCTCAGACAATTGTATTGCCTTAGTTATTTTCAATATAGGAGTATGGCGCTAGGATATAGCAGGGAGTGCTGCAAAATAATGGTGCCAAAGTCACTTCAGGCTACACCTACTGGTTTTGCTATGTCATGTGAATTTGGGGTAACAAACCATTTTACCTCAGTACCCACCATCATCAGGGGTGTGGGGAAGAGCTGGGTATTGTCCATTACCCAGCAATCTAAAATGACACAGTATTTGGGTGGTCGCAGGCTGGTATTATTAGGCTGGGAATGGTTTTGCTATGGTTATCTCAAGACTTGGCAAAAGTCTTTTCTGCCACTCACTATTCACAGGGCTACTCCAGCCACCTTGAGGGGTGATGTCATGGTCGCCGCTATGCTAATACCATTCACAGATCACAAATGTTCTCGGTCAAAAAGGTACAATGTATACATTGTGTAAACTCTTGAAAATATGAAGTACATCACCCTAGGCCCAACAGAGTAGTAACATTTTAGTCACATCCTTACAACTTGCATTGGTTGTCCTCCTCTAGCAATCCAGGGGTCTCTTTTGGCCACTATCCAATCTATTACAAGCAGGGAGATAGACTAAATAGTATAGAAAGGGAAGAAGAAATAGGAAAGAAGAACTTTCCAAAACTCTACAGTCATTTTAGGATACCCTCCTCCATCTGTACTGATGAAGACAACGTACGTGTTCACAGCTTTCCACCAGAAGTCCAGTATCTTCTTTCCCCCCACACCGGGCAGCAGAGCCTTAGGAACATCTTCCAGAAAACTGTACAACCCACTTTGGTCATTCTAGAAGGGATTAGTAAAAACAGAGAGCAGTTTGTGTAATAGTCGCAGGATTAAATGTCACATTACGATCTCAGATTATACCGGAAATCACACCATGAGATCTGAATATGTGTTTATATTAGCAGTTGATCACCATATTACAGATCAGGTATAGTAGCAGTCCACATTTCATTACTTATTCTGTCCAATGTGTGTACACAGTGACTCTACAAGCAGAATAATGAGTTCAGCTCTGGAGTGTAATGCAGGATATAACTCATTATCAACACCAAAAAAGTAAATAATATGTTTTGAGTAGAAAATAAATACAATAGTCTGTTCATACAGGTCAGTCCTTACATGTGTATAGTACATTTTTCAAAATTGACCAAGGCGTACCAACCCAGGGGCCCCCTCGGAGTAAAAAATTTTCAGTACCCCATGCCAGAAAGATTTTGTGAGGGATACTTGAAGTTTCTTAATAATTCATTTATTTATTTAATACTTTTGTATAGAACACCTGTGCTAATAATTTCCCCCAGAATTTCTATTTAATCTTTTTGGGGGGCAGTGTCAGGCAGGAGCAGGCAAGGGGCCTTTACTCAGACCTCCAATCTGAGGCAGACAGTGTAAAAGTTCTTAGTAACACCCGCTCACCCCTAACTCCAGCCTACTTACCACCTACTTGACATTAGATAATCTAGTTAGCTTCTCAAGCCCTGAAAAATACTGCACTGATTGCTTGGGTATGATGGAGCTAGAGAAAAAATTCTATGTAAATGTTACCATGAAATTCAGCAAATTGCAAATTAAGTCATAGTAGTATTACATGGCTGTCACAGCCTTGCTGTTTGTGAAGGGGTTGTAATCCTTGGGGAATGCACTACTATATACCTTATAGAGCATAAATAAAAGAAACAAGAGGGGGATCTGCTGCATACACGTATTACTCTCCAGGTAAGGCTTCAGGAATTTTACAGGCGCTGGGCAAACAGACCACATGCTTGGGTTGCATTTTGTCAGTTTAAGGCTGGGGACACCCTTGGTAAATTCACCGTGGGTCAGCCACTGAAAATTTACTGGTGACTATCGGCGATCCTCCTGCATAAAAAAAACTGCACTGCAGTGCAAAGTGACTCGCGCTACAGGTTTTAAACAACATGTAAATTATTGCTGTAGGGTTTTACTCACAGATTTCAACCTCGCAACGTAAAGAAAGGCCATCAATTGTAGATCAGCGGGGGTCTGACTGTTGAGACCCCTGCAGATCAGCTGTTTCACAGAACTTGCATCTCCCAGCATTGTTTATATACTGGGTCTTGCTTGCTCACTGTATTCTAGATGTATTCTAGATAATGGCGGTTGTGCATACTATAGCTGTATCCCTTTCAAGTCTATGGGATACAGTTTCAGCACCTATAACTGCTACTATAAAAAAAAATATGCTATAGGGAAGGAGTAGGGCGCCCTAACACGTGCACCATCACCCACAGGAATTCTGTTACGCCACATAGTTTTACCTATTTATCTCTAAGGGTCCAAGTAACGGGAAACCTTGTAATTATATGTATTCTAAGTGACGTACTCACACAGGGAGTGACAAGAACAATACAAAGGAGAACAGACAGGTATATAATGCTTCCATCCATTACACATTCTCTTACAGTCACAGACTATACGTCTCAGCATATTCCCTCCGCCTATTGCTGAATAACCCCATGATAGGGAGTAAATCCCACTTTTTTGTTCTGCAGATCCATCCACTGCCACACTTTATATATGAAAGCTTTCCTTTGTTGCAACTTTTCTTATAATTGATACATTCATCAGCAGCGTCACTTGACTGTGTAGAGCTCTGACCAATGGAGGGCGATACTGAGCAGAGAGGACATAGTATAAATACAGAAGCTTGTGAGTGATAGAAGTAGAATCAGAGAAGATCGAGACCTTGATGTGGCTCTCCAGCAGGGTGCCATGGCCTGCCACCAGCAGAATACAGATCATAGTGTCCTGGGTGGTGCAGTCTCAGCTCTGGAGTCTGGGGCTGCAGAACATTCCTCTAAGCCAGGCACCGGTTCCCACAGCTAACAGTCAGGGTTTCTTCATTGCCCTCTTTGATGACACCGCAGCACTCCTCCTGTGTGGATGTGTGAACTCCCACAATCCTCCTGTGCCCCAGCTCCTCCTCCACCACCTTGTATAGAGCAGGGTGGGTGGGAGATGTTACATTCCAGACCCAGCACAGACTGAGGGAGGAAAGTACAGATTACAACAAATGTCACTTGTTACAGTTTCACTTTGGGCACAACTACTGTATCTAGATACCAAAGTAACCCTTTCTTTGCTGTTCTTGTGCATTTGAGCTGACTGTTGGTGAAGCAATGTATCTAATCCTATACTGTGTTATATCATCTAATGAATTACCGTATCTAAGCCTATCGTGACATACTGTTGTTTGAACCACTGTATCTAAGCCATAAGCATAGTGTTTCAAAAGAAGATCAGTCGTGCAGGATAGTGCCTTTTGGCTGGTCATCAGCCATCTTGTGCAGACTCACTGTGCTCCATGTACAGACTCACTGGGCTATATGTTCAGACTCACTGTGCTCCATGTGCAGACTCACTGGGCTCCATGTACAGACTCACTGTGTTCAATGTACAGACTCACTGGGCTATATGTACAGACTCACTGTGCTCCATGTACAGACTCACTGGGCTATATGTACAGACTCACTGTGCTCCATGTGCAGACTCACTGGGCTCCATGTACAGACTCACTGGGCTATATGTTCAGACTCACTGTGCTCCATGTGCAGACTCACTGGGCTCCATGTACAGACTCACTGTGCTCCATGTACAGACTCACTGGGCTATATGTACAGACTCACTGTGCTCCATGTACAGACTCACTGGGCTATATGTACAGACTCACTGTGCTCCATGTGCAGACTCACTGGGCTCCATGTACAGACTCACTGTGTTCAATGTACAGACTCACTGGGCTATATGTACAGACTCACTGTGCTCCATGTACAGACTCACTGGGCTATATGTACAGACTCACTGTGCTCCATGTGCAGACTCACTGGGCTCCATGTACAGACTCACTGGGCTATATGTACAGACTCACTGTGCTCCATGTGCAGACTCACTGGGCTCCATGTACAGACTCACTGGGCTATATGTTCAGACTCACTGTGCTCCATGTGCAGACTCACTGGGCTCCATGTACAGACTCACTGTGCTCCATGTACAGACTCACTGGGCTATATGTACAGACTCACTGTGCTCCATGTACAGACTCACTGGGCTATATGTACAGACTCACTGTGCTCCATGTGCAGACTCACTGGGCTATATGTACAGACTCACTGTGCTCCATGTACAGACTCACTGGGCTATATGTACAGACTCACTGTGCTCCATGTGCAGACTCACTGGGCTCCATGTACAGACTCACTGGGCTATATGTACAGACTCACTGTGCTCCATGTGCAGACTCACTGGGCTATATGTACAGACTCAGTGCTCTCCTGAACTAAACTGCCTCCAGTGGCATAACTAGGAATGGCGGGGCCCCGTGGCGAACTTTTGACATGGGGCCCCCCCTCCCCAAACCGATGCCGAAGACCTCGACTGACCCCCTCCTCCGCACTCTATTATGTCCCTTAGTAAGCCCTGCACACAGTATTATCCCCTATAGTGTCCCCTGCACACACAGTATTAACCCCTATAGTGTCCAATGCACACAGTATTAACCCCTATAGTGTCCCCTGCACACACAGTATTAACCCCTATAGTGTCCCCTGCACACACAGTATTAACCCCTATAGTGTCCAATGCACACACAGTATTAACCCCTATAGTGTCCAATGCACACACAGTATTAACCCCTATAGTGTCCAATGCACACAGTATTATTAACCCCTATAGTGTCCAATGCACACAGTATTATTAACCCCTATAGTGTCCAATGTACACACAGTATTAACCCCTATAGTGCCCCTGCACACAGTATTATCCCCCATATTGTCCCCTACACACAGTATTAACCCCTATAGTGTCCCCTGCACACACAGTATTAACCCCTATAGTGTCCCCTGCACACACAGTATTAACCCCTATAGTGTCCAATGCACACACAGTATTAACCCCTATAGTGTCCAATGTACACACAGTATTAACCCCTATAGTGTCCAATGCACACACAGTATTAACCCCTATAGTGTCCAATGCACACAGTATTATCCCCCATAGTGTCCCCTGCACACACAGTATTTACCCCTATAGTGTCCCCTGCACACACAGTATTAACCCCTATAGTGTCCAATGCACACACAGTATTAACCCCTATAGTGTCCCCTGCACACACAGTATTATCCCCCATAGTGTCCCCTGCACACACAGTATTTGACCCCTATAGTGTCCCCTGCACACACAGTATTATTAACCCCTATAGTGTCCAATGCACACACAGTATTAACCCCTATAGTGTCCAATGCACACAGTATTATTAACCCCTATAGTGTCCAATGTACACACAGTATTAACCCCTATAGTGCCCCTGCACACAGTATTATCCCCCATATTGTCCCCTACACACAGTATTAACCCCTATAGTGCCCCTGCACACACAGTATTATCCCCCATAGTGTCCCCATATGTCCCACTGTGGACACCTATAAACATTTATTATACTCTGGGGTCTGAAAAGACCCCAGAGTATAATAATCGGAGACCCGGGGGATTAAAACCATTAAAAGAACAGAGACAGTTGCTTACCTGTTCCTGTCGGCTGTCCTGTCCGCTCTTGTCCAGCTTTAATGACGTCAGACATCACATGACCCGGGAAGCTGGCCTGGGTCATGTGACGTCAGAGACGTCAGACACAAATGACGGAGGCCTGGCAGGATCACGGAGAGGTAAGTAACAGTGTTTTTTATGTTTATTACCTCTCCCGATCCGCCGATCATTATACTCGGGGGTCTGCAAAGACCCCCGAGTATAATGATAGCCTCTGTGGGCCCTGCGGTGTCACTTGCCGATCCCGGCCCAGCCAGGATCGGCAAATGAATGGGGCCCGTAATGGACTTTAAAAAAAAAAAAAAAAAAAAAAACCCGCAGCGGTAGCGGCTGTCACCGGGCCCCCTAATGGCCCGGGCCCTGTGGCAGCTGCTACTGCTGCTACCATGGTAGTTACGCCCCTGGCTACCTCCATATAGTTGATAATGTGGATGGTGAGAAGGTTATCATAAGTGTATCTAAGGCCTGGTTCATATCGGTGTTCGGTATTCCTATAGACTATAATGGGGTCCGTGTGTTTTCCGCGCAGTGTCTGCACAAATCATGCAGAGAGAATAGTGCTGCTTGCAATAAAATCTGCAACATGTGGTTCTCTGACATGCCACAGGAGTCAATGGGCACCATCTGGTACCATACTGTAACTTTAGTACCCATGGGCGTCCCCAGGGCTCCTAAGGCCTGTGACTGGTCACGAAGATGCTGAAGCGAACCAGACAAATGCCCAGGAGAATTGAGGCTAGGTGAGTATAAGTGTTTGTTATTTTCATTCACTTCCCCTGGGCATATACTTATTATACTCTGGGATCTGAGGAGACCCAAGAGTATAATAATTGCACCGACGCATAGGGCTGAACCTCCCAAATATTCATCAAATTTCGTGGGGTTAACTTGAAGTTGCTTTAGGGGGCTCTTGGGAGCATTTTATATTGTGTGGGACCACTGTAGGGAGCATAGTATACTGTGTGGGAGCCACTGTGAAGCATTTAATACTGTGTGTGGGCCACTGCGAAACATATCATACTGTGTGTGGCCACTGTGGAGCATATAATACTGTATGGGGGGTTCACTTTGGAGCACGTAGTATTGTGTGGGGTCACTGTGGAGCATATTACACTGTGTGCAGGAAACTGCAGAGCATATTATACTGTGTAGGGGCCACTGTGGAGCATATTATACTGTGTGGGGCCCCTTCACTGTTCACATCTCACGCCATCTATATTTATAGCAGTCATGCACTATTTTAACAGGCTCTAATAACATTGCATGGTGATTATAAAACAGATGCTGTGCAATGTAAATAGTAAAGGAATCACGGCACACCCAAAAGCACCACATTGTCTTCAAAGAGTTGATCAACAGGGGCCCTGGGTGTTGTACCCCCGCTGATCGCTTACATTTCTTAGAATGTTGGGACCCTGCAGATCAGCTGTTTCCACTGCATTAACTGTCACTATCAAGAATATTTTGTAGGGAGGGGGGGAGGAAAAAGTTTAGTTATGCCACTGCCAGTTCCTTTATAGTTGTGTGTGTCCCTACTTGGGGTCTTAAAGCTAGACTCCGGCAATTCTATAGTAAACACAGGTTCTACTTCTTGGTAGATGAGCTAGTGATGTTGTCATAAATCTAAGAAAGGAAAATGACACATAAAACTTTTCTGACCTTCATAAGTAGGTAGAGTCCAAGCTAAGCTTCTTACAAGATCCTACAGATGTGGTATCACACCCTAATTACAACCTCCTAGTGTGGAAAGAACTGACACACACACAGCAAAAGTACTTATACCAGATGATTATATATATATACTGTATATATCTCTATCTATCTATCTATCTATCTATCTATCTATCTATCTATCTATCTATCTATCTATCTATCTATCCATCTAAGTATTTGTACAGTGACGCAATCTTCATGATTTGGGCTGTGCAGCCACCACATTGGATTTGAAATGAATGAGATGCAATTGATGTCTATACTTTTAGGATTACTGCCAGCGGTTGAACAAAAATAACCTGCAGAACATTTAGAAATTGCAACCATTTTTCTACAAAGCCTCCTCATTTCAGGAGCTCAATTGGACAAATTCATATTACTATAAATAAAATGTTGATTTTAGTACTTTGTAGAGTGAATCCTTTGCAGACCATGAATGCCTGAAATCTGGAACCCATGGACATCACCAAACACTGGGTTTGCTCCTTTGTGATGCTTTGCCAGGGTTTTACTGCAGCGGTCTTCAGTTGTTGGAGGTCTTTTTGCCTTAAGTTTTGTCTTATAGAGATTGGCAAACTTAAATATTATTTTTTTAATTAGGCAGGAGAAGGTGAAAAAAAATACTCACCCATTCATGGTGCCCTTCCAGTGCACTCCAGTCCTGTTGCTCTGCTGTCTTCTTTTGCCGGAAGTCCTCACAGGTTGAGATGTCCCTTCTGCTGATTGACCTCACTGGTCACGTCAGTGGCATAAGGAAAGCACCCATGGACATTACAAGTAGTGACATCCCATGTCCTTCGCTGAGGCCGCTGTTTGGCCTCAGGAATCATATGCAGCGGAGTCTTCCGTCTGAAGAAAGCAGCGGAGATGCAGGACTAGACTGCACCAGGAGACATTGGAGCACTAAGGACAGGTGAGCATGTTTTTTAATTTGTTTTCATCTCCTCAAGCCTAATTATATAAATAAATATCTAAGACAACCACTTTAAGCAAGTGAAAGCCATACTCACTTGTTGAGATCCTGTGATTGACTTCTCCATTGCAGAATATTCCATTTCCAGGGCAACACAGTGGCTCAATGACTAGCACTGCAGCCTTGCAGTGCTGGAGTCCTGGGTTTAAATTCTGCCAAGGACAAAACATCTGCAAGGAACTTGTATGTTCTCCCCGTGTTTGTGTGGATTTCCTCAAATACTCCAAAGACATACTGATAGGAAAAAATGTACATTGAGAGCTCTGTATAAAAAAACAAAAAAAGAATATTCCATTTCTTTGCCTTAAAATACTTTTGGTTGAATCTGAGCAGAAAGTATATCCTGGCACACAGTATCGGATTGGGGTGTCTAGGGCCCACCAGTGGAATTGTTTCTAGGGGCCCACCATTAGGACCCCTGCAGACCAGTGTTACTGAGACAGGGCGACTAAAGTTAAAAACATGTCGGGAGCCATGCAGCTCACTCACCACACGATGTGCACCGCTACAGTACCTAAACCCACTGCTACATACTGTATGGAATGTGAGCAGCGTGGCTCCTAGAAATGTTAGGGCCCGTTTACACGGGCACAGAGGGGGAGGATTATGGAGCGTAATCCACATCATAATACGCTCCCTCACAATGGTGGTCTATGTAGACCACCAGGCTTCTTTTTTCTGTGAGCGGCATGCTGCCGTTCACAGAAAAAAAGAAGCAGGCTGCCCTTTCTTCAGGTGGATTCCACGGCTCAGTGAGCTGTGGAGTCCGCCTGGTGGCAGCAACCTCCGGAGTTGGCCCATTCATTTGAGCCGATTCCGGGGGTAAGCCGCGACTGCAACAGTTGTGGCAGGCAGGCTTTGACCCAAGAGTGACGCGGCTCAACGCGTCACTCTCGGTGCCAAAACCCGCTATACTGCCCCCCGTGTGAACTAGCCCTTACCATTACCTGTAGCCACGCTGTCCTGGAAGAGCTGATCTGCAGAGGTCCTGCCTGTTGTATCATCACAGATGTAATATTGATGGCCTATCCTAAGGACAGGCCATCAATATTAGAAAGATGGATTAATAGGGAAAGTATAACACTGGCAGGAGGCCTCTGTGTAAGTGTCAGGGCCCTGGAAAACTGCCGGCCATCTTTAATCATTCAAGTGCTGCCAGCAGCCTGGGGCCCCAAGGTTACAGATCCAGCCCCGGACCACTATCAGTCCTCACTTTGTCAATGCAAATGCATCGGCCAGGGGCCCGAACCAGCCCCTGACATCCCGATCGGGCCCCTGGTCAATGCATCTGCATTGGGAAAACGCGTACTGATAGTCAAGGCTCGGGGCCCACCGGGGGATTCACCGGTTCCTCGGCGGGCCTGTCCAACCCTGCCTGCACACCTCAGAATTCATAGGGCTGCTTCTGTCACATCAACAAAAACCACTGGTGACCCAGTGCCATTGAAAGCCATGCATGTCCATGGCATCCTACTGCCTCCACCATGTTTTACAGAGGATGTGCTGTGCTTTGGTTCAAGAGCCGTTTCAAGCTTTCTCCATACTTTCTTACCCATCATTCTGGTAGAGGTTGATCTTAGTTTCATCTGTCCAAAGAATGCAGTTCTACAACGGGGCTGGCTTCTTTAGATATTTTTTTAAAAGTCTAATCGGGCCATTTTATTTTTGATACTGTGTAATACTTTGTACCTTGTGTTGAACCCTCTGTATACTTATGAAGTCTACGCTTTATGTTAGACACTGATACACCTACTTCCTAGAGACTGTTCTTTACTTGGGTTTTTCTTAACCATGGAAAGGATTCTATGATCATCCACCAATGTTAGCTTCAGTTGATGTCCAGGCCTTTTTGGGTTCCCAAGCTTACCAGTGAGCTCTTTTTTTATTCTTACCAGAATGTACCAAATGTTTGATTTGTCCACTCCTAACATTTCCATTATCTCTTTGATGGATTTCTTCTTTTTTTCAGCCTAATGATGGTCTGTTTCATTTACATTGAGAGCTTCTTTGACCACATGTTGTAGGTTCACAGCAACAACAGCTTCCAAATGCAATTGCCACACCTGGAATCAACTCCAGACCTTCTACCTGCTTAATTGATGATGGAGTAACAGGGAAATAGCCCTTGCAGCCCATTAAATAGGTTTTGTAATAATTTGGTCCCTTGAAAAAGAGGCAGCTACATATTAATTCCAGGAGAAGGGTGGGCAGGTAAACAATGCCGATGAATATGGAAAAGTCTTTGGCAGGAATGAGGCTGCCTTTATTGGAGTCGGGGTGAGGAGGGGGGAAATCCTGCTACCATTGGTGCTGTTCTGCTGTATTTGTGGTTCTAGGGAGGTATTTAAAGTAACATGAACCACTCAGAATGGTATTTGACTCCACACTGTATTATTTATTCCATTGGTTCAGTAGAAAAAGTTTGAAAAGTCCTGAATTGGAGACAGTAGTAACCTTATACACACCGAACCCTATATACTACCTATATGTACTGTCCAAACTAACTAGACCAATTTCAAACTGTGCTTGCTGGTGAGATGCAGTTGACCGGTTAGTTTTGACATGCAGTGACCATATACTACACAGGTCTTTTTATGGTTGCCCCAATGCAACCATACTGTAGTATGTGGACACAATACATAGAATGTGTTATGTAGACAGAACATAGGATTTCATATATAGATAGTACAAAGAGTCTGGGAATGGGCAGTACATGTTTAGTATATAGACATTACGTAGTGTTTCGTGTATTGATAGTACATAAGGTTTGGTGCATGGCTAGTACATAGGATTTGATATATAAATAGTACATAGGATTTGATGCATAGATAATACAGTGGGTTTTGTGGATGTGTAATACGTAATGTAATACATTGGGTTTGGTGTATTGCTAGTACATATAATATGCTGTTTAGATAGCACATTGGGTTTTTGTATAGACAGTATATCTGGTTCAATGCACTGACAGTACATATGGTCTGTAGTGTATTGGAGATGCGTGGCATTTTACAAGGTTATTGCACAAAGTATATTCCACAGATATACTTGTGGTGAGTTACAATAAACTGTAACCACTGTAACTTTCTCACAGTGGAAAGAACCGTGTGACATAGAGACAGAACTGGTCTGTAATCATTTCCGCGCCCCCATAAGGCACATATATCACATATACTCTGACAGAGCAGAGGAAGCAGTACAAGAGAGAAGAACTGAGTCTGGTCTGATGATTGTGGCGGCCGCTGTCTATGTCCTGCTGACACTGAGCAATGTGAAAGGTAAGAGGCTTCACCTCTGTGAACTCAGGTATGGGAGTAGAACCATGGAGGGTCACCTATCACCTCAATCATATAGAAAGGAGAAGGGCGACAGTGGGTCTACTCTCCTCATGCAATATCCAGCTGAAAAATAAGAACACAAATAGAGCCAGTATAGATCAAGTAGTAGACATTACCTGCAGTCCTATGTAATACAGATAACACAGACTGATAACTCACTGAATACAGATAATGTAGTAGATGTCACCTGCAGTCCTATGTAACACCACAGATAACACAGTGATAACTCCCTGAATACAGATAATGTAGCAGATGTCATCTGCAGTCCTATGTAACACCCCAGATAACACAGTGATAGCTCCCTGAATACAGATACTGTAGTAGATGTTACCTGCAGTCCTATGTAATACCACAGATAACACACAGTGATATCTCCCTGAATACAGATAATGTAGTAGATGTCACCTGCAGTCCCATGTAATACAGATAACACACCATGATAACCCCCTGAATACAGATAATGTAGTAGATGTTACCTGCAGTCCTATGTAACACCACAAATAACACACACTGATAACCCCCTGAATACAGATAATGTAGTAGATGTTACCTGCAGTCCTATGTAATACAGATAACACAGACTGATAACTCACTGAATACAGATAATGTAGTAGATGTCACCTGCAGTCCTATGTAACACCACAGATAACACAGTGATAACTCCCTGAATACAGATAATGTAGCAGATGTCATCTGCAGTCCTATGTAACACCCCAGATAACACAGTGATAACTCCCTGAATACAGATAATGTAGTAGATGTTACCTGCAGTCCTATGTAACACCACAGATAACACACAGTGATATCTCCCTGAATACAGATAATGTAGTAGATGTTACCTGCAGTCCTATGTAACACCACAAATAACACACACTGATAACCCCCTGAATACAGATAATGTAGTAGATGTTACCTGCAGTCCTATGTAATACCACAGATAACACACAGTGATATCTCCCTGAATACAGATAATGTAGTAGATGTCACCTGCAGTCCCATGTAATACAGATAACACACCATGATAACCCCCATGAATACAGATAATGTAGTAGATGTTACCTGCAGTCCTATGTAATACCACAGATAACACACAGTGATAACTCCCTGAATACAGATAATGTAGTAGATGTCACCTGCAGTCCCATGTAATACAGATAACACAGTGATAACCCCCTGAATACAGATAATGTAGTAGATGTTACCTGCAGTCCTATGTAATACCACAGATAACACAGTGATAGCTCCCTGAAGACAGATAATGTAGTAGATGTCACCTGCAGTCCTATGTAATACAGATAACACACCATGATAACTCCCTGAATACAGATAATGTAGTAGATGTTACCTGCAGTCCTATGTAACACCACAGATAACACATAGTGATAACTCCCTGAATACAGATAATATAGTAGATGTTTACCTGCAGTCCCATGTAATACACAGATAACACACAGTGATAACTCCCTGAATACAGATAATGTACTAGATGTTACCTGCAGTCCCATGTAATATACAGATAACACACAGTGATAACTCCCTGAATACAGATAATGTAGTAGATGTTACCTGCAGTCCCATGTAATACACAGATAACACACAGTGATAACTCCCTGCATACAGATAATGTAGTAGATGTTACCTGCAGTCCTATGTAACACCACAGATAACACACAGTGATAACTCCCTGCATACAGATAATGTAGTAGATGTTACCTGCAGTCCTATGTAACACCACAGATAACACATAGTGATAACTCCCTGAATACAGATAATGTAGTAGATGTTACCTGCAGTCCTAAGTAACACCACAGTTAAAACAGTGATAACTCCCTGAATACAGATAATGTAGTAGATGTTACCTGCAGTCCTATGTAACACCACAGATAACACACAGTGATAGCTCACTGAATACAGATAATGTAGTAGATGTCACCTGCAGTCCTATGTAACACCACAGATAACACAGTGATAACTCTCTGAATACAGATAATGTAGTAGATGTCACCTGCAGTCCTATGTAACACCACAGATAACACACAGTGATAACTCCCTGAATACAGATAATGTAGTAGATGTCACCTGCAGTCCTATGTAACACCACAGATAACACACAGTGATAACTCCCTGAATACAGATAATGTAGTAGATGTTACCTGCAGTCCTATGTAACACCACAGATAAAACACAGTGATAACTCCCTGAATACAGATAATGTAGATGTTACCTACAGTCCTATGTAACACCACAGATAACAAACAGTGATAACTCCCTGAAAACAGCTAATGTAGTAGATATTACTGGCAGTCCTATGTAATACAGATAACACAACATGATAACTCCCTGAATACAGGTAACGTAGTAGATAATACTGGCAGTCCTATGTAGCACCACAAACATTGAAAACTCAGTAAAACATAGTTATAACCCTGAGTACACATATAGTAGATTTATGTTACATAGGCAGACCCAGGAGTGGATGTTCTTGATCATTACTAACTCCTTGGTGCATTTAAGTTCAGCAGGTCGTAGCTACAGTTTGGGGTTTGCACAGGGCAATGAGATGCTGACAAAATAGCATATTTTATGTTGCACAATAGATGTGATCCCCAACAAGTAAACATTTGCTTGTTTGTCGAATGATCTTTTGCACAAGCAAATTATCGGGAACAACCGACAGTTCTACAGTATGTAGCACATTATCGTGTTACTATGAGTCGTGACATTTAACAAACTCAGCTCTGCTACTCCTTCCATGAAGAAATTATTGCATTATGTAACACACAGTCCGCAAGGTCCCAAAGATGCAAGTACGTAGTTCTTGTCTGCGGTAGAATCCACCTAAATATAGCAGAACTGGCTTACTTCCTGCGCTGCTGCTCTACTCACTGTCACTTTCATTTTAGTAATATTAATAGTAATTAATAGTAGTAGTATAAGTATCTTTAATCTGGCTGAAATCAATTTTCCTTCCCTATTGAACAAGTGACAGGACTTGTTGCTTTGTTGTGAGGAATCCCTAATCAGGTCTTAAGGAACCATAGGATTCCGGGGAACCATGTTTAGGGCATGATTACAAGATTTAGGTGTGACGTGGACATGGTGCGGTTGTAATATGGGTGGATTTGCCAATTACCACATTATTCATGAATTTATTACATATAACATAACAGTAGCATTATATTGTGTGGAGCCAGAGTAGGGGGCATTATACTGCATGTGGGGCCAGTAAAGGGGAGCAAAGGAGTATTATATTATGTATCTATGGGGGGACCCAGTCTTTCCTAGTTACACCCTTGATGGTGCCCTAAAGAACAAAGCCTTAATACACTGTAACAAACTATCAGGGTAAATCGTAACCTCATAAAGTATTATGCAGAGTAGAAACAACTTCAACAAGTTGTGAGAAGTATTTGCAGCATGTTATAAGGCAGGAGCTGCTGACTGGTAAGTATATAGTTTTGTTCGAAAAGACTATATTCACATGATTATATATTTGCTCTTTCTATGGTTAGAAACAGTCATCTAGTCATGAGGGCAGTCCTATCGGTGACTGACAGCAATATCTCCATGCACAGTCCTATACTGAGGACTGTCAATCACTGATAGGAATAACCTCATGACTACATGCTCATAAAAGCATAGAAAGAGCAAAGATATAAATCAATAAATAAAATATAAATGAAAAAGCTGTAAGGAGATGTAAAAATGTTCAGGCTGTCAGACTATGGCAACAAAAAAATGTAAGTTTTAGATTTTTCTAAACGTATTAAAACATTACAAAAGTGGTATAAATTTGGTATCAACATGATCGTACCAACCCAAAGAATACAGGAAGCATGTCATTTTTGCTGCATAGGGAACACTGTAAAAACAAACTCATAAGAACATAGTATAAATGCAGTGTTTTCTAGTTTCTTCTCATTCTGAATGTCTGTCTAGCTTCCTAGTACAACATTTGGAATATTAAATGGCACCATTGCAGGGTAAAATTTATCCTGCATATAATGAGCCCTCATAAGACTCTATGAACATCAAAATAAATAAGTTCTGACTTTTGGAAGGCTGGGAATAAAAAACAGCAATGCAAAAATGACTGCAATGGGAAGGATTAGAGAATGACCAAGGAAGAATATGCAGATCATATTCCTAATCAGCAGCTCCTAAGGTACAGAAATAGCTGAATTCCTTCAGGTCTACACTGTTTCCATAAATCCCATAAAGGTAGAAAGGAGCTACGCAAAGAACATAGCATAGCGAACTATTGGATGCAAAGTTTTTCTTTGTATTTATAGTTCTTGAAATCAATTTATTTGCCCAATTTTTATACTTCCTTTTTATTATTCCACTATACTATTATTTGTGGGAGAGACCACAGCAGAAACTGCTTGATTATAATACAGCGCCACCACATGGGAAAGGAAGGAATATGGCATGGCAATGGCTGGCAAAGACATAATATAAATCTAGAAAAACCCTTTTACAATCTCCCGCCTTTTATATGCTGTCAACAATGTCACTTGTTCTCATGTTCTCTGTGTTGTGTCTGCATATTCACTAATGTCACTGGTTTCTAACTTCTTTGTGTTGTCAATGATGTCACCTGTTCCTGGTCACTTTGTTGTTGGTGATGCAACTTTTTTTCTAGCTTCTCTGCTCCATTGGTTTCCATATTTTCTTTGTTGTCAATGATGTCTTTGGGTGCAAGTTTTTCTTTGCACTCAATGTCACTTGTTCCCAGCTTCTGTGTGCTGTCAGTGATGCTACTGGTACTTCCTGAATTCTCTGTGCTGTCAATGATGTTACTGGTAGTTCATGACTTCTGTGTGCTGTCAGTGATGTTACTGATAGTTCCTGGCTTCTCTGTGCTGTCAATGATGTTTTACTGGTAGTTCCTGACTTCTCTGTGCTATCAGTGATGTTACTAGTAGTTCCTGACTTCTGTGTACTGTCAGTGATGTTACTAGTAGTTCCTGACTTCTCTGTGCGGTCAGTGATGTTACTAGTAGCTCCTGACTTCTCTGCGCTGTCAGTGATGTTCCTGACTTGTATGTGCTGTCAGCGATGTTACTGGTACGGTAGTTCCTGACTTCTCTGTGCTGTCAGTGATGTTCCTGACTTCTCTGTACTGTCAGTGATGTTTCTGACTTATATGTGGTGTCAGTGATGCTACTGGTAGTTCCTAACTTCTCTGTGCTGTCAGTGATGTTGCTGGTAGTTCCTGACTTCTCTGTGCTGTCAGTGATGTTACTAGTAGTTCCTGACTTCTGTGTGCTGTCAGTGATGCTACTGGTAGTTCCTGACTTCTCTGTGCTGTCAATGATGTTCCTGACTTGTATGTGCTGTCAGTGATGTTACTAGTAGTTCCTGACTTCTCCGTGCTGTCAATGATGTTACTGGTAGTTCCTGACATCTCTATGCTGTCAGTGAAGTTCCTGACTTGTATGTGCTGTCAGTGATGTTACTGGTAGTTCCTGACTTCTCTGTGCTGTCAGTGATGTTGCTGGTAGTTCCTGACTTCTCTGTGCTGTCAGTGATGTTCCTGACTTGTATGTGCTGTCAGTGATGTTACTGGTAGTTCCTGACTTCTCTGTGCTATCAGTGATGTTCCTGACTTGTATGTGCTGTCAGTGATGTTACTGGTAGTTCTTGACTTCTCTGTGCTGTCAGTGATGTTTCTGACTTGTATGTGCTGTCAGTGATATTACTGGTAGTTCCTGACTTCTCTGTGCTGTCAGTGATGTTACTAGTAGTTCCTGACTTCTCTGTGCTATCAGTGATGTTACTAGTAGTTCCTGACTTCTCTGTGCTGTCAGTGATGCTACTGGTAGTTCCTGACTTCTCTGTGCTATCAGTGATGTTCCTGACTTCTCTGTGCTGTCAGTGATGTTCCTGACTTCTCTGTAATGTCAGTGCTGTTGCTGGTAGTTCCTGACTTCTCTATGCTATCAGTGATGTTCCTGACTTCTCTGTGCAGTCAGTGATGTTGCTGGTAGTTCCTGACTTCTCTGTGCTGTCAGTGATGTTCCTGACCTGTATGTGCTGTCAGTGATGTTACTGGTAGTTCCTGACTTCTCTGTGCTGTCAGTGATGTTCCTGACCTGTATGTGCTGTCAGTGATGTTACTGGTAGTTCCTGACTTCTCTGTGCTGTCAGTGATGTTACTGGTAGTTCCTGACTTCTCTGTGCTATCAGTGATGTTCCTGACTTGTATGTGCTGTCAGTGATGTTACTGGTAGTTCCTGACTTCTCTGTGCTATCAGTGATGTTCCTGACTTGTATGTGCTGTCAGTGATGTTACTGGTAGTTCCTGACTTCTGTGTACTGTCAGTGATGTTACTGGTATGGTAGTTCCTGACTTCTCTGTGCTGTCAGTGATGTTGCTGGTAGTTCCTGACTTCTCTGTGCTATCAGTGATGTTACTGACTTCTCTGTGCTGTCAGTGATGTTCCTGACTTGTATGTGCTGTCAGTGATGTTACTGGTAGTTCCTGACTTCTCTGTGCTGTCAGTGATGTTGCTGGTTCTCAGCTTCTCTGTGCCATGAGTGATATCACTGGTTTCTAGGTTCTCTGCATTCGCTGTCATTGATTTCTGGTTTCTCTGCACTGACAATGATGTCACTGGTTCCTGAACTCTGTGGGCTCTTATCGATGTCACTTATTCTTCAGTTTCTCCTCTGGTTCTCAGCTTCTCTGTGTTGTCATTGATGTTTTTCCTTGATTACCACTTTTTTTGTGTTTTTAGAGATATTACTGGTACCTAACTTCTCTGTGCTGTCAGTGATGTCACTGGTTCCCATGTATCAGCACTGCTAGAATGATCACAAGTTTGTGTGTTGAGAATGATGGCACTGCTTCTTTGCTCTGCTATTGATGTAATAGATTCCTGGTGTCACTGATTTCCAGCTTTTCATCTCTGTTGAGTCCTAAATTCTTTCTGCCATAAGTGATGTTACTTTTGGATACCAGTGTTTTTGTGCTGTCAGTGATGTTTCTGATTCTCAGGTTCTTTGTATTGCTAAAAATGTAACTAGTTTCCAGCCTTACTTGTCATTGATGTAATTGATTTTTGGCTTCTCTGAACTGCCATTGATGCCACTGGTTCCCAGCCTCTCTGTGCTGACATTGATGTTACTGGTTGTTCCTAACTTTGCTTTAGTGGATACCACTGGTATAGGGGAATTTCAAGTTCTCTGTTCCACTGGTTCCTAAATTCTCTGGGCTGTCGGTGATGTTATTGCTGGATCCCAGTTTTCTCTGTGATGTCAGTGACGTCATCGGTTCCTGACTTCTTTGTCATGTCAGTGATGTCACCGCTTCCTGACTTCTCTGTCCTGTCAGTGATGTCACCGGTTCCTGACTTCTCTGCCCTGTCAGTGATGTCACTAGTTTCTGAATTCTCTGTCCTGTCAGTGATGTCACAGGTTCCTGACTTCTTTATCCTGTCAGTAATGTCACTGGTTCTGGACTTCTCTGTCCTGTCAGTGATGTCACTGGTTCCTGACATCTTTGTCCTATCAGTGATGTAACTGGTTCCTGACTTCTCCGTCCTATCAGTGATATCACTGGTTCCTGACTTCTTTGTCCTATCTGTGATGTCACTGGTTCCTGACTTCTCCGTCCTATCAGTGATGTCACGGGTTCCTGACTTCTCTGTCTTGTCAGTGATGTCACTGGTTCCTGACTTCTTTGTCCTGTCAGTGATGTCACTGGTTCCTGACTTCTCCGTCCTATCAGTGATGTCACTAGTTCCTGACTTCTCTGTCCTTTCAGTGATGTCACTGGTTCCTGAATTCTCTGTCCTGTCAGTGATGTCACCGGTTTCCTGACTTCTCTGTCCTGTCAGTGATGTCACTGGTTCCTGACTTCTTTGTCCTATCAGTGATGTCACTGGTTCCTGAATTCTCTGTCCTGTCAGTGATGTCACTGGTTCCTGACTTCTCTGTCCTGTCAGTGATGTCACTGGTTCCTGACTTCTTTGTCCTGTCAGTGATGTCACTGGTTCCTGACTTCTTTGTCCTGTCAGTGATGTCACTGGTTCCTGACTTCTCTGTCCTGTCAGTGATGTCACTGGTTCCTGACTTCTTTGTCCTATCAGTGATGTCACTGGTTCCTGAATTCTCTGTCCTGTCAGTGATGTTACTGTTTCCAAGTCTTTCTGTAGTGCCACTAATATATCTAGTTTCCAAGTCACTTAATGTTACTGGTTCTCATGTTTTCTATGTGCCTACTTTTTTGTGCTGTCAGTAATGTAACTAATCCCTGACTTCTCTGTGTTGTTGCTAATGTCACTGGCTCCTTGATTCCCTGCACTGGCAGTAATATAACTAGTTCCCAGCCTCCTTGCATTATCAATAGTATCTCTGATTCTCAATGATGGCACTGATTCTTGTATTCTCTGTGATGTCACTGGTCCCCAAGTTCTCTGAGCTGACAGTTGTGTCACGGGCTCATAGCTTTACTGCACTTTCAACTATGGCATAGTTCCTGGTCTCTTGTTTTCCCTGCTGAAAACAAGTCTCTGGTCTTTGGATTCTCTGTTCTCTTGATGAAATCACTAATTTCTAGCTTCTCTACGCAGTCAATAATGTCACTAGTTAGGAGTTTCTCTGGGCTAAGTGATGTCAATAGTTCACAGTTTTTGGGTATATCAGTGATGTCGTTAGTTCTCAGCTTCTTTACACCTTCAAGTTTTGTTACACCTACAATATGGGGGTTCCTGTAATGGAGAAATGTGTTTATCATCACTTAATGAGACATATATAAGATCTGAGTATTGTATTGTGTGAAGCACATCCTGTGTGTGTAGTGTGGGGGGATTCATTACCACAATGTTTCTTACAGCGGAATCTCACACTTCACGTCTGTATGTGGAGGAAGGAAAAAACGTCACCTTAAGATGTGTGTTTCCAGGGGGCAATGGTTCAGACTTACAATGGTTGACTCCAAGGGGCTACACCAGTTATTTTAATGGGGAGAAAGGTAAGTACAAAAATCCCTCTTAATTGCTGTTGTGTAAGTGTCCACGTATGTTCATGTATACAGGTGAGGTAGAATTTAAGGATTAATATGTCCTACCTGCAAACAGAGATACCTCAAATCCTACTGCTAGTTTATGGACACTTACACTCCTATGCTTTATACTGCAGTTCTGCTCTATTAGGGTTGAGCTAAGAAGTTAATCCATTTCAGTGTGAGTTTGTATGTTTGCGTGGGTTTCCTCCCATACTCTGAAGGCATACTCATAAGGAATTTAGATTATGAACCCTATATGAGCGCTATGGAATAAGTTGGTGCTATAGAAGTAAGCAAAATATCTTAGTATCTTAAGTAGTTTTAAGTTCTCCTATGTCATCAGAGGGTCCGGCCGCTGATCTATTTCTCCTCTGTGCATTACACTCCAGTGCTGCATGTTCAAATTGACTGTGGTATATAAGCACAAGCTCTGCAAGTTGGGGATGGACATGGATAGCTGAGGGCCCTGGGTAAAAATGGTTATGGGCCCCTTGTTTTCCAATATCTCATTATAGAGCACCCCCTTATCCGCTGGTAATAGTAGGCCATGAAGTTCATTAAAGAGAACCTGTCATCTCAATTATGGTCCCCAAATACAATGTCAAAGATGCCTTACAAATATATCCAAAGCATATGTAATACTGTGCTTAGACTCCCCCGTTCCTGAAAACGACATCCCCAAACTTTTTCTGTACTATATGTTAATGACCCAAATTGAGTCCACTGGGTGTTTCTAGCGGCACCTGAATCTGGCTCTCAGATCAGCTTCAGCACTATATTCACTATATTCTCTTCTCCTTGCGATGAAATCCCATGATCACGCTAACAATCCTCCGCCACACCTGCGCACACAGTTACCGGATTTTATTATTACGTTCACAGTTACGGGATTTCATTTCAAGAAGAAGAGGCTATAAATGTCAGTTACAGAAAGGGGCCTGGTTAGCGGGCTCAATTTGGGTTATTAACATACAGCACAGGAAAAGTTTGGGGATGTCATTTTCAGGAATGGTGGAGTCTAGGCACTACATTTCATATGCTTTGGATATGTTTAAAAGGCACCTTTTACGTAGTATTATGGGTTTGGGTACCATAAATGGAGTGACGCTAGGTTCACACTAGCGTTCGGGTCTCCGTTCTGTGGTTTCCATCTTCTACATGCAGAACACGGAAACCTGTCAGAGCAGATACGGCCGTGAGTGGTGGTGAGCGTTTTAAGCCGTGAAACCATTTTTTAAAAATCAGACACAGAGTACTGCATGTCCGACTCTATCCGCTTTTAAAGAAACCGATTTCGCGGTGGAGAGTATAAAACGCTCACCGCCGCTCAAGGCTGGACATCTTTCAAACCCATTCAAATTAATGGGTTTGAAAGAGTCCTGCAGGTTTCCGTCTCCTGCCTCTGTTTTGTGCAGGAAACAGAAATCTGCAGAACGGAGATCGGGCGCAGATGTGAACGAGCCCTGAAAAGTTCCTATTATCTTATGATTTACCTGCAATCTAACAGGCAGTAGAATTCACTGCTAAGTTGATAGGACCTTCTAACCTACTAGGCCCCAGTGCACCTGCACAGGCTGCATCAATGGTACTGTATGTACTCCAATGCTGCAGGTAGTCAGTCACTCATATGCACTTTTTTCCTGTATCCTCTCAGAATGTAATTCATTGCATTGCTGGGATTTATTAGATTATGTGAAATATATATCCTCTGCTCTTCATGACCTTTAGTTTTATAAAAGGAATATCACATCTACAGTAAGTACAGGGAAAGCTGAATACATCTCCCATTCTCAGGCTATGACTCTTCTGTCTTTATAATTTTCTCATTAAATAAATATGCTTATTAGGTACCTTGTCATTACAGTTTTAAAAGACATAAGACACCAGCTAGTAGAGTCATCGAGGAATCGGCTGATCATACGTTTGTCCAATATGAGCAGGGCAGATGAGGGGCTGTACACTTGTCTGTATTACAGCTCCCCAGTGCAGACCAAAAGAGTCCAGGTCTCAGTATTGGGTAAGTGACTTTTATCATAATGATATACAAAAACATGAATTCCGAAACGGACTGAAGTTGCAGTCATTCAGGTCACTTGTGACACCGCATTTCATAACATGAAACTTCTTCAAACTTAAGAAAAAAAAAGGTTCTGCAAATGAAGGCACAATGCAACTTCAGAGTAGCGGCCTCTCATCTTACTGGATCATGTGGTCACTGATGCTGAAAGTAAAACTCCAGACCTTAGAAAGATGAAGTTTCTGCTGGTGGAAAGTACCTGATGGGAAGATTCTTATCTGTTGGAACAAACAACATCCCATTAGGACTGGGTCACTACTATAGGGGATGCTGACAGAGTCCGGAAAGTAAGGCTGGGGCAATGGTTAATAGCAGAGTAACAAATCATATATAGAATTTTCCATAACAATAGGCAATAGAAAGTATGATAACAACAAAGTTGTCTCAGGTTGTCCTTAGCAACGGTCAAGCCAAAATATCAAAGTGACTAAGATAGTGGTATTTTTTATATATCAGTTTAAGTTTGTAACATTTTATATTCAGTATCATAGTACAAGTATGAGCTGTCTGTCCTAATGGGTTATGATTACTTTCTAGCTCCTCCATCTCCACCTTCTATAGATGTTATCAGAATCCCTGGGAAAGGCCTGAAAGAGAAAATTCTTCTTACCTGCACAACATCAGGTGGCCGTCCCTGCCCCAGACTCACCTGGCTGATCAACGACCACACAGAACTTTTTGGTGAGACCATTGGAATCATTTACTTTGCCAAGCCCCAGAAATCTGCCACAGTGACTTCAATTTCAGTCCCAATTTCTCCATAATCAACCACATTGACACCATAATAGCGATCAGTGGCATAACTAGGAATGGCGGGGGCCCAAGACGAACATTTGACATAAGGCCCCCAGACCCACTTCCCCTGCACAAACTGCATTCCTGCACACACTATTATGCCCCATAGTGCCCCTACACACACAGCATTATGCACAATAGTGGCCCCTGCGCACACTATTACGCCACATAGTACCCCTACACACAGCATTATGCACAATAGTGGCCCCTGCACACACTATTATGCCCCAGAGTGACCACTGCACACACTATTATGCCCCACTGTGGACACCCATGAACAATTATTATACTCTGGGGTCTTTTCAGACCCCAAAGTATAATGATTGGAGACCCAAGGGAGATTAAAAACAAAAAACACTGTTACTTACCTCTCCCTGGCTCCGCCGAACTCCCTGCAGATCTCTTCAACGTTGGATCAGACGTCACCTGACCCAGGTCGGCATCGCAACGCATAATGACGCTGGCCTGGGTCACATGACGTCACCAAACAAGCCAAAGCCGTCCGGAGCACAGGAGAGGTAAATAACAGTGTTTTTTAGGTTACTTCACCTCTCCTAGCCCTCCAATAACTATAGTCAAAAGTCTGAAAAGACTGCTGAGTATAATGATAGCAGTATTTGTGGTGTTCGCGGGCCCGCAGCCTTACTTACCGATCCCTGGTCCTGTTCACAGCCACATCTGCAGAAGGGGAAGTGCAGGCAGCCGTTAATAGGAGTTAGGATTGGTAAGTAAATAAGGCCTGTTACCTGCTGGAGTTACTCCATCATGTAACGGCGTATTTAAAAAAAAACAAAAAACATTAGGGGTCCGCCAGGGCCCCTTATGTCCCAGGCTCTGTGACAGCAGCTACCACTGCTAGCCCGGTAGTTATGCCCCTGATAGCAATATAGTTTGAGTAACTTCAGCCACAGTGCCTCCAGTGCTAACTAGTGTTCCCATAATAAACCAAAGTGCCCCCAGTCCCAGCTGACAAGTGACATTTAATATTAATAAGCCGCTCTAGGAGAATATTAATGTAATGACTTCTTTTTTCTGGCACTATAAAACACTATAAAACAATGCCAACATCCATACATTTTCTATTCACCATGATGTAGTGAATGATGCATGATGTTTCCAGGCCTTTATGGGTTCCTTTTCTGTTCTCAAGGTCATCACAATCGCAGGCTGGAGAGTGATGGGAAGTGCACAGCGGTCAGCACCCTGAGGGTCAGTGCAGCGTCACACACATCAAGAGTTAGATGTGTAGTGAGACACAAGATACTGACTCGAGGAAACCTCACTACCTCTTACAGCTTCCATACATTATGTAAGTCATGGCAGGCATTAAATAGACAGAATACTAAGGGCTATGCACTTGTGCAATGTACTTGCAATCAGTGGCGTAGCTAGGAATGGCAAGGCCCCGTGGCGAACTTTTGACATGGCCCCCCCCCCTGACCGACACCGAAAAGACCCCCGAGTATAATGATAGCAGCGGTAGCGGCTGTCACCGGGCCCCTAATGTCCCCGGCCCTGTGGCAGCTGCCTCTGCTGCTACGGCGGTAGTTACGCCACTGCTTGCAATCACTATCTATTCCCACTTCTGCCAGTTGAATTGGAAAATAGATATTGTACAGTCGTTGCCGTAAGTGTTGGTACTCCTGAAATTTTTACAGAAAATGAAGTATTTCTCCCAGAAAATGATTGCAGTTTATGTTATACACATGTTTATTTTCTTTGTGTGTGTTGGAAGAAAACAAAAAAAACTGAGTAAGGGGGTGTTCACACTACCGTCGGTGTCTGACAGGTAGTGTCCGCTGCTAATGTCCGTTCAAAATCTTGTGTGGACATTAGCAGCGGACACTAGCTGTGTCCGTGACATTTTGCATATATTTAAATGGACGTCGGGTGCGTTCTTTTACAGTCCGTGTCTGTCCTTAACTGTCCGTTCCCAAAGATGTCCGACTTTTCAAGTGGACAGAAAAAACCTACATGTCGGGTTTTGCTGTCCACTTGAAAAGTCGGACATCTTTGGGAACGGACAGTTAAGGACACCCACGGACAGTTAAGGACAGACACGGACTGTAAAAGAACGCACCCGATGTCCACTTATATAAATGCAAAATGTTGCGGACACAGCTAATGTCCACAGCTAATGTCCACACAAGATTTTGAACGGACATTAGCAGCGGACACTAGCTGTCGAAAACCGACGGTAGTGTGAATGCTCCCTAAAAAAGCATATTGACATAATTTTACACAGAAATCCAAAAATGGCCTGGACAAAATTGTGGGTGAATAACTTTGTTTCAAGCATGTGATGCTCATTCAATCTCACCTGTGTCAAGTAACAGGTGTGGACAACATAAAAATCTCCAGAGATCTTGATGTTCCTTTGTCCATGGTGCAAAACATAGTCAAGAAGTTTACAACTAGAGATGAGCGAACATTGTTTGGATCAGCCGTTCCGAACAGCACGCTCCTATAGAAATGAATAGAAGCACCTGGCACGGTGACCGGCTGCTGGCAAAGTGTACATGCCAGGTGCTTCCATTCATTTCTATGGGAGCATGCTGTTCGGAACGGCTGATCCGAACAGTGTTCGCTCATCTCTATTTACAACCCATGGCCCTATAGCTATTCTCCCTGGACGTGGATGGAAGAAAAAAATTGATGAAAGGTTGCAACGCAGGACGGTCCAGATGGTGGATACGCAGCCCCAATCAAGTTCCAAAGAAATTCAAGCTGTCGTGCAGGCTCAGGTTGCATCAGTGCCAATGGCAACTATCTGTTAGGAGACCCAGGAGGACCCCACCGCTGACACAGAGACATTTTGCCAAAATATACATCAGTAAGACAAAATCCTTCTGCAAAAACGTCTTGTGGACAGATAACACCAAGAAACAGCTTTTTGGTAAAGCACAGCATTCTACTGTTTACTGAAAACAGAATGAAGCCTCCAAAGAAAAGAACACAGTACCAACAGAGTTTCAAAGATGTTTTGGGGTTGTTTTGCTGCCTCTGGCACTGGGTGCCTTGACTGTGTGAAAGGCATCATCAGTTCTGAAGTTTACCAAAGGATATTGGGTCTCAATGTAGGACCCAGTGCAGTGGCGTAACTACCGTGGTAGCAGCAGTAGCAGCTGCCACAGGGCCCGGGCCATTAGGGGGCCCGGTGACAGCCGCTACCGCTGCGTTTTTTTTTCAATAGGCAGTTACGGGCCCTATTCACTTGCCGATCCTGGCTGGGCCGGGATCGGCAAGTGACACCGCGGGCCCCACAAGGGCTATCATTATACTCGGGGGTCTTTGCAGACCCCCGAGTATAATGATCGGCGGACCGGAGAGGTAAGGGAACATAAAAAACTGTTACTTACCTCTCCGCGATCCTGCCAGGCCTCCGTCCTACTGCTGTCTGACGTCACATGAACCCGGCATGCTTCCCGGGTCATGTGACGTCCGACGTCATTAACGAAGGACGCGAGAGGAGGACAGCACAGGAGGACAGCACAGCACAGGAGCCGGGGAACAGGTAAGAAGCAACAGTGTTTTTTTTTTTTATGTTTTTATTTCCCGGGTCTCCGATTATTATACTCTGGGGTCTGAAAAGACCCCAGAGTATAATAATTGTTTATGGGTGTCCACAGAGGAACATAATACTGTGTGTGCAGGGGACACTATTGGGGTTAATACTGTGTGTGCAGGGGACACTATTGGGGTTAATACTGTGTGTGCAGGGGACACTATTGGGGTTAATACTGTGTGTGCAGGGGACACTATTGGGGTTAATACTGTGTGCAGGGGACACTATTGGGGTTAATACTGTGTGTGCAGGGGACACTATTGGGGTTAATACTGTGTGTGCAGGGGACACTATTGGGGTTAATACTGTGTGTGCAGGGGACACTATTGGGGTTAATACTGTGTGTGCAGGGGACACTATTGGGGTTAATACTGTGTGTGCAGGGGACACTATTGGGGTTAATACTGTGTGCAGGGGCAAGTAAGGGACATAATAGAGTGTGGAGGAGGGGGTCGGTCGAGGTCTTCGGCGTCAGTTGGGATGGGGGGGGGCCCCATGTCAAAAGTTCGCTACGGGGCCCCGCCATTCCTAGTTACGCCACTGACCCAGTGTTAGAAAGCTGACAATCAGCTGTTTTCAGCTCAATGTATTGAACCAGAAGCAGATGACTCTGTACACTGTGTGCTGGTGGTTTTGCACTACTGGAGCTCAGCCCTCATTCTAGAGGAACGGAACTGAGCTTTGATAATATGGCATAGTCACTTTGTACAGAGTTGTTGTTCACCCACCAAATCAATATTGCTAGCATGTGCTAAGGATAGGCCATCGATATATACACTAGTATGGGATAACCACTATATGATGAGAGGTTCTTCAACTTTCTAAGGGCTTGTTCACACGGTGGAAACCTTTTCCGCTATGTGACTTCTCCACACAGCAGTGCATCAGCATCCCTTTGCAGCATCCCACATCCCACTCCGGAGTCTAAGATCGGACCACAGACTGCTGTGGTCCGATCTTAGACTCCGCCTCCTCACAGATGAGCCTCCGGCAGAACCAGCGTTGATTGGCCGAATGCTGTACACTGGCCAATCAACGCTGGTCAATGCATTGCTATTAGAAAGAGAGTCAGCTCTCTCATAACAGCAAGCTGCCAGCTCTCCTGACTAGCAAGGACGAGCCTGCTGCAGAACCAGCGTTGATTTGCCGAATGCTATACACTGTATAGCATTCGGCCAATCAACGCTGGCTCTGAATCGAATATTTACTGCGAATAGCTAGTAGTATTCAATCGAGTACAAATATTTAGAATACCGTAGTATTCGATCGAATACCTACTCAATCAAATACTACTCGCTCATCTCTAGTTATGGATTGGTTTTTTTTTTGTTTTCTGTTGACTTGAGCATAATTCTATACTTATATTTCCCATTCATTATTGTTGCAGCAATGGTGACAGACTCCCAGATCAATGAAAACACCCATCACCTACAGTCTGGTAAGGGGTTAAAGCAAATCTCTATTTTTCATTTTTCCACTATTTCAGCTTAAGGCCTTGGACGTTCATTTTTCATGGACATGCGTTGTCTGTGTTCTCCAGCAGCACATTTAGGACAGCACAGAGTGCTATTGTTTGCACATGAATCTTAGTATACATCCTTTTTTTTCTCATGTGCTATTGATACACAGTAAAAAATAAAGCATGCTCTTTTTAGGTCCGGTTTGCAGACCAATCACACCCATTAAAGTCTATGGGTTCGTGAAAATCGCAGACAGCACACAAATGCCATCCATGGAATATCCAATTTTCACACATCCAACACATTGTCTAGCAGCTATGTTAGGGGGCATTCACACGGAGTAAAGTGGTGCTGATTCTGCTACGATAACTCGCGGCAGAATCAGCACTGATAAAAAGACTCACATTGACTGGGCTCCGTTTGACGCATGGAACCCATTGAAGTCAATGGGAGTCTTTTTATCAGCGCTGATTCTACCGCGAGTTATCGTGGCAGACTCAGCACCACCATACTCCGTGTGAATACCCCTTACAAGTGCTTTCTTTATGTTATCTTTATAATTACTTTGCTACAGAATGTCCGCAGAGTTTTCCTCTACAGACTTTCTGCCTCTATTATACCTATACAGAAAACAACAGCATTTTGTAGGTATAATTGACGTGTTGCAATTTGCAAAAACACAACCTTTTTGAAATTGCAATTCCGCAGCGAGTTTTTAAAATTTTTTCCGGCTTATCCCATCCATTTTGCAGGTAATGTAAAATGTAGCGCTTTTGCAAAGTGGGACAGAAATAAAAATAGATGTTTAAATTTACCACAATTCAATATATATATTTTTTTCAACATGTCTTTTGTGGATAGGGGGTAGAACATTGATGAGTTCCCCAGTGGAGTTCTAGCTTAAGCTGCAGTTTCTGTAGTGGCCACCAGATGGCACCATCTAGTTAGTAGGAAGCCCAGGTTATACACTGTAGACAGCTGTAGACATCACTGTGTCAGGAGTAAAGATGATAATTAATTACAAAATGAGGCAGGAATTTTACAGATCTAATTCATTCTGACTACTAAATAGCTTATAATGACCAAGTATTAAACATACAAGGTTATGGCGGGAAGAGGTTCTCTAAGGCAGCATCATGCATTACTGGATTAGATACAGCAGCTAGCAGACAGTATCACTATTGATAGGTTTAGATCATGCCTAGCAGAAAGTATCACATACTTAGACGCAGCAGGCAATAGCACATATTAGGCTTAGATATATTAACTTTTAGATACATTAGCTTTTATATTAAAATTCGACTTCTGCATACACTATGATACAAAGCCATGAATGCATCTGCAGTTTAGAGTCTATGCGGAATATCCCTTTAATCAATGAATATTTTGGGGGTTGCCCTCAAATACTATGGCAACTGCTTTTAAGCTTTGTATTTCCTGGAACTCCCAGATCAGAAGGGGTTAATGTATATTATGTGCAGTTCTGAGGCCTGGCTAAACCCCCTGTCATTTGGCTCTCGGAGTCAGGAGGGAGCTGCAGACATGTCAGTGGTCAGAGCAGGGAGCCGGGTACAGAATTAGTGATAATGGTATTGGCATCACAGTCAACTCGTACATTTCTAGAGTGAAATTGCTTTCATTTTCTGCAAATGTGCTTAATCCCAGCTGGTGGGGCCCAAACCACCTGAAAACAATCAATGGCAGAACGAGAGCTGAACACCTAGAGCTCGCGCTGAACCCAACTCGCTTCACGCCACTTAAATCAATAGCAAAAGAGCGCTTAGTGCCTGCAAAAAACACAATGTATTTGGCATTTCAGGTTGGCCACTTTATGCATTAAAAAAAATCCCCCTGAGATGCTGGTTATGGTCTGTGTAATAGAAGCCGCTTACAATATGGAGGGTTTATTAAAGGGAACCTATCATCAGTTTCATGCTGCTCTGACCCCGGGCAGGCTAAAACAGTGATAGTACCCCTTATTGCAAAGAACTATATTTTACACTAAAACTCTGCAGCATTTTGGCAAAAACATAGTTTTAAATAGAATAAGAAACAGGGAGAAGTATCCTCTGGTCTCCCCCTCCCCCCCCCCCCCCTTGCTTAAAGTTACAAACCTGTCAATCAAGCCACAGCAGGCAGAGGGGGGGGGGGTCATGCCTGAGTCTTAAGGGGGGGTCAAGCCATGAATCTTATCTGGCTGGAAAACCCCTTTAAGGCTAAGGCCCCACGGAATGTCCCGCAGCAAATAAGCGCTGCGGGGAAAACCGCAGCGGCAACACATAGCGGTTCTTCCTGCAGCGCTTTAAACAGAAAGTTTGCAGAGTTTTCCTCTGCAGACTTTCTGCTTCAGTTATACCTATGAGAAACTGCCAGCATTGCCGTAGGTATAATTGACATGCTGCGATATCCAAAACCATGCTGGTGTTGGGAACCTGATGAAGAACACAGCTGGAAAAAGACGCAATGCATTTTTTCTGCGTTCCCTGCAGCATTTTTTAGCTGCGTTTCGCTACCTGGGGCCTTAGCCTAAAGGGAACCTGTTAGATTTACTTTACCCCAAAACAGTCATTGGCATTTGGATTCTGGTGTGTTAGCAATGTCCATAATATTGCCCAAGTACCAACTCTGTCCTCCGAAAATAAACTTTTACTTCACAGTTTTAAGTCATAGGAGTGGAGAGCTAATGAAACAACCAACATGGCCCCTATGCTATTGATGTCCCTCAGCCTTGCTAATGTCACACCATGCGGGCAGTCACAGCAATTACAGTATAGGGTTGGGTTGTGTTGGTGCTTGGAGAGCTTGACTTGTTTTGTAAGGCTTGGTTCACATCTGCGCTCGGATTTCTGTTCGGGGGGGGTCCACTTGGGGTCCCCCAAACGGAAACCTAATCCAAATAAAGAAGCAGATACCTTAGGAAACCCGTGGACCCCATTTCCATTTGTTTGTTTCCATTCAGTTTTCGCCCGAAAAGGGCGAAAAATGTGGAGAGAAAAGAGCACTTTTCTCTCCACATTTTTCACACAGAGAGGGGACTGGAATCCACGTATGGAGTGGCAAGTGCAGATATGAACCGAGCCTCAGCCAATGACTTGCAGGACCTAATTGGAAAATAGAATAAAAGTTAATTGCGGGTCTTGGGCAGAAAACCATTGGACAACACATAAGTGGTACTGAGGTTGGATTGGGGGTGTTAATCTCTTTAAGCACATCCAATTCATTAAAATCCCTTCTTTTCAATAGATGTATATTGTGTAATGGATTTAATAGTGGTAAAACATGCTACAAATCACACTGAAATATTTTAGGTTGGATGCAGAATGCGGTACATTGAACCACAGAAACTATCCTGATTCCAAACATATTATCCCATGGCTAGTAAGAGATCCCCAGTGGTTGGGAAGGGGCTGTACTTCAGTTCCACCCTAGCATATAATTGTTCTATCTTATATGGAGGTTCCACCCAGCACAATTCGGCATTTGCAGTGCTTATTCTACCTCCTCCTCCTGTACTTTCCTGATATTTAACCATCATAATATTCTCTTTTGCATTCTCTCCGAGAGCTTCAAGTTCAATTAAATTAATTTGTCATAAAACAGAATCCGCCTTTCATGTGCATCACCTTTAATGTGCACCAGATGGGGACTTGAATGCGTCTAGACCAGGCAGATAAAAGAACCTCGCTCCCGATGACAGCCCACAAACGGCTGATTGCATTCAGTAATTGCTCGGTTGAAACAAATAGTTAGTAAATTAATTGAAAGTAATTTGGCGGATCATAGAGCGGTGTACTGCAAGTGTTACGTTAGAAGCGACCAGCAGGAGTAACTACTAGTAAAGAATCAGCTGAATCTCCAGTGGAGACACAAGTGTGATAAATAAGCATTATTAGACAGTATTATTAGGCAGATTTTACAAATAATGTGCGTAACTTTATTACTTTCCTATGTATGTCTGGATATATATTTGTATGTACAGTCATGGCCATAAGTGTTAGTACCCCTGAAATTTTTCCAGAAAATGAAGTATTTATCCCAGAAAATTATTGCCGTTACACATGTTTTGTTACACACGTTTATTTTCTTTTTATGTATTGGAACAACACAAAAAAAAAACTGAGAAAAAAGGCAAATTGGACATAATTTCACACAACAATCCAAAAATGGACCAAAATAAAGTTGTTGGCACCTTTTCAAAATTGGGGGTAAATAACTTTGTTTCAAACATGTGAGTCTTGTTAAAATTCACCTGTGGCAAGTAACAGGTGTGGCCATTATAAAAATCCCATCAACAATCTCAAGGTTACAAGTCCATCTCCAGAGATCTTGATGTTCCTTTGTCCATGATGTGCAACAATGTCCTGCAGGTTCAGGGTTCATCAGTGCAAACTATCTGTCGAAATTTGAATGAAATGAAGAGAGATAAAAAAAAAGTTAGATTGCAGTTTGCCAAAATGTTCATGCGTGAGCCAAAATCCTTTTAGGAAAATGTCTTGTGGACAGAAGAGACCAAGTCAGAGCTTTTTGGTAATGAAAGAACACAGTACCAACATCAAATATGGTGGAGGTTTTGGAGATGTTTTGGGGTTGTTTTGCTACCTCTTGCACTGGGTCCCTTGACTGTGTGCAAGGAATCATGAAATCTGAAGATTACCAAAGGATTTTAGGTCTCAGTGTAGGGCCCAGTATCAGAATGCTGGGTTTGCATCATAGGTCATGGGTCTTCCAGCAAAACAATGACCCCAAACTTACTTCAAAAGCCCCCAGTAATGGATGGAAGCAAAGTGCTGCAGAGTTCTGAAGTGGCCAGCAATGAGTCCGGATCTATATCCCATTGAACACCTGTGAAGAGATCTTAGGGCTAATTCACATGGTGATTCCGCGGTGCATGTTCCGTCGTGGCTGCCGCGACGGGATGCCGATGCAGTGCACGGCATCCTGTCGCGGCTTTCCACTCCGGATTAGGCCCAAATGAATGAGCCTAGCCCAGAGGATGTTGTCGCAAGGCGGACGCTGCGGCTGAATCAGACGCGGAATCCACTTGAAGGAAGGGCAACTCGCTTCTTTTTCCTGTGAGCAGCAACATACCGTTCACGGTCTACATAGATCGCTATTGTGAGGGGGCGGATTATGACATAGATTCTGCGCCAAAATCCGCCCCCTCTTACCCCGTGTGAATGGGGCCTTACATTTGCTGTTGGGAGAAGAGAAGGCGCCCTCCAAATATCAGTGACCTGGAGCAGTTTACAATAGAGAAGAGGGATCCAAAATTCCAGCTCATAGGTGTAAGAAGCTTGTTTATGGTTATAGGAAGTGATTGATTTCAGTTATTTTTCCCAAAGGGTGTGCAACCAAATATTAAGTTGAGGGTGCCAGTAATTTTGTCCGGCTCATCTTTGGAGTTTTCTGTGAAATTATATAATTTTTGACTTTTTTTTCTCTGATTATTTTGTATTGTTCCAAAACACACAAAGGAAATAACCATGTGTATAACAAAACGTGTAATACTTTTCTGAAAACATTAACATATAACAAGTAGCAAACATGTAATAACAGTGTAATGAACACATTGGGACTATGAAAAAGGGAAATCACATGAGCAGAATTGCAAGTGAGAAAATATCTGATTTGAAATATCTCATGTGTAGTTGGATGTATAAAATTTTGCATCAATGCACAGCTTACCTAGCCTAAACAAGGAAATTACCCCAATCTGAGTTTAGCCAAGAAGCCAAGCTTGCTTGTAGACTTCTCTTATTAGAACCAGTTTATGACTTCACCAATTTGTCCTTCAAACTGGAAGACCTGTGATAAGAAAAAAGTGGGAGATTTTGAAACTCAGGGACATTGAAAACATTCCCCCACCGTGGGCCAATGTCTACCAGTCATATTGCCACGCAGTTGCTGTTCATTATAGTTTGTAAACAAATGTATACAATTGTCTTTTTCTGTAATTCTACCAGTCTCAAGTATCTCACTTCTGGTCGTAACATCTATTTTATCCTTTTGTGTTTTTATAATACGTGATAAATAACCCCTCACCTCAAACTTCCCTTGCATTTTATCTAACCCTTGCTCAACTGCTTTTATATTACTAGTCACCCTTTTCACGCTCATGAACAGACTGTCTGGGAGACTCCTCAACATCTTTCTGGGATGGTTACTGTCAGAACAAAACAAGTTATAAACAACTGTTGATATATATATATATATATATATATATATATATATATATATATATATATATATATATATATCAGTATATGTAGGTATTACATTAGAGCCCATGGCAGTACCCTGCAATTGAATAAAATAATCTTCATGAAACAAGTACTTATATTTCGATACAACCTCCAGTAATAGGATAAAGTTTTGACTTTCACTCGTATATGGGGAAAGCACCAACAAAGATTTCACCACTTGAATACCATGTGCATGGTCTATTGATGTACAGAGACTGGTTGCTAATACACTTCATGCAGAGGATGACATTATAATTTCCATCAACTTCTTAAGAGTGTGACTGCAATACTGTGTGAGGAGAGGGGATAGGAGTAGATATTTGGTCTCAATCTCAGCACTAACATTGCACTGAGAGGACTCTGCCCCCATTAAAGACAGTATATAAACAGAAAAAATGTAGAGGAAGGAAAACACACAATAAGACATCTACAGATTCCTGAAGACATCAGGAGGAAACCAGGAACATAAAACCAGTGCTCAATAAACAGCATTAAGAGAATCATCAGAATGTGAATCTTCTCTCACTTCTCCATAGAGTCTCTTGTTCCTATTCCTCTCTCTTCTTGCCCCTTTCTTCTGCTTTTCCTCTTCTCCTTTTCCTCTTCTCCTATCATCCTGCCCTTCCTCCATTCCTCTTGTTTCTCCACTTATTTTGCTCTTCCTCTCATCTTGCTCCTCCTTTGCTATCACTCTACCACATCTCCTTTTGCTCTTCCTCTTCTCTTCATCCCTTGCCTCCTCTTGTTCCTTCTCTTCCTTATCCCTTGTCTCTCCAGTTTCTTCTCTTCTCCTTGTGCTCCTCCTTCCAGGGCTTGTTATCGTTCTGTTCTCCTTTAAAGTTTATTTGTTTAATATTAAATGTTTAGAAACAATAATACTATTTTATAATATATTTTTATTTATTTTTGTATTTTTCTAGTAGAAGAAACATCTTCATCAGCTCCAGATACAACTGATGTTTATCCCACCAGCACAATCAATGAAATGTCATCCACTGGTAAAATTCTGTGATTTCTGGGGATTTTACAACATTTATTTTCCAAAAATTACAATCTAATAACTTTGTGTATCATTTTATAGAACACCTTATAGCTGCAGAAACCACAGGGAGGGACACAACAGAAGGAGTTGATGATGGATGGATATCTGCAGGTAATATCTCCATGTGCAGAATGACATCACACTGGAGACAGGGTTTTAAAATAGGAGGCATTGAGTAGACATATTCTCTACGAATCTGTTCAGACACAACAAAAGCTATGGCGAGCAATGATAAATAAATCAAGTGGACGTGAATGTTTTAATGTTTGGGCTGCTTTTGATGGAGGCATGGCCATGATGTGAGGAGGGTGGAAGGCCACAGAGTAATACATGTAAGGAACAGAGCCCAATTCAGCACAAAGTATTTCAGGACAGTCATTTTGTTGACCTTATAAGGGACATTAGACTGGCTGGTTATTTGTTATTTCTTGTTTTACTCATTGTTTGAGTTTGCTTGTTTTTAGAAATGTCGACATTTACTGTATTGTCTGAAGAGAACTCCTCGCTGGTTACTGATGTTACTATAACAGGAAATTCTAATAACACCACACACCGGGGTAAGTGACAGAATACGACCATCATCACAGCTTTTCTATAGTTCACAATGCCAAATCTTATTTCACTCGTGTTCATACAAGACCAGAGGATATCTCGATAGTTCCATGGGCACTGAAGCTTCTGTCCTTGTTTTTCAGATGTGGAGTCTTCCAGAAGGGAATCTTACCGTACCTTCATACTGGTCTTGGTGTCTCTAATGCTTTGTGTCTTGCTGGTGATTGTGTATTTGTTCCTGTTAAAGCTCAGAAAAGCGCATTATACCTGGAAGAAAGGTCAGAGACGTCTGGAGCTGGCACATTTTACAGATGTATGAATTGACATAAAATTACAGGAGAGGAAAAGAGGATAGGACACAATAGTTGGCAGATACTTGAGGCCTCCTAAGATCTCATTCATATACTGTAAGATAGAGCCACTCAAATGTCCTGCACAAAAAAGGCACCATGATGTATTAGACTTGCAGTGGTATTTTATAATGTCATTTTAAAATTTTTCCTCTCCTGTACCACATGTATAATTGCATGTGATGTGTGGTCCCCTGCCAGAAGCGCGTGGGCACCAATGCAAATTTTGTTATGTGGCCCCCACTTACCATGTGCCATCTATAGTACTGGTGTCTATATTGTAGAGAGGCCATTGGGTTCCCTTAAGTTCCAAGACCTGATGCTACCTCTGCACGCCTTATGGCTATAACCTTGGCTCCAGATTTAGTTTTACACTAAGACCCTATCGTGTGCCATGATTGATTTAAGTGTGAATAGTTTAGTAATAATAATTAATAATTATCATTATGATTGTTATTTGAAAAAAAATGAACAACTAATATATTACTAATATTAATAATGATTAAAGCTACGTTGTTATTATACATTTATTTCTAAATATTTTTCTATCAGTTATTTCTTCTGATTCTTTCTTTGTTTAACTGATTACAATGCGCACTATAATCTTCCATCATATGAAGCAGAGATAATTCAGGCGCACTAATTGTTGTGATCTTCACAGATAGCGCTCTCCTCCACTTAAAAATCTTTCACTAATTTACAAGGATGTATTTTATGGCCTTTAATTTAAAATTTGGAAACCGTCTCTTTAAGAATCAGGCATTAAAAGCCCCACAATGTCTTGGGGATGAGGTGCAGTAATGAGTGAGGCAGCGCGGGCCTTACCCAGCTCCCGACTCCACTAATGGGATTATAATTAATTAATGGACGAGGCCTGTTTATATTTCCACCTTTTAAAGGACAAAACTTTCGATTAAATCCACCAACCTGACACAATCAGCAAATGAGCTGAGTTTGTGGAAATTAATGAATGAGACGTGAAGTCGGGGCTGCAGCTGGGAATTCTATGCTCCGACCATGTCTATGTAGCTCACTCTGCATACACCTGCTGCTCGCCATTCTCTGCTGCAGCACACAATGGACTGATGACAAGGTTTCTCCTGTTCCATGAATTATCCACAAGCTTTATGGTTGGCAGGTTCTCTTATGGTGTCTGTATGGAAGTGGAATGTTCCAGGGAGAATGTTCTGTAATGAAGGGTTATAAACTTTACTGTAACTCAGTGACTCAGAGTCTATTTTATTTTGTCCTTTGTCCAGAAAATGAAACATCAGAACAGACACTGGAAAGCACGAGATCTCGATCTAATAATGAGGAGATGTCCAGTCAGAACAAGAACGTCATCGCAGCTACAGCTGCGCCAGGTATAGCGCAAGTTCTTATTGGTACCATGTCAGCCATTTTATAACTGCTTACCTCCCAACTTTCAAAGGACAGAAAGAAGAATGGCATGTGCAGGGGAAAATTTATCCCCGCCCGCTTCTACTTTGTTTCCCCCTATTCCTCGCACTAACATGATATTCCCCCACATTATAACGCCTGCCTCGAATTGCCCCAACAGTATAAAGTCCTTCTCCTGGGGCACCCACAGTTTAATGTCCCCCTCCAGTTACCCCTACAATTTATGTCCACCTCCAGTTGCCTCCAGTTTAATGTCCCCTACCAACTACCTCCACAGTTTGATGTCCCCCTTCAGTTACCTTCAGTTTAACTTTGGACTTTGATGGTGGGCATTAGCTCTGGGTCTCCGCTGTACATTATAGCAGAGACTTGGTAGCTATGGTGGCCGCCGTCTTTAGTTTCAAGGATACTTATTGTATAGTGGCTTAAAATACAAACATACAAGCGAGGAAATGACAGTAGTAAAAACAATCAATAATGCAAAATGTACATAGCATAATACAAAAATAGAACAATGTTAATTCAGACAGTAGAAATTACGAAGTTAAGGGAGTAAAAAGGTGAACAACCAGGAACGAACAGCCAGGAATAATAAAAGGGGTTATCAGGGCCAGAGAGCATATGTCAGGGGTAGGGGGGGAGATGAAAGGGGAGGCCCCTGCCCAGAAAGAAGCATAGTACGCATACCGAGGTGAATATTAATGTTGGGGACCTGGTGTTTGCCGTAATAGTATGGCGGATGTCGGAAAGGGGTTAATGTCTCCCTCCAGATATCCCCACAGCTTCCACCAGATTAATGTCCCTCTCCATCTACCCCCATAGCTTAATGTCTCCACTCTAGCTGCCCCCACCTTTTAATGTCCCCCTACAGTTGCCCCCAAATATTATGTCCCTCTACTGGTACCAACCAAACATGAAAAAGAACACTAATACTCACCTCACCTTGCTCCCCTACTGTTCTGTCTGCTGTTTCTGCTTCCGGAGGCTTCAGAGAGCTGCAGGCATGATGTGAGTGATATTATCACATTGTGCCTACTACTACTACTACTACTACTACTACTACTACTACTACTGTTCCCATTCACTTGTATAGAAGCTGAGCTGCAGGTAGCTCAGTGCAGTCACTACATGCAGAACAGAGCTATCTGCTTCTGGCTCTGTTCTCCATATAGCAGATGGTGAGAGCAGCTCATCAGCGGGGGTCCCATGAACAAGATGGATGGGTCATCAATATCATTTGCCTGGAAAAGCCCTTTAAAAGGCTGTGTGACATGCTACATAAATGAAACTTAATAATTTTATATTAGATAATTCTATAGCGTTCTAATAAAGAATTAGAAAATGTTTATGAACACTGATGTCAATGGATAAAATCTTTGGGGGTGGATTTATGTAATCCGTCTAAAAGAAAATATTTACACTGAAGGGCTAAAATTGCTTACTGACCTAATACATCTGACATCTGAGAGTTTGTTACAATTATATCATGCGTAGATAATCCTCTGTGAGCTAAAGACAGCCGCACAAATCTCTCCTGTGCCCTAATAGTGTATTTCAGTGTTATAAAGTAAGAAATACTCTCCTCACCAGTCCTCATCTACTTGGATTGTTATGCTTCCTGGTCGCCTGTCATTCTTGGCATCCCATCAGGGCTGTTTAAACACATTGATGGGCCCATTGCAAAGGTTTCATAAGTGAACCCCCCCCATCAGCACCACTTAGGCGAGGGATCACAGGACTAAGTGTTTCAGTCTGAAGGCCAGGCTGCTAACCTTACAGAGGAAATCAAGATTGAATAATATTGTAAGTTTGTAACAAACCCTCAGCTGTGAGAAATATTAGGTTATGTATACCATACCATTATTAATGTCCGTTGCTTTCATCCATCATAGGATGACAGCAATGAACATTAAAGGGTTTGGTCACTTTCAGACCAATATTGAGAGACATATGTTATTGTTTGTATAATGAAAAGTTGTACAATTTTCCAATATACTTTCTGGGGCTCTGTCTGCATCTGTCATTTAATGTCCTTTGCTCTTATCCTGTAACCGATGGAACAACGGACATTAAATAACTTTGGAAAGTTGGAGAATTGTCATTATAGGTAAGCTCCTGTAAATCTTGGGAGGCCTCCTCCTGTTATATTTACTAATAAACAATGTTTCTTAGGTAAAGATTAAATACTTGGTGTAGAAACAGTAATTAAGACATTTGCATGAAACGTGGCTCAGCGGGGCTGCCATTGTGTCTCCAGCACAGCTCCATGAGCACAGAGGTCACTGATATCAGACATTTGTTTGTATCTCCCTCCACAGCAAATGGCAACCATAAAGTCACTGGAATCCAGTACAACAACCAAGTGTCCATGTAAAGTGGCCGGGAGCCTGCACACCACAATCTGGAGAAACATCTTTACCCTGTACAGTGACTGTCTATGTGTTTTATATATGTATATAATAATAAAGTATTTATATAGATTTTTTTTTAAGGTTCTGAATATCTGTCGCTCATTATTGGGATTTTATGGATTACAAGTGGTTGTTAAGCCATGTAAAAAAAAAAACATAAAAAAAATAAAAATTCTCAGGTTTTTTTAGTGGATTTGTTAAATGGGTCTGTTTTATTTTTCAGTAAAAATGTGCAAAAGTACAAACAATGTGTTTGCATATGTTACTATGACAATAATGTTAAAAAATGCTATGCTGGTATATTATTATACATATTATATATATATATATTGTGGGGAAAGTAGCTCAGTACAAGCAGTGGTGCGAACCCAACCAGTCAGAGACAGGAACACAAATCTTGCAGCAAAAACTGGTTTACTTAAAAAACAGCAAAATAAATAAACCTTTACATCAAGCACAGGATAAGCAAAATATAATACAGCCTTAACTTCAGGCAAAAAGGCAAAACAAAACCCTGCTTGTCTGAGTGCTAACTAAACAGTAACAAAACTAGCTATATGTGTGGCTTACTACCAACCACACGACCAAAACAAAGTAGCACAGTATCGTCTCACCAGTCTCTCATTGTTTCAGGACAGACCCAGGCGCCTCCTCTACTCCCAGGATCTGCCCTGAAGTGCAGGCTTTGTAGGGTTTTATGGCCCAGTAACGAGCCTATGACCCACACCTGGGCTGCAGCTTATTCAAGATCCATCCTGGACCAGACATATGTCAGGAATCTGGGGGAAACAAGGGGCCACAATGGTTAGCACTGCAGCCTTGCAGCACTGGAGTCCTGGTGCTCAAATCCTGCCAAGGGCACAAAAGCATCTGCAAGGAGTTTGTATGTTCTTCCCGTGTTTGCATGGATTTCCATCCCATATTCCAAAGACATACTGATAGGGAAAAATGTACATTGTGAGCTCTATGTGGGGCTCACAATCTACATTAAAAAAAAAAAAAAAGAAAAGAAAAAGGAACCTGGGGGAAACATACCGTGACGCCAGCACTCTGCCTGTCACCTTCTCACAATATATAAATATATTTTATATTTGATTAAAATTGGGCAATTGTGGACATTATATTATAAGTGGCCACTGCAGGGACATTTAACTATGTGTTGGGAGACTGGAAGGGCATTTTATTGCAAGACAAGTAAGTAAAGAGTTATCATGCTGAGTGAGGGCCATTATAATGTGGGAGGACCATTACAGGACATTATTAGCGGGCTGTTTTAAGGGGGAAACTGTTATATATAAGGAGGGCGATTGTAAAGGGAAACTGTTTTATATAAAAGGGAACTATTATATATAAGGAGGTTATTATAAGGGGAAGACTTGTCTATAAGGGAGCTATTATTTATAAGCAAGGCACTATTATATATAAGGGGGAGTCTGTTATATATATGCGGAATTATTATATAAAAGGGATGCTGTTATAAGGGGAAATTAATATTTATAAGGGTGAGTTCACATGGAGTAAAGTGGCGCGTGATGTGGCACGTAGACGCCGCGTGAGCTTTTGGGGGCCGTATACGCTCCCATTGATTTCCGCAAAATCAGAGCCGCAAAATAGCACCACATATACGATCCTGGCTCCCATTGAAATCAATGGGAGCATATACAGCCCGCAAAAGCTCACGCGGCGTCTACGTGCCACCTCACGCAGCACTTTACTCCGTGTGAACTCACCCTAAGAAGGATATTATAAGGGGAAAACTTATTTATAACTATTTATAAAGAGGTCTATAATAGCTAGGTGGCATTATTACGCACATGTACAATATGAGTCTAAAGCTGGGAGTGGTACCTCGACTGTGGAAAACATCTTGCGTGGTACCAGTCCCAAAGAAACCCAACCCGATGGGCTACAATGACTACCGACCTGTAGCACTGACATCCCACCTGATGAAGGTCCTAAAGAGACTGGTCCCGACACACCTACGCCCCCTAGTGAGCTCCGCTCTGGACCCCCTCCAGTTTGCCTACCGGCCGGGCATTGGGGTAGATGACGCCATCATCCACCTTCTTCATAGAGCTCTCTCTCACCTGGAGAAACCCGGGAACACTGTGAGAATAATGTTCTTTGATTTCTCCAGTGCGTTCAACACCATTCAGCCAGGACTACTGAGGGAGAAGCTGAACCTTGGTGGTGTGGACCATCACATGTCCAACTGGATCCTAGACTACCTGACAAACCGCCCTCAGTATGTGAGAGCCCAGGACAGTGTGTCTGACACTGTGATCTGTAGTACGGGGGCACCACAAGGTACAGTTCTTGCCCCATTTCTCTTCACACTGTACACTGCTGACTTTAGGCACAACTCACCCAGCTGTTACTTACAGAAGTACTCCTATGACTCTATAGTAGGCCTTATCACTGATGGCGACGATAGGGAATACAGAGACTTAAACCGGGATTTTGTTGAATGGTGCCAGCAGAACCAGCTCAGGATTAATGCTGGGAAGACCAAAGAGATGGTAGTGGACTTTAGTAAACGGAGAGGTGCTCTGACCCCAGTGGAGATCCAAGGAACATGTATTGAGATAGTCAAGACCTATAAGTATCTGGGCGTGATCCTCAACAATAAACTAGACTGGGCTGATCACCTGGAGGCGCTGCACAGAAAGGGCCACAGCAGGCTCTACCTGCTCAGGAGGCTGAGGGCCTTCGGAATCCAGGGGACACTTCTTAGGGCCTTCTTCAACTCTGTGGTTGCTTCAGCCATCTTTTTCGGTGTGGCCTGCTGGGGGAGCAGTATATCAACCAGGGACAGAAATAGACTTGACAGGCTAATCAGGAGGGCCAGCTCTGTCCTGGAGAGCCCCTTGGACCCAGTACAGGTGGTGGGTGACAGAAGGATACTGTCTGTGGTGACCTCCATGCGGGAGAACAAATCCCACCCCATGTATGGGACCTTGATGGGACTTGGCAGTACTGTAAGTGACCGTCTGCTTCACCCCAAGTGTGAGAAGGAGCGCTATCTCAGGTCCTTCCTTCCAACCGCGACCAGGCTGTATAATCTACATCAGACCAAGCGAAGATCACTCCGCACAGAGAACTAATGATTATGACTCTGAAGTCTTCCTCTTTCTCTTCCGTTCTTCCTTAGCTGCTATGGACTCCTAGTATATCTTCTCTTCTCAGCATATGCGTGATTGTATTATATTACTGTGTATTATCCTGTACCTGTATTACTATGCTGCTGTAACATGCTGAAATTTCCCCAATGTGGGACTATTAAAGGATTATCTTATCTTATAAGGTGGACAAAATTGTTGGTCCCCCTCGTTTAACGAAAGAAAAACCCACAATGGTCACAGAAATAACTTGAATCTGACAAAAGTAATAATAAATACTAATTCTATGAAAATCAACAAATGAAAGTCAGACATTGCTTTTCGCTTCAACAGAATTTTAAAAAAATAAACCTCCTGAAACAGGCCTGGACAGAAATGATGGTTCCCTTAACTTAATATTTTGTTGCACCACCTGTTGATCAAACGATTCCTGTAACTGTCAATGAGACTTCTGCACCTCTCAGCAGGTATTTTACCCCACTCCTCATGAGCAAACTGCTCCAGTTGTCTCGGATGTGAAGGGGGCCTTTTCCAGACGGCATGTTTCAGCACCTGCCAAAGATGCTCAATAAGACTTAGGTCAGGGATCATAGAAGGCCACTTCAGAATAGTCCAATGTTTTTTTTCTTAGCCATTCTTGGGTGTTTTTAGCTGTGTGTTTTGGGTCATTATCCTGTTAAAAGACCCATGACCTACAACTGAGACCAAGCTTTCTGACACTGGGCAGGACATTTCTCTCTAGAATACGTTGATAGTCTTGAGATTTCATTGGACCCTGCACAGATTCAAGACACCCTGTGCCAGATGCAGCAAAGCAGCCCCGGAAAATAACAGAGCCTCCTCCATGTTTCACAGTAGGGACAGTGTTCTTTTCAAGATATGCTTCATTTTTCCATCTGTGAACATAAAGCTGATGTGCCTTGCCAAAAATTTCGATTTTTGTCTCATCTGTCCATAGGACATTTTCCCAGAAGCTTTGTGGCTTTTCAATAATTTTTATGTATTATTATTTTTGTCAGATACAGGTTATTTCTATGACCATTGTGGTTTTTTCTTTCATTAAACGAGGGGTACCAACAATTTTGTCCACGTGTGTACGTCAGCTATTATAAGGGCAAGCTTGTATTTATAAGGGGGTTACTGTTAAAGTGACTATTATTCATTAGAGGGAACTATTATTTATAAGTGGGTATTATTGTTAAGAAGGCTATTATTTATAAGAGGTCTAATACTGATAATGGAGACTATTATTTATATGGGGAACTAATATTATTAATAATGGGTGGAGGGGGCTACACAGTTTGACTAAAACTGGTGGGGACACTAAAAGGGGCCATTATACATTGTGCAGAAGACTAAGGGGGCAGTATATTGTGTGGTGTAGGTATGGACTTAGTGTACGGACATTATTACTATATTAGCACACAATGGAACATGATAAAAATTGGCAGCATCAAAAAGGAAATGGACAAGGTTAGGAGCACAGTTTATAAAAATTAAAAAAAACTTGCTGCTGTACTGTGTGCACTTACAAACATATCCATCTTTGTGCTCTTTTAAAGTTGGGAGGCATGTCTAAGTGGTGGTGATGGGGGAGTTGCACATTTCTGAAACCTTTGCACTTGGCCACAAATGTGTTAAAATGGTCCTGGCAGGATGCTGAGAATGGCAGGGGACCAGGAAGCATTAGAATGGGAATGGTGGGGAACTGGGGAGGTGAATATGACTTCTTATTTTATAACATTTTAAGCTTTTTTTTTTTTTATTATTGAGCTGTCTCGAAAACCCCTTTAATATAAAAATGATTGTATGTGTGTGGGTGTTGTGTATTCTGGGGGCAGCAGGGACTCTTTTTCCCAAAGCATGACCTCCTGTGGGAACTGGAAATGATAAATCTTGATTGTTTTACATGTAACATACAGTTACTGTTGCATTGCAGGTGAAATAACCAAAGAGAAAATAAATTCTCTGAATGAACCTGACTAAGGGAAGCAGATATCTATGTACATTTTATGCTTACACACATAATACATACCTATCTACCATATACTACAGTGTTGGCCAAAAGTATTGGCACCCCTGCAATTCTGTCAGATAATACTCATTTTCTTCCAGAAAATGATTGCAATCACAAATTCTTTGGTATTATTATCTTCATTTAATTTGTTTTCAATGGAAAACCACAAAAAGAATTGTCAAAAAGCCAAATTGGATATAATTCCACACCAAACATAAAAAAGGGGGTGGACAAAAGTATTGGCACTGTTTGAAAAATCGTGTGATGCTTCTCTAATTTGTGTAATTAACAGCACCTGTTACTTACCTGAGGCACCTAACAGGTGGTGGCAATAACTAAATCACACTTGCAGCCAGTTGAAATGGATTAAAGTTGACTCAACCTCTGTCCTGTGTCCTTGTGTGTACCACATTGAGCATGGAGAAAAGAAAGAAGACCAAAGAACTGTCTGAGGACTTGAGAAGCAAAATTGTGAGGAAGCAGTCTACCGTGCGCAGTGTCATCAAGACGTTTAAAGTCCATGGCACTGTGGCTAACCTCTCTAGATGTGGATGGAAAAGAAAAATTGACGAGAGATTTCAACGCAAGATTGTGCGGATGGTGGATAAAGAACCTCGACTAACATCCAAACAAGTTCAAGCTGCCCTGCAGCCTGAGGGTACAGCAGTGTCAACCAGGGGTGAACCTGTCCCTCCCGCCGCCTGAAGCGAACGAGAGAAAGCCGCCCCCCCGCCGGGGAGGGGCGGGGCTTAGCGGAGGAGGTGGGGCTTAGCGGAGGGGCGGGGCTTAGCGCCGTTCACAGGCATGAGAGCAGGCCTGCTCTCTGCCTGTGTGAGGGGGCGGGGCTTACCGCCGTTCGCAGGCAGAGAGCAGGCCTGCTCTCTGCCTGAGTGTGAGGGGAGGCTGCCGGAGCAGCGCTGCTTCAGCGGCCTCCCCAATCCACCGCTCCGTATTAAGCCAGTCCAGGACAGCTTGTCCTGGACTGGCTTAGGTAAGAAAAAATGCCGCCCTCCCTGAGGCCCTGCCATAGCGCCGCCTGAAGCGCTCGCTTCAGGTCGCCTCATGGGAGGTGCGGCACTGGTGTCAACCCGTAGTAATCGTCGGCGTCTGAATGAAAAGGGACTGTATGGTAGGATACCCAGGAAGACCACACTTCTTACCCAGAGACATAAAAAAGCCAGGCTGGAATTTGCCAAAACTTACCTGAGAAAGGCAAAAACGTTTTGGAAGAATGTTCTCTGGTCAGATGAGACAAAAGTAGAGCTTTTTGGGAAAAGGCATCAACATAGAGTTTACAGGGGAAAAAAAAAGGCCTTCAAAGAAAAGAACACGCGTGTAATACATTGAAAGCATAGGGAAAAAAGCCTCCCATTGATTTCAATGGGGAGCTGCTTTTTACGCACTCATTCTGAACGTGTTTTTACAATCAGAATGAGCGCAGTGTTACATCGTGTGAAGGCTCCCAAACATGGCGGAGGATCCCTGATGTTTTGGGGTTGCTTTGCTGCCTCTGGCACTGGACTGCTTGACCGTGTGCATGGCATTATAAAGTCTGAAGACTACCAACAAATTTTGCAGCATAATGTAGGGCCCAGTGTGAGAAAGCTGGGTCTCCCTCAGAGGTCATGGGTCTTCCAGCAGGACAATGACCCAAAACACACTTCAGGTCAGCACTAGAAAATGGTTTGAGAGAAAGCACTGGAGACTTCTAAAGTGGCCAGCAATGAGTCCAGACCTGAATCCCATAGAACACCTGTGGAGAGATCTCAAAATGGCAGTTTGGAGAAGGCCCCCTTCACATCTCAGGGACCTGGAGCAGTTTGCCAAAGAAGAATGGTCTAAAATTCCAGCAGAGCATTGTAAGAAACTCATTGATGGTTACCGGAAGCGGTTGTGCGCAGTTATTTTGTCTAAAGGTTGTGCTACCAAGTATTAGGCTGAGGGGACCCATACTTTTGTCTGGCCCATTATTGGAGTTTTGTGTAAAATGATCAATGATTTGAGTTTTTTTTCATTCTCTTTTGTGTTTTTTCATTGCAAGCAAAATAAATGAAGATGTTAATACCAAAGAGTTTGTGCTTGCAATCATTTTCTGGAAGAATATGAGTATTATCTGACAGAATTGCAGGGGTGCTAATATTTTTGGCCAACACTGTATATATATATATATATATATATATATATATATATATATATATATATAGACACACATACATAATACACTCACATACAGTATACATGCATATATATATATATATATATATATACATACATACAGTGGCGTAATTACTGCTGCAGCAGCAGAGGCAGCTGCCACAGAGCCCGGGACATTAGGAGGACCGGCGACAGCCGCTACCGGTGCGGGGTTTTTTTTAATAGGCCAGATCGGTAAGTGATGGCGCGGGCCCCACAAGCACTATTATACTCGGGAATCTTTTTGGACCCCCCGAGTATAACGATCGGAGGCCAGAGAGAGGTAAGATAACATAAAAAAACTGTGTTACTTACCTCTCCAGGCTCCGGGGAGGCTTTGGCCTACTTGCGTGACGTCATATGACCCGCGACGCAGGGCCCCGGTCATATGACGTCCTGGAAGATGGCTGACAGCGAAGGAGAATGTAGGGGAGTCAGGAGATAGGTAAGTAACAGTAGTTTGTTGATTGTATCCCTCTGGGTCTCTGATTATTATACTCTAAAAAGACCCCAGAGTATAATAATTGTTCATGTGGGTCCACAATGGGACATAATACTGTGTACTGGGGCCACTATGGGGACATAATACTGTGCTCAGGGCCCAATATAGGATATTATAGTGTGCGCAGAAATGCGCATGGGGGGGGCAGCGTTAAGGGTCAGTTGGTGGAGGTCTTTAGCGTCAGTCGGGGGGGGGGGGGGCATGTCAAAAGTTCAAAAGTTCGCCATGGGGCCCCGCCATTCCTAGTTACGCCACTATATATATACAGTCCTATGAAAAAGTTTGGGCACCCCTATTAATCTTAATCATTTTTAGTTCTAAATATTTTGGTGTTTGCAGCAGCCATTTCAGTTTGATATATCTAATAACTGATGGACACAGTAATATTTCAGGATTGAAATGAGGTTTATTGTACTAACAGAAAATGTGCAATATGCATTAAACCAAAATTTGACCGGTGCAAAAGTATGGGCACCTCAACAGAAAAGTGACATTAATATTTAGTAGATCCTCCTTTTGCAACGATAACAGCCTCTAGTCGCTTCCTGTAGCTTTTAATCAATTCCTGGATCCTGGATAAAGGTATTTTGGACAAACAATTCAAGTTCAGTTAAGTTAGATGGTCGCCGAGCATGGACAGCCCGCTTCAAATCATCCCACAGATGTTCAATGATATTCAGGTCTGGGGACTGGGATGGCCATTCCAGAACATTGTAATTGTTCCTCTGCATGAATGCCTGAGTCGATTTGGAGCGGTGTTTTGGATCATTGTCTTGCTCTAATATCCATCCCCGGCGTAACTTCAACTTTGTCACTGATTCTTGAACATTATTCTCAAGAATCTGCTGATACTGAGTGGAATCCATGCGACTCTCAACTTTAACAAGATTCCCGGTGCCGGCATTGGCCACACAGCCCCAAAGCATGATGGAACCTCCACCAAATATTACAGTGGGTAGCAAGTGTTTTTCTTGGAATGCTGTTTTTTTTGGACGCCATGCATAACACCTTTTTATATGACCAAACAACTCAATCTTTGTTTCATCAGTCCACAGGACCTTCTTCCAAAATGAAGCTGGCTTGTCCAAATGTGCTTTTGCATACCTCAGGCGACTCTGTTTGTGGCATGCTTGCAGAAACGGCTTCTTTCTCATCACTCTCCCATACAGCTTATCCTTGTGCAAAGTGTGCTGTATTGTTGACCGATGCACAGTGACACCATCTGCAGCAAGATGATGCTGCAGCTCTTTGGAGGTGGTCTGTGGATTGTCCTTGACTGTTCTCACCATTCTTCTTCTCTGCCTTTCTGATATTTTTCTTGGCCTGACACTTCTGGGCTTAACAAGAACTGTCCCTGTGGTCTTCCATTTCCTTACTATGTTCCTCACAGTGGAAACTGACAGGTTAAATCTCTGAGACAACGTTTTGTATCCTTCCCCTGAACAACTATGTTGAACAATCTTTGTTTTCAGATCATTTGAGAGCGGGCTGTCCATGCGCGGCCACCATCAAACTTAACTGAACTTGAATTGTTTTGTAAAGAGGAATGGTCCAAAATACCTTCATCCAGGATCCAGGAACTGATTAAAAGCTACAGGAAGCGACTAGAGGCTGTTATCTTTGCAAAAGGAGGATGTACTAAATATTAATGTCACTTTTCTGTTGAGGTGCCCATGCTTTTGCACCGGTCAAATTTTGGTTTAATGCATATTGTACATTTTCTGTTAGTACAATAAACCTCATTTCAATCCTGAAATATTACTGTGTCCATCAGTTATTAGATATATCAAACTGAAATGGCTGCTGCAAACACCAAAATATTTAGAACTAAAAATGATTAAGATTAATAGGGGTGCCCAAACTTTTTCATAGGACTGTATATATATATATATATATATATATATATATATATATATATTTGCACCGTTGTATATCCCTTTATACATATTTTTGCATACATTATACACAAGCACATTCTGCATATTTCTATACATTTACATGTGTAGCATATATACACTTCATACAGTACATTGCACATATATAGACCTTAAAAAATCAGTAACCTGTAAAGCCCCCAGTTACCCTGTGGCAGGTGGTGACATTAGGGAACCAGCTCCATAACATATGATCCTCCACCTCCTAAAACTACTGCTCCAATAACTTCATTCATTTTATTACATTGTTACATTGGTTAAGTTGAGCCATTACCATTGTCAGTCCCTCATATCCTCTCTCTATATTTTGCAGTGATAACCCAGCAGGTGGCCCCAGGGGGCAGCATTAGGCCGGGCCCTCTCTGCTCTGAGGCTGAGGCCTACACTCGCACCTTTTGTTCCAGGAGTTTGTTGTCCCTTTGGTCACTATAGAAACCTCAGCAGCTTAGAGCAGATCAGCGCTGGGTGCGTCAGGGCCGCTGTGAGCTGTGGGATCAGGTATGTGACAACTTATCTGATCTCTTCTCATTTTATATAGTGTCTGAAATGAGTTGTTATATTGTTATTTTCTTATCGCACGTACTAAAATGTAGTAGAAGTCCAGGTGGCAGCGGGGTAATACTGCAGGCACTTGTTACATTGATCTTGTATCTTTTCAGTATCGATCCGTTCTGTCTGATGATATATTTGTATATCTGCTTTCAGTTTTGATTTCTTTATATGTAATTTCTTTTTATTAAAGCTGTAGACTGTGGTGGGTTATAAATGGCTTCCAGGCTGAAGACCTTCCTCTATAAACTGGAGGAAGCAATGTGTAGCCTTAGCTTAGGGATAGAGTTGTAGTTGTGACAGTGTCATCCATTCCACTTACATATCAACCTTGCAAAACTTTGTTCCATAAAGGTTTTGTCACAGGCTCTTATTTTCTGGCATTTTTAAATCTGCATTGTAAAAGTGCCAATATTTTTAAAAATATAACATGTTTTATTGTCATTTTTAAATTTCGGGTTATTTTGTACCTTTTTTTCCCATATAGGAATATGCCACTAAATCCACATACCCAGAGCATGCTATATTTTGAAACAATGCAGGGCAGATTCTTTAAGAACTGAAGCCTCTCTTTTGGCATAAGAAAGTCACAAACCAGTGGTAAATAGTGTTATGTATAAGAAACTGACATCAAAAGAAATGTGGATAATGTGAGATCACCCCCTCCCCCCCCCACTGGAGTACCCCCACCTCTGGATAAGGCTGTTCACGTCTCTAACTAGTATTAATGTGTTTTCCACCATCTAAGGTAAAGTGATTCCTGACATCTGTAATGGAGGCTGACAATACTGTGCGATCTCTGCAAGGCCCTCTGTATAATGGCGGTGACTTGGATCTAGGCCTCAGTTCCGATAGTCTGGACAACAGTGATACAGACAGTCTGGATGAGGAGATGAAGTATCAGAGTGAGCTCCAGAACAGGATACATAGTAACCATGAGGTCATCTTCCAGACCAAAGGGGGAACTGGAGAGTCCCAGGCTGTAGTGACCGCTGGAGATACTCAGGAATATACTCAGGAATTGTCTCATAAAGGGAAGGAAGCAAAACCCAACATCAGGTAAGACTGTGACGTGTGATGTAATAATATGTATTTAATGCAATGTGTACATCACTGGCTCAAGAGCAACGTAACTAAATAGTCAGAAGATAGAAGTGTTAGTGTACTTCCAGGGCAAAAGCGCAAATAAACAACTGGAAATGAATACAGGTGGATGCCCATCAATCTATCTGTATCAGTAAAGTCCTTACTAGTTGGGTGTCACGTTCCCCCTTCTAAGGCAAACTTCTTTGTTCCAGGGGCAATAACTTCTGTGGCTGTGGCCCTGGGTCAGTATCGACCACCCTTCAGGGCAATCATCCTCACGTGGTGTTATGATACATAATAAACAGAATCTCCTTGCTTGTTAGATATAGAGTGAGTGAAACAATTCATTCCCTATCCCTACAGTGGTATAATCCCATTAAATGTATACTCTGCAGATCTACAGCAAATTAACTAACGTAAAGGGTACCTGTCATTTTAAAATACTGGGGGGAGGTGGAATGAGGTACAGGTACACAGAAAGCTGATCAAATTGTAAATGAAGGGGCACAGCACTCAGCTCAGCACTTCTGACATTTATTTTTAGCAATCAAAGAGGGTCTCAGTCCATAGACCCCCCCAGATCAAATTTTTTCACATGTAACTATATCTCAAAAGTTACTTAGAATAATGGGTACCCTTTTATCAATCTCTCTATTAGGGCAATATGCACATGTTGGTTGTAGATGGTTTGGAGTGATGCTCTGCAGATCCCTATAGTGACCACTTATGTAATAATCTGTAAAAAAAAGAAAAAATGTTGAATTTAGCTGGATTGGAGTAGTTTTCTGTCGATCGTTGGTTCATTGGTTCTAACTTATGTAATAATCGGCAAAATATAGTAGTATCCACCTCCCAACTTTCAAAGGACTGAAAGAGAGATAAGATTTTAAATCCACGTATTGTAAGCCATGATTCTAGCGCCCCCCCATGTCCACTGTAGCCCTGCCCATTCCCAATCATGTCCTTTTGTGCCCCCAAACAGAGGCTTGACACATAGAAAACTCCATGCAGTCTGTATAATGTCCCCTAGTAGCCCCTACAATATACCGTATTTTTCGGACCATAAGACGCACTAAGGTTTTAGAGGAGGAAAATAGGGAAAAAAAAATTTTAAGGAAAAAAAAATTGGTGAAATATTTAATAACCTAATAATATAATATTTCACCAATGTAAATAGAACCGGGGGCTTTCGGACACAGGGATACCAAATGTGTATGTGTTTCACAGTAATGTTTTTGTTTTACATGTATTCTAGGGATATGGGGGTGATTTGAACATATCTATCTAATCTATCTATCTATCTCTGTCTGTCTGTCTATCTATCTATCTATCCAATCTATCTATCTATTCAATCTATCTATCTATTCAATCTATCTATCTATTCTATCTATCTATCTATCTATCTATCTATCTATCTATCTATCTATCTATCTATCTATCTAATCTCATCCATGGATGGAAAGAGACACCCTGCAGTGGTGTGAAGGAGGTGTGGTTTTCTAAGCAAACTTGAAACCACGCCTCTTTCACCCGTCTGGCTCGTCCCTCCTTCACTGCCTCTCAGATCTGGCTCCTGCAATGATGCCACACAGGCAGGGAAGGAGGGGCGGGCCAGACGGGTGAAGGAGGCGTGGTTTCAAGCTTGCCGAGAAAACCACGCCTCCTCCTCCCGTTTGGCCCGCCCCTCCTTCCCTGTCTGTGTGGCTTCATTGCCAGAGCCAGATCTGAGAGGCAGTGAAGGAGGGACGAGCCAGACGGGTGAAAGAGGCGTGGTTTTCTCGGCAAGCTTGAAACCACGCTTCCTTCACCTGTCTGGCCCGCCCCTACTTCCCTGCCTCTCATATCTCGCTCCTGCAAACACGCGACACAGACAGGGAAGGAGGGGCAGAGCAGGCAGGCACAGCACCGCTCTCCTTTTGATTCTCATAGACAGGACACAGACGCTGCACACGCTGCATTCGGACTATAAGACGCACACAAAAAAAGTGCGTCTTATAGTCCGAAAAATACGAACGAAATTATAATGCCCCAGACAGTAAATCTTCCCTCAATCTGACCCCCATAGTTAAATTACCCCTTCACAGTGGCCCCCATAGTATAATGCCCCTTCATATGACCCCATTAACATGGCTCCCACTGTATAATGTTCCCTTAATATGGCACATCCAGTATAATTCCCCTTAATATGAATCTCATAGTATTATAGCCCCTTTAATATGACACCCAGTTTATATAATGTCCCCTCCTGGTGCCCCCAAACTATAATGCACAAAAAATAAGAAGAAGAATCATACCCACCTCGTCTGGTCCCCCTGCAGTCTGTGGACTTTCCTGCATGCACCTTGGGTTAAGTGGGTGCCAGGTATTGACATCACTACATCACCCTTGCCTGCTTGCAAACTACCAGGAGCAGAGACAGGGCCAGACGGCTCCCTGCTTCACCATTGTACGCAATTCACCTGCGTCCAGAGGATGCAGATGAGCTGATGCCAAAACATACCTTCCATTGACAATAGGGACAGTAGGACAACACCAGAAATCTGGGACTGTCCCACTGAATCTGGGACGGTAGGGAGCAATATTGTGCTCATCTTCAAAAGATTAAGTAATGTAATAATCGGCACCTGTTGGATGCAGAGGGAGTGGAGTAATATTCACCAATGTAATATTCTGCAAAATATGCACCATTTGGATAAAGATGAAATGGAGTATGGAACTCAGTTACGATATGCAGAATATATCAGTATGTATTAGGACAGAATGAAAAAAGTAATGCTCTGCATATATCTACAATGATCAGTAATGTAATAATCTGCAGAACATGTAAATATGCAACTTTTGGACGTGAATGGATTGAAGGAATTCTCCATAGATTTTTAGAGAGGTCTCTAGAATAAAGCAGTTGAACCTGTTGAATATAGTAGGAGAGCAGCAGTGCTCTGCCAGTCCTTAGCAAAGTCAGTAATGTAATAATTTGGGGTCTATGGCATCACATGGATCTGACAAGGAGACATTTCTTTAGAATTTGTGAGCAATAAACATCAGAGAGGATTTTTGCAGAATACTATAAAGAAAAATAGATAAATAAATCTACCCCCGGCTGAATGGCTTCTACAGAATAGATTTTACTTCCTCTGAGCTGAAATCCCTGCACTATGGAAGTGTTGAATAGACCCCTATAAAAGACGCGGCCTGAAAGACCCCCGCAGGGCAGCATTGCTCTCATGAAAACCAATGGAAGAGGATAATAAAAATATCGGCAGGACGCTCGACTCGCAATGATCACTTACACGTCCATTTTCTCTGCCTGCAGAGCTATTACATAATCCATGAAAAGCTGCACACAGGAAACTAATCACATATTCTGTACTAAGCAATGTTTGCTACCAGGTATTAAAATAGCAAATGGAAGAGACATTTGGTGTGTGATCTCCATCCTTCCCTCCATGAAGAGACAGTTGGTGCATGGTCCATGTCCTTTCCTCCAAGACATTTGGTGTGTGATCTCCATCCTTCCCTCCATGAAGAGATAGTTGGTGTATGGTCAATGTCCTTCCCTCCAATACATTCAGTGTGTGATATGTTTTCTTTACTCCAAGAGACTTGTGTCTGATCCACATCCTTCCCTCCAAGACACTTAGGTGTAAGAGCCACATTCGTATGAGCCCTTTGAGACACCTGGGTGTGGGATCCACCTCCTTTCCTAAATAGACACTTGGTAAGTCATCTATTTCCAGTCCCTCTCAAGATACTTAGTGCAAGATCCACAACTTTCTCTTCAAGACAGTGTATTATCTTCGTAAAGACATAACTTGACACTCCTAGGCCCCAATGCAAAATATGTAATAGGGGATCATTCCCACCTTGTGCCATTTAGAAGAGTGGTATGTTTTATGTAGCAGTGGGACCTAAAGTCCAGAGGCCAGTAGTGACTACTACCAATGCACCCCCCTATAGTTACACCCCTGGATCTGAGTACTTGACTCTGTCATACTTGGTGTGTAATACACGTCCTTCCACCGTTCCCTAACATATTTGGTTCGTGATCCAAATCCTTATGTCTGAGTTAGTGATCTATGTCTTTCCCATTGAGATACTTGGTGCAAGATTCACATCTTTTACTTCTTGAGACTTATGGAGCCATACTTTTCCCTCCAAGACATTTAGATTTATCAAATTCTTCCCTGTAATACACTTTGGTGCATAATCCATATCCTTCCTTATAAGGAAGACACTTGGTAACTGAGCCAGGTCCTTCCCTTTGAGACATTTGGTGTGTGATCCCTGTGGCCCATGTCATTTACTCTAACAAACGTGGTGTATGATCCATTTCCTCATAGACACTTGGTGCATAATCCATTCCTTTTAGGCACTTTGCATATTAGCCATGCAGACAAGCATCTAGCAGAAAGTGAAAAGCGCCGCCCCCCCCAAAAGAAAATAAATAAAAAATCTACAGATCAGGACAACACTGCATACCCATAACAACCACTACCTTTACGCAGCTATAAGGTTGAGCCCTTGTGGCATAAATGTAGCGGTTTGGCCACAGTGTTTTACAGTCTAGTGAATCCCATCCACACATTCCGGAAGAATATGTGGAACGGAAACCTGCGATTTCCAAAAACATTGCACTTTTGGAAATTGCAGCATGTCATTTATAACTACAGAAACACTGGCGGTTTTCCTATTGGTATAATGGAAGCAGAAAGTCTGCAGAGGAAACCTCTGTGAATGCTATAAAATCAAACCCCAAAAAGCAATGGTGGAATTGAGGTTTTTGTTTCATTCACTTCCATAAATAATACTTGTTATACATCTCTCAATATACTAGATAAAGACATAAATACAATCATACATATAATTAAAATACAGTTTGTCCAATGAGGCGCGATAAAAACCACATCTAATAAAATTCATACAGATGTTGCCTTCCTCAGCTTGCATTTAATAACTAGTTGCACTGAGAAAAATCACATAAAAAGCCATTGAAAGCAATGAAAAAAGTTGAGTTAGGCTAAGTGAAAAGCAGCAAAAACACCCTAAAAAAACGCTGCGGGAAAAAAAACACATCACAAACTTAATTTCTCGACATCCTGGAATACTGTAACAATTCAATTAAATTAAAATAACAATTCACATACAATAATATTAGTACAAGTTAAGTATGGCTTATTTCTATGATTTGGAATACAATTGATCTAACCAAATTTACCAGTTCACTAAGTCACCAACCCAAGTAAAAACCTCAGTGGCAGCCAGATTGAAAATCAGTTTGTGAATCACAAACTTTTTAGGATTTTTTGGGTTTATTTTTGGTCCTAGATATCTCTGTAAAACAAAAATTTCTATGTATAATAAAGGCAAATTGGGTTTATCAGACCATTTATAGTCAGGAGAATATCAAAGTAGCACACTTTCCCATCATATTACCATAATAAAGGCCTTTCATTTGGAGATATTTTTAGAACATATTTTACATGTATTATCCTTCTCCAGTGCGGAATACCCACCAAGCCAAGCGCTAACCACACATAAAAAGGTGATTGTTCCTTTGTAACGTGTGATATGTGAGGTGGAGCTTCACCGGGGAGCGTTCAATGCCTTTTATTTTAATGGCTGCAAAAGAAAACTGTTTTCTGCAGAAAGCTCCTAATCTACACGTGGTAAATAGAAATGAGTAAATGTGGAACATATGGAGAGCAATTAACGTCCTCCACAGCAAATTGCAGAGGGCAATGATGAATATTGAAGAGATAATTCAATTTAGTGATTAGTATGCCAGGCTGTTAAGTAAAGATGGGGACCGCTAATTATTACCTCGCTGCCATTCTCCTAATAATTTAAATAGGCAATTGTTTTCAATTTACAGGCTATTAAAAGTGCATGGAAATGAAGGAACCATGACACGTACATGTGAGTGCCAAAGTGCATGTCTTTACTGAGCGGCTTGTATGCAACAGGATGAATGTAGTCTCAGTGTTATACATACTGGCCCTGTTTTATATACAGGCCCAATGCAGTCACACTGTTCTCTTTACAGGCCTGGTCCATTCACACTGTCATATATACAGCCCTAGTGGATTTAACCTGCATCATTCATGTATATATAATAGTATGAATACATCAAGTCTGTGTACATAAGTGTGAAGACACCGGGTCTATATATATAACAGTGTGACTACATCATTCCTGTGTGTATAACAGTGTGACTGCACCACGCCTGGTCATATTAGGGTTCGTTCACTTTTGTATTCCATCCGTGGAGAGTCCACATGGAGACCCCCTAAACGGAATACAAATGCAATTGAAGCGTTGTGCTGTAAAACCACATGGGTTCCAGAGACTATAATGGGGTCCGTGTGCTTGCCGCGCAGAGTCCGCACGAGTCATGTGGACAGAAAAGTAGTTCATGAGGTACATTTCTCTTGTGACTCGTGCGGACTCCATGCAGAAAACACACGGATCCCATTTTAGTCTATGGGGTCCATGTGCTTTCATCGTTTACCGCTTACCAATGCGTTCGGTATTCCGTTTGGTGGGGTCCCCATTCGGGCTCCCCGAACGGAAAACCGAACGCAGATGTGAACCAGGCCTAAGTCCTCCAAAATTGCGCTTGCAATTGCGTTAGTATTCCGTTCGGGGGATCTCCATGTGGACTCTCAATGGACGGAATACAAAAGCAGATGTGAACAGGGCATAAGAGTGTGAATATACTGGTCTTGGCCTCTATGTACAGGTATAAATGTATGAATGCATCTATATAACTGAATTGGTACTCGCAGTTTTGCAGCAACTTTTAGTTGGTTGTCAGTAATCGAGACCAACCAAGTATCTACAGTTGCAATAGGTGGCACCCCATGCATCTGACACAGCAGAGTTATGGTACAGACCTCTGCACAGTTCACCAACCAGGATCTGTATAACTATTTGGTGTGAAATTGCCTCTGTGAGAGTTTGCCCTTAGCTCAGCAGGTAATGTCACTCCTCAGTTACATAGGGACATCTTCCAGATTGAGCCTGGGAACATGGACCTACCTGCAGTAACAGATTGCACATTAAAGGGGTATTCCCACGTCACATACTCACCAGTCTTCGTTGCTGTAAAATTTTCTGTCTTCCTGCTTTGTTGCGTCATCGGTGGGCGGGGTTACAAAGCCAGCGGCGAGATGCCGCTGGCCCTGCATGCACGCTCATAGATGGTGAGACCAGTCTAGCCATCACAATGTGAATACAGACCCGGCATCCGCTGTAATAGAGAGAGGCAGATGCCGGGGAGTGTAGACGCTGGCACAGATGCCTGCAACATTGCTATGCTCCTGCCCTGCATGAAGCCAGCAGCGGCAGGAGTGATGCCGCTGCTGGCTTCATGCAGGGCAGGAGCATAGCGATGTTGCAGGCACCTGTGCCGGCGTCTACACTCCCCGGCATCCGCCTCTCTATTACAGTGGATGCCGGGTCTGTATTGGTGGCCCCCCCCCAAAGGGTAAACTGCCCCCCCACCCTCCAGGCTCGCTCCCGTGCAATTAGCCCCTCCTCCCTCCCCCCTCAGAGCAGCAGATACATCACTTGACTTATGTCCAGATAAGTCAAGGGGTGTGTCAAGAAAAAATGAATAAAGTAAGATAGTGGACAAACAAAGCAGTTTTGCTGAAGCAATATATTTAGGAAAAGTCTTACATCCACATTATCAAGCAGTATAGATAGGATCCTTGTGATGGGACAACCCCTTTAAGGCTAGGCTCATACTTGAGTTGGGCTTTCCGTCGTTCAGGTCTGCTAGGGGACCTGAACCACAGACAGCCCGTCCGCTATAACAGCACTTACTCATGGATCCCATAGATGTGCAGGACTTTTCACTTTGCCAATTTTAGGTGGATTCTGCAGCGGAATATTTTACGGAGATTCATTGCATGGGGCCTTAACCCTCTGTTACTCTCCATCACCTTACAAATACCCCAGACTGGTATATATGACAGTATGAATGCACTAGAGTCAGTGGTGCCTTCTTAGTAGTTTAATCACACAGGCCCACCCGTTGCATTAACTTGGAATTGAATAAATTATAGCTGAAAACATAATAAACTCTTGTACAGCCAAATAATCTGCAGATGATCTGTGCCCATGTCTGTGCCCTGTCACCCGTCTTATCCAGTGACACCAATAACCTGCATATAATATGAGCAATTGCCACTGCTCTCCCATGTAGATCATGTAGGATGAATGCAGCGCATAGAGATAACTAATAACCAGGGACAAATGACAACGAGCCCCATAAACACAGCCTATCTCATGCCAAACACACAGGGATTAAATGTCGCTAAATGTTTTAATAGGATTCTTCAATAGTTTGGCAAAGAATGGGCAAATTTCCACCCCAGGAGCATCTGGCAGCGTTGCCTTGCAAGTGTTTACATCCATTTACTGCTGCTCTTGAAAATGATTCTTGTAGATGAGCGGCAGATGCTCCCGAGAAGCCATCTGTAAATTCTCGCCTCTTCTTGTCTCAATCCAAACTGTGCAATGAATCCATAGCTCTGCCATGTTAACAATGTAATGGATACACAGTGCAGCTTATGTATCATCAATCAGCTGGCAATAAAAAGAATTGCAGAAGTATGTTAGTTGCTGTATTTATCAATGGGTCGCTCTACCAGTTGAACTCTCAAAACAGAGATGTGGCTACGATTGCATTGGAATGTAAGCATTATTCTACAGTATTTTACTTGGTACGCAGCTACAAAGGTAGAGCTCCAATCTCCTGTGTCCTCCCAAAAGCTGCATACCCCTTATTCCTCTGTCTTCCTCATGTGCAGGAGAGCAACCTTTAAGTCCATATGCAAGTCTAATTCTTGGACCCCTTATAGTGACACAACAAGCAGAGAAGTCATTGCAGCTTTAGAGGCATCCTGTTCACCACCCCAGGAATCCCACTTTATAATCAATGGAGCAGAGAGAAAGAAGCAGGACTGAGCATGTGTATTCATCTTTGCAGATTTACTGAGCTGGACACAGTAAAAGCAATTCCTAGAAACAGCAGGTGGTGCTATTCTAACATTAACACTGCTATGTGGCAACTGGGAGTGTAATCTCTGGCAGCACCTGCAGCTCCATAGTAGTATGGTCACACAAACCTTCACAAGGTTCTCCTTATCGCTGTTGGCTCCCCAGCAACATTTATTCCCTGTCCTGTGGATAGAGAATAAGTGTCAGTATTCTCAATTCTGATACTATACCTTTACAGTTACTTTTTCAACCTGGGAAACTTCTGCAGTTTCAGAAGGTTCCTGGGCTTGTCCAATTAGCAGCTGAGGAGGCATATACACTGTCTACCAATAAGTATTTGGACACTTGTGGTCCGAGAGGCAATTACAGCCTCAACCCTCCAGGGCATGCTTTCCGCAAGGTCCCAGAGGTGCTTGATAGGGTTCAAGTCTGGGTTCTGGGCAGGCCAGTACAGTCGGTTAACCTGATTGTCACTGTACCAAGCCATGGTAGACCTCGCTACATGACAGCTAGCGTTGTCATCCTGGAAGTAACATTGGTCCGACCCATAGAACTGCCATAATGTAGGAAGCACACTGTTATCTAAAATAGTGCAATAGGCGTCGGCGTTGAGTTTACTATGCACTGGGATCAAAGGTCTATACCAGGAGAAACACCCCCAGACCATAAATCCCCCTCCGCAGAACTTTACTGGGAATCCAAATACTTATTGGCAGACAGTGTATAAGACCCCTCCCTCCTGATCCTGGTTGCTGACTAATTTAGGTACTCTAGTTTGGCTAAACATGATAGTGTGAATTGGATTGCTTTACAGACCCTTGGCATGTTTTTTGATTATTCATTTGCCTGCTGATTTTGGTATTGACATACCCATTTGGATTTGACCCTTGTCTTTCTAATGGATATTACTTTTGCCTCCTGATTCTGCCTCTGGCATCTTCTCTTGGTTTTGACCTTTGTACCTGGATGATTACTCTTCTGTTTCTGATCGGTCCAGTACATCAGTTTCAGGTTCTGGTTAAGTTTCACTTTGCAGAACATTTACCGGTAATACCTTTACAGTTACTGTTTGGTTACAATTCAGACTGTCAGATTCTGAAAAGTCCATCTGGCCTTGCGGCTAGCACTAGTGAAGGTGTCTGGGGCCCTGTCTCTGGTTCACAGTGCTGTACTTATTTTAAATAGCTTGTTCCTGCCATTGCTATTATTTTCCCTTGCATCTCTCCTATAACCATAAGTTTCCGTAATAGCACAACCCATTTAACAACAGCTTTCGGCGGTTTATAAGATTCTGTTAACTGTCCAAGCTAATGAAATTCATAGCTAACTATGAAAGGTAGGTTCAGATATAAGGGGGTGCTCTATGCTCAGATACAGGAAAGCAAGGGGCCCAAAACTGTTTGTGCACTGGGGCCCTTGGCTGCCTTTGTCTGCTTTTGATTGTAGAAAACTCTCAGCAGACGGTTGTAAACAAAGATATTCGAAGTGGCAAGGTTTTCAGATACAAAGTCTATTAGAAAGTCGCAGAACTTTTCATTACAGTTGTTAGGTTAAGCTCCCTTCTATTATAGGTGCAGAACAATGGAAGTGCCAGACACAAGCCCAGAAATCCCTTTCTCTATGATGGAGTCCATTGAGTTTCTGTTCCAATGTCTGTCATTTTGATAGACAAAATTTCTTGCACCCAGGACTTTTTTGGCCACTATTTTCAAAGGATTTTTCGATGGATGCCCCTAATAGCACATTTGACATATAGTAGATGTGATCATATCTTAACAGTTATGGGGGCTGTCCAAAATATATTCTATATGTTATTAATATAGGAAGGCTTGTCACATCACAGAGGATTGGTCCGCATACAGTCTATTGTAGAGACACATGAATGCTCTCAGCTCATCAGTAACACATCTAATATATAGTAATGACCTGAGAACTGGGTTCTGATCATCTGTGACACAGTAAGCTATATAGCACAGTGAGCGCTAGCAATAAAAGGGTAAAATCTATAAGATTATTAAGGCAAAACGCATTTCTGACTGTAACAGTTTGAGGCGTAAAAATTCAATATCACTCGTGTTGCATTAAAACCATTTCTTAACTTTAATTAAACGATCACTTCCCTTAATGGCTGCGGCTGCAGACAGGCTTATACCACTCACATTACAACGACGGACAATTAGAAAGTGAGACGCAGTCAGACTCATTCACCTGGAAGCAAGAAATTACTCATTATTATTATTATATTTTGAGAATTTTATTACTATATTTTCCAGCAATAAATTAACAGAAACTGAAAATAAAAACATTCCATGCGGTGTGAGGGCATTCAACATCATTGTCTCTGTATCTAGTTGGTAATCTAATTGGTATGATCCATTTCTCTGTGATGCTGGGAACCTGGCTCCTTCCACTGTGTAACTGTTTGTGACCTCCCACAAGAGCGCCACACTGTTCTCCTTAAATAGTTTGTGCTGGAGGAGCCCTGCTCCTACTACTGTGTAAACCTAGATCTATGGCCTCCTATAAGATCAATGCTTTGCATAAACAGATGGGTCAAATTTACTAATATCATCTAAAAGCTAGACAGTCTTAAACTGTACCAGATTTTTCAAGTGTCTCTTTCAGATGACTGTGTGCTTCTGGCTGGCCGTGAGTTAAAGGCATAGGCAGTGCACGGGGACTTGTGGATGCTGCCTGTGTACTGACCATGGTTCCACGGTCTCTTTCATGAAATGGATAGGAGCCACGGAAGCAAGGGCCGCAAAATAGGACAGGAATAGGACATGTTCTATATTTTAGAGCCTGGACTATTGGCCCACACATGTGACTTTGTGAGGCCGGGGCCCACATAGTGTAAACGCCATGATTTGCCAGCGATGGAAATAGTGAAATGAATAGTAAAATCCTTTAACTGCTATTACACGCTGCCTATGGCAGCATGTAATAGAGCCATACTAATGATAAGCATGGGAGTGTTCACTAGTCACCCAGCTGTCAGGACACTTGATAAGGTACTTGATAAATGTGGCACACAGCTTGCTAGACAGTTTGTTTTTTTTTGGTGCAAATTGTGCCAGAATTCAGATTTTCCCCTTTCAGGGTCACATGACACACTCTAATAAACAGGAAACGTCCTGTCAATAAGTAGTTAAGAGGACCTGGGCTTATTTCTTTGGTTACTTGAGTGTAACTTTGACGTCTCCATCAACAAGTAGATACAACTGTACATATAATGTACATATCTATACAGATACTCAAGTATAAAATAGTAGAATTTGATGGAAGGATTATGTCAGTCTGATCTCTTGCTAACTTTCAATTTAGGTCACAAGAGATCCGCACATCTTATTCTGAATTAAGATATGACCCGGACTGGAGAAAGCACCAGAACCTGCTCCACACACCTGATCGGGATGAGGAGGAATTTCTAGATGTGTCCTCTGTTGATTCGGAAGAATGTTCACCTGATGAAATGACCTTAGGAACCTCAGAAGACAAGAATAGTGAGGATGGTCACTCATTTTGGAAGCCCCTCACTGAGGTCCTCTCCAAAAACAAGGAGATTGCAGCTACAACAAAACCAAAATCTAAAGAAAGTGGCCAAGTAAGAAGATATGGAGCTCACCTAGATACAACAGAGAAGAAGAAGGTCATGGCACAACACCAGGTGACTCAAAAAGACATTATAGAAAAGAACAAGGCTACTTTGGGAGTGCGCAAAGAGAAACCCCAATCTTACCTTCACTTTCACAAAAAGAAAACTAAGGAAAATAAATTTGGGCAGGTAAGACCACTAGGATTGGCTTGTGAGCACCTGCATGCAACTTTGTCTAAATGAACAATGACACTTGCCCTGCCTAATGAAGCTAAAGGGTTCTCTGACAAAAAATTCGACCAAATTCTGACAACTGCCAGTTAGAGATAAACAAATGTGAGTTTTAAGTATTACCATTTGCCTATATTAGGCTATGTTCACATTCGTGTTGGAGTCTCCGTCGCAGTTTGCATCCAAAATCTCTGGAAGAAAAAGTTCTGCAATTCTGACATTTTCAACCAGCACTTTCATTTTAAAAGAACAGACACCCCACCATTATAGTTAATGGGGTCTATCAGGCTCCGTATGTGACTGCTGTTGTGGCGGTCCACCCATATGTGGTACTGTTCCTCTGATGGACCAGAGCAACATAGAGGCTTGTGTGAACCTAACATCAGTTTGGACTTTAACCCAAATACCTGAATAATTTCCTGGACCAAGTTGCCTGACAAGAACGTATTCCATTATATAGCTGTAATGGAGTCTAGCCACAACTCGCTACCTGTATGTGGAGATAATGGCTGACATGACCAGCCCTAATCCCATATAACTATAGCCTAGACCCAAAAACAGTTCCATCCCTGTCCATAGGTTGTGTGTGGTATTGCAGCTCTTCAACTTCAACAGAGTCGAGCATCAAATAACCGACACCACCAATGGATAGGTAGCACTTTTTCTGTAAGAAAACAACTATTGTAATCCCGGGCAAACCCTTTTATAGACATATTCCCATATCATTATTTATATTTCTTGAGGACATCTGTTCCAAGAACTGAATGGAAAGTGCATGTACACATCTCTCCATTCACTTGTATAGTGACTTACCAAAATAACTGAGCAGGCAGGCTATTTCTGTAGCTCCCATACAAGTGAATGAAGATACATATGCATGCTCAGCCCCTCTCCATTCACTTTCAGGAACAGATAGGGCTTCGATCTCAAGATAGACGCAGGTTTTAACTTTGGGATCCACATCTATCCTATAGATATAGCCATATATACTGAGCTGGGAATACCCCTTTAAATTTTCCTCATCCTGAAAAAGCATCTCCACTTGAGTAAGGCGAAGGGAAGAGACAACCGCTCTGAACGTATATTTCTGGCTCAGTACTTTGGTTATCACTTTTCTGCATTTACCATAAACGTCGATTACTGAGCATCACAGTCTCTTTCAAACACAAAGTAGCGCAAGCCGTCTACATCATCTTTTCCATATTTCTGAATCCATTTACAGTCTACGTAGTAAATACTCCACAAAGCCAACCCAGCTTTATTAATCCAGACTTCAATCAACAAGCGGACGCCCGATATTCCCTTATCTAAGTTTCAAAAAAATTTGTGTAATATTTCCCGAGAGCTAAGATTACCCAAATTCCGCAAAAGCATAATTGTTTCTTTCACTTCACTGTTTTTAGATGCTAAGTGAATTTGTGGGTTTGTTTTTAAGGCTCCTAATATTCCCTATAACATGAACTTTTTAGTGTTTTCCTATTGTCTAAGAACCTTATGTTTCTTTGAGAGAGAATGACAAGTAGACAAGCAATCTCACTCAGCCGTACTCAATGCGACTTGCTTTCCTACCTACAACATCACTTCAAAGGCAGGAACATAATGTACAATTTTTTAATGGCCCTAGACCAAGGCACTCAGACTCTATGTGCACTAAGGCTTGGCTCAGTATAAACACCTCATCAAGATTGTCTGTGCTTCTACAATAGTAGCCAAATGCAATTCGAGAAGCACAAGTCTTTGATGTCCCAGCTCCTAAGGCCGTTTCCTAGTCTGGGATAATGACATGACATGATTGCGGTCTTTGTTGTACCTTTTCTGTAGAGAAGCAATTATGGGCCTCAATTTAACAGAATAGACATTACACAGCTTATGATGCTCAAAATGCAATTTCATTTGATCATTTTCTCAATTTGATTGGTATTAATAGAACAGTTCACAAACAGGCAAGCAGAGGTTGCGTCCTGTTCCTCTTTTCAAAGGGCTAATGCAGAAGTATGTATCATACTGGCCCCGTAAACTACATCTCTACTGATACAATGTATCTTTCAAAACAACACAAGCTCAGAAAGACAATAGGACCAACCAAGGTGGGAGTGACTGGGGAGGTGGGGGTGCCTTCCTGTTACATAGATTGCTCTGACCAGAACAGCTTAATGGATAATAGGTGCTAATTGTTAGTTTCCGTGGTGAAAACCACTGCGAGTTACGACCTGATCACACCATGGATTCAACTGGTGGTGGTGATCCAAGAAATGGGGCTTGCAAATGTCTATTGGATTACCATTAGGTGGAACCAATGGTCATCAGTTATGGACTGTATATTTCTTAGGGCCAAGTTCCAGGAAAAGTCATTGGGGCATTTTGCCAGTTTTAGTTACCCAAATGTATAGGTCAGCCTCATTCATATAATGTTCTAAGTTGGCGGCTTCTACACTATCTTAGTCTCCTACAAGACCATTGATAAAAGACTAATCTTAGCACATAAATCTGCATAGTTATAGACGACAGTTTAGGGATTTTTCCAAAGTGATTATACCCTAATGGTGGGTTCACACAGGGTTTTTTGGTCAGGATTTTGAGGCCGTATCCGCTTCAAAATCCTGACCAAAAAGACAGCTCCCATTGAAATTAATGGGAGCCGATCAGTTCTTTTTTCCTGGAGCCGGAACAAAAGAAACAAGGATGCTCAATTCTTTCAGGCAAATTCGCCTCGCGACATCCGCCTGAAGACACTCCCTAATCCGGAGTGGAGTGCGCAACTGGATGCTGCTGTAGTGCACCGGCATTCAGTCGCGGCTACCCATTTTTTTGTCCTTAACCTGGAACCAGAGGTGGCCTCCGTCTCAGGTTCCAGACCAAAAAACCCCGAGTGAACCCCGTGGAACCTAAGGTGGCTTCTGCCTCAGGTTCCGGACTAAAAAACCCCATGTAAACCCAGCCTAAGGAGTGCAGAGGTGTCAGTCACACCCAGGCTGTAGTTCCTGAGGTGCCCCTCCATAAAAAAGAAGGCACTGGTAGGTGGGGGAGCTGTTACAGAATTTACATTAGTAAAATTACATATATTGCCCAGCGTAATCTCTCAATTAAAGCTGACCGCCATACATATTAGCATATCAACTGACTTTAATGTGTGTACAGCATTCACCTAGAGATTTATTAATTATAATAGAGTTAATTATTTATTATTGGTTTTAGGGGTTTTTTAGTAATCTGATTTTGACATAATTTTTTTTTTGTATAGAACAATAGAAAGTCAGACGTGCAGCCCATGGAGGACATATTACATATGGGGGAAAAAGTGAAATTGCCTGAAGCCATAAAAGAATCCAGGATATCTAGCAGCCACAGCCAGAAGAAAAGAACAAATCCCATATATATGGCGAGTACTTTATCAGACGTCAATACTTCACAATGGGATGGGATGTACTCTGGGAAATATTACAGCGAATATATGGCCATCCCTGCTTATCCAGAGAACTATAGGAATTCTTTTATAAGATTGGATGGTCCCTATTCTTTACAAGAACATCTCCAAATCCACAATGAAGGGTTATATTACCAAAACATCAAACCTTCGGAAATGAGGTATGATCTTCATAGAATGGAAGACCTTACCATGGGAGGTGCAGAAGACTCAATGGAGAAGCATATGTATCCCAGGTGAGAAGACCTGTTATATCTAACATAGGTTGTGATATATGATGTCTAGTGCAGGCAGGGAGCATGACACAGCCATTCAAAGAACATGAAAAGGAAATCCCTGTGTCATTCACTAGGAAAAAGTTGAGCAAATTTACTAATTTATTATTTAGAAAGCACTGTTGGTCTACAAATGTGTCAGATTTGTCAAAATAAACATATCTTTATCTCTCTCTATATATATAAAAATGAATTTCGATTCTCTGTCTGTCTGTTCTTACACTATTGTTATCAAAGATATCACAGGAAAACACTTACTTGACCCGTTTTTAGCCTATAGCAGCTTGCAGGTCCTTCACTCTTAATAGCCTCACTAATATAGAGGAGGAATGCAGCATTCACTCACTACTGTTTTCTGTTATCAGCCATTATCCCAGGACAGCACTCACAGGACCCATATCTGTATTAGGCAATAGAAGTTCATAGGTCCTTCACATTTAATAGCCTCACTGACATACCCCATTATCAGAGGATTGCAGTAGTTGCTCACTATTGTTCGATAGATAGATAGATAGATAGATAGATAGATAGATAGATAGATAGAATTATTTGAGATCAGTACAACACAGGATTTGTAGCCATTATATTGCCACAAACATGGCCTTTATTATACAGTAGAAAGTTGTCCTTCATCTGGTGCAGTCAGTCAGGATTTTTCAGTTTATACTTTTTATCGTCTTATCTGCCAGTAGCAAGTTGTGCACTTTACTATATAATCTTACATGGTAAGGTATAGGGGAGCAGTTTTTTACATCAACCAATCAGATTAGTATTTTCATTTCTTTGGGCAGATGACAGCTGACACCAGATTGGTTGCTATGAGCAACTGCCTAATTTTACTCTTCCATGACTTTATGCTTTTTTAGCATGTATTAAAGGGCTTCTCCCATTATGGACACTTATCCCCTATCCATAGGAAGGCTGAGTCCCCAAGTGATCAGGAGGATGGGGGACTAAGTCCCTCTAATGCCTCCTTGTGAATGAAGCACCAGTGTGCTTGTGTGACTGGTGCTCCTTTCACTATTGTGGGACAGCCCCAAAGACCTTAATAGAGGGGCTTAGGCTAAACCCCACGTTGTAGAAATGCAGTTTTTTGTTGCAAATTTTGTTGCAGTCTTTTGAGCCAAAGCCAAGAGTAGATTGAATAGAAGGTAGAAGTATAAGAACTTCCTCTATATTTCCCATTCCTTTTGTAGCCATTCTTAACTTTGACTTAAAAAAAAAAAAAAAAAACCACAACAAAATGTGCAACAAAAAAAAAAGTTGTGTTTCTGCAACGTGGGGCCTCAGCCTAAGTCTTAAAGAGGACCTTTCACCATATCCGGGCACAGGCAGTGTTATATACTGCCAGAAAGCTGACAGTGCGCTGAATTCAGCGCACTGTCGGCTTTCCCGATCCGTGCCCGGTGTAAAGCGCTATCGGTCCCGATACCGTAGCGCTTTACAGTCAGAAGGGCGTTTCTGACCATTAGCCAGAGACGTCCTTCTGCCTCGCGGCGCCAATCGCGCTGTGCTGTGGAGCGGGGAGGAACGCCCCCTCCCGCTCCTGATAATACTCGTCTATGGACGAGCTGTGTGAGCAGAGGGAGAGGGCGTTCCTCCCCGCTCCACAGCACAGCGCGATTGGCGCCGCGAGGCAGAAGGACGTCTCTGGCTAATGGTCAGAAACGCCCTTCTGACCATAGAAGAGCTACGATACCGGACCGTAAGCTCTTCACACCGGGCACAGATCGGGAAAGCCGACAGTGCGCTGAATTCAGCGCACTGTCAGCTTTCTGGCAGTATATAGAACTGCCTGTGCCCGGATATGGTGAAAGGTCCTCTTTAAGGTTTTCAGTCATAACTCTTAAAGAGGGATGGCATCTGTTAGGTGATCTTCCTGACTTCGGTGGAATCCTTTGTATCTATACCTTATACCCTAGCAATGTCAGGCACTTAGTGCTGTAGTTCGCATTTAACTTTAGACTTACTCCATTCAGTTGGAAGTCAGATAACTATAAAGGTTTTCCAGGTTTATGACAATCAAACTATCATTTCCATAATTTTCTAATATGCTTAGTGTTTCAGTTCTACACCATTTTGAAGATTCCTGCATTGCTGTCAGTGAATGAAAACATTCATGATATACACTCAGGGGTAGATTTCTAGTCTTGCTCATGTATAGGGGACCTAAGTATATATTATTCATGACAGAAGAAAGTTCTGTTAAATGTGGTCATTTTATGTGTTCAATTTGAAAATTTAAGAAACTGCACCAAATGCAGCGGGAAAACTGCATGTATTTTTTTCCAATGCAGTTTTGATGTAGTTTTAATTGCACTCAGCTGCACTGTGTGAATGCACATGCAATCATTTGATTTGTAGGTTGTCCCATTGCAGTGATATTGGTTGCCATTAGTTTCAGCTACTGATATCACTGTACTATCAGGAGGGACGGGCTTTACAGCCTATTGTCATTACTGAGTGATGGAGCACATCCCCTTCAGAGTAGAAAACTTTACAAGTGTCCTCCACTGCCTAGTGATGACGCTAAGCTGTAAAACCCACCCACGTGACAGATTAGTGATATTTGCAATGGATAACTTACAAACAAAAGTGTGCTGAATTCAGCTCAAAGGCAGCTTTGTAAATGTGCCATGAAAGGACCCTTTAATAGACACCATGGTGAATGGATGTTGTAATCTTAATGTACATTAGTTGCAGCTATTATCATTATTAATCTTTCCTTTAATTTTATATTGAGGTTTTCGCAAATTGGTGCTCAGTTCCAACCAGAACCCCCAGGAATCACCAGTAACATCTACAACGACATCTTCATACCCAACCAGATTACTCCACAGTCAATGGAACCAACAATGAAGTCTCAAAATTCCAGCAATGAACCTGAAGTCTGTGCCAAGGATGAAATTAGGAGTGAAAGAACCAAAATGTGTCCTTCAGGCGTGAGGAAGCCATCCGAAAAATATCAAAAGGTAAAATAATTTAAATATCCAAGATAAGATAATAGCAAGTGTATAAAGGGTTATTAGTAGGTATATAAACTTCTATCCATAAGTGATTATAACAGCGGCTCTGATGTCACCACAACAGTGGCTAATACTCATCTACTAAAGTTATATTGTAAACAGAGGAATAACTTGAATCTTCTGTGGACCCCAGTGCAAAGGGTCCCCCATCCACCATGAGCTATCTATAATATATCTATAACACTGATATCTTTTTATGTTTTAAATAGGCCTTTGGGCTCCCTGAGGATCCAGGGCCCAATAATGATTTCTGCCTCCACACCCTCTATAGTTACACCCCAGACTGTACATAGTAGTAGTTGAGCTCAGTCTTTTGCAGTTGGACTGAGAATGTCTTGGAGTCCAGGCTGTGATCAGTGATGTCACCAGCTATGTGATGTCATACTACTGTCTGAGTGTTTATCAGGAAGTAGTAGGGAAGGGCCTGTGGCAATAAGTGAATGCCCAAAGCTTCAGCTCGCCCGTTATTCTGATTTATTTTGCCAGTGTTGCTGTCAATAAGGAAGGTAGTGGATGGCATGCAAGGTGATAGTCATAGAAAAGGGGTATAGGTTTAGCCTGAGCTGAACCCCTTCTTCATGGGCCTATTGAAAGCTGCATAGCCTTGCTCTAAAATATGTTCACTCGGTACAATGCAATTCTAGGACAAGTCTTACCCTTCTACCACTCATCACCAACAACATTTGGTCTTAAGTAGCTCATGCACCGACATAATGAGATGTTCACGATAAATCTAAGTACACTTCACATTAACAACGCCTACACTTACCTGAAACAACAGGGCAGCTCTGAGGCTGCAGTTGTGTCATTACCGGCTGAACACTGTCATGATCTGCTTCCATTGTAACATATGGTGAATTAAGTAAAATAACTGCACAGAAGGATTTACATGACAGTACAGTAACAATGGCATGGTATATGATACACATAGATTACTGAGGCGGTACAAGGACCTGCAGTTTGCACTTTAGACCAATACCTTTTACTTTCACTGATACACTGTAACGAACTATCAGGACAGAAAGACATGCGGTGCATATAGTTCTCCAAGTAATAGGATACACAATTTTGCAGTTTTACTCAAATCTTTGTGCCACCGTACCTGTAGTCTTGTTACATCATATTTGTTTAGGGTGCAGTTGCTGTGAGATCTTTACATGTGCTGATCTTCAGACAACTACCTCTGACTAATTCAGTAGGGGGGCTTGCTTTTGGTTGTTGGTTCAATTCACTGTTACTGCACTTTGTTGTACCTTACACCCTGTGGCTACCCATCCCTCTCCCCTGCCCTCATCTTATACCCCTCTTTTCAGTAGTCACCTCACTTACATCACTGATAAGATAAGACAGGATTACTGTAGAAGGCAGCACTTTTATAGATAACACCCATAGTGGTCTATCATACATCCACTACTGAAACTAGATGATTTTATTATTTATTTGTATATAACTATTATGGTCTAAAGAAGGAGGTGGTACCTATCCGAAACATGTCATACTGATTACCATATTTTTCGGACTATAAGACGCACTTTGTTTCCCCCAAAATTTGGAGGAAAATGAGGGTGCATCTTATAGTCCGAATGACGCCGCGCTCCTGCCACCGCTGGTTTTCTGCAGCAGCAGGAGCGTGGCAATACTGCAGGCCCTGTGCCGGTGGCTAACAAACTCCCCGGCATCAAATACCGAAGCTTATGCCTGCAATCAGAGATCGCAGGCACGAGCTCCGACAACTCCGCTGTAAAAATTACAGTGGAGATGCCCACCGGAGAGGTCCTCTTCCCCCCCACCCAAAAAAAGTTTAAAGTTAGCCGGCCCCATACCTTTAAAGTTGCAGGCCAGCTCCTGCGCGGCGAGCTTGCAGGAGCCAACCTGTTCTGGTGACAGCCCGGAGCCTACTGAAGGCTCCCAGGCCTGTCATCGCTATATTACCATTGCGGCTGGTCTATGACCCTCCGCAATAGTAATGTATAGAATCTCCCATAGATGGCAATACACTTGTATTGCCGTCTATGGGACTTGCAATCAAATGATTGCAGGTTCAAGCCCCCTAGGGGGCGCTAATAAAATAGTAAAGAAAAAAAAAAAACTTAAAAAAAAAATATCATAAAAAATAAAATAAATAAAAGTTCACCTCCTTTCCCTAGAATACATATAAGAGTATAACATTACTGTGAAACATACATAACAACAAAGGAAAACACCCAGCTACAACAGATAACCAAAAATAGTAAATTTTATTTATACATTAAAATACATGAAACGGACAATAAATAATACACAAATAACAAATACGGAGGAATGATTGAACCCAAAAGAAATCTGGTGGTCAAGAGGTATTAAAATAACCATATGGCAAAAAGTGTTAGGATCCCATGTAATGCCTATGTAATGTATATAACATCATATATATGTAGGAAATCTAAAGCCTGTGCGTATAGTCACCAAGTGGTGTAATCACCACATCACTGCTACAACCTTCCACATAGTAAATACCAAAGAACACACATGGAATCCCCTGTAAACGTATTACCTATACCCTCATGAGAACCAGATCACTCCCGACGCACGTTTCGCTCTATCCAGGGCTTGACAAAGCAAAGCAATTAGCAGAGATACTGCTGCTGCCAAGAGCAGTTTAATATAGTATATGAACATAAATTCATAACAGTTGTGAAGCCATGTCATTTACCGGGATAAAAAGTAGCCTATGTGTTAATCCAGGTTACAAACTATCTATGTGTCAAATTTCATCCAAATACGTTTAGCCGTTTTTGCGTGATTGAGTAACATACATCCAAACACACAAACACACAAACTTTCACATAGTAGGATTAGTAGGATTTACACACACACATACACACACACAGTATACGGTAGTAGACATGTGAATAGAAAGTTTTCTTGAAAAAAAAAAGAAGAAATATATATATATATATATACAGTCCTATGAAAAAGTTTGGGCACCCCTATTAATTTTAATCATTTTTAGTTCTAAATATTTTGGTGTTTGCAGCAGCCATTTCAGTTTGATATATCTAATAACTGATGGACACAGTAATATTTCAGGATTGAAATGAGGTTTATTGTACTAACAGAAAATGTGCAATATGCATTAAACCAAAATTTGACCGGTGCAAAAGTATGGGCACCTCAACAGAAAAGTGACATTAATATTTAGTAGATCCTCCTTTTGCAGAGATAACAGCCTTTAGTCGCTTCCTGTAGCTTTTAATCAGTTCCTGGATCCTGGATGAAGGGATTTTGGACCATTCCTCTTTACAAAACAATTCAAGTTCAGTTAAGTTTGATGGTCACCGAGCATGGGCAGCCCGCTCTCAAATGATCTGAAAACAAAGATTGTTCAACATAGTTGTTCATGGGCAGAATACAAAAAGTTGTCTCAGAGATTTAACCTGTCAGTTTCAACTGTGAGGAACATAGTAAGGAAATGGAAGACCACAGGGACAGTTCTTGTTAAGCCCAGAAGTGGCAGGCCAAGAAAAATATCAGAAAGGCAGAGAAGAAGAATAGTGAGAACAGTCAAGGACAATCCACAGACCACCTCCAAAGAGCTGCAGCATCATCCTGCTGCAGATGGTGTCACTGTGCATCGGTCAACAATACAGCACACTTTGCACAAGGAGAAGCTGTATGGGAGATTGATGAGAAAGAAGCTGTTTCTGCAACCACGCCACAAACAGAGCCCCCTTAGGTATGTAAAAGCACATTTGGACAAGCCTGTGGACTGTTGAAACAAAGATTGAGTTGTTTGGTCATACAAAAAGGCGTTATGCATGGCGTCCAAAAAAAAAACAGCATTCCAAGAAAAACACTTGCTACCCACTGTAAAATTTGGTGGAAGTTCCATCATGCTTTGGGGCTGTGTGGCCAATGCTGGCACCGGGAATCTTGTTAAAGTTGAGGGCCGCATGGATTCCACTCAGTATCAGCAGATTCTTGAGAATAATGTTCAAGAATCAGTGACGAAGTTGAAGTTACGCCGGGGATAGATATTTCAGCAAGACAATGATCCAAAACACCGCTCCAAATCGACTCAGGCATTCATGCAGAGGAACAATTACAATGTTCTGGAATGGCCATCCCAGTCCCCAGACCTGAATATCATTGAACATCTGTGGGATGATTTGAAGCGGGCTGTCCATGCTCGGCGACCATCAAACTTAACTGAACTTGAATTGTTTTGTAAAGAGGAATGGTCCAAAATCCCTTCATCCAGGATCCAGGAACTGATTAAAAGCTACAGGAAGCGACTAAAGGCTGTTATCTTTGCAAAAGGAGGATCTACTAAATATTAATGTCACTTTTCTGTTGAGGTGCCCATACTTTTGCACTGGTCAAATTTTGGTTTAATGCATATTGCACATTTTCTGTTAGTACAATAAACCTCATTCCAATCCTGAAATATTACTGTGTCCATCAGTTATTAGATATATCAAACTGAAATGGCTGCTGCAAACACCAAAATATTTAGAACTAAAAATGATTAAGATTAATAGGGGTGCCCAAACTTTGTAATAGGACTGTATATATATTTTTTATTTTTTATTTTTATTTTTTTTCTTAATAAATGATGCCCTAAAAAATTGGTCTCCTTAAGAAAAAAGGACATTTTTGCTGCAGTGTTCCAGGTGAGATATAAATAGGAGACATTATAGTAACTTGCTGTGTGTGTCATATCTCTCTGCGCCAACATTATCACTATTAACTTCTCGCCAGCTTGAGTAATGAGATGATAGCCCCATCATCTGCAGCGTTGTGATCACACGCCAGAGATTATAAGACAGAGCTGCAACCGTAAAACTACTAATACTCAGCAAATTATTGTATCGGGGAAATTCTCACTTCCCCCACTTGGGTTCACACATTTCTGATGTACTCATGTAGAGTCAGACAAGAAAAGAGTGCGAGAAAATGTGATAGATACAGGATAAGGCAACAAGCTATAAGGACAGGGTGTATTTAGCTCTCTTACGATATACTGATACATTGTAACAAACCCTCAGGATGTAAATATATAATATAAAATATGGGGCAGATTTATTGGGTTAAATGCACTAGAATTCTCATGGAATATGTACCACTATCTAGCCTATTGCTATATACCATTTATTATATGTTTTAAATAATTTTTCCATCTTGTCCAAAAGGGGCAGAACTTATCCAAAAGTGGTAAGGCTTGACTGAGAAGGGGTGGACTTAAAGTGGTTGTCTCACCAAAGCAACGTACTCCATATCCACAGGTTGATGATAAAAATGGCAGATTAATGAGGTTACCACTATTACCACCACCAATCAGAAGAATGAGGGCATTCCCCAGTCTGAAAGGAGTGATCAGAAACGTTACATGGCCTCATTCAGACTGAAGAGTAATGCAATCCATTTCTCATGACTGGTGGGGGTTCCAACACTGGGCAACCACCAATTTGCAACTTATTCCCTCTATACAGTATAGGGAATAAGTGCCTTTGGTGGGACAACACATAAGTTGTATTTATGTGTGCCAGAAATTCAAAGCATAAAATTGAGGGTAAGCCAACTAACTGGTGATATAAACTTAGACTAGGTGCTCTACAGGTTCCCCAGATTTATCAGTGCTGAGGTGATTGGGCCACAGCAGTGACTTGTGTGTGCTGAGTCCCCTGATGTCATGGCATGCGGCATGCCTATGTGGTGTGGTTCGTACTGAACTTGCTTGAGCGAAACAGGGATCCGAGCTGCTGAACCAGAAACGAGGACTGTCCATAGACTATATACTTCTGGGTGGTTCACTCTTAACCATTATGACTGTATGGGGGGGGTTAAAAATTTTTTTTTTTTTTTTAAAAAGACTATAAAAAAAATTTAAAATAATTCCACAACCACACCCACATCACAGGTTCCGGCCTTGTCTCCGACAGCTTTCAAAACTGCATGTACGAAAGGAAGATATGTGTCCAGTCCTGAACCAGAGAAAATGACCCTGTCCTAAAGTGGTTAAAAGTAGACAATTTGTTTTTCATGGCCGAGAAACAGTCACAGTCAGCAAGGCAACAGAAAGCGGGCCACCGCAAAAAAGCACTGTGGAAAAAAAAAAAACATGGCAGAAATGTATCGCATTGTATCCCCTTGCTCTTTTTGCATCAATTATAACTATAGGGAAACCATCGGTTGTTCCACAATGGTTTTGGAAAGCTCAGCATTTCCGCTACGTGTAGTTTTCTGTAATATGTGAATGGGATTCAACTTAACAACCAATATAGCAGGCATTACATATTCAGTCTTGGCCAAAAGTTTTGAGACTGACACAAGTTTTGGTTTTCACAAAATTCATTGTTTTTATCTCCTTTGGTCAGATGTTTCTATGGTATACTGAAGTACAATTCTAATTAACAAATACAAATGAATATCGAACCCCATTATAGTCTATGGGGAAAAATGCTTCGTTTCAGGGAAACCCAGAATTCGACTCAGGAGGGTCACCAAATCCACTATGACACCCCAGGAAATGATGCCAACACCCTGGAATGCAACTGGGACAGCAGGTGAAGCATGTCTGGGGGCATTTAACATGCCCAAATCACTGTATTACGTTGGGATCCCTGTCAGCTTGCGATATGCGGGAGCTGACTTTTTCCCATAGGAATGCATTGACCAGCATTTATTGGCCGAATGCCATACAGAGTATAGCATTCAGCCAATCAACTCTGGTTCTTCCGGAGTCTCGTCTGTGAAGAGGCAGAGTCTAAGATCGGTCCACAGCAGTCTCCATTCTGGTCCGATCTCAGATGTAGCAGTGTTGAGCACACCCTCAGATGCAGCAGAGCTGAGTGTGTGCTGAACCCTGCTACATATGAGATGTAGCAGCGCTGAGCGCACAATAAGGTCTGCTACATCCTCAGATGCAGCAGAGCTGATTGTGTGCTGAACCCTTCTACATCTCAGATGTAGCATCACTGGCTGTGACTGGAGTATAAGACATGATTCAGCAGAATAGTGACTGCAACTCTAGAGGTGACTGGAGTATAAGACATAATGTAACAGCAGAATAGTGACTGCAGCTCTAGAGGTGACTGGAGTATAAGACATGTTGTACAGCAGAATAGTGACTGCAGCTCTAGATGTGACTGGAGTATAAGACATAATGTAACAGCAGAATAGTGACTGCAGCTCTAGAGGTGACTGGAGTATAAGACATAATGTAACAGCAGAATAGTGACTGCAGCTCTAGAGGTGACTGGAGTATAAGACATGATGTAACAGCAGAATAGTGAGTGCAGCTCTGGAGGTGACTGAAGTATAAACCCAGACTATAAGGAGCAGAGTATAAGGAGCAGAGGTCCCAGGGAGATGATTAAACATACTCACCTCTCCTGGCTCCAACACCCATCTTCTGTCCTCCTCTGGTCTTAGAGATGTCATGAACAACACAAAATGATGCTGTGTAATTTCATGTGGGTTACATCTGTGTCATTTCGTGGCATGAAGCTGACATGATTGGGCCTCTACGTTCTTTGACGTCATTCAGAGACCCCAGAGTATAATAGTAGTTCCGGGGCCATAGTAGGTGTCACCCAACTTTCCTTGAGTTCTGAATCGACCACGTTAGTTTTTCACTCCATAGGTGCTACGTTGTAAATCACTGGCTCATCCTGATCTCACTGGTACTTCTGATATATGAGATGAATGCAGTTAATTCAATCATCCACATGGAGGGATTGCACCACACTGGTTGCAATGGTTATTATGCGCAGGTTTTCTGTGTGTCTCCAGGCTTCACTTATCCTCCTGAAATATCCCACCTGGCCTTTGATGAAGCTATTGATTTGGTCTCCGGTCGAGGACCTTGTTCCAGGTTATAAATTGTTGCAGCCTTTCAATGGATTTCTTGTTGTGCTCAGTTGTGCTCCTTTCACACTCTTTGAAAAGACGGCAGCAAAGAACAGAAGCGGCAATAATTAATAGAGAGCGATTATGCTGTGAGCACGAATATCTGGAGGACATGGAGGCAAACCAGCGAAATACTCTCCACCCAGTGAGATAAAATGTCATTCCCCAAGCAAAAAGGCATTGTGAAGCTAATGAGACCTCGGCGCTCCCGACATTAAATGATTAAAGAATTAATTTTTCCTTATAATCCTTTGTTTCCGAATCCTTGAGCATTTCCGCTTTAAAGGGAATGTATCACCTGCTTTTTCATTTATTTTTTAAACCCAGCTAGTGAAATATATCCCTTTATTGTAATCTGTTTTAATTTTATTTTCTGATGAAAGATTTTTTATTGTATTCTCTGTACAAGATTATGTGGGCTGCGAACTTGCCTAAGCTTATCCTCTGCTCTTTTAACAGGGTTTAAGGATATAGTTTACAGTATAATCATGGCCATTGGCAGTCATAGTGTGGGGCTGACTCATTGAGGTCTATGGGAGAATTCCCTAGACATGTTCTGCACAGGGAGGCTGTGACCTCATCATTGTCAGTGGAGTTATCTATACAGGTGTTACTGTCTATTGTAATCCTGCCTGTCTTACCTACTATGTAAGGCCTGATTCACATCTGCGTCGGTAATCCGTTTGGGGAATCCGCATATGGACCCCCCGAGCAGTCTACTGATCACATTGGCAAGCGGTGTGCATTGATAGCACACGGACCTCATAGACTATAATGGGGTCCGTGTGCTTTCTGCACGGTCTCCGCACAAGTCATACGGATTCGGAAAGTAGATCGTGAAGTACTTTTCTGTCCGCATGTTCCGTAAGGAAACCATGCGTAAAGCACACGGACCCCATTATAGTCTATGGGGTCCGTGTGCTTTCACTGCTCGCCACTTGCCAGTGCATTCGGTAGTCCATTCGGGGTGGTCCTCATGCAGATTCCCTGACTGGCCAGATGTGACCCAGGCCTGAGTGAAGTGAATGTTGAAAAGAAAACCCTACAAAACTGGCAAGTTCCAGTCTAGACTTAATCCCCACAATGAAATTCACAGCATATAGTAGTTAATATATATGTAGAGAGAGAGAGAGAGGTTGATATATAAATATGAAAAAAAAATTAAAATCTTAAAAAATATGCTTAAAATAAAAAGTTGGTTGAAAAGAATAGGTCATTTTCTGGTTCCCTTTAATTTCCAAAAACCATCGGCCACAGAGTTGTAGTCTTCATAAGCTGTAATATTCTTTCACCTGTTTCTTATGCCATTTTTCTGGTATTGTGCATGTAGTGTATAAGGACATGGTGGTGGTTTAGTGCCCTTAAATCTAGTGACAAGCTCCATTTCCCTAAAAATAATAGATAAAACCCGGGCAACTATAGGGAAGGACATGCAGACCCCAAACCTGCAAGGTGACAGTGTAGCACTCAATTGACCATTAGCCCCTGATATATAGAGGCGGTGGATGGCCTGCAGGAGTCAGAATCCCAAACCTCATATATAAATCTCATTTTGTGTGTATAATTATAAAATAAGACACAATGCAGCAGACTGGAGAATGGATATGATCAGCATAGCCCGCATATCACTAAACACTGCCGAAAAAATGAAATTCTTGCCGCTCTGTAATTCTCCACATGCCAGGCAGCCTTTCGCTGGAGATTATTGACTTACATTAATGTGTGTTATTGAGTGTTCCTGCCTGGGGTGTTATTACAGCTGCCAGGCACATCCATTGCTGCCTCCACCCTGAATGGTGATAGCAGCCTCCAAAATACAGAATATTCATCTGGTATTTCTAGAAGAATCAGACTCAACTTATTACTGTTTATAATGATAAGTGATTCTATAAGTGTATCACACAAGAAATATATATATATATATATCTATATATATATATATATATATACTGTATATTATGTGACTTTGATGCTGAGAGTAATAAATAATTTATTGGATTGTTTTTAGAGGTTGAAGAGTCTTCTTAATGAGGAGGTGAAACTAGGAGGCCTCGGACCAGTGCACACCATCAGTGAAGAGAAGGTGAGAGAAGAATGTTACTACAAGACAAAACTAGACCTTGTTCCACCCATTCCATTGTATACCACAATCTATCAGTACATACCGACCTCCAGCTCTATATACTAACTTGATTGATGACTGAGTTCACACTGAATTTTTTGGTCAGGATTTTGAGGAGGAATCCGCCTCAAAATACTGACCAAAAAAACAACTCCCATTGAAATCAATGGGAGACAGTAATTTCTTTTTTCCACGAGCGGTCTGTTCCGGCTCCCAGAAAAAAGAAGCGAGATGCTCATTCTTCAGGCAGATGCCGTGGCCAGTTGAGCCCTCCCAACTAGGCCCATTCATTTGGGTCTAATCCAGAGCGCAGTGCGCGACTGGATGCCGGTGCACTGCCTCCACCTCAAAAAAACAAAAAACTCTGTCTGAACTCAGCCTAATACTCTCCACCACTATATACTACCCTCCACATCTAATTACCAACTCCTACCTCTACATGGTAACCTCCACCAGTATATACTATCCTCTATATATACAATCTATGACCTCTATCTGGCCATCACTATAAGCTAACCTTCACTACTAAACTTCATTTCATTCTCATGTTGATCCACCCATCTAAAGATATTGCTTATATACATCAAATAAGTGATGACCACAGAAAGGGCCATGAAAGGCATTTATGGGATAGTAGTTCTTATAAAATGGATTGGCTAGTTCCTTAGCCATTGCAGAGAGACGGCTACACGTGTGTGATCTTTCTCCAGTAATGTCTATGGGAGAAATAACAAAGTGAGTGAGTGTGCTTTTCATTTGTCCCGTAGACATACATTGTATTTCCATCTACCTATCCAAGTCTCAAAAATCTCTATTTCTCGGTATCGATATTTATCACTATTGATAAACCTTCTGCTATATATGAGGATGATGCAGCTATACTGTTTGTCAAGTCCATGATATATGATTACAATAGTACAGGGCTGTAGGGTGCTGTGTACATGAATTAGATAGGGTTTCAGATAAGGAGGAGATTTATAATCTGGGGTCAGATATTCAACAGATTTCTCACCTTAGCATAACTCTTTTTTTTTTTTTTTTTAGAAGGAACAATTAAAACAACAAAAAGAATATGCCAAAGTAATCCAAGAGCGGAACCGCAGTAAACCGGCGAAGCCTAAAGAAATCCAAGTCACACCAAACGACAAGAATAAGAGCACAAGGCAAAAGGTGCGACTGTTATGTTGTTATTATTATTACTTTTGTGTTTTCATATATATCGATTCTTTCATTATGATTGTTCATTATGTCCCTTGTTATCTATTATTATTTTACTATGAATATTATTATTATTTATTATGGCAATGCAATGACTGACTGACTGGCAATAAAGGAATCCTCTGAATGACTGACCTTTATTAAGCAAACACCCTCACAAAAACATGAAGTTCCTCTATTAGACTTTTATGTGTACTCAGGGTAATAGTTTTTTTGCTGCCCCCACCTATTCACTGTTACACCAAAGTTTCTACATTACAGCTATATCTGACTGTTATCCTCCTGGCACTTATTTTCCCATGCTCGCAGATAGGTATCAGGCTATAACCTGGTAGAGATACAGTATAGAACTAAGCTCCATCCAGAGTATGAAAGATGATCTCTGGACTGCAGCCTGATCATCATTGATCCCTATGAGTAAGAGGTATCAGTATAACATTATGTATCATGGTTTAGGCACTTTTCATTGACACTTTGTAGCCAATGTTACCTATAACACAAGAACATTTTTAACATTTATTGCAGGGTAACAATATTCGGCAGTATGTGATAGGAGCTCCCATGTCAGAAATTCCTTTATGAAACATTTTGGGGTACAAAGTTTGATGCAATATCTACCAGTATTATTGGGGTGCACAGATAACTCTGATCAAACCTCATTCTGTTGTGTGTATATTTTTCTTTAAGAGCCTGGAATATGCCAAATATGTTCCTCGACCACAACCTCCACCCAGAGTGTCCAGTGAGAGAAGAACAGACGTCCCAGCAAAGCGAACCATGAGTTGCGACTCTCTCTTTCCACAGATGAAGCTTCTTGAGGATCTGCAGGCAAGACATGAGAAGGAGAAGATGGCAGTGGCTGCACTAAATGCCCTCCATATTTTATAAGTAATCTGTAACATATATGTACAGCCTTGTGATAAAGTCACCCTACCCCATGCAGCAGAATGGTGGCAGAAGAAGTATTGTTACATTATGGGGTCTCCCCTTCAAAATAAATAGACTGGGTGGGGCTGACAACCATGAACCTGGAAATGTGCTTGGTCCTATGGTCACTTAAGACCCTCACATGATGAACTTCAATGTACAGGATCTGTACAAAGCATTGAAACCAAAAAAAATATCACTTACCATAAGTGACTTAAGAGTTACTTTTGTATTGATTTTGTCTTGATTTATTTGATTGATTTGTTAATGTGTGATTTGTGGACATGCTCATTACATGTGAAAAATAAAATACACAATGTTTGCAATTTTCAATTAAAATTTTTATTATATTTAGTTAAAAATCAATTTTAGGGAGCCTTCACACGGAGTAAATGCGCGTGTATTTTTGCAAAATACACGTGTAAAAATACACGTGTAAAAATAAGGGAAAGTTCACACGAAGGAAAGTGGAGCGCAATCTGGCACGTATACACGTGCCAGCAGATGACGCGCCGCAAAATCACGACCGCAAAATAAAGCGGCGTATATGATCCGAACTCCCATTGAAATGAATGGGAGCATTTTGAGCGCGTCATCTGCTAGCACGTGTATACGTGCCAGATTGCGCTCCACTTTCCTCCGTGTGAACTTACCCTAAGACTCCCATTGACGTCAATGACATTTTACAGGCGTATTTTTACAGGTGTAAAAAATATCATTGAAGTCAATGGGAGTCTTATTTTTACACGTGTATTTCGCAAAAATACACGCACGTTTACTCCGTGTCAAGGCTCCTTTAGGCTAAAGCCCCATGTTAAGGAAATGCAGCGTTTTCCTGCTACAGAAACACAACAGAAAAAAAGCTGCATTTTTGGCCAAAGCCCCATGTAGCGGGCCACAGCAAAAAAGTGCTGTAGGAAAAACCTCATACATTGCGGGGGGGGAAAAAACACTTCAGAAGAGCTGCAGTAAACGATTGCACTCTATAGAGAGTAATGCATTGAGCTGACCCTGCCTTTTTCCGCTGCATATTTTAGCTGCGTTCTGCAAAGTGGGATCTTGGCATAAAGTTGAGGCCCCGTATTGCAGACACACAGCTTTTTTTGTTGCAGATTTTTGCAGTGATTGTTATGAGCCAAAGCCAAGAGTGGCTACAAAAGGAACTCACTATAAAACAGATCTGTGTGGTGTAAATAGCGAAAGGGTGAGAGCAGGCGTGTACCATGGATTTCTGCCGCCTGAAGCAGATGTCAGAGAGCCCCCCCCCCCCCCGAGGAGGGGGTGGGGCCGAGCAGAGGGGCCGAGCGGAGGGGGCGGGGCCGAACGGAGCGATCGTCTTTAGCAGGCAGAGAGCAGGCAGGGAGAGGACCTGCTCTCTGCCAATCCACCGCTCAGTGACGGTGACCCCCAGTGCCGCACCTCCCATGAGGCGACCTGAAGCGACCGCTTCAGGCGGTGCCATGCCAGGGACACGGGGAGGGCAGCATTTTTGCTGACCTAAACCAGCCCAGGACAAGCTGTCCTGGACTGGCTTAGGGTCACCCAGGCGTGTACCATGGATTTCTGCCGCCTGAAGCAGATGTCAGAAAGCCCCCCCACCCCGAGGAGGGGGTGGGGCCGATTAGAGGGGCCGAGCGGAGGGGGTGGGGCCGAATGGAGCAATCGTCTTTAGCAGGCAGAGAGCAGGCAGGGAGAGGACCTGCTCTCTGCCAATCCACCGCTCAGTGACGGTGACCCTAAGCCAGTCCAGGACAGCTTGTCCTGGGCTGGTTTAGGTCAGCAAAAATGCTGCCCTCCCCGTGTCCCTGGCATGGCACCGCCTGAAGCGGTCGCTTCAGGTCGCCTCATGGGATGTGCGGCACTGGGTGAGAGTGTTTGCAAAAGCACCAAGACCTCCATTCTCTTAGACTCTTAGGACCCCGCATATCAGATGTTTGCCAGAACACGCAGCTCCCAGTATTGTTTCCATGTTGGGCATTGCTCATTCACCATATACTTGATAACTAGAGATGATAACTACAAGTGGGCATGCGCAGTCGGCTCTGCCCAGACCCGATGCCTGGCAGAGTGAATTCAGAGCCGGAAGACGCCGCGGGGAAGCTGCACGGAGAAGACTTCTAAAGGTAGGAGAAGAACCAGCATTGATTGGCTGACTGTATAGCATTCGGCCAATCAATGCTGGTTCTGCATCGAACTTTTCCATTCGAATAGCGAGTGATACTCGAACGAGTACGAGTATTTCGAATACCGTAGTATTCGATCGAATACCTACTCGATTGAATACTACTCACTCATCTCTATTGATAACCACTGTTGTGGGTACTATAGTTGTATGGGCCATGTTAATATTCCAGGAGCTAAAATTAAACATTGTCTCAATTATAGAATACATTGTCCAAAAGCTCAGATCCTGGACTAATCTCCCATTTACTATGATGTGATGTAAAAATACTTTCAAAATGGTACTGGAATTGGTAACAGTGGGCTGGTGCTGGTGCCTGGTCAGTGCCAATGTAGCTGCTCTTCTGGGCCCAGCCTGTCTCCTCCTGAACTGCTGTGCAGACACCAACCTCTCCGTGTCACCTGAAGCCACCCACTGGCAATAAAGAAATACATGGACACTTACTAAAGTTCTCTTTATTGAGGTAGATGTTTAATTCACAATGAATGGAATTCTTCTGATTTCATGGAGGGTGTGCCCCCAACTACCTGTTGTCTTACTCTTGAGATTCCTCAAGTGTGTCAATTCATAGAAACTAGAATACTAAGGCTGGGTTCAGATGGGATTTTTTGGTCCGGAATTTGACGCAAAGGCTGCCTCAGGTTCTGAACCAAAAAACAGGTAGCCACGACTGGATGCCAGTGCAGTGCACCGGCATCCATTCATGGCACTCCTCTCCGGTTTAGACCCAAATGAATGGGCCTAGTTGGGAGGAAGTGTCTGCAGGTGGACATCCGGCCGTGGCATCTGCCTGAAGAAAGAGCATGTCGCTTCTTTTTTCCAGGTGCGGCAACATTGATTTCATTGGTTCAAGCACAAACTAAAGACACATCTTTTCAGACAGGTCTATCACAATTCCTAATGTAAACCCTTCCGTACCGTCATTAGAATCCCCAAAATCTAACCCTCCTCTGTTCCAGCTCCCACATTACCCCACATGATATGATGCCATTTCAGGCTAACTCTATATGTCCAAGCACCATCCACATGTTAAAGGACACGACTGGTGACGGCTAAAAGTTTTATGTTTGTGTAATGACAGTCACCTCTATTACAAAAGTGTCTGACCTCTGCATAAGCAATGCCGCCCCTGCTACCTCTTGTGTCACCCCCTCTACCTCATAGATTGTAAGCTCTTATGAGCAGGGCCCTCAGTCCCATTGTGTGAAATGACTTTCTTTGTTATGTATCTGTCTGAATTTGAACCCTAAAAATTGTACAGCGCTGCGGAATATGTTGGCGCTATATAAATAAAATGTTATGTTATGTTATTATTATTATGGGAGGCGGGTTTTTTTGTTCAGAATTTTGAGGCAGATTCCGCCTCATAAATCCTAACCAAAAAACCATGTCTGAACTCAGCCTAACAATGATCTGAACCAGTGACATGAGCATATAACACAATATACATTTCATTTCAAGCAATTGACAACACGCGAGACACCAATGTAACAATAAACCTTTCTTGCGCCAATATACTGCCCTGAAGCCTGTTAACACTGCGTTCCTGCTATAACGACTTGTGCATTTGAAACAGGGACTACTAGCCAAAAGTTCACGATATGCATTCGCAGTACCCTAGAGTACTCTGGCAAAATTACTATACCCATATAGAGGCCATACTCTTTTAATAGCTGTTGAGCAATCACTCATTTAGTTTATATCTATTCCTAATGAACCCCCCAAACACCTGTATGATTGGTTTGACTTAGCAAACATTAGTTCTGAATAGGGAAAAGTAAAAAAAAATGTGGAAAATCTAATAAGATGTAACTTTACGGTGACTTCTCTTCTATACCTTAGATGAGCCATGTAGTGTAACTTCATGGCGACTCTTCTCTCATTCTTCAGTTCAGTCAAGACGGAAGAGAAGTTGCCATAAAGTTCTGTTTGAGGCTAAGGCCCCACTAAACGGGCCTCAGCAAAAAAGCATTGTGGGAAAAACTGCAGCGGCAATACATTGTGGTTCTTCCCACATCGCTTTTCATAAAAAGTCAGGAGATGTTTCCTCTGTGGACTTTCTGCTTCAATTATACCTATAGAGAAACCGCCGGCATTTGTTTTTGAAAATGTGGTTTTCCAACGCTCTTTTTTCCACAATGTGTGGATGAGATTAAAGGAACCTCATTCACTTTGCCAGTTCTTTGCCAGAGGTTTTTTTCTGTTACATCTCCTCAGCCAGCGCCGCACCTCCCATGAGGCGACCTGAAGCGAGCGCTTCAGGCGGCGCTATGCCAGGGCCTCAGGGAGGGCGGCATTTTTCCTTACCTAAGCCAGTCCAGGACAAGCTGTCCTGGACTGGCTTATCACCGAGCGGTGGTTTGGGGAGGCCACTGGAGCAGCGCTGCTCCGGCAGCCTCCCCTCACGCTCAGGCAGAGAGCAGGCAGTCTCCGGGCCTATTCTCTGCCGGTGAACGGGGCTAAGCCCCGCCCCTTCACTCGGCCACGCCCCCGATCCACCCGACCACGCCCCCGATCCACCCGGCCACGCCCCCGATCCGCCCCCTCCTCCGGCGGGGGGGGGGGGGCGGCTTTCTGCAGTTAGCTCGGGCGGCGAAAGGGGAAGGTTCACCCCTGTCCTCAGCAATATGGGGCCTTAAGCTTTGGATGAGGCCATGGGTGGATAGGAGTAACCAGAATCTTATTCACTTTGCTGGTACTGTAAAACGCAGCGTTTATTCCACTGTGTTTCTGCAGAAAAAAACCTGATGCATTTCCGCAAAATGACTGGCTGCATTAAAATGAATTGACGTGAATGGGGGCTATTCACGGACTGTTAAAATATAAATCATGATCTATTTTTGTCTGTTTTCACAGAATTCTCCATGCACTGAAATGTATGAAGGATCCGTAAAAATGAGTGCCCCACTGGTGTAAGACAATATAACAATCGGTACGGAATAATATGGTCTACTTTACACGACCATAGTGGTTTTTAGTGTTCGCAGAAAAAATGCGCTCGTGTCTTGGCCCATAGACATGCAAACATGTGTCCTTACTTAGAGCTGCAATTGTGGATCAATCTTGCCTTACAGCTACATGCACAAGTAAAAGTGCGTGCTGTGTATTTTTTGCAACAAATTCGCAAGTGGATTTTTGTCACAGATGTGTTGGAATTTTTTTTTTGCTAATTTCACCCTGCCCATTTAAATTGGTGAAATACAAAGTAAGGCTGCATTCACACTGAGTAAACGCTAGCTTATTCTGAATGTAAAACACGTTCAGAATAAGCGGCGTATAAAGCAGCTCCATTCATTTCTATGGGAGCCGGCATACGATCGCTCCCCATAGAAATGAATGGGCTGCTTCTTTCACTCCGAGCAGTCCCATTGAAGTGAATGGGATGTGCCGGCGTGTACGCTCCGGCATGAGCAGAGCTAGCCGTATACGCCGGCACATCCCATTCACTTCAATGGGACTGCTCGGAGTGAAAGAAGCAGCCCATTCATTTCTATGGGGAGCGATCGTATGCCGGCTCCCATAGAAATGAATGGAGCTGCTTTATACGCCGCTTATTCTGAATGTGTTTTACATTCAGAATAAGCTAGCGTTTACTCAGTGTGAATGCAGCCTAAAAATCCATACATGCTACAAATTAAAAAAATGCTTAATTTGTCAATTTCCATGCAGTAAAAAAATCGCCATATCGTACATTTCCACATCAAAATCTGTGTTCATATGGCTTTATACTTATCCAGTCATATGATTGGCTTAAAAAACTACCATAAAAACTGCATGCATAGTATGAGTCTTACTAGGAATTCCATGGGTGGCTAGTATTAGCCTGGCCTAATAACACATGAGACCCTAATGCTTCTTCAGATATGAAGAATAGTTCAAGTAACCTATGAATAACGGATACATGCTATGGCTATTATTTGTGTGATACTAAGGCCAGGTTCACATCACATCTCTGATGGAGACTCCACAGTAGATTCCTCCTAAAATTGGCAAAGAGAAAAGTCCTGTAAACCAGCATAAACCTGGTAGACCCCTCTATGGGGTCCACAGGCAGGGGTGTAACTTGAGGGGATGCAGTTGCATCAGGGCCCAGGACCGTTAAGGGGCCCATAAGCACTTGCATCAGTATTGAGATTGTAGCTTCCATCTGGGCCATAAACCAAGGAGAACCACAGATTACCCTAACCACACTAAGGTGGATTAAACTCCTTAGCACCCATAACCATCACTATCTAGAATTCACTGTAGGGATGAGGTAGGGGGTCCTGGACAAAAGATTGCATCGGGGCCCACAAGACTTTAGTTACACCACTGTCCACGGGTGTCTGCAGGTAACTGCTTTTCAAGGGAACAGGCTCTCTGTCTTTTGTCCCCATGCGGACCCAAATGACAGAGACCCAAACGTTAATGTGAATTTATGCAATCCTGTCCAAAAATCCTGACTGTGAGACCTGATAACAACTGGATGTTCCCTCTCCCTGTTGATGTTTTCCCCTTGTCTTCTCTACCCTTGTGTTTTCTTGTCTAGTCTTGTCCCTCCTTGTTGTTGTCTGTGATCTTTCCTTATGACTTTTATCATTTGATACTGTTTTAATGGTGTATTGTTCTGCTACCTTAGGGGGGCGTTCACACTACCGTCGGTGTCCGACAGGTAGTGTCCGCTCCTAGTGTCCGCTCAAAATCTGTCACGGACACTAGGAGCGGACACTAGCTGTGTCCGTGACACCTGTCATTTATTTCAATGGGCATCGGGTGCGTTCTTTTGCACTCCGTGCCCTTCCTTCCCTGTCCGCAAGTGAAGATGTCCGACTTCTCAAGCGGAACCATGCTTGCAGGGTTTTTCTGTCTGCTTGAGAAGTCGGACATCTTCACTTGCGGACAGGAAAGGACGGGCACGGAGTGCAAAAGAACGCACCCGATGCCCAATGAAATAAATGACAGGTGTCACGGACACAGCTAGTGTCCGCTCCTAGTGTCCGTGACAGATTTTGAGCGGACACTAGGAGCGGACACTACATGTCGGACACCGACAGTAGTGTGAACGCTCCCTTACTTGTATACTTTTTGGAACAGATACAGGTTTTATCATCCTTGTTGTTTTTCTTTATTGATCCTTCATTCTAATTATGGTGACGATTCTTTATTCTAATTATTAAATCAATAGATAATACAATAAAAAGATCAGTAACTTGCTGATGGTTTCCACAGAGTAAGGGTATATTTTTTGTCCAAATCATAATAAGAGGAGAAACTTAATTTTAACATGGTAGGTATCGAAATAATCTGCTAATCTTCCAACCAAAGACTGATAAATTGATGGTGTGAATTCCTGTCTCCTCCCTGGAGTCACAAGTCGAAATATATGGATATATAAACGGTATATATGTATGTGTGTGCATCTATATGTCAATATGCATGCCATAAAGTACAGTAACAAGGTGTCAGTCACTCAGGGTCGGATACGTCTGCTGAGTGTTTGTATCTAATCTAATTTTGATAGTTAATTCAAAACGTAAAATAATATTATTGAAAAAGCCTCGTAATTGCCTCAAATTGTTAATGGCCTAATTTTAAATTGCCATTTAAGTCACAGTGCACGACTTAGAAGGTAATGGAGTCCTGCTGCTCTGCAGCCATTTTAGCAACACGCTGGAAATCATTTTTTAATCCTGAGCCTGCAGGAGCTACAATCTCCCAGGGTTAATGCAAAATGCATTAACAATTAATGGTTGCTGGACCCGACCTGGTGCGGCCATATTGTAAACGGCTCATTGAAAGCAGCACCCGTCCTAATAGGTTTCGTTTTTTTATTTTTTTTATATAGTTTTTATTTTTTTTTGCCAAATAAATAATAGCTTTCTCCTGGTTTGTAACACAAGTTATTTTCTTACAAATTTCACAAAAGCCGTAAAGGCCTCGTTCTCGAGGTCCCCGCTGTGGGATCAGACGTACGAGATATTGTGTTTTACCAATAAAAAATATTCTCCTTTTTTGACTGAATAAAATGTGTCTTTTCTCTCTGCAGCAGATCACAATTGGTTTTAATACATTTTAAGCGGCAACAAAGTCTTAGAGGGGGGATTCATTTACACACTTTATGCCTTGTTCATGCTGAAATTTTTCCTATAATTTTTTTTTCATTTTTTAAGAAAAAAAAGGGAATATAAATTATACAAAGAAAAAATAGACTTTGCATTAAGCTTAAAATTATTTTTTAAAAGTCCTTTAAAATGTATGTGTGAACATAGGACTGAAGAATATTGTATACCATTATCTTAGGTGGACTGAGTATTGAAACAGGTTCGGAGTACGGAGACGGCTGCATTTAGGTGGATGATTTTTTTTCTTATCTTCCGTGGTGCCTTCTGGAACTACAAAGGATATAAATTAAAACATGTGCAGGGACAAAGAGCTCAGTGTGCAGTCCAAGGAAATCTCAGACTGTATATTCAAATGTATTCCCAGGATAAGGACCAAGGCTCCACATTTCGGAACGCCTTAGGGTAAGTTCATGCGTAGATTTTTGGCTCCGAACCTGAAGCAGAGGCTGGGTAGCCGCGACTGAAAGTTGGTGCACTGCATTGGCATCCAGCCGCGCACTCCGCTCCAGATTAGGCCCAATGAATGGGCCTACTGTAGCCCAGAGGAGGGTGTGTCTTCAGGCTGAATCTCAAGACGACTCTGCCTGAAGAATGAGCATCTCGCTTCTTTATTCTGGGAGCCGGAAGAAACATCTCCTGGAAAAAACTCCTGAGCGGCTCCCATTGATTTCAATGGGAGCCGTCTTTTTGGTCAGGATCTTGAGGTGGATACAGCCTGAAAATCCTGACCAAAAATCTCTGTATGAACTTACCCTTAGCCTAAAAGTGGAGCACCATCTAGGACAGAAGTTAGTTTGTACAGATTATGCCAATGTAGGCTTAAGCCCAACTGACTTTAAGGCTAAGTACACACGTAGTATAGCGCAGCTAAAAAAAAATGCTCCTGAAAAAAATGTGTTGAAAACCTGTAGGAATCTGATTGAATCCATCTATGAGTCCGTTCATAGTTTATATAGATATATGTCTGTATGATCATTGGCTAAAAAGTCATGAGAAAAACAAAGTATATTGTTTTTAAAACCATGTCCATAGGGGTCTTAAAATTAGATAATTGCAACCTCAGATGAACAACATTACACAACAAATTACTCCATTACATTATTTATTTAGCAGCCACTAGGCAAAAATGCTGAAGCAGTGTGTGAAAAATTACACACCTCCTTACTTCTTCCATATGAGCTAAGTAGGTACGGAGCAGGCAGGAGCTGTTAATCAAATACACTTGATTACTAGATCATCAGCATTTGTGACCACCTCTATAAAAGCAGAAGTTTGGTCAGTTTGCTGGTCTGGGGCACTGAGGCATGTGACAATGCTCCAGACCAAAAACAATGTTAAAGAAGAAGGATATGAGCAATGATCTGAGAGAAGCCGTTGTTGCTAACCATTAACTTGGAAAAGGTTATAAGTCCATTTCCAAATAATATGAAGTTAGTCTTTTGAGTGATAAGATAATTCACAAGTGGAAAAAAATTGAACACAGTGAACAATCTTCACAGGACAAAAATTGCAAAAAAAAACAAGAGCTACATCTGAGGCTTTACATGTCTCAAGACCTGGGCGCCTTGCAGCGAGTAAGTTGACCATGAACTTCGTGTGCATACAAAAGTATTTTAGAGTCAAATGTGAAGCCATTTATCCAACAGCTAAAGCTTGGCTAAAACTGGTCATATAACAGGACAGTGATCCCAATCACACCGGCAAATCTACAGCAGAATGGCTGAAAGAGAAATGAACCGAGTTGTTGCATTGGCCAAGTCAGAGTCCAGGCCTCAACACAATTGTACCAAAATACTGTGCCAGGATAATAAGAGAGCTGTACATAAATAACTGCCCATAAAACTCAATGAACTGAAGCAACCAAACATGGTTCTACAAGCTATTGATTCATGGGGTTTACTAAGTATTTCACATATGGCTTCTCCATTTTGCCTTCTGAAGACCAGATTTTTTTTTCAATATCTCCTGATGCCTCAAACCATAGAATTTAAAAAGGATGGAATTTGTTTGAGTCTTCGCAGTTATCAATCTTCTCAATGTTCAGCTCTGACACAAACCAGTTGGAACAAATTATCCTTTTGTCCATGGAGGAAATACAACTAATTGTTCCATTCACGGCACATTACAATGCAAGCTCCTCCATTGTTATCATGGCTGCCTGACATGCCGGGGGTCACAAGGTTAAGTCTGAGAAGTTGCCACCTCTATGGAGATGGGGTCTCCTCTCTGTGTTCAGGGAAGATTTATTTACTTTGCTTACTTATATAGTGCCAACATATTGTGCAGAACCTTACACACATTGCCAGTCCCCGTCAGTTACAATCTAAATTCCCTTTCAGTACGTCTTTGAAGTGTCAGAAGGAATCGGAATACCCGGAGGAAACACATGCAAACACAGGGAGAACATACAAACTCTATGCAGATGTTGTCCTTAGCTGGATTTATTTTCTTTTAAAGGGATTCTACCATTAAAAACTTTTTTTTTTCTTGTTGACACATCGGAATAGCTTTAAGAAAGGCTATTCTTCTCCTACCTTTAGATGTAGAAGAAGAATAGTTTCACTACCTGCGCCGGAAGAAGACGCATCAAGACGACGTTTCAGAAGAAGATGTAGGCGGCGCTTAAAAGTTCTCTCGCAGCATTGGGGATGCCCCCAGTGCTGTTTGAGCACTGAGGCCCGCCCCCAGTGCTGCAAGAGAACTCATTTGCATACTGATGGAAACCAGAATTTTAACCGAACGGCGGGGCGAAGAAGACATCTAAAGGTAAGAGATGAATAGCCTCTTAACAGCAACAGTGAAATAATTAAAACACAGCTTTTAATACCACAGCTAATATACCATAATATAACTTACAACCCCTCATAGGAAGCAGCCTTAGGTGGTCCAGTATTTCCAATAAAAACTAATTTGCAGGAAGTGGTGTAAAATAAAGAATAATTTCTTTCCTTGGAATATCTTTGTGTTAAGCCATGACCTGTTTTATTGCCTTGGCTGGCATTTTTTGGTTAAAAAAGGTAGCAACCCTAGGGTGGTGATAGGGGGCCGTTATAAATTTAGCATTTAGGCACAGGAGCTTCAGGTTACATTTCTGATTCTATTCCATTCAGTTTGTTAATCGTTCCGTAGATGGCCCTAATCTACCGCCAGTTCCTAAGAGTAATAGTGGAAGAGTCCATTTTGACATATCTTTGCCAGGTCATGAATGGAGTCACTAGTATAGCCATTCCAGTATTTATTATTAAAGGTGACTCGAAACCGCAGCTCTGAGTTCACAGAGTTTTGTTACCCCCAAACAGAGGGAGTGTTTCGTTCAGCACGGTGCTGACATTCATAGTGGAGGAATGTGGAAAGGTTACACGGTATGGATTAACTGCATAAAACTCACTTGATAAGTAAGAGCATTGATTCCTAGGTCTCTGTTTGCTATAGCCAAGCTCTACCATAATCAATACAGCACAGCGATGAGATATGAACAATCCCGATTAACCCAGGGATATTACCTCTTATTTTCTCATTTAATACAACAATGCAGCTCTGAGTGACTATTGTGAGGCCGGACGACGAGACTAGCTGCTGCTGCAGAGCTCAGAGAGGGCGCCCAGCCAGCTGGTTACTCTGGTGGGGAAATGGAAAAAATAATGAACATGGCAAATTGTAAGGTCAGTTTCTTTAGAAATCAATGAATTCATGAACTGCAATTGTGAACTGGTTCTCTAAGTATCTAGTTAAGCGGGAGAACAAGTTCCTACATTGTACTTAGATGCTTGAGCTGCGTACACACATGGGGAATTGACTGTTTGTAAAGGGCAAAAGCTGACCATGTGTCTGAACTCACACCACTGCAATATGTGCACAGAAATACTAATATCACTTCTGTAGGCTTACATAAAAAGGTAGCAACAATCATATTGCCTTATATGTACCTGAATAAGTATGTAATGATACTGCCCCCTGTGTTCAAGAGTATAATTACTATGATACTGCCTCCCAGTGGCATAGGGGCCCAAAGAACCCTCTACAGCACAAGAAGTGGCCGGTATTATAGACAGCACATGGTTAGTAAGGGCCCATTATGGAGATTTAGCATTGGGTCGCAGGGGCTTCAAGTTACACCTCTGTTGCCTCCTATGGTGACCACATATACCTGACCTCATGTCACCACCAATATCAGCACATAATAAGTAATGGATTGCATTATAGACATTATTTTTTCTTTTATTAAATCGGCTGCTACCTATTTGATTATTCCAACAGGTAACGGGCAATATTTTACTCACCAATCCCTGTTTCTGTCCAGGCCTGCATGCACTTTGGCCTCTAGAGGGTACTGCACACTACTTACAGATGCTGAACAACATCAGGATAGGACGAATAACTGTATACCACTGTATAGGTGCCAAAATATGGGGATAATATTCTTTATGGGGAAAAAAAAAAAAGAGACAATATACTCTATGGGGGACAAAAAAGCCAACAATATTTTGAGTGGGGGGCCAAGAAAGGGGGCATTATACTATTCAGGGGTCAAAAAAGGGAGCGAGCAATAAACTATATGGGGGCCCAAAAAGAGATCAATATACTGTGGAAGAGGGGCAAAAAATTAGACAATATGCTGTGTGAGGCTAGTAAAAGATGAAATATACTTTGGGGGGTCAGGAAAGGGGGCAATATATTGTATTGGGGCCAGTAAAGGGGGTGTTATAGTGTTTGGGGACCAGTAAAGTGGGTTTATAATGCATAGGGGCCAGTAAAGTGGGGGCAGCTCTGGTAAGAAGGGAGTGTAGCCTAAAATTTTTGATTAGGGGGACCCCTTAGACATGCTTTTGCTTGGGGCTCCTGAAATGACAAGTCTACTCCTGGTTACTAAAATACCTCTCCTATAAACTGCTATAAATACTATGTACAAGAATATAACTAATATAATACGGCTACAACAGTATGTACACCAGGGGTGCCCAATACGTCGATCGCGATCTACCGGTCGATCGCAAAGGACATATGGGTCGATCGTGGGATGCAGCCAGGGATCCCCGGTGTCTGCTTGTTCACAGCGCAGGCTGAAAGTCATCTCCGGACACTTGCAGGTGGGGCCGCCACAGCCCTGACTGCGAACGAGTGCAAGGCCCTCTCAGCCTGCGCTGTGAACAAGCAGCACCCCGGCTGCTCCCTCCATCCCTAAGAGCGGGGAGCGCGTCATCCCCCGGAGCTGCTGCTGCCCGGCCTGCAAGTGTTCAGAGTGCTTGTTCACAGCGCAGGCTGAGAGTCATCCCCAGATGACTCTCAGCCTGCGCTTTGAACAAGCAGACACCGGGGATCCCTGGGCAGCCGCCTTGCTTCCGTGTTGTGGGCATTCTGTGGCTTCCCATCATGCTGAGCGAGGGCCGTTACTAGGCAACCACAGAATGCCGCTGCCTCCTGCTCTCACGCTCCGCCCCAACCTGTCCCCGACCACTGTCCCCGCCCACAGGCCCCACCCACAAGAAGTGGGTAGTAGATCTTTGGACTTGGTCATGTTATAAAGTAGATCACGTGCTGAAAAAGTATGAGCACCCCTGATGTACACAAATATAACTTTTATTATACTGCTCCTTCTGCATGTACAAGAACATAACCTCCTATGCACAAGAATAACACTTCTGTAATACTACATCATATGTACAAGAATAGAACTACTAATATATAATGTTGCCCATATGTACAAAAGTATAACTACAAGTTTACTGCCTTACATCTTGATATACAATAAAATACACAAAGATCATTTTTATACCAAGATCAAGAGTCTGAGAGAAAATATGTTATTTTCAAACCCAACAGGCCAATAGTGATGAGATTCGGTGATATTGGCATATAGGCTGGTATAAGTGTTGGGGCTTGGACAGATGGGCGTTTGTCATTGACGCATTTTCAGTCTTTTGTACTTCAGGTAATTACCATCAATATAAAATGAGATCAAATGCCTCCCCTCACAACCATCGGCAGCACATGTTGGACGTCCACCCTATGAAAGGGCCTTGTTTGAAGCTTTGTTCCGAAGACATTTTGAGAATTTCCCAACAATATGTAAATACTCCCGCCCTTTGTAACAAATCTCATAATTGAAACATATGATGGGGGCGACCTGTATAGAGAGAGGGCAGAGCGCGGCCAACAAGAGCGAAAGGTGATCAATTAAGAAATTAAGTAGTCTTCTCCTACACATGGGCCGGCTCCCATTCTGTGGTAATAATAGGCCCATCAGCTCATTTTCAGGGTTTCTTTGCCCACTTTAGCCTGGTCTTCACATCAAAGGGTCCGCGGCCGCTCATCTCCTGGAGCAGAAAAGCTTCACTAATTTAGACCCTTAATGTGTTTTGCTAAAAGACGCTTTCAATTAAATGAATTCTATAGCCTGGAAAATAAAAGGAGCGAGCGGCTCTCCGGCAGCAATGATTTCTCATTAAATCAATAGGCCAATATTCATCCCGTCCTACATCTGCGCCTAAATGCTACAGAAGAAAAAAAAACAGAAGAGGTTTCATCAAAGAAAAATGAAGGGTTAAATTGAGCCTATGATTTAATTAAAATATTAGACAGAAGTAAATAGGTCTTTGATATTCGCCTAAAGATTGTGCTGAACGCGGCACTTGTGAAAGCGAGAGTGATTATGATTTCATTAACTCGACACGTTCACAACATGAAATTACAGCTCATTATGAAATGGAGATAAAATGTTCTACCAGGAAGAAGTGCACTGAGGTTACTCTGAGATTTAAGGGCGTGATGGGAGTGGTGATGGTGGCAGGGGAGGGGGTTGTGGTAATTCAAGGTGGCGGGGGAGGGGGTTGGAGTAATTCAAGATACAAAAATCATTATTTTCTAGCTATTTGTAACATTAATTACATTTGTGACTAAGCAGAGGACGAATGGGAGGTAAATTGAAGCTTCATTACAGGCGGCTCCTGGGCTGGTTTCAAGTACATGAAGGACAAATTGTCACAACTCAGCCCCTGTCAGTAGATTTTAAAGGGCAACTCCACCCTAAGCATTTATTTTGCTTCATTATTTATGTTTTAATCCACAAAAACTTTTCAGAATAGAGAAGAGTAAAGGGGTGTAATAAATGTTAATATTTTATTATATTAAATACACTGTTTACCAATAAGTATTTGAACCCCTGTGGCAGAATAGAAAAACAACATTTATTCATATTCAATAGTTGGTAGAACCCAGCAGATGCTTCCTTACGGATGATATTGATCTACACAATACTCCTGGATATCTGATGAAACTCCTGGTGTATGTGAGCCATCAGTGGGGTGCGGTTTCTCTGGCCAGCACCTGTCAGTCTCCTATCTCCAGTTTCAGGGTTCTGCCGACTCGGGGCACATTCCAACAATCACCGTTCACCTTCCACTTCGTAATCACATAAACCACTGTTGATTATGAGTAATTCAGTTTGCTTGCTACAGTATGTCCCTTAAGGGTTCACCATTTATGTGGTATCCCACAATTTCCCCTTTCTCAAAATCAGAAAACTCTGCACTAAGTGGCATCTTGCCTGCGACTAATGCCAATGCTGTTTCCTACACGATATTTAACGGTGGAAGGTGTGACGTACATCACAACTGCAGATATCTTCATTTGCATGGGTGTCCAAATACTTATTGGTAGACAGCATAGAAGGATAACTTTGAAACTTTTGGGCCCTAATACAAAATGTAGACCAGAGACCCCACCTGCCACAAGCAAAGCACCGAGCAGCACATAGTGTTGTATTACCTTACAAATCCAATATTCAATCAATATAACAAATGAGACTCTCAACTTGATCGGTTGTGAGTTTAGCCACAACCACCATGAATTGCACTGGAACCGATTACAAGAGGGTTTCTATCTGGATTAACCAGCAGCAATGTTTCACCATTACCTGATGGCGTCTCTTCTGAAGACAACAAAGACCGCAAAAAAGACCCAAATAGAGTCAAAAATGGCAGGAGATGCACTCACCCCATGAAAAAGTAGATCCAATGATCCAAATAAAATCCAATGAAGCGTTATTCAAAATTTCTACGCTATGCGTTTCAGGGTACCATGACCCTTTCTCAAGAGTTCCATACATTACAACAAGATACAGTACTTATGCATGTGTAGCGCTGTATCTTGTTGTTATTTATGGAACACTTGAGAATGGGACATGGTACCCTGAAACGCGTAGCGTGCAAATTTTTAATAAAGCTTCATAGGATTTTACTTGGATCACTGGATCTACTTTCATCACTGGGTGAGCGCATCTCCTGCCATTTTTGACGCTATTCGGGTCTTTTTCATGGTCCTTGTTGTCCCCATCTGCCATGTGTCATTTATAGCACAATTATCTTCTGATATGGCATATGGGTATTTGTCCTCCTCCCAAATAAAATGATATTTACCAAGGAAGTACTTACCACAGAGATAAGCTGAATTGACAGAGGCATAATTTGAATGGGTAGAGAGCATGCAGTCACATCCAGGTCCAGGAACCTTTGGGACCCATAAGCACTGGTGTAACTATAGAGGAGGCAGTGGTTGCAGCTGCCACTGGACCCACAAACCGGATGGGGAAGGATAGGTCTCCCTCATCACACTAAGGCTTATTACACCTCTTTAATCTCATTTTTGACTGTGTTCCATAGCTGGGAGTCTATGCAGTACGTCAAAATATAGTCAAGGGGGTACAATTCCTGTGGAGAAGGTATCAACAGGGGATGAGAATAATGGGAAGCCTGTATACACAGACATGTTGTGAAGTCATGTCTTCATGGTGATCTGGACCCAGATAGACAAGAAAAGGAAAATGCAAATGTTTCTAAATGTATGGATGGGATGTAGTCATGTGAAGTTGCACAGGGGGGCGCAAGCTAAGCTTTTGCACTAGGGCTTGTAAGCCTCTGGTTAGGTTGGCCACTTCCACTGATGCAAACCTGGCAGGGCTTCCAATTATGGAGATATAAACTATATTGTCATCAATGACAGACAGTAGGACAATTCCCTGTCCTGTTTGAACAGGGCTTCCTAAGATCCCCATATATTATTTTTTTTAATATAGGGCATATAACCCACCTAGCCATTTCCTTATTCATTTGCCATACAGTCTTGTATGATCATGTCATTGATGTCCGTCAAATTTTTTTTTTTTACGCCATTATTTCATCTTCTCAGACTCAGTACGTAATTTTTATAGAATTAATGCTGTTATGAAAGTCTTATCTAATAATATTTTTAACAAAAAGATGTCTTTTTCATCAGAGAACATCGACTTTCATGATCACCGCAGTGGTGTCACATGTGCCTCTAGGACTGCAAGGAGGGTGGTAATTTTCACCCTTCAGATGGAATAATAACAATAATTATCTATATTACACCCTGTCATTACACAAGGTCGCAGCAGATTTTCTACATCCACTTCACTGTAGACATAGATCCAAGAAGCCTCTCGGAAGTCTGGAATTATCTCTCCAGATAATTGCTACTTACAAGCAGTGAATTCAATGGTCTCAGAGGCCAAGCTCACAGGGTGACGGTTCCCGACCATCGATACCATCAGTCTATGAACTGTAACCTGGAACGTGTGTTTGCGTCTTTTACTACAAGCAGCTGGGCGACTAAGACCAAGTGTGTTCTGGATTACTGGGAGCTGCAGGTCCATATTAGATACTGTTGTGTAACTTGGTCAATGACTCTGATTCCCTAGTGTCTATTTCCTAAAATAAAATGTCTCTGAAAGAAGTCACTAAAAACCCCAAGAAGGATCCACTTAGCAACTGATCACATCTTAGAAGGAAACCTTCTGTATAATGTAAAGAGGAAATCAGTTCTCCTTAGTGAAAGTGCCTGTTTTGGCTATCTTTGTATAAGATCCTTATGTCAATAGTGAAAGATAGTTGGATATAAATATAGGACAACATAAACATATACAATAAGCTCTCATGAAGTCTAGAGGTCTACTTTCTACTATGAGCCCCATTGATTCCATAGCCATTTAAAAGAGCAATCCTGAAAATCTCTTTTAGGAGCCGAAAAATTTTTGGGATGTCAAATCATGCTGGCTCAGTGTTTAGCGCTGTGCCTTGCAGCATTGGAGTCCTGGGTTTGAATCTGACCAAGGGCAACATCTGCATGGAGTCTGTATATTCTCCCCATGTGTATATGGGTTTCTTCCCATATACCAAAAATATACTGCTAGGTAAATTGTCTTCCTGTGAAAACAACTGACCCTTGAGGGTGTTGGGCATGAGTGCCTGTGTGGCAGCAATGACTCTACTCCATAATGCTCTCTTTGAGTTTCCATGAGAAAAGTGCATTGCATTCATGCAGTAGTGCCACAAACAGTATCATGTTCCCGCACATAGTGTAATACTCTCCCCATCAGCCCCCATACAAAGTATAATGCTCTTCCCAGTGCCCCACACCTACTGTATAATCTCCTCCCTGTGGCACCGCCACAGCATAATGCCATCCCTAGTGCCCTTATAGGTATAATGCTCCCAAGTGCCCCAAACACACTTTGTATATTGTTTTCCACAGTGAATCCACACAGTATATATAATGCTTCCACTAGTGCTCCCCATAGTACATATAAAGCTCTCTTTTTTGTCATCATCAGAAGCCGTGTATGTGTAGACAGAATGTCAGTCTTCCCTGTGAGGAGGATTTTCTTTGAACAAGACTATATAATCATTTATCAAATCCCTCCTGGCACCTCTCAGAGGTCCCCACACCCAGCTCCACCTTCCTGGATCCTTTGTACAGTATTCTATTGAAGAAGATATAATAATATGTGCCTTACCTAAGGAGGCAGCTGTGCAGTAATATATTAGGTGAGTCCCTATAGTAAAGAGCGGAAGAGTTATAAAACTCCCTGAATCCGTGCATGCATTGTGCAGAGTCTCTGTTTTCTTAAGACATTCGGCATCATGCTGAGTCTGCTCGTAAGAAGTGACATGGAGAAACCTATCCATGTAGAGATGGGTGAACTGGTTCATAATAAGATGAGTTTTTTACAAATTTACTAAAATTTTGGGTCCACTGGGCTGTCACAACTCCCTTGTGACATCAGAGAGTGTGGAAAGTGTTAAGATGTCAATCACGCCCAGGAGGAATGATTAAGAAATGGACGGTGTGACTAAACTGAATCTTCTCCCCGCCCATCGTGACTACTTAGGTTCATTTACATCTGAAATTCAAATATTTATAACATTATTCTGTTACAACAAAGGGAATTACTTAATCCTACACATGATGGGGCCAGTTTATGGTGGAAAAACCACCTGACAGGTTCCCTTTCAAATGAAGCAGAAATGTACATGTTGGAATATCCCTCCATACAAATACTGAATAATATACAAGGCTGATATCACATGCAATATGTAATACTGCATAATATGCTAACATTACATACAATAAGTGGATAACATACAAAACTAATATGAACCACAACCACCACATAAACATACAGAGTATAATACACAAATGTATATGAAGTCTGCATTACTGTATACACAGCTTAATCACATTATTTTGACCACCTCCTACTTTTGACGTTGCCACCGTGTAGCCCATGAACAAAGTGACATGTTGTTGGCTGACTTGGTGGGTAAATATGGTGTACGGTAGGCTGTCTGAGCACGTCATTCACTGTTGTAATAAGGGAGGATTATTGTCTTTCAGGCCAAGGGGTGCAGTATTTCTGTTGGGATAGCAGATGCAGTTCAGAGCCAAAGAGAGACCCAGTACTAGATACACCGATTTAAACAGTCAACATGGTGCTGTGTCCAACACCCCCTGGGCCGCACCAACTCCAACCGCACAATGGTGTTGACCAGAGCCTCAGATGGTGGGGATAGATTTGGCTTCACTGCTGGGCGGAGCGGACGGCATTGTAGGTCCAAGGATCCAGAAGGCTGAAACTGAGGAAGGATTGTTATCTGAAACGCGTCTGTCTGACGCAGGCTTTTCCTGTGCATTGCGTGCTGTTTTATTTACATTGCGATAACAAGAAATAAAGAAGACTTATATTGGACTTTCTTATCTCGTTGCTGGATGATCCTTGTATTCTATTTTGGCTGAAACGGGTGGTCAGCAGGTGGCAGCAGAGAATAAATTGTAATCGTACAGTCCAGGTCGTCAACAAGAGGGCAACGCAGTACAGTTAGAAATCCAAAAGGAACATCAGGTTGGCCGAGTTGGGAACAGGAGCAGTAGTGTAGTACAAAACGGTGTTCAGGAAGAAGAGGTCTAGTGGCAATCCAGGGTCATAAGCAGGAGCAAGTACAGTACAAAATTAAGAGGCAAAGGCAAGGTCAAAGGTCAGGCAAGGGGTCAGAACACAGGCAAACAGATAACTAGAGAACACTTACTACCAGTACAAAAAGTACAACTGAATAGCCAGCAGTGGTCCAGAGCCAGAGCCCTGCTTAAATAGGCTAGGCTAAAACCGGAAGTCCTCTGTCCGGCTCAGGAGGAGACTGGCAAACTCTGTACATCGTTGCGGAGGTTCCAGCCTGCCTCCCGAGACCTGGAAGCGAGGATTTGGGAGCATAGTGAAGAGAGGTCCGGTAGCCTCCACACAGCACCGCAGAGGCTCTGGTCCTCCCCGTAACAATTTCTCAAACAATTTGTGAACTGTTCATGTGCTGCTGTGGTGAAATTGTATCATAAGTGGACAAATGGAACCATTGGAAATAACCACATGCCATTGATGTGAGAAGCAAACGTTGGCTATGAAGGTGGATGAAGGCCAGTCTGCTACAATGTAGAAGATGACACTAAAAAAATGAACCAGGGCTGTCAGATGTGTATCTAAACTAACAGTTCAGCAAACCCTGCTGTGTATGTGACTCTGAAGCAGACGGATGGTCACTGCACAGAGGCATAGCTAGCGGGGGGGACGGAGAGGGTGGCTGGCCTGAGCCCACTGACTCTGTGGGGCCAACACCGGGGCTGCCATTAAGGCTTTACTTTTAACTAGATCGGTGTCTGCAACCCATCCTGTATTGTAAACCACAAGACACTTCAGGCCTGCGGTTTACAAGACACCGAGACCAGACAAAACATGTCTGCTCTCGGCACAGGCTGGCGCAATGATGTCATAGCATCGGGCCTACTGTGCCAAGATGCAGACGTCCTATGCGTGGACCCTGCACGTACAGCATAGGACCAAGAAAAGGAGGCTCCATTCACCAAAGAATCGCAGGTAGGTAAGCATAACTGTTTTTTTTGTAGCACAATTGTGGATGTTTTAATAGTATAAGGGGTTGTTAGGAGGGGAAAATATAAGGGAGGATTCATTAGGGGGCATTATGATGGTCGGGGGTTCATTTATATAAGGGCTATTAGGGGGCATTACAGGGATGGGAGATCATTTATATAAGGGGTCATTAGGGGCGCAGTATTTATGTCAGGGGGCATAATATAAGGGAGCAATCTATTTAATTAAGTTGTAACTTGGGCTTTATTAAGGCTAAGGCCCCACGTAGTGGGCCACAGCAAAAAAGTGCTGCAGGAAAAACTGCGGCGGTAACGAATCCTGGATTTTCCTACAGCACTTTTCATAGAAAGTGATAGCCTTTTCCTGATCAGCTGTATGAAGGGGTTATGGTGCCTGTTTATATCACATGTTGTCTGTCTATAGTGACCGTGTGATGTAATTATAATCTTGTAACATAGACGTGTATAGAACGAGGCTGTAGTTACATTACATGGCCACTATGAGATGCATGATACTATATAAACAGAGAAGCGGTCACGGCGCTTACACAAGTACCACGGTTCATTCAAACAGCTGATACTAGAGTTCCCAGGTATTGGAACTCTACTAATTTTTGTTATACTTTTTAATAAGGAAACACCTGGGGCATTAATAGTAAGGGGCACTATTTAAAGGGGGTGCACAGGGAAGTTATTAATCTCTTTACAAAGATTGAAAGAAGTGGTCATGGCCGTCCAGATGGAAGAGAAGTGGAATGGAAATGTGAACAATTAGTAATAGACGTCACCGGTAAGTCACAAAATTTTACCTTCCCTGCACTGTATTCACCTAAATTGTCTGCATATCCTCGTGTAGAGCTTATATCTACCCCTATATGGTCAATATAGCTAAGTTGGGGACCCACTTGGACATGTTCGCCCCTCCCGTGCTCAATTCTAGCTACACCTCTGTCACTGCACCTATGTTAACAAGGTGCATTGGAAAAAAAGGCTTCAATTTGCGTGGCAGTAACTGAATTGGACAACCACGGATTGGCAAAGGGTTGCCTTCATATTTTCTACATCATGGAACTGATGGACATAGTTGTGTGAAAGACATCAGAGAAAAAGCACCATGCAACTGTTGCTGGAACAAAACAAGATGGCGGCAGCAATGTTATGGTATTTTTTCTTGGCACTCTCGGGATCCACTCATCCAAGTGAACTGATTTGAGTATGAAACTATCCTTGCAGATGACATACACTCATATATGCTGTTTATCTTCCCTGGGTTAGATGGAATCTTCCAGCAAAACAAGGCGACATGTCACATGGTTAATGTGCGACAGTGGTTGGAAGAGCATGACCAAGACTTGCAGGAGTTTCTCTGGCCCCCTTATATCTTAGACTTTAACCCAATTAAGCATTTGTGGGAACACCTCAATCTTGTTTGTTGATGCTCTCCCCATACAACCTCCAGCGAATGTGGGGTACACTACAGTCAGCATGACTCCAGATACCTGAGACAACCTACTAGCACCTTACTGTCACCCCCAGCCCGTCCTGCTCTTATCCACACGGCACATGGTGGTTACTCTGGATATTAGCCGGTGGTCATAATAATGTGACGGGACTCTGCATATTATACAGTTGTTATATGTGATGTCAGCATTGTGCAGTTACTACATAATGGGGTATTACAACACACACCTTTCTGATTAATTCAGGTCTATAAATTGCCTTTCATTGTTTCTTGGTCAATTCCATAGAGACTTAGTGGCGGGGCAGTTCTGACAACTCCATTCACCTCCTTCTGGCCCCTTTATTGTAACAGGGGGAGCCAGGCACATAGGACCTCCATTTTGATGATCGGTAAGTCCCAGGGGTCAGACCACTACCGCTTTATTGGTGAAAACTTACTATATCTAAAATACCCTTTATGTCAAGTACCCACAGCTGAAACAGTTTATACCAACAAGTTCCGCTAGTCCTTTGATCATATGCCATGATGGTTATTAATAACATAGCATGTGAACAGTAACTTTAGAGTCATTGGGGTACTTGTAACCCTGGCTTAGCAACCAGCTTCTATGACATTCATACCCCTACTAGATAACCTATAAGGACTCTTTCACACATGATTTTTTTGTCTCAATGCTGTTTGTGAAAAAAAAAAAAAAAAAACAGCACACACAGCGCACGTACCCATCATAGTGAATGGATCCATTCAAATATCTGTTTTTTCATGGACCAAGAGAAAAAATAATCATGGTGTGTAGTATTTTCTTTTGACTATTTGATTTGGACATGCAAGTCTATGGATCTGTTTTTTAAATGTAGATTGTGAGCCCTACATAGAGCTCACAATGTACATTTTTCCCTATCAGTATGTCTTTGGAATATGGGATGGAAATCCATGCAAACACGGGGAGAACATATAAACTCTTCGCAGAAGGCTTTTTGCCTTGGCAGGATTTGAACACCAGGACTCCAGTGCTGCAAAGTAGCAGTGCTAACCACTGAGCCACCATTTGGTCCCCAAGTCTATGGATCTGTGTCATCCATGTGCTATCTGTTTTTTACCCTTTTTTCCAAAGATTCATTGCTAATGTGATGCTGCAGAATACAGTAGACGGTATCTGTGATGAACGATGGAATACGCCAAGATATACAACATACTGTACATGTACAATGTACAATACACCAGAATGTACAACGTCTATTTTGGTTTTATAGCCTTTAAAACGGATGGTCAATGTGAAAGCAGCCTAATGCTATATTCACATGGGCATTAGGTTTGTTTCCTCTTCTGATTTATCTCAGGGGATGTTCACACTACCGTTGACGTCAGTAGTGTCTATAGCTATTGTCCGCTACAAAATTTTAGCAACAGGCACTAGCTGAACCGTCAGAAATCCATTAAAATATCCATTTATTTCAATGGGGTTTTATCTTGTGTCCATTAATGTCTGTTTACACTCAGTCATATGTCCATTTTTTTCGCAGACAAAAAATCCTACATGCAGGAATTTTGCGTCTGTTAAGAAAAACGGTTTTATGATGCATGTCAAGCATTCATTATCTTTTAACATTAAAGTCTATGGGTAACAGACAGGTGTCCATTAGTGTCCTTTTTATTAATGTCCATTTTTTTGTTTCTGCACATGGAAGACAGTGGTTGCCCAGGGACACTATAGACTATAATAGGGTTCTCCGGGTGTCCGTCACGGGTACATAATTTTTATACTGAAACTGGCAGAGGGAAAATTCCTCAGTGCAGGACTTTTCTCTCCACTAATTTGTCTGTGGTTTCTGTGGCGGAGTCTCACATGGAGACTCCAGCATAGTGTGAACCTAACCTTAGGCTGATTTCTGGCAGATCTGTGCTGGACAGACATATGGACAAAAAACATCAGATTAGATCAGACATCATTATATACATGGTGTTTCTCTGTTATCCTGCAGTGAATCTACCTCTCTTCCTGTGTACCAATCATATCAGTTAGCATTATATATTGTGCAATATATATATATATATATATATATATATATATATATATATATATATATATATAATGACATCATCTGTATGTATTGATACATGTGATCTCAGCACTGCATATTAAGCAGTGACTGTGTATCATGTCAACTATGTATATTATACACTTACAATATGTCATGTCAGCACTGTATATAATGCAGTTATTATATGTTATATTCAGTGTTGTATATAATGCTTACAAGCATAAGGCAGCTTTTATTTTTCCAAAGCTCAATTACAATTGAAAGCAACCAAAAAGTATTAATTTCAGACAGTTTCATTAATCTGCCCTAATTATGTGATGATAATCTATAGAATTATTGTACATAATGTTAACATTGTATATTATATATTTATTATTCTATATTATGCATCTATGGTAGGTGATTTCATTATTGCATATTAGTTATTATAGATTACGTTGGCATTATACTGTATATTATACAACTATTGTATATGATTCAGCATTATATATACTGCAGATATTCTATATAGTATGCTGTTATTGTACAGTATGTGATGTCAACATGGTATATAATAGAGTTATTTTATTGTATGTCATCATTGTATGTTATGTACCTATTGTGTGTGATATCAGCATTGTACATTATGTATTTATTATATGTCCTGTTAGTATTGTATATCATACAGTTATTTTTTATGGTGTCAGTTTTGTGTATTCTGTTGTTATTCTTTACGATGCCACCTTTTTATAATAAACAGAAGTAAGAAATCAGGAAACTTTATTATGCCATTATTGTATGTAATATCACTGTTGTATATTACACATTTATTGTATGTGATCTCAGCATTGTGTATCTAACAGTATCTATGATGTATCTTTTATAGTATCACTATTATTTAAGTGTTCGTATAGACATTGTGTATTGTTATTATTATTTAGAATATCTGAATTGTATATTTAACTATTAATGTTAATGATGTCAGAATTGCATATCACACAGTTTTATATAATATTAGCATGTTACATTATATATTGTATGTGATGCCCGCACAGCTATTATTATGGTGTCAGTAGTATTTATCATTCAGTTGTATATGATATAAGCATGGCGTATCATTTAGGTACTGTATGTGATATCAGTGTTATTTATTATACAGGTATTGTATATGATGTCGATATTATCTAATGCGTTATTTTATTGCATGCCTGCATTGTATATTATGAAGGTAACATAATTGATGTCAGCATTATATTTTGTTCATTATATATTTTTTTTCGTTTTCTACCTTATTTCATATACAGTCGTGTATATACCCCATAATAGACGAACTGACTCTGAATATTATTATACTTTTATGTTTGGGATTCATTTCCTTTGAGGATTCATCTAATAACTCGGTTGTAATACGTAGATTGTTATAAATAGGAAACTAAATGCCGGAGATGATAATATCGCAGTCCGCTGGATTGTATAGATATATTGCACGATCGATTAATATCTCAGACTTGTCACACAATCATCTTCCAAAATAGATTTATTTCAATAAAACGCTGTCTCCATAAATCCTCTGTGTCCTCACATAGAAACAATGAACATTCCGGGATAATAGATACAATGTAACAATCGTGTAAAACTGCCAGATCGGGGATTAGAACGGGGGTAGGGGGTTTAATTCTTTCCCCCTCCTCAGTAATAATCCTGTTAAAATAATAACCGAGTCCCTGGGAAACAGAGAATTAATTGCAACAGAAAACAAATAAATAAGAAGCTGCATCTTGTAAGGATGGAAGGAATAGCGACCCCCTGCTGCCCCTCACCACCTATCACCCCCATGCTGCCCCTCACCACCCAATAACCCCTGGACTGACCACAATCGCTTACAAGTCTGACTCTATAAGGGGAATTCATGTGTCAGCCATCAACTTTCCACCGATGTGACAATTACATCCCAATACAATGATATCACCCTCCATACTTCAGTGACCACAATACCATTTAGTTTTTATAAACTTAAAATGTCAATTCATGAAAATTATAAAAATAATAATAATATTAATGATAATAACAATTATATTAGCATGAATATACATAGAAATAATAAAATTATTACCAACTACACCAGTAGTAATAATAATATTTAATTATGGAATTTGTTATTTTAATTGTATTATTTATTTATTATTTAAGTTTATATAATATTTTTTTTTTTGGGGGGGGGAGTTCAATGCCCACTGTATATAGAGTCGCCTTGTTTGGGATGTTTAGATTCTATAATGTAAACTGTAAATAAATAGATTAATAAATAAATAAAATATAATAATATAACACAGGCAAGCAAGTAAACAGGTGTAAGGATAATTCAATGGGAAACATAAATTATTCCGGTGAGACATATAAATGTTGTGAACTGAAAAGGAACCGAGATGCTGAGTTATTTAAAGGATTATCTTATCTTGTCTTATTTTATTTTATCAATGCGTCTTTGAGTGTCCAAGGAAACTACAGGGGGATCAGAGGAGGACTAGAGGAGAGTTGGGGAGCCATGAGGGAGCAGGAGAAAGAACAGGAGAGGAGCAAGAGGGGAGTAATAGGGGA